>NC_135375.1:38757346-39406631 GCF_049243985.1 Paroedura picta
AAATATATATATTAAAAACTAGTTAATTCCTAGCCACTTAGGAAACACTACCGGGGCTGTCAAGAAACCCCAGAGTTTCACAAAACTCTTGTTGAGAAAGCCCATGCTAAGCTGATAGAGATATGCATTTGTAATTTCAGCAAAAGGTGGCTCTATGAAGTATTGACTTGGGAGAGGGGAAATACTCATGTAAGTCATGATTTCTATTTATGTCACAATAAAAAAGATTTTGCACCTTCAAAGTGTTAGGCAGGTACTGAGACTCATATTGTGCTAAAAGGTAAAGGTAAAGGTATCCCCTGTGCAAGCACCGAGTCATGTCTGAACCTTGGGGTGACGCCCTCTAGCGTTTTCATGGCAGACTCAATACAGGGTGGTTTGCCAGTGCCTTCCCCAGTCATTACCGTTTACCCCCCAGCAAGGTGGGTACTCATTTTACCGACCTCAGAAGGATGGAAGGCTGAGTCAACCTTGAGCTGGCTGCTGGGATTGAACTCCCAGCCTCATGGGCAAAGCTTTCAGACAGCTGCCTTACCATTCTGCGCCACAAGAGGCTCCATATTGTGCTACCCCCCAAAAACAACAACAACAACAACAACAACAACAACAACAACTTAGTTCCAGGTTGCAATTTGAGAAAACAGGACAAACACCAGTGTGTGTGTGTGTGAGTGTGAATACTTTTGCAAGCCACAGTATTCTCCAGGGGAACTGATCTCTGTCATTTGGGGATCTGTTGTAATTCCAGGAGATCTCCAGGATCCACCTGCAGGTTGGCAATGAAGGGAGAGGAAGTACTAACTCAAGGCCAGGCACAAGGAGGGAGGTTAGAGGCTTTAACTCCCCCCCCCCCAAAAAAAAAGATTAACTTTTTGAATTATTTATTTGCTTTATTCATTGAATCAATGAAAACCTATTAACAATTGTATGAGATAGAAACATAATAGAAAAGGAGTTTAAACATTCCCTAAAAAGTGAGAAAGAACTAATTACAAAGTTTCACAAAGGTTGTTGAATGTATTATAACACACCCCCCCCCCCGAAAAAAAAAAATATATATATATATTGTGCACGGGCCTGCACTAACTTAATAGGCCTAGATTTTACTGAAGTGGGACTTCTATCTCTGAGCTGTATCACTTCAAAAGGAGAAAGTTGTCTTAGCATTTCATGCAAAATATTGCCAGTATATGGAGATTTTAGAGATTCAAATGAGGCTAGAGTAGCCATGCTAGACTGTTACAGCAGAAACAAAAAGAAGCCTTATGGCTCAGTATAGTGGTTAAGAGTGGCAGGCTCTAGTCTGGAGAACTGGGTTTGATTCCCCTCTCCTCCACATGCAGTGGGTGATCTTGGACCAATCACAGTTCTCTCAGAGCTTTCTCAGCCTCACCTACCTCACAGGGTGTCTGTTGCAGGGAGGAGAAGGGTAGGCAATAGTGAGGCACTTTGAGATTCCTTCAGTAAAGTGACCAGATTTTTAGGTATGGAAGGCGGGACGTGCCGCTGCGTGTTGGCGCTCGGGCTCGCAGGGGGGGCAGAGCGAGCAGGGCAGGGAGCAGCAGGCTGCAGAGGACCTGGCTTGGGCCAGGCCACTATGGGACGCAGGACATTGGGAGAAAACCCGGGACCATCCCGGTATTTTCCGGGCATCTGGTCACTATATCCTTCAGGAAGGGAGGTACAAAAACCCAGCTCTTCTTCTTCCAAGACCGTACAGAATTGTCATAGTATAATCCTCATCAGTAACCTATAGCTCATGAAGTCTTCTTACCTAACTAATCTCTTAGTCTAAGTGGCTAACAGCAGAATCCTAGTTAGAGTTATTCTTAGTCTGAAAGTGGTGCATTGTTTTTCTGAAGGATATTCTAGGTATACTGGTGTGGTAAAGATTATAGGAATACAGTATACAATTTAGCTTTATCACAATACCACATTCACAGTGGACATTTCATTTAGTTGTGGGCTAATGCCAGTCTAAACAACATTTACATCAGTCTCCTACACTCAAAAGTTTTGTTTTTTGAATTCATATTTGGTGGGAAAACTGAGGAAATTCATTTAATGTGGAATGAAAGCACTGCATTGTAATTTATCTGTTACAACATTTATCTCTGCGATATCTATCACATCCACTTGGGAAAGAAAGAACATGAATAATTGGGATGATCTATTTTCCGCTTCAAACACTTTGTGAGCACACAGATGTTTTGTAAAGTACTGCATAGCATATTAGAGCACTATGCTTTTGTAGACAGAAGTTCAAGGTACCGTAAAGCCTAACAACATTTTGTTCCAGCATGGAGCTTTCATGGAGTAGAACTCACTTCTTTAGAATGGATCCACACCATGCAGCTAGAAGGATTATGTTAAAAAAAAGAAAAGAAAAACAGGCTCAAGAGCCCATGAAATGTGAAAACATGTTATGTAAAACATGTTATGTAAAACTCAAATCCATCCAAGAAAAAGATGGAGACCACTAGAAACTAACATCTGTAATAAGTAGAGAGTCCCACTCATTAGCTCAATGAGTGTTAAAGAATCTTAGCAGAATTGGAAGTCGAAGAAGTTGATTCTTATATGCTGTTTTTTTCTACCAGAAGGAGTCTCAAAGCGGCATTCCGTTTCCTCTCCCCTAAGCCCATCTGGCAAGGAAAAGTTGGGCCTTCCAGGCCTGGCTACCCCCCCCCCCTGAGCCAACTACAATGTCCTAAACGGGACACAAAATGCCCTAGACAGATCCATGGCATTGGACAGCACTGCCGAGCTGACTGGAGCTCCCTCCCCCCCCCCCATTTCGGAATGTGATATTGCTACTGTGTTCCTAAACAGCCCAAAATCAGCCTCTACCACACCCCCATGCGGTGGAACCTTTCTGCCCCAGCTGCCTCGTGTGGAGGCAGAAATACCTGGCAGATGGAGTATGTCACTGAAAGTGGTCTCCCATGGGAACTTAGGAAGTAGTGGGGCAAATGGCCCAATCACAAACTCCTAGTGGTGGCAGCTGCCACCATGTGGAATAGATCCTGGAGATACAAATTGGGCTATAAAAAGGAGAGAAAGCACCTAGCCATCTTTGTCTTGAGATTTAACTTTCCATTCACCAAACCCAGTTTACAGGATTGGCTGCTGCTCATTCTTATCCAGCACTGGACTTCCTTCACATCACATGATAAATATAATTTTTCTTACCCAAAATCTTGATTCCCCATCACAAACGATCACCTCTTGTTTCCTCTGTGTGTATGTGCTAGCTTAAATTTGTATGTTTGTATGTTGGGGATTTTTATATTGTTTTTAGGAAAACACTTTTTAAATAATTTCTAAAAACTATCTCTGCCTGAGATTTCTGGCTAGACACTCCCCAGTATACAAGGTGGAAATTCCTGTTCCTTGACCCTCTCGTGAAGTTTGTCTCCTAGAGTTGCCAACTCCCTATCATAAATTCCCATGTTTTTCTGCTCAACTCACACTGACCAATAAAATCTCATTGAGCAGCCTGTCATTCAAGAAACTCAGGATCTGTAAGGCATTGACTTCACAATTATTCATATGTTTATATAGCACTGATGAGCTTTCAAAGTGCAGCCAGTCCCAGCTGTGTTTTTACAGAACATGATTTTCAAGAAAAGTTTCCTTGAAAAAGTATCTCAGATTAACAGGAATTTTTCAAGAGTTCCTGCATAGCTTCCATTCATCTCAATCAATCTTGATCAGTGTGTTCATGCTACACTCCAGAGGATGCAGAGTCATGTACATTTTCTTACACCTGAGAATTCAGAAAGAAAGAAGAGAGGACATTTCCCTTGTACCAGGATGCTGCAAACAGGGATGGGAATGAATCAAATTTTTGCAGTTTGCTTTGTGGCTCATGGCTGAGCCACAAACTTAACCACAAATCAATATACTGGTTCATAAACTGAACTGGTTTGTATCACTTCATCAGTCATTTAAAGTTTAACCTCTTGCTTCCTGTGGTTTTTGCTAAACAGCTGAGCAGTGGGAACTGTGCCATTTAAACCCAGTATTCTGCTCCCTGCAAAAAGCTGCAGTAAGCAGAGGTTTTCAAATGGTGGGAACTGCCACTCACCTATTTGGTTTAAATGTTTGTGTTAAATAGTTCCTGGTGCTTTTTGCAGGGAGCAAAAAGCAGGGTTTAAATGGCTTGGAGCTGTCCCTGTGACTCAGCTGTTTGAAAACCCCATGCTTTCTGCTCTTTGCAACTTTTCACAGGGAGCAGACAGCAGTGATTTAAATAGTTCCCTGCCACAGCTGTTTTTTGTGACACTGCATTCTGCTCTTCATAAATCACCATGAACTGCATCAGAATTCATAGTTGGTTCTGTAGTTCACTAACATCATTTTGCAAAACAGAAACTGGCTACAATTTGGGACAAACTTAGTCAGCTGGTTCATACCCATCCTTAGTTGCAATGTCAAGGCTATGGAGGTCCAGGTCACAGGAGTAGCACGCACAGTGTTTTTCAATCTATGCTAGGCAAAACTACTAGCACCCTACTTGTCCTCAGACTGCTTGGCCACAGTTATTCATGCAACAGTCACCTCCAGATTATATTTCTGTAACTCACTCCATGTGGGCCTACCCTTGTCCTTGATCCGGAAATTGCAGCTGGTGCAAAATGTAGCTGCCACGGTCCTCCCTGGGACATCTTGGAGGACCCATATCCAGCCTGTGCTGAGGCAGCTGAATTGGTTACCAGTTGGGGCCCAGATCAAGTTCAAGGTTTTGGTGTTAACCTTTAAGGTCATCCACATTCTGGGCCCCACATATCTGTGGAATTGCCTATCTCCTTATTCTCCCCTTGTACTCTGTTGGTATGAATCTGCTGGAGGTCCCTGGCCCGAAGGAGGTTAGCCTGGCCTTGACCAGGGCCAGAACCTTCTCATTCCTGACCCATACCAGGTGGAATGAGTTCCCAGAAGAGCTACAAGCCCTATTGGAGATTTCACGGTTCTGCAGGGCCTGCAAGATGGAGCTCTTCCAGCAGGTTTTTGGTTGAGGCCAGGATAAAGAATATCTGGGGCCCCTCACTGAAGCCAACAGGCTCGCCCCTAGTAAGATCTCCCTGGAGATTGGGTTTTAGACATTCTGTGAAGCAGGGGAGGATTTTTTTTTTTTTGCCATCAAGAGAGCTAATACTGGGATTATTATCACATTTTATGGGTTTTATCATTATGTAAAGCACTTTGAGCCTTTCTTAAAGGAAGGGGTTGTATATAAATTGAAGTATAAAATTAAATAAATTTATGTAATTTATTTAATTGAAAATTAAATTGAATGGGACTTCTAATTAGAAATGTACTTGTTTGCATTGCTGAGCTCTGTAGCACACAATGTGAAGTATAGAAAGTTCTCTGAAAAGGCAATTTGGGGGGGGGGGGAGTAAACCAGCCATGATGGATGCATTAATTCTGTTTCCCTAATCAATCGTGTTGTTTGTTTGGGAACCAGCACATTTTTGTGTCAGTGCAAGGCACGAATCTGAAAACTTTTTGAGCCTGTGGGTGACTTTGGAATTCTGACATAATGCGGTAGGCACAGCTAAAAAAATGGCTGCCATAGGAGGTAGGGCCAGTCACCAAATGGTTGCCAAAGCTTACCTTCATTCACACAGTGACGATCCCAGTACTTTGGTGACAGCTGCTGCCAAAGCAATGTCTTAAAAATCAGCCAATCATATCTGCAGTGACCACTCAGAGGCCTTGCTGAGTTAAAGCACTTTCTGCCCCCCCAGAACTTCTAAAAACACTTGGAGGAAGCTGAGGAAGGTGTCAATAGGCTTCTTGGTCCCTACAGGCATGTTGGGGATGCAGTGAATTCCTGGAATCATCAGTGCACTTATGTATGTCCTCATAATATTGTTCTGAAAGAAAGTGCTTTTCTTCAAATAAGAGTTAAAGCTTGATGTGACCAAGCCTCTAGGATTGGTTATTTAGTGACTTGGAATGCTTGCAGCCTTTTGGCTTTGTCCTTGAAATAATCCATGATTCATGTGATGGAGGTGTGATAGAGTTTAATCTATTTGGCTATCGAGTATCTCACCCTCATTCAAGGTTCTTAGCTAGGTGAAAGCAAGGGCATCCCAAAAGTACAGCTTGCATAAGCTTAGTTAAAAATAATAGTACTAGTTCATGCATACATTTCCTTTACTATTTATAACCCATTTGTACTTGAACTTGAATGGTAAAATTAAAAATATATGTAAATTTTGAAATGTAAAGAATGTATATCTTGGAAGCATTTTGACTACAATGGGCAAAAATCAACCAGTGCCAAAGAGCACAGCAGGAAACTATTTGCAAAGAGAAAAGTAGTTAATCACCATCTTTCATTTTTGATAATGGCCATCCTTCTTTATTTCTAACGCAGGCTGATTGCAAGAACTGGCATGATTTTTGCTTGCTTTGACCTTTCCTTGCTCAAATAATATTTCTTCTCACTCTGAGAATTGTCAGTCACGCCTTAAGTGATGTGCTGAATCATTTAGACATATTTTATCACTTAGGTTGCAGTCTATTTCTGCAGTATTGCATGTGTAAATGGGGCAGTGCTACTAGGGTGGCCAACTTCTAGGTGGTGGCTGGAGACGCCCTATGATTACAACTGATCTCAGGGAAACAGAAATAATTTCACCTGGAAAATTGGCTACCTTTAAGAGTGGGCTCTATGGCATTATACCTGTCATGCCCACACCTGCTGCACTTCCATCTAAGCCTCCAGAGGGCGCTTCAGAGATCACAGCTGATCCCAGATCTGCTGCTCAGACCCAGCACTTTCCAGGAAATGCATGGAGATCTGGCCAGTGAAAATCAGGCTGGGGATCAGGGCCAGCTCAATGCCCCAGAGGATGAGCAACCTGCCACCCAGCCATATGTGCATGGGCACGTGAAACAAGACTTTGACCAGGCCTGAAGACTCGCTGGAGGAATGCTAAGACCCCAGCAAGCCCCTAATTGCACTGTGGGGGGAAGAAAAAGAAGAGTTGGTTCATATATGCTGCTTTTCTCTGCCAGAATGAGTCTCAAGGTGGCTTACAATTACCTCCCCATTTCTCTTCCTACAACAGATATAACCTCTGAGGTAGATGAGGCTGAGAGAGCCCTGATATTACTGCTCAATCAGAACAGCTTTGTCAGTGCTGTGGTGAGCCCAGGGTCACGCCACTAGCTGCATGTGGAGGAGCGGGTAATCAAACCCAGCTCACCCAATTAGAAGACAGAGCTCCTAACCACTACATCAAGCTGGCAAACACCAAGTATCTGTCAGAAGATCAGCACTGACAGGGTAAATGGGGCTCAGCTGCACTGCTTTCATCTGGCCAGCTACAAGCCCTCTGGCTGAGGGCTGCCTTGCCCAGCTTTGCTGTACTTCATGAGGACCTTAAGGCAAGGTTCTTCATTGGTGCAACATGCATGTTTATTGCCCATCTTTCCAGACAACTCCTCCGGTTCACCATGGCAAAGCTCTGCCTGCCTGACTCCTGGTTTCCTGATCTTGACCTGACTCCTTGACAATGCTCCCAGCTCCATACCCCTAACTTTGGTTTCTGACCATGCCCCAACTCCAGACCCTTGGCTTCAGCTTCCAACTATGTCTCTGGTTTCTAACTACGGTTTGGCTTTGACTATCTCTCTGGCTCTTAACCCTGGTCCAGCTTCACTTCCCGTCTATTGTGTGAACTCTCTCTCTGGCTCCCAACCGCGCAGCCTGGACTCTGGTTTCTGTATCGCACACATCTGCCTCAGCACAACAACCCAGATGAGTAGGTGCAGCCCGGCAGGGCAACACAATATCCTGCTAAGGTCCCTCTCCTCCCCAAACCCTGCCTTCCCCCAAATTCTTCCCCCGAGCCTCCTGTATATCTAAAAACAAGAGCTGATGACCCTACATGCCACCGTTATTGAATCAGGGTATTACATGCTCCCAATTAAGAGCTTGGGCTTTGTTTGCCTTCATTTGGAAGGAGAGTCATAGGCCTATTATGCACATACAGCTTACTGGAGAGAATCCAAGCATTCAAGTCATTAAGCTTGACCAGATTCTGTGCCTGCTATACACATTATTCTTTTTTCTCAACTGTTTTTATTCTGCAGCTACAACCAAAATAGTTTTTTTCTTAATTGCAGTTGGAAGTCACTTGTGACATGTGAGGACCAAAGGTTTTTTAAAAATACACAATTGCCCTATTGCAGCTGCACAGTAGTGTCAAGTAAGTACCTTCTTTCTGCATCAGGGTTCAGTTCGTTGAGTGAACAGGAAGACAAAGGAACACAGGCAAAGTTTTCTTTCAAAATCCTGAAATTGACCAACTATTTTTGAAACTGACAAGATCAGCTGTGAATCCCCCATTTCTTATTGCCACCTCTGGTGGATTCTCTGTTGTATTATCAGCCACTATAAAAATGGAAGAATCACCCACTCTGCCATCCCCCCTTTTTTATTACTAGTCTTTCCCTCCCACCTTTCACAGCTTGTGAAAAAGGAGAGCTGCCAAAGAAGCACATTTTCCCCTGTCATTTTTTCCAGCGACCTGAGCCTAGCAGTAGTTTACATCATTATTAGAATCATGCAACTCATTAAAAAATAAAAGGTAAACCAATGAAGGGGAAAGTAATCAATGGAGCTTGCATGCCAATGCATGGTGAAAGGCACAGAGTGGGCAGAACAACCTTATTCTGGGCAGGGAGTAACTTTCGGGATGCAGCAAAGAGGCAGGGGGGAAATCTGAGTGAATCTGTATGCCTTTGAATACTTTCAGCTTGGAAATGAAGCACTAATCAGCACAAAACCACTCTCAGAAAACTCAGAGAAACAGCAAACAGAAAACAAACAGAGAGCTGGAAATCAGCGGAGAATGAAAAAGAAAACCTGATGAGGATGCATAGCAAAAAGGAAGAGGAAACACCTATGTTTCAAGGCAGATTCACAAATCATTCCATTTTTCACTGACAAAGTTTTGACAGTTCAGGGCCAATTTCAAATGGAGTTTTTTCCACATTTCAGCTACCTGACTTTTTTCTGTTTCTATATAAGATCACCCTGCATCCTTGTCCCAACTCCAAAGGGCCTGTAAAATGGAGCTGTTCCACTTGGCCTATGGTTGAGGCCAGAAGAAGAAAATCTGGGCTTCCCTGCCAAAAAGCCACCCCTCCAAGCTCTGTGCAGCTCTCATAAGGACAAATTCCTAAAGGAAGTGGTTATATATATATATATAAAGGTAAAGGTAAAGGTATCCCCTGTGCAAGCACCGAGTCATGTCTGACCCTTGGGGTGACGCCCTCCAGCGTTTTCATGGCAGACTCAATATACACATATATACATACATACATACATACATACATACATACATACATACATACATACATACATACATACATACATACATACATATATATATATATATATATATATAATTTTTTTTACTGGTATAAAAATGTTCTATTATGACTGTTTTAAACTTTGTTGTCAACTGCCCTGATATACTGATATAATGAATTAAAGTTAATGATTTTAAAAAGGAGAATGAAAGACCTTTCCCCAGTGTTGCTGTTGGGGCAATGTTTTTAATGTATCTAAAAGGAAAAGTATGCCTTATGTTTCAATGACAGCAAGCTCCCCCATATTTATCTTGCTCTCCTTTCAGTACATGCAACATATATGGCGAATGAACAAATGTACAAATGTAAGCTGATTTCACTTCATGGGTATTTGTCAAATATGGGCAGGACAAGGCATCTTCATTTTCCTTTGGAGATCAGATCAAATGCTACAACAAATTATCAAACAATTTTAAGCTACCAATGTTTGTGCAAAATTCGTGTACTGCTGGATCATTGTGTTAAAAAATCTCATGGGCTTCATCCATTTTACTGTCTAAGGAAAGACTGTGTTCACTGGTCCTAAAAAAGTCATTCACTGACAAGTGAATGAGATTTATTTTTTGAGTAATGGAATACTTGGCCAAAATGAGTCCAGGCTGAATATGAAATAGCATAGTAGGGGAGAAAAGCAAGAACGGCAGGTTTCAAAAGTTTCTAGTGTTTTCCTTCTCAGTAAGAAGTGAGTATTTCACAGTATGCAATGGTGAAGTACCCTCAGCAGGAGATTAACTCTATTAACTGTTTACAAATGTTCAGTTCCATTTCTGGAGCTCTGTTCTGTTTCTCACCAAGTTAGAACATATCCTGCTAGGCCTATTGCATTGTTCACTTGAAGGTACTTTTTATTTTTTGTGTTGTCTCCATAACCATCGAAGATTGTCCCTAAGTGTTGCTATATTAATAGACCCTCTGAAAGTTCTACAGAATATTCTTCTGCACACTTTTCCCCCTTACTGCCAAAAAATAACAATGAAGCATAACTCTGTGTTTCAAAAGATGTGGAATTTTAGTTCTGTTCAGGTAAGAGGAAAAAAACCTCTTTATTGGCCTGTGCCACCCATACAGCTTGATTTTCTTTTCTAAAACTGAATGAAAAGGTTTCCAAAAATATTTCATGGAGACATGGTTACAACTTGCTGCTCCAAGTCAGTGTGGGAGAAGAAAACAACACACAATAAAGCTATGTATTGTATATTTATGTTTATCAGATTCTTCTGGGAAATTATAGATGTGACTAAACTGGAGGTATAAGGCCTCAGTCCAGCAGCCAGGGCAAAACAAAATATAATGTCTTATCATGATCCATAGTGTTAGGGGGTCTATTCCCATAGTGGGGGTTGAGGATTTATTTCATTCTGCTCCGATTGCCTAAGTCCAGTTTTTTTTTTAAGCATCATTGAATTCAGGTCTACATCACTTCTGGCAAAAAGGAGAGAAGAAGAATGCATAGGATAGCTTTAGGAATCACTGAAAACTCTATGATTTTACCTTAGAGTTCTAGATTTCTAGAACTACCCTATGTCATTTTCACTGCTTTTACTGGTGCCAAAACCAATATTTCAGGCTGCCCCAATCATTTCCACCTACAACCCTCCTGCTGGTTGCCAAGTGCTTCCTGGAAACCCTGAATGGAGTCCTCCTAACTCTATCTCCAGTGATATTGGTAGTGAAACAGAGGAGGACCACATTATTATTAATAACCATAAAAACTACAGTAGAAACTGAGACATGTATGTTTTTGCATAGCAATGATGATGCCATTGTGTCATAACCCAGAGGTCTTGCAGGACTTAAGCCAGATACATTTTGTACTTGACCACTACCCTGGGAAGTATGGAGCCAAATCAGAAATGCTGTCACTTTATGGAACTTGCATTTCCTACTTATTTCCACCCATACAACTCATATAGTACATGACTGAGCTTAGTGTACTTTTCCAGGCAACTCTAATTTTTGATGTATCACTGCTAACCTATTTAATATGAGCTGAGTTCAGAAGGACCCTTTCTAGTCCCCAAAATAAGAACATCTGCCTATTTCTTTCCAACAACAAACAGATGTCTCAACATTATTTCAGTTGTACTGAAAAGGAAGAACAGTTGGTTTTATACCCCACTTTTCACTACCCGAAAGAGTTTCAAAGTGACTTACAATCACCTTCCCTTCCTCTCCCCACAACTGGCACACTGTGAGGTAAGTGGGGCTAAGAGAGCCATGATGTTACTGCTCTGTGAGAGCAGCATTATAAAGATTGTGTCAAGCCCAAGGTCACCCAGCTGGCTGCATGTGGAGGAGCAGAGAATCAAACCTGGCTCGCCAGATTAGAGGCTGCCACTCTTAACCACTACACCAAGTTAGCTCAAAGGGGCAACAGATTAAAAAACAAAAATCCGACCACTCTACCCAGGGAGAGATGGATTAAAGTGACAGACTGGAGACCAGCATGTTTATTCATACTTCCTTCAGTTAGTAGTTTACCAACATACAATTACCACTTATTGTATGTTTATATAAAGTACAATAAGCATTCATCACAATATTGTATTTTATGGTATACTAATAGTAAAGTCCCATTGTGTGCTGTAATGCAATCGGCGCTAGCTCATGGTTTGGTATGGGATTTGTGCCTCACTTGGAAGCTGGCAACCTTCTCTCTGTGCACAAAGTCCTGAACCTAGTCAGGTTCAAGTACACCTTGGAAGTGTGGAATTACAGAACGTAAACCTACACCTATCAAGCAACTTTCCATTTACTTTACTTGAGGCCTACTGCACAGGGTTGTTGTGAGGATGAAACAGGAAGTAAAGGAACCCCTAGAATAGTTCCATCTGCACAAAAACCTTGTGCAATTGGCCTCATGTGTTTCATCTCCACAGCAACTTTGTACAGTAAGCCTCAGATGTTCAAAGAGTGGGGGATAAGAGACAAACATGGCTTCCCTCCAGCAGCAAGGCTGGCCAAGCAGTACTTTAAGTCAGTGGTCCCCAACCCGCGGGCCGCGGGCCGGCACTGGCGCCGGGCTGCGGCTCCTTCTTCCCTCCCCCCCGAAGCGAGAAGCTCACCAGGCTGCGAGCAAATCGGCCGCCAAAGCAGCCGATTAGCTCACGGCCCAGCAAGCTTCTTGTTTCGGGAGGGGGGGAAAAAGGAGCTTGCCGAGCCGCAAACTAATCGGCTGCTTTGGCGGCTGATTTGCTGCCGGCCCAGAGGGGCCGGGAGGGGGAGCCGTGGTCGCCGGCATGGCGGCGGCACAAACGCGTGTGCACAGACTGCCGCGCACGCGCGTCTGCACCCCTGCCGAGCAGTGCTCTGCAGCAGCCGAAAGGTTGCGGACTGCTGCATTAAGTGAGAAGGGGCTTTTCTATGGCCTCCCTATCAGCCAATGGTTAGGCAGAAGGGGAAAGTTATCTCCCCTTCAAAAGGAAAGGACAGCCATGCCCTCAGACTCCCCTGCCTTGCTCTAAGAAATGCCTTCCTCATCTCAGTCAGGGGCTGTTAAAAGCTTCCTTCACAGTAGACCTGAAGGGAAGGGGGTGTGCGGAATCCTGAGCAAGAACAGCAATTGGCCCTCAGCGGAGGAGATTCCACCAATAGGAGACATCAGAACCTTCAGCATTTTGTCAGGGTGTATGG
The DNA here is from genome assembly GCF_049243985.1 of Paroedura picta. NCBI lineage: Eukaryota > Metazoa > Chordata > Lepidosauria > Squamata > Gekkonidae > Paroedura > Paroedura picta. The sequence continues at coordinate 38,770,379 of NC_135375.1, forward strand.
TCACGATTTTATATCTGTAGAAGATTTATGGCCATCAAGGGTATACAAAAATTACACTGGTGGAATATATTTATGATACAATGTTATTAACAGAAATAGTAACACACCTTTCCCCTAGAAACTCAAATTAATGTTTATGCAAATAGTAGTTGTCTGTATCAAGGAAATACGACTTGCAATTCAGTAACAGGAGCAGTTATGTGCAATGTATCACTCACATGACCAATTTAATCAAGAAACCACTCAGCTATTGAAATCACATATATAAAATGCATGCAAGTGCTGAGATTTCTGTAGGAATTGCACTTAAAGAGTTGGTTTTTAAAAAACCCAGGGGCATTTCCCACGGCTTAAAAATAGCACAATGGTTGCCGATTGAAAACGCTACTAATTTGCCATAACGCACGACGTCGTCAACAATCTGCAACAATCCTGAAACCGATCAGCAATAAGCGCTTCGTTGTGGCGCTTTCAGGGGAATCCAGAAAACTGGATTCACCCTCCGGATAGCGATACACTCCTGCAACCAATCTGCAACAGTAGCGCTAAAGACCTGTGCGTTACCATTGTAGCTGGTTCTTCAAAGTCCCTCCCCCTGGATCTCTCCTCCAAACTTCCGGCGAAGCGATCGCCATTTTTTTTTCTCGGAGCGAGCGGGGATAAACGCACCGGCGAGCCTCTTTCTGTTTAGAGGCTTCCCTGGCTTCAGTCCTTCACCTTTAGTCACTAAGCACAAACCACATAAAAGCCCGTTTGCTGAAATAAAGTCCCTTTATTTTTTACACATAAATTCAGCCGAAAATCGAGCCCGTGAGAAGGGGGGGGGGGGAATTTTTTTTTATCACTCGAGCCAGCGTGCCAACGATCATACAATCAAACGATAGATCACATTAGGCAGCTGGATGGGTCTCTCCAGTGCAAGGAATCTACGTAGATTCGTTGCTATGGGTCTGTTTTTTTTTTTAAAAAAGCTTTCTTAAAGGGAAAGGGGCTGTTTGGGAGCATGCTAACGGCTGCCCATTGGCTGCTTGACGGCCAGGGGCGGGACAAGCTTGGCAATAGCGCTTCCTTTCTAGCGATTTCTGCCGAGACCGGAAGCCTGTGGGAAACGCTAAAAAACGCAACTGATTCCACTACAAAGCCAGGTGTGCAAAACGACGAATTCCACTATTTTAAATGGCGATTTTTCATTCCGCAAACAATTTGCAACAAAGATCGCCGTGGGAAATGGCCCCCAAACTTCCAGCTTATGCTACTGAGATTTTGAAACTTACCTTGCGTCAACGGCACTGTATCAAAAATACATTATTTACATTTCCCCCAAATATAACGTTTACAAATATATAACCCCTATTATTCAAAACTTTATTGTCCTCATTCTCCAAATTCATTGTTTGTTCTGTATTCTTGCTAAGTAGCAGATGCCTGTTGAGCACAAAGTGCCAGTTCACATAAGCAAATGTGCCAAACCATATGTTCCATAGGAAAACAAAACAAAAACATAAAAATAACCCCCCACTGGGCTCATCTCTGACTAGATAGATTCCTTTCCCAACTACTAACACACAGTAGGATCCAGGCAGCTCCGTTCTTAGAACCTTTCCATGTAAATTAATGGATGTACTCATTGCAGCCAATTAGATCTTATTCGCAATCCAGACCAGTAAGGCATACCATGTCATTTTCAACCCCAATAATGCCATGCTCAGATAGTATCCCCCTAATCTATTAACCTCTGAATGTCCTAATACAGGAAAAGTGCTTCCTAGTTCCATTCCATTCCATGGGAGACTCCCTGATAAGACAGGAATGTAATGTGTTTCACACACACAAACATACACACAAAAGAAGTAAATATAATATCCAGCAACTGTTCACATACTCCACACTTTTGCACAGAGGTATTCCCATCTTGCCATCTCCTACCTCTAAAGATGCCAGCCACAGTTAATGTGAAATGTCAAGTAATAAAACTACCAGACCATGACCATACAACCTAAAAAAACCATAACAGCCAGCTGATTCCAGCCATGAAAGCCTTCCAATTCAAAACCTTTGACCATTATTCTTCTAATCGATATACATTATTAGTGATTCAAACGTCCAGTGATGTGCTGAATGTTCTAAACCTCCATAATGAGCCCCTCACATGCCTGGAGGCTTAGAATGCTCAGCTCAGAGTCCCCCCCCCCCCTCAAGCAGCCCTTTTCTCCAGGGAAAGTGATCTTTGTGGTCTTGAGAGCAGCTGTTATTCCAGGGAATCCCCAGGTCCTGCATGGAGGCTGGCAAGCCTAAACATTAGTGGAGCACAATGCCTCAGAGTCCCCCTTCCAAAGTGGCCCATTTTGCCCGAGAAGCATTTCTTTATAGTCTGGAGTGGACCTGGGATTCTGAGAAATCTTCCAGCACCACTTTTAGGTTGCCAATCTTGGTTCTGGAAATATTCTTTGAGATTTGAAGGTAGGACTCAAATGGGCACAGTGCCTCCAAGTTCCCCCTCCAAAGCAGCCATTATGTGGAGTTGAGCTGTGATTCTGGTGATGTGGGACAGCCTGTGGGCCATGGCAAGGACAGAGTGGCATAGCTGTGTCCCACCTAACCAATGGGCTCTGGCCAGCCCTTCATAAGAACCACTACCTGGGGACCACTGTATTTTTTCCTCAACGGTCTTTACTGATTGTTGTTAATAATGTCTACAGAAATTCACCATATTTTTCAATGCCAGGGGGAAATTACCATATAAATTTGGCAAGAAAGGATCTGCAGTGAAATTAATCTATGGATTTGGGTGGGTTTTATACATACTATGTTACAGATGTTGCTTTCCTAACCGTAATCATTTGTCCCACTGAGGTGACTGCTAGTACAAGTTTACTTGGCATAACTTGTAGGGATCCCATGCTCTTTCAGCAGCACAGTCAGCTGGAGGAAGGGAACGGATAATGTGCCCTGGATATTGTTAGAATAGACTGGAACAACAGCAGAGACCCAATGAAAAAATCTACCCTGTTGCCAAACTGCTTCCATATATGTCTGGTGCAGCTAGAGCAGGGGTAGTCAAACTGCGGCCCTCCATAATGCTGGCAGGGGCTCCTGGGAATTGTAGTTCATGGACATCTGGAGGACCGCAATTTGACTACCCCTGAGCTAGAGGAACCACTGAGATTATGAATTACACCAGTTCTAGCAGCTATAAATTCATTTAAATTACTCACTGTGGGACGACTCCTGGGTAAGAAGATTGCAGCTAAAATGTTTGCATTGCATATCTAATTAACATGCAGCCCTTTAACTTAATCTAAATTAAAATCACATACAGACAATGTAATTTCAAGCACTACTGAGAAGAAGCTTAAGATAAAGACCATAAACTATAAATCCATTTTCCAGTTCTGAAATATTTCTTGCTCCTTTAAATAGTTCATGTACAGGTGCTAATGAAGAGGAAGATAGCAACCAACGTACCACTTGACTCCTTTAGCCGCTTCCCTATAACCTAGTTGAAAAACTTGAGCTTATCAACCATTTAAAATGCAGAGTTTAAATGACCTCATAATTTGGCTCTTGGAATCTGACATACAGCGCAGTATAAGCTTTTCCAGATCTGATAAAGACATTGTTCTGAGAGGCCCTTTAATTTCTGCTGTAGAATGAAAAGGTCTTATGTCGTTGGCATTAAGGGCTGCAACAGAATGGAAAATTAGGGGATGTGTCAAGAGACTGTAAAAGGTTTTCTTTTCTTTTTTCTCGTTGCTTCAACATTGATAATTGTTTCTGTCAGACAGCTCTGCCATGAAGCAAAAGGTAAAAAGCCTACAAGGAGAACCCTGACGATACTGACCATACTGTCATTGTCACTGTCTAAACAACACGGAGAGTGAACACAGACCATGCATCTAAAAAATACCAGCCAATCTCACAAGCATGAAATGCAAGTGGTGCCATTCGTATGGTCAGTGATGTTAATAACTACGCAAGGCAGGGAATTCTTACTCCACGTAGATGGGAATCTCTCATTTGTAAGGCTGTGTTAGGAGGGTATTATCTGAATGGATTCAGATCTTCATGATTCTCTTCAGGAATTTGAGGGACCAAATGCAAACGGGAGACTTCATGACATGCTGCAACTATATTGACAGTTTTGCCACTAGATGTGTGCACTGAAGGAAAAAACTGGGGATCAAGGTAGACTTTTACAGTGATTTATTTCAGGCATAGCAAGACTCGTTGGCTTTAGAAATCTGGGTAGCGATTTCATGTTCTGCATTTTTGTGACCACTTTTGGCACACAGGCCTTGAAGATGCCAACCTTTCGAGGGTCTATGGGGACACCAGTTATGGAACATAACACCCCCTAAATCACACAGTGTCTAGCATTCTGGAGTCAGGGCTTAAGTGAAGTAGGCTGGGAAGTAATTAGAGCTGTCTTCTTCCTCATTGGACTATGGCAGCATTTAGTTGTGTATTTATTTCACAGATACCCCACCTTACTACTCAATGGGGACCCAAAGCAGCTTCCATGGTTCTCCTTTCATCCTCACAATGACCCTGAGAACCAGGTTGGGCTGAGAATGTCAAAACTCCAGTCTGGGTCTGAGATCCTAACCCAACTGTGATATCACACTGACTTTGATCTATCTGTATATATAAGGGCTAAGATTCCTCTAGAACAAGTCCCTGCATTTCACACATGTAGGGTTACTTGAGCATACATTCAATGACTTGGGAGTCCAATATGAGTAACAAATAGTGGGCACACACAAACACAAGATGGCTGCCATTAGGCCTGAGGCCAGTTAGCAAGTATTGACAGGTTCCAAATCATGAGTTCCAATGCTATGACTAAGACAGCTGTTTCCACATGGGTACTTGGTGGAGTCAACTTGGTGTAGTGGTTAAGAGTGGTGGCATCTAATCTGGCAAGCTGCATTTGATTCACTGCTCCTCCGCATGCAGTCAGCTGGGTGACCTGGAGCTGGTCTCAGTCCTGTTAGAGCTGTTCTCACAAAGCAGTCTTGTCAGGGCTCTTTCAGCACCACCTACCTCACAGAATGTTTGTTGTGGGGAGAAGAAGGGAAGGCAAATGGAAGCTGCTCTGAGATTCCTTCAGGTAGTGAAGAGAGGGGTGTAAAACACAGCACTTCTCCTTTTGCTCCCTGCAGACACAAAGGTGGACTCTGCTAAACACCACCAGCTCCAAAGAGTCCCAAAACTAGAAAACTACAGTTGGTTTCTTACTTTGGGGAAGTAGCAAATGAGTATTTAGAAACATATTACTGGATGCCTTGGTACCTACAAGTACCACATTGTAGATCACAAGTCAAAGGGTGGAGGCTGCAGACAGACATGTATAGGAGGGTGTCTCTGTACTTCCCAGTGTATCATATAAATATGTCATTTGTCTGATCCTTGGTGTTCTTTCTGAGAGAGATCTATTAGCCTGCTTCAACAAAGACAGAATATAAATGTGATTGCCTGAGCCATCAACTTGCAAGTTTCATCTCAGATAACCTGAGTGTTAATCTATATGCTGTACTCCTTATGCAGTTCTTACAGAAGCCATCTCTTAAAGTTTTAGTTTTGTAATTAAATGGAAACAACTTTGTTAAGCTTAAGCATTACATTTGTGATTAATCCAATTAGAGTCAATTAAATTCTAACTGACCAAGTAATTGGAATGTTATTTACTTATTACTTAGAATTGTTAGGAAGGGGAAAAACCTTGAGAAACACGGGTTTTAAATCTCTAGAACATTTTCAGGGCGGGGGAAGATTTGGCCAATAACTCCATATGTGAGCATTCCATGGAGTCCTATGATGAAGCCACTTTTCTTCCCTGTCCCTGCTGCATGAGCTTGATAACTTTAGATCCTTCCCAGCCTTTCCAATGTCCCATCAGACTGGATTTATACCAACCTAAATACTGTTTGGGGATAAAAAGAGGCAGGAAATTGTGGCAATCTGTGACACAAAGAATGCAACAAGCACAGAAGCCTCAAGAACTTTGTGAGTGAGTTGTCATCAAACCACACCAGTAATTGACTTATTAAAGATGGTGTATGTGTGTGTGTTTGAGAGAGAGAGAGAGAGTGAATTTATTTTTGAAGCTGAAGACATAATAACCATACAAACAAATGAAGCATAAAAACAAAAAATGACCATGATGCAATCCTTATCCATTGTTCCTCTTAATATCTGTGAAACAACCCTGGGGGTGGAGAGTATCCTGGCTGTCCGAGATGGAATAGGGTCAATCAGGGTGCGGCCAGCTTTCCCCTCCTCCTTCCCTGGATACTAGGCACTTGGCTCTCAGACGCCTAAGAGAGAAACACAGAGATACAGAGAGCCCTGCCAAATCTCAAACAACCCCTGATTACCTGCTATGGCTCCTGAGGGAGAGAGAAAAACAGAGACAAACTGCAAACGAGCCCCAAACTGCAAAGGACCCTTGCTTCCCTGCTAGGAAGGAGCCCTGATTACCTCCTGTGGCTTCTGCTGTGAGAGAGAGATCTGCACCTGCCAGTGTCCCCTGGGTCCTAGTGCCCATTGCATTCCTGGTTGCAATGGGCTTTCTTGTTAGTTTTAAAATAAAATAGGAGATAGAATGGTTTGATTGATGGGTCAATTATGAATATTCTTTGGAAGGTGAGATGTGGACACATTTATCAATGGTCCACTTAGGGCTGATTTTGAACATTGTTCAGAAACTTGTGATGGCTTGATATAACGAGATTGTTCGATGCAATATAATATTTAGAATACATCTCATCCCCCCACAATTATTCCCAGAGAGATAGCCTTTCCTCAGATGATGTCTGGAGCTATTATGCATGTATAGGTTTTCACTGAAGTCAGTACACTGACCCTTTTAAATCATCATTTTTTTAAAATGGTTGTGTTAATGCATGCCCTATGATACTGCATTTGCGATCATGCATTTGCAAGACTTATGAAGGCAAATCCTTAAATGGGGCTCGCTTCTTCCATTGTGCTTGATGATCATTAGCAGGCTATAAAAAGGTAAAGGTATCCCCTGTGCAAGCACCGAGTCATGTCTGACCCTTGGGGTGATGCCCTCCAGCGTTTTCATGGCAGACTCAATACGGGGTGGTTTGCCAGTGCCTTCCCCAGTCATTACCATTTACCCCCCCAGCAAGCTGGGTACTCATTTTACCGACCTCGGAAGGATGGAAGGCTGAGTCAACCTTGAGCCGGCTGCTGGGATTGAACCCCCAGCCTCATGGGCAAAGCTTTCAGACAGCTGCCTTTCCACTCTGCGCCACAAGAGGCTCTACTAGCAGGCTATGGTCAGCTGCAATTTCACCTGACCAATACTCTGGCACATTCTGCTGGCAGGACCTCATGGGAATGTCCATGGACATGGGGACCTCAACAAGAAATTTCTATGAGGGCACACAGCCTTTTGAAAACACTGCAACCTTTTGCCCTCAGAGGTATGCTGTTCCTCATAGAGTGGATTGCAATGCCTTTGAGGAAATGAATAAATTAATTTCTGCTGGTGTAATGTTGTCATGGCAGAGGTGGGAGGGTCTGTGCTCAACAAAGGGTGCCTTAAGCTTCTATTGGTGGATGAAGGACAAGAGGCTGTGCCTTCACCCATTGGTGTATGCTGGCACAGGGGAAAGACCAAAAAGACATTTTATCTTTTATGCATGTGAAAACAGACATCCCCGGTCCCTCATCATAAAAGAAAAGTCATTGTAAAGCTAGTTTTAAATACTGTATGGAAAAGAGACAGTCTCTTCTATGAGGGGGGAATGCCGTGCAAAATCAAAAAATACTATGGTAGGTTTTTAATGGCAAAAACAGTGCCATGTGCAAAAAAGTTTTTTAAGTCATCTTATTAGGCTGACTGTTTGTGAGGTTTCCTATTGCGCATAATATTTCCTGGATTCCCACTTTATTTATTTATAACTCATAAAAATCCCATTAAAACATTTAAAATATCATTATCCACAATCAGTCAGTCATCAAGATGGCGGTGTAAACTCAGTAAATATTCCCCAAAACCAACACAGCTGTGCTAACTTCAGGACCAATACCATGATCCTAGATCAGGGGTAGTCAACCTGTGGTCCTCCAGATGTTCATGGACTACAATTCCCATGAGTTTCCATTATATTATTTGAGACAGAAAAGAGGCTGTCCTGCCCCTTTACACTTGCCACTCTAAGAACTTCTGGTAATGGAGGGAAGGTTTACATTAAAAAAAAAAAGCCTGGTTTCCCAAAATTATAAAAGGCTGTGTGGGTCCCCTGGGTAGAAAAGGACTGTCACATTACTCTATTTCACTTTCTCAGTAATCACTTGTTTTGAGCTAATTTGTGAGTGCTCCTTGGCACGCCTCCTGTTGAAATGTAGTGATTATATGTTAGACTTGGACCTGTGCAGAAGAACTTCTCAGTCTTGGTGGGCTTTAACATAACACCAATTGTTCTTCTCACTTCAGATTTTAGTAGCATCGGAAGAAAAAGTTGTAACCAGATATTGGTTTTGTCATTTTAAAGCACCCATTTCTTCACTCCGCAAAATCCTATTTACATTTCAAGACTCTTCACAGCTACTGTTGGATTAAATACTTTTTAATTTAAATTTTGTGTATTCTGTTCCAACCACTTCTATTTCTAGGATACCTTCATGCATCAAACATTTACAAAAACAGGAATATAAAATTGCCTTGGGATGACTATTTCTGGGGCACAGTCAAGCGTTAAATTTGCTCATTACAATAAGAGTATAAAATTGCTTAGGAAGTTACCACCCAGCTTCTTTGCAACCATCATGCCAGGATGATATACATTAATCACTTCTGTCTCAATCCAGCTAAGTATATCTGTATGCATAAACAGATATCCAATATGCAAAAATGCTTGGCAGATTAGTAGTGCAATCCTAAACACAGTTGCCTTCTTTTAGACCTACTGACTTCAAAGGATTTAGGATTGCACTACAAGAACTATAGACATAATTGGAATATACAGCCTATTGCAGCTGCATCTCCCATGCCTAAATTCTGGCACATCTGAAAATAATGCTTAAAAGTAACAAAACTGGACTGAGCACATGTTTATATCATAAGGATGATAATTACTAAATGTCTTCACTGACTTGTTTTACAAAGAATTCTCAAAGAAGAGTATATGCTACCCATACGCACTCCATGCAACAAGGGATAATGCAGCTACATATGTTCATGTGTACATTCATTTGTTTCATATTCACCGTTCATGGATAGTTTCCACTTCCATCTGCTCGCTTTTTTCCCTAAGGGGCTTATTATTCAGATGGCTAAATAGTTCAATTACTACTATATTTTGTTGTGATTACATAGCTCAGTTTTTTAACCTGGCAACAGAAAAATAAAACCTTCTCAACACAAGAACAAAAAACATGGAATGGCAAAAAAAAAGGCTTAGCTTAATTGCATTTTAATAATTTAATCACAGGAGAGGGAGCCCCAAATTGCAGTTATTTCATTCCAAGAAAGAATCAATATGAAATAATAGTCTTGGTTGACCATGGCAACTGGCATGAAAGAGGCAAACAGTCTTCAGTTTAAGTAAATCACAGTTACAGACTTAACAAGATGATCTCTATCTGATGAAGTTCAGTGATCTAAAAGGATACACTTTTATTATTATTCTTTTTGTAACTTTCCAAAATAAATGAAAAATATAAAATAAAAGTATACACTTTCAAGCAACATAGGGGATCTTCCTGACAAAACCATATACAATATATCTAAATATTATATTGTATTATTGGGGGTTTTTTTGCAACAAATTAAATCCAGTCAGTTTTTTCACTCCGTCTTGTCAAATTCTTCTCCTTACCATGTCATATGGCTTTCGTACATGCAGGTCATGAAATTCCACACATAGCCTCTTCAGATGGTCAGAACTGTTAGGATCCAACATATTAGCCTAATGAACAAGATCGACTGAAAATAATGATACTAGTTGTCTAGTGCATGGACTTGGTCATGTACTTGAGGGGTTAGTGTACTGATAATTGGTCTTTAGGTACTGTGAATGCAAAGAGAGCCACAGACCTGTCTTTCAGAGAAATGGCATGCACTGGAAGGAGAGCACAGGAAGAAGGGCCTGGGTGACTGGTGGCCAATGGAGGAGGGCAGCAACATAGGCCTTTCTCCTGAATTCTCCTTGGTTTCTGTGTTTTTCCCTATGATGGTGCTAGAAGACCAAAGTATCTATTTTGTAGATGACTGTTGAATGACGTTCCCTAGAGCCAGTTTGGTGTAGTGATTAGGAGTGTGGACTTCTAATCTGTCATGCCCGGTTCGATTCTGCACTCCCCCACATGCAGACAGCTGGGTGACCTTGGGCTCATGACAGCACTGATAAAACTGTTCTGACCAGGCAGTGATATCAGGGCTCTCTCACAGGGTGTCTGTTATGGGGAGATGAAAGGGAAGGTGACTGTAAGACACTTGGAGACTCCTTCGGGTAGGGAAAAGCGGCATATAAGAACCAACTCTTCTTCTTCTTCACTGGTGTGTAGCTGTGGGTGAGCACTAGTTTTCTCAAATAGCAAGGATATGGGAAATGGTGCAGATGAAAAGGTTAAACACACAAATTTACCAGTGTTCAAACAAATTGGCAGTAGGAAGATCCAGCCTCAGACGTAAACCTAATGTCTGTTGTCTGGCACAGAAATCTGTCTCCATCAAACAAACAAAAATGACCAGCTTATTTGGTTTAAGAAGCAGAAAACATTGCAAAAAAATTGATTGACATTCAAATGTCAATGCCCTTGTTTGTAATTCACTCTGGCCTTGTTTGTAATGTCCTTGTCTGTAATTCACTTTTGTACCTGTACAAGGGCAGAATCCAGAATGACAGCTGTTTGGGCAGGTGCTGTTGACATAAGCTTATGATTTACTTGTTTCCTTGGACTGCATACGTCCCCAAGACATCATGGCCAGGCTATGTACCATTCTGTTTAAGGAGGTCACAACGGCTCACACACTTTTGGCTTTCTGCAAAGTACATAAAGCAGAACTGCTCAAGAGGACATTTTTATGAAGGAATGGTACTGCAGTAGAAAGATTCAGGATCAGTGAGGAAAACAGAACTGTGGACTATACTATTAACATGTATTAGTCTCACTGTGTTATATTACTATTTATGCGACACCATTTCTTACTTTGTCTTACATGTCATGTTGAATACTTCCGCCTTGTTTCAGACTGCAGCAATCTTAGTCCTGCTAAATGATCAGACATCTCCTTGTCTGACTGACTGTATGGAATTACATCATGCAATCCACCTTGAGTCTCAGTGAGTAAGGCAGACTATGAAAATCAACAGGAGCTAAGTAGATTGTAAGCCTTGCTTTGCACCTATGCAGTGGGTGTCATTTACTAGTCCTAGCAGGTAATGGCTGCAGAATGAGCCTCCAGAATGATGACCCTAAAAATCACTAGGGATTGGTTGATATGGCACTTCGTATTAATGTCTGGAATTTACACGTTTCTAAGTTGCACCCTTCTTTTCTGTTCTTCTTTAGCCTCTTTAAAAAATTCCAGAGAATTGGGAGACTGAAAAAAGGAAAGGCAATATTTGACAATGAACAAGAGTGAACACAGTTCAGCTGGCAGTTTCCTTTTTGTTCATGTTAAAGATAATTAAATCATAATTCATTTCATTTATCAAATTCCATAAGGTTTTGAATGAAAAGCTTATATAGCCTCCTCCCCCCAACCCCCCCTCCAAAAAAAAATCTGTTGGTAAACACCCATGGGAACAAACTGGTTCATAGGCTCAAATTCATCAAGAATTTGGCTTGGGTCATGTCCCCCACAATCTAAAATGACTACCAGCCATTTCACCTATTGGTTTTGCCCCCCCCCCATTTTGAAGCGGTGGGAGGTGAAATTGACCACTGAAATAGCTGCCAGTCATTTAACCTAATGGGGTCTACCCATTAGCTGTTAGGTTTAAATAATTGACAGCCATTTCAGTAGTCTGTTTTGCTTCTCACGACTTTGAAATGGGGGGAGATGACACAGACAATTTAAATGGCAGATGATGGGTGGATTCAAAAGCTTTCTACCTTGTTTTGAAGCATGGGGAAGCAAACTGGGCGGTTTTAAATGGTTTAAATGGCAGGCAGCTATTTCAGGATACTGTTTCACTTCTTCTGCTTCTAAGTGGGAGAAAGTGATTCATTTTGGGCCTTTGGGTTCATTTGGGGGGTTTGGTAACGCCCCTAATTCTCAACTGAAATTCTCTAATTCATGCTCAACTCAACACTGCAAATGTTAAACAAATCTGATTCAACTTACCTGAATAAAAGTGAACTTTGGCAGAGTAGGGTGAATTTCAGTTCGCTGATTCTGGATGGTAGAAAGCAAAAAATCCCTCTGACTTTTAGTCACTGTCCTCTCTTGATTGAAGAGAGGCCTAATCAAGTCATGCTTTTAAATATATATTTGATGGCCTAGAGCCTAACTAGGCCTTTTAAAGTTCCTGGCCAAGCAAGTAATGCCCAGTTAGATTAATCAGTAGGCTGGAAAACCTTTTTTAATGATTTTTATTTAACTGCAGTAGAATAGAAATATAAATTGACACAGGTAGGACGAGTCCACAAAAAGTACCTGCACAGAAAACAATACATTCAAATGAGTAGCTGTGTTGGTCTGAAGTAGCACAATAAAATCAGAGTCCAGTAGCACCTTTAAGACCAACAAAGATTGCTTGCACTCGAAAGCTCACGCCTTGAATAAATCTTTGTTGGTCTTAAAGGTGCTACTGGACTCTGATTTTAGAGAACAATACAATTACATTGTATTAAATACTTTTCCTATGGAGGCTGGGAGAGATGATGCCCTTATAGGATAGGCCAATAACCTGGGCTCTCCACACACCACATTCCATGTCACAGGATCACCCTGCAGCTACGAAGCAGCCCCCCCCCAAAAAGCTGCCGACAAGGTCCAAAAGCTGCTAGCATGCCTCCCCCCCCCTTCAATGTTTACAAAAGCAATAGTGTCAAACACTTTCACATTCTTCCTCCTGGCCTTGAGATAAGGTCTGCTCAACTCCAGTTTTAACATAAACATCAGCATAAACATTACTTTCTGTGAGCCACTTTCTATTAGCTTATCAAAAAACCACATTCCAAAGAAATAGCGGCCGCGGATTAGCGTGGCCGCCATTGACGCTGCGGGGGCGTCCTGGAGCAACGCGGACCCGGCAGCGTCAGAAGGCCGAGCCAAAGCCTTCTTGGAGAGGGCGGGGCTGTTGGCCTTAAAAGTCCAGCCACGAGACAGCCCACCTCTTTCCCCGCTTCACAGCCACCCGGACAGCTTCCCTCCCCATCCCACCCTTGTTTCAGTTTTTTCTAACTTTGTAGCAGTCGTGCAAGCCTGGCGGGGATGCCTGGTAGGGAGCCTGTAGAGGGGGAGCCCATTTGCGCACGGGACTCCCCGAGGTAGGGGGTCTCATTAAGGAGATCGGCTAGTAACTGGGCGCGGTCACCCGGCTGGGTGGCCAGGGGCCCGGGGCCAAGCAGACAGGGGGCTTCAATGGAGGCGGACACCCGTTGGACTCTCTGCAGTCGCTTCCCAGGAGTTCCACAGTGGAAGGCATCCCATCCTCCCAGCTGGGAGTGAGGCGTGGAGCCTGAGCGCCGCAGTTCACATTTATGCAGCCGGACAGCTGATGGGGGTAATCAGGCAGCCGGACAGCTGATGGGGGTAATCAGGCTCCCTTACCGGCACCGGGCCAACCCTCCGGTGGGAGGGGAATTATGTTAATAAATGGGAGGGGAATTATGTTAATAAATTTGTTGCCAGGAACGGGTTCGTGTCGTCACTGGGAGAAAATCGCCACCTGCGAGTCAACAGCAAATTGTATTTTCTACTGTAGAACAGGCCTACTGAATCAGAAAACAAATTCAGATACAAAATCATGTCCACTAACTACTAGCTGAGCAAAACTTATAGAAATTTGTCACCCCTCACCGCATCATATTCACTGTATGATAGAGCCGCCATGATGTAGTGGTCATCTAATTCCTTTAGCATCTGCATCTTGGTATACTGTACTGTCACTACCAACACACTGATTAACCTTTCTACCCATGGTAACAGATGGACAAATGACAACTAAGTCTTATTAGCCCTCCTCCCTGTTTGGGGGTAAATAGACCAGCCTTTCTCAACCTTTTTACCAGTGAGAAACCCTTGAAACATTCTCCAGGCTTCCTTAGCTTAAGAAGTTACAGATCTCTAAAGAGATTCCATTACCCCGGATCTTTCTCCAGGTGAGCACATAGTCAATGGTTACCCCTCCAAACTTTAGGGAAGAGGTCTGACTGCTATGATGGATGCAGCATAAAAGAAACTTTCTTCCTTGTTGCCAGAAGTTTTTATCACCTCCATTTCTCCACCCACTGTCCAGTTCAAGCTGAGTCAAGGAGCCACTTCCTGGAAATCTCCAGGAATTACTTCCTGGAGATTATACTTGGAGGCTATCTATCTTAAAGTCCTCCAAACCTTTATTTCCTGCTTAGAGAATGGGGGAGGGGGGGGGCTTGAACCACTCAGTACCACCTGCCTTCAGAGCACCTGGCTGTGGTGATCCATGTGAGAGTCATCTCCAGAATTTACTTCTGTAACTCACTCTACACTGGCCTGCCCATGTCTCTGACTCAGAAATTGTACCCGGTACAGAATGCAGCTGCTAAGGTCCTCACAGGAACACCTTGGAGTTCCCATATCCAGTCTGTGCTGAGGCATTGGTTACAAAAGTTGCAGCCCAGATCAGGTTCAGGGTCTGACCTTCAAGGCCCTTCACAGTCAGGGACCCACATATCTGAGAGACTGCCTGTTTTTTACGCTCTCCAGGCACTAACTTGTTGGTAGTACCCAGCCCCCAGGAGGTTTGCTGGCCTTGATCAGGGCTAGGGCCAGGGCCAGGGCCAGGGCCAGGGCCTTTTTGGACCTGGCCCCAACCTATTGGAATGAGCTCCTGGAAGAGCTGAGGGCCCTGCAGGAGCCCCCTCCATTCCACAGAGCCTGCAAAATGGAACTCTTCTACCAGGTCTTCAGTTGAAGTCAGGGCATGGAAGACTAGATGGGCCCCTCCAGGTTAGACTGCCACCAGTCCAGACCACTGCCTGGTGGTAGGGTTCTGGCACCCATAGATTACCCCCATGGCACACAGTGGGGGAGCTAGTTTATTTGGGAGTGGTAAGGTTTTTGCAACCAGGAAACATAATTTTAATGGGGGATCAATAATAATATGTATTTTATATCGGGTTTTTATTGTTATGTAACCCGCTGTGAGAGGGCTTTGCTGATAGTGGTTAATAATAAATCTAATAATAATAATAACTAATGATGTTCAGAATGCTAATGTTATATGTCTTGTTAGGAAGCACTGCTGGTGATATCATTTGGTATATCTCATGTTAACTCTGACAGTTCACAGTGTAAGAACAAGTATAGATTTTCTGTTTTACTTCTTATTAAAACACAATTGATACTAATTTGATGAAAGTAGAAACATTGACTGGAGCTTTCAGATAGTTAATCTGATTAGGGTGTAGAGAAATGAGTTGCTGTGTAGCTTCTTCAAGAAACACTTACAAAGATCCACAATATTAGAAATATTAACTCAACTGTTAAAAGCTTATTTGTAAAACAAATAATTGAGAATTTACAAAAATGGAGTTAGCTAATTTTTATCACACTGTTAGGATACTCTTGAAATAAAATTAACCTTTTATTTTGCAGATACTTCATTTTGTATTTCAGGAAGAGTCAGTTACAATTGACCAACCACTAACTCAAGAGCAATCTTGTTAACTTGAGAATAAGTAACTAAGAATCATAGAGTGGAAGATATTTCCAAGGTCATCAAGTCCAATCCCCAGCAGAATGCAGGAAATTCACAAGTACCTGTCAACCCACAGTGACCCCAATTCTATGCCCAGATGATTCCACCTGCCCCCCCCCAAAATAAAAGCACCAGAACCCCTCACTAGTCTGGCCTGGAGGAAATTCACAGTGGGGAACGATATTGGCTAGATATGGGGGGGGCGGGATTCATAGAGTTGTGCAGAAGTTTGGTGTGGTGGTTAGGAATGCAGACTTCTAATCTGGCAAGCCAAGTTCAATTCTGCACTCCCCCACATGCAGCCAGCTGGGTGACTTGGGCTCGCCATGGCACTGATAAAGCTGTTCTGACTAGGCAGTAATATCAGGGCTCTCTCAGCCTCACCCACCTCACAGGGTGTCTGTTGTGGGGAGAGCCTCCTTCGGGTATAGAAAGGTGGCATATAAGAACCAACTCATCCTCATCCTCCTCATCCTCCTCGTCCTTCTCCTTCCTTTTCTTTCAACCGACCTGTATGGCCCCTTCCAACTCCATAATTCTATGATTTTAAGACTTTTAAGTGCCAAAAAATTTATTAAATACATGAGATTGTGCTGTGATAGAATGTCCCCAACATGCTAGAGAATCTCTGGCTGACTCTTCTCTATCAGCTCATTAAATTTGGTAAGAATTGGATGTACACGGTCTGAGTTACAACCTTCCAAATAAGGTATCATCATGTTCCATTGTTTCCAATAAAGAAAGGAAAAACAACGGACACACAAATAGTAAGAACAACAGAAGTTCAGTAGAACAGAATCACAAAATTTTGCAGTGGACATTGAAATTGGGGGGCATTTTTACAAGCCCAGCAAAACCAATGTAATGTGCTCAGCAGAACCAGTGCAATCAAAGAGTGTCCAGCAGAATCCAGTGCCATATTGGCAATACCAGTTCAACAGGACATATGTGAATCTCAATCTAAGATGGGGAGGTGTTTCTTTTCTTTTTTTCGCAACAATGCTTAATAGAACCCAATGCTATTGTAGCAATTCAAGTAAAAGAGGGTAAATGTCAAATCAGAGAATCCCTGCAGTATAAACTGAAGAGAGGGACATTGTTTCAAGCGGAGTACAACCAGTTACAATATGCAGAACATCCAGCAGACTCCAATGCCACTGGCATCACAAGCTTTAAAAGACTCATCTCAAAATGCAGAACCACAAATCCAAGCAGGGGGCATGGAATTTTGCAAGCTCTGTGCAAGAAAATGGAAAGGGAACACAGATGAACATGGGCAAAAGGAGGGAAACCTCTTGAAACAGACATGACTAATTTGAACCTGATAAGAGTATTTCCAAGACTGGAGAATTCCACCCCACTATTGTTTAGTAAATATATTACTAGAGTGGAGACTGTCTGGAAATGTATGCCTGGAATGTATGTCCAGTCTGTCTGAAAATGTATCTTTTCACAAACTGACATGAAACTTCATAAACTGTTTGAAAATACAAGCCAGTTGACCTGCCATGAATATCTGTTCACAAACCATGAACTGGTCAACATTCACCACAAACTTCAGTTTATGAGCAGGGTCATGCCCATTCCTAGTTGCAGGCAATGTGGCTATGGCACTTCTGATGTGCACTGGAAGTGATATCATCATGGTGTGATGTCAAGGCAATGCTCTGGTATATTTGTAAAATATCGTAAAACTGAATTCTACAATCAAGTTTGTATTCAAACACCAGAGCAACACCCAGACATCGTTGATTTATAGTGCACACTGGAAATGACATTGTCATGTCATCAGTGACATAGCTTGGGCCTCCATCTCTGACGTCAATATACTTTGGAGAAAAGCTGGCTCCTAAAGGACACTTGTAAGAGCCTCTTGTGGCGCAGAGTGGTAAGGCAGCCGTCTGAAAGCTTTGCCCATGAGGCTGGGAGTTCAATCCCAGCAGCCAGCTCAAGGTTGACTCAGCCTTCCATCCTTCCGAGGTCGGTAAAATGAGTACCCAGCTTGCTGGGGGGTAAACAGTCATGACTGGGGAAGGCACTGGCAAACCACCCCGTATTGAGTCTGCCATGAAAACACTAGAGGGCGTCACCCCAAGGGTCAGACATGACTCGGTGCTTGCACAGGGGATACCTTTACCTTTACCTTTAAAGGACACTCACTGGACACTGGAAGTGCTTATCTGGGCTCTCTCAGCCTCACCCACCAAGGCCTGCTTTAGAAACGTAAGAGGTCTCAAATAATTTTATCTGGTATTCTGGTCCATAGAACTGAGGACTTTAGTGTCCTACATAGTTAACATATTATATCACTGTATATAATACAGGAGCTAACTGTATATTTAACATTTCTGTTCCTGTATTTTATGTATCCTGCCTTATTTATGCCTGACCATTGATAAAGGCAGTCATGCTGAAACACGTCTGGTCAGTGGTGGCATTAGTATGAATCTACACTTGGATTTTAATTAGGCCTTGATTTTCTAGTCCTGCAGCCATACAGATTGGTTCCATCAAAGACCGTTTATGCACTGGAGGTTTCACGCCAGGCTGCAGGCTGGAGTTTTAGTTGTGGCAGGTTGTCCCACCTCTTCCTGCACCCACATGGGGGACACTTAGCCTGGTGCACGTCGTCCGCCCCTGATTTGTGCTCCTGCACAGGAGCTGGGACAGTGAAGTTCCCAGTGCATAAACGGACAAAGAGACCCACATACTCCTGTCATTGTCATTGTCGTTGTCATTGTTATTTTTCACCACTATCAGGAAGTGGGTTACAAAAGTAAAACAACAATAAAACCCCACATAAAAATAAGCCAATATTAAAACCCACAGCTGGCGAGCTTCTAGTACATATGAATGAAATGGGCAGTCTGCAAAGAACTATGTCGGTCAGGAATCTCAAGCATGGTTAAATGTGGGATATTTAATAATACTACATTGGTTTCAGGTTCAGATTTGGTATGAGTGGTGTTCATTCTAGAAAATAACCAGAACATATCTCCAAGCTACCTAGGGCCCCTATCCTGTTGGACAAGCAGTTTTTAAAGGTAGTATGTTTGTATGTACCTAATAATTAGCTTACTGCAAACTTTTATTTTCTCTTCTAGCCTATTTATAGAATGATTAATTACATTGTTGAACTTCTCAGGCATCTACAGATGTGCAACTATTAAATTAATTAGGCACAGACACTTCCCGGTTGAAAGCTGTAAATACATATTCATTTCTCCCCCTTTTTGCTTACACTTTGTCTTTCTCCTGTTTGAATGAACAATATTACAATGAGTCACAGAAACATATGCTCTGTATACTTCAAATTAATCTTAGGATCATTAATTTCTTTGCACAAGTAATGATGGAGGCGATTTACAGGGAGGGTGAAAGGCTGTACTAAATGTGTCTGAGAAATCTGGACTTTGATTCTGAAAAGTCTCTTGTTCAAATGTTTTACTAACCTCATTACAATGGTTTTCTCAAGACTGAAGGAACCTGTTGGTTACCTACTCAATATGCCTTCTCTGAGGCAACATCTGTCATGCACAACAATAAACAACTGTACGCTACTCCCCTATCCTTTCCTCTTCACCTCTTAATAATTGGGGGAGGGATGGGATTGTTAGCCGCCATGTTAGTAGAGTGATGTTTTAATGGGAATTTTAATGGGATTAGTTGTTGTGACCCGCCTCGAGCCTATCGGGAGAGGCGGGAAATAAATCTAATAATAATAATAATAATGCCCAAAGACCCCAAACAGACCAGTTTCATCCTGAAGATTGCAGAAAACCAAAATTAAAGAGCTACTCATTGTAGAATGCAGCAATGTCATTTGCCTCTTCTTCTATATCCCATCATCACTGTTATGAATAATCAGAAATGCCTTCTTGGAAGTGCTGTGGACTAGAATTTATCAGCTGTAAAGCACAATGGCATATACACTGCTCAGCACTTAAGAGTTATATCCTAGAGGCAGTTTCCAGCAACATGATGAATAATATTGCATCAAGGAAAGAGGAAGGGTCATCTTTCAGTGGCACATTATTTCCTGGCTATGTTTTTAGAAATTCCCTTCTGGGTCTGACTTCTTATGAGCAATGTCAAGAATTGCAGTTTCCCATACAGCAATTGCATTAGAATGGTTCACAGTACAACAAAGATGGTCAGGGGACAGGAAAACAAGTAATATTCAGTAAGCTTGAAAGGAAATGGCTGTTTCACCCAGAGAAGAATTATAGAAGAGATGCTTGCACTTTCTAAATCCCTGAAGAGCTGTCATCCAGAAAAGGGCAAAATCTTGTGCTCTGCAGCACTGGATAGCAAGACTAGATCTTATGGACTTAAGTGACAAGACAGTAGATTTCAGCTGACTCTTAAGAGAAGCCAGCATAGTGTAGTGGTCAAATATGGAGAACTGGGTATAATTCCCCAATCCTCCACATGCAGCCAACTGGATAACCTTGGGCTAGTCACAGTCCTTTTAGAGCTGTTCTCATGGAGCAGCTCTCTTTGGGCTTTAACAGCCCCACCTACCTCACAGGTTGTCTGTTGTTGGGGAAGGAAAGGTGTTTGTAAGCCACTTTTGGGACTCCTTTTGTTAATGAAAAGCATAGTATAAAAAAAAACAGATTGACACTGGAGCTTGTTACAAGGTGGAGAGGACTGTATTTGAAAGGTTGTCACTTGGAGGAGGGCAGGGAATGGATCCTGTTGGCAGCAGAGGATAGGACACACAGTAATTCCTTTAAACTAAGTGCACAATAGTACTGGCTAGATATCAAAGTAGTTCAGCAGTGGAACAAGTTGCCTCCCTGGTGGTCTTTGGGCTGTGACTAGACAGATACTTATCATGGATGCTTTGGGATGATCCTGCATGAGCAAGGAGTTAGACTAGATCAGGGGTAATCAAACTGCGGCTGTTCACTGGCAGGGGCTTATGGGAATTGTAGTCCATGGACATCTGGAGGGCTGCAATCTGACTACCCCTGGACTAGATGTTCTGTTTGTCCCCTTCCAACTCTATGTTTCTACGATTCTATATTGAAGCCTTTCAAGCAGAGGACTGGTAGCCATCTATCTAGGAGGCCCTAGATTTTTGTTTCCTGAACTGAGAAGGAAGTTGGACTTCCAGTTTTAGGATTCCTAGCTTCTATGGTCACAGCCTAAACTATGACTCACTTAGAAAAATGGCCCTGACAGCCCCAACTTAATTTTAAAACATATACTCCTCTCCCTGAAAAATCAGCAGACCCTGGTCATTTTCCAGCAAAGATTGTTTTAAAAGCATTTGATACCTGTGACATCTAAAGCAAAAGTGGGAAGGAAAGAAGACATCAGCCCTTTGTGATCCTTTCCCTGCTTTCAGGCAGGATGAGCTCTTCTTAAAGCATTACCAGCAAATGCCTCTCACTGCAAGCATCCAGGGATGAGATTCAATTTTCCTGAAGTTTAACATAAATCAGCGTTCCTGTAGATGAAATTCATTGCTTTTTTGTCATATCCTCATTGGAAGTGTGAATAATTTTTCACCTTCTTCTTTCTGACATCCTTTTAAATATTTGAGGACTGTCAGCACATTTCCCACCCTTTAATCTTCTTTTCTTTAGGTTAAGCGTACCAAATTCCTTCAGCCTTTCCTAATATGATTTGCCTTCAAGACCTTCTATCATCTTCATAGCTTTCCTGAATGTCGACATCCTTCTTGACCTGTGAAGCTCTGCACTGAGCACAAGATTTGGGACTAAAAGGGCAATCCATGTCCCATTAAAATCAGTGACAAAAATCCCATGGGATTTGAAAGGCTCTGGGGTTTTTTTTAGAAAGTTTTCTTTTTAAGTATAAATAGGAAATAAGGTTGTATAGGGCTGATTTTAGCTGGAAATCTCATGGCATCACAATATGCCGACAAAGTAAGTGTGCCTCAAATGGCAGTCCGAAGCAGATAGGCAAGACGTTGGGTAACAGAATATATTTGCAATTCAGTATGTCTTAAAATAGATGCTATGTCTTGCCTTAACTTACTCTTAAACAAATTTAGTTTGTAAAATAAAGTTTATAGGGCAACCTTATTTCTTCCAAAGAAACGGAGGTAATCTAAAACCACTAGAGATCATACAGTTGTTTAGCATAGACTGATTAACCATATATACAGAGTTAATCCCAAGAGAACCCAGTGCTGGATTTTGACAGAAGCAACTCTGCATATTGTACTGAAAGCATTCTGCACCAATCGTTAGATTAGAAAGCATATAAAGTGTGCACTTTGGTTTTTTTCCTTTGTGAGCATATTAAGTGTAATTCTCAAATTATTTATTTATATATATATTTATATATTTATTTATATAAACCAGGCGCAGGGTGGTTTACAAGGAAAGAAAACAATACATGGAACTTAGTATCTACATAATGTATGAATGAACTGCAACAATAATGACATTAATATTAGCAACTACAACAGAGGCTAACAGTCTGTAACAAATCAAACAGATCCAAGGTTCAGAACGGGTGTATGGATTCCTGGAAGGCAGGGTACAAGGGCCCTGTAGATGTTGCTGATTTTGGTCAGCCTCAACCCAATGTCTGGCAGAAGAGCTCCCTTTCATAGACCCTGCAAAATTGTTTTAATTCCATCAGGACCCTGATCTCCTCAAGAAGCACATTCCACCAGGAGGGGGCCAGGACGGAGAAGGCTTTGGCCTTGGTTGAAGTCAAGTGGGCTTCTTTAGGGCCAGGGATTATTTGCCGGTTGTTGTTGGTGGGGCATAAAGCATCTCCAAGGCCTATTATGCACGGAGGGGGAAAAGCTGCGTTAGCAAAACGCGAAAGAAAGTGGAGCTTCCCGGGAGACCAGGACACAACCAGAAGTGGTGCCGGAGTGGCCGCGTGCATAATCGGGGAGGTCCGTGGTGTACAGGGCTTCTGGGTGTGCTTGCTCTCTCCCCTTCTGTGCCCTTCGGTTCCGCTGGCAGGGCCTGCACCTGCGCATGCTGTGGCCGCCCTGCTTGGCAGCCCAGCCTCGGTCAGCATCGCGCTTGCCTCCCTTCCTGTTTGCTCCACATCGCCACCTCGTTGGCTGCAGCCGGCAGCTGCTCTGGGTTTTGCCACCGTTGCATTCCATCCCGTGTGTTTGCAGTTTGCCTCGCTTCTTCCACCTCCGCGTTTTGCCAACCGCCGTTACGGCAGCCATGCATAATATGCCCAAATGAACATGTGAATAATCCACATTTTAACTATATGCAGATCCCACATTTCATTTATAAAGTGCACATTAGCTCCTTCTTTCCAAGAAATATATACATGTATTTACAGGATATATATAAAGGTAAAGGTAAAGGTATCCCCTGTGCAAGCACCGAGTCATGTCTGACCCTTGGGGTGACGCCCTCTAGCGTTTTCATGGCAGACTCAATACGGGGTGGTTTGCCAGTGCCTTCCCCAGTCATTACCGTTTACCCCCCAGCAAGCTGGGTACTCATTTTACCGACCTCGAAAGGATGGAAAGCTGAGTCAACCTTGAGCCGGCTGCTGGGATTGAACTCCCAACCTCATGGGCAGACAGATTCAGACAGCATATCGCTGCCTTACCACTCTGCGCCACAAGAGGCTCTTCAGGATATATATATGTTCATTCTAATATGAGAACAGGGCTAGTGTGTGTACTCATGTGAGTTACATACCTTTGGAAGCAACAAACTAGCTGAGCTCAGGTATTTAGCAGTTCCTTTTCCAAATTTTGCACCAATCTCTAGAGGGCCATAAGGAAATTATTCTTTTCAACCTCTTCCTGCCATGTCCAATTTGGGAACAATAATATTGGTAATGGCGGCTGCAGCTGCAGATGATAATGATAATGACAATCTCATAATTGCAAGTTCAGCTCAAGTAACACAAGTTAGCCTTGATTATGATTTTTAAAATGGTATTATAAATCAAAATCAATGGCTGATATAGCAATACTTTGGAGACAGGGTAGTAAATAGGTCTCTTTATTCCTTCCTTACATGCCATTGTAGTTTAGCTGCTAATCTAGTAAATCTTGGAGAGACAACTGCATTGACCATATCTATACATTGGTGATTTCTTTCACTTTTGCTCTGCATTCCCCTTGGGTATATTTTTCTCTTCTGCATGCCAACTCACTTTCACTTTGCAGGAACATCAGGTTTTTTTCCCTTCTACATGGGTTTTGTTCCCTTCAGAGCTCAGATTGTTTTCTGTGCACTGTTTCTATGTTTTCTTTTAAAGTCCTGTTGCCCCAGATATATGCCTTTCTTGGCTCCCAATGCAAACACAATGACTCCATCATCCCCCCCCCCCCGAGGCCATACCTCCACCACCATATTGCACCAGTCACTGCTCATTTGTCTGTTCCAGACAGGGGGTGCCTTTTGAAATTGTGTGGAAAGGTTCTTAAAGGTACTTTGACATCTTAGTAGACCATTTTTTCACTTTCAGTTTATCTAAGCTCCAAAACTGTTAAAGCATTTAAATGTTTTTATAAGGCCCACTTTCAGTCTTTTTTTAAAAAATAGCTGAATTTATAGATCCAGCCTTTATTAATTTCCAAAAACATATAATACATCTTTAACAGCGGGTCACTGTTAAATAAAAGGCTAAGGCCTAAGTGGGCGCAGAGTGGGCATAGCTGGGCCAAATGAGGGCCCAATAAGAAGGTGTGAAGCGCCTTCCGAATGGGCCCTCACCAGGACAGACAAGAGTTCTAACCAGTCGGATGAGGGCCCAATCAGAAGGTGCTTTGCACCTTCTGGTTGGGCCCTCACCAGGACAGTCCAGAAAGCGGTGGGGAAGTGGTGCCATTGCATGAGTACAGAAGGAGGCCTTCCCACCGGGCCCAGAAGCACATCCGGGGCCTCAAAGACGCCCCGGGTGTGCTTCTAGGCCTGGGAGGGAAGGCCAGGCTGCCGCAGGGGGGAAGAAGGGGAGAAACTGGCCTTCCCCCAGGCCCAAAAGTCCTCCTTCCCCCTTCCCCCCTTTCTATCGCCCATTGTATTTAAAAGTACAACGGGCTTTAAATCTAGTTAGATACATAAAACAGGCAACATTCAATATTTTACAGAATAATCGTGCTTAACAAGATAGCTATTAAACCTTCCACTCCTTACCAAACCCCCACAGCCTACTTTTTATATATAAGCTGTGTAGAAATGGCATTGTCCTTGAAATTCTTCCAAAGAGTTCCCATTAACCAAGCAGGTTAGCTTCGCCATTTTAGATAATTCAGCTATTTTATCAAACCATTCTGAAACTGACGGTGTCTTTGAAAGCATCCAGACCTTAGTGAGCAGAATTCTCACTGTAGTTGTTGCATGAAAAAAGTACTGCAGCTGTACTCGGCAAGGAATATGGAAACATGCTTAAGCTCCACTTAAGTTTTGTGAGAATTGGGGTTCAGCATTAGTATAGACAAGCCTTTCTTATAGAGCCCTTCCAGTCACTTCCCACCTTCTTCCTCTTGATATGTGCATCACATGCGGGGGGGGAGGGGTTGAGAAACACTCCCAAGGGTTGCCATCTACCCTTTCCTCCTTCTCCTCTTATCTTCTCAATTAAGAAAAATTAAGGGAACTCAGACCATTTATGTACGGAGGCAGCCAAGGCTCATTGCCTCCTGGTTACAGATTGTGTGGCAATGCAGAGCTGCAGCAACATATAATGATATAAAGTTAGCCCAGCATTTTTTGTGTGTCTCCCTCCCCCCTCCCCCACTTAGCAGGGAAGCTCAATTTGCAAGCAGCTTAGTGAGTTGAAGGAGAAAGTGACTGCTTTCCCTTGGCTCCACAGCGTAGCTCCTAACAAAGCAGTACAGTGGTGTGAAGGAAAAAGTGGCAAGGCAACCTGCCTCTTTGCCTCGGTTCCTTCCCACATGGTTCGGCAACAGTTCATTAAAAAGAAGAAGAAGAAAGAACATGTTTCTCCCCTTTGGCTCTGGTCACTCCTACAACTATGCACGATTCAAGCAATGTTTACATGAAGTGAACTGGGTGTATTTTCATTATTTATTTTCACCCCTCCAGGCACATATTGAGAGGAAGAAGGAGGAACAGCTAGAAGGGAACCATACAAAAGGTTTGTCCTCTCACTAATGCTGAAGACCAATTCTCACAACAAAAATGTCAATGCTTAAGCGGTACTGGAGCTTAGACAAGATGAAGATGAGAAAATCTTCTACTAAGATGGGAACCCTGAAGTGAAAGAAACTTTAAGGATCTGTTGTTACAATTTCAAAAGGCAGAGACTAACTAGCAGCACAAAAAGAAAAGAGAAAGAAAAAACTTGGCAATCTTATTAGTATACATCATTATATGCTGCAATTTGGTGGAGAAAAAAATGAGAGAAATAAGAAATGTGTAGAGTACAGGAACAGGATGGAAACAGGATGCAAATTAAAGGGATACTGGTTTCAATTCAGTGATAATCAAAATCAAGCTTTGTATGTAGGAAGGTCCTAGGTAAGACTGAACACACATTAAGTTGTCTCATGCTGAGTCAGATCCTTGGTCTACCAGGGTCATAATTGAGGAGGTCTTCAAGGTCTCAGGTGCTGGTCTTTCATATCACTTGCTACCTGATCCCTTTAACTGGAGACGTCAAGGATTTAAAGTGGAATCTTCCACAGGCTAAGCAGATAGTGTATCAAAAAGGTTACCAACTCTGTTTTGAAAAATTCCTGGGAATTTAGGGATGATGCCTGGAAGACTGACATTTGGAGAGGGGAGGAAGTTCAATTCATGTCAAACTATAAATTACTTTTCTCCTACAATCTATCTGTCTATGGTATATTACCCCTCTAAAGCTGTCATTTCTTCCAGGAAAACTGATCTTTTTAGTTTAGAGTTCAGTTATAATTCTAGGAAAACTCTAGAACTCACCTGACCACAAAGATTGGACTCTCGGATATCCAGTGTCCCCCCCCCCTTTTAAAGCCTTACAAATTTGCTTTTCTATAGTGTTGCAACTTTCTGTCAGATGCTGTGAGAAAATTATTCTAAAATAAACTTTGCTACACTTCTTTTGCTCTTTCTCCTAAAGGACTAAAACTGATTAAATTCTCATTTCTTTCTTCTTTGGAGGCAAGATAAATGTTTTATAATGAAGGAAGACTGTTTTTAAACATTGAAAGAATAATGATCCCAATGGGCTCATGTATAGTTTTTCAATGGCTGATTTGCTCGTAAAGGCTATATTTCATTACCTCCATATTTAAAGTTTTCTCCAATATATGACTGGACAAAGCAATAATTTATCAGGCATCAGGTTGGCTGGTTACTATATGTAAGCTTAACACATTTCTTTTTTTTGGGGGGGGGGGAGCATAGTAAACTTAATATTTATTAGCTGTCTCCAGACCGATTTCTGAGTATATGCTGAAACCACATTTTCTTTTTAACTTGATGACACCATAATTTATCTTTATAATATACTAAAAAACAAAGACCCTCCACCATTATTCCAGAGAAGCAAGTAAATGTGGTATTCATTATTTCAGAGGCTGTAAGTTGCTTTCAATCTATCACTGGCAGGAATAATTGAAGATTAAATCTGCAATGTAACATGAGCCGCATTGCACAATGTTTTTGTGGATACACTAGCACCCATAGCGCTTCCCAGTGTAGTGTAACAATAGTAAGGCTTGTTACAGATGGGAAGCCAAGTTGGTCTGAAGCAGCAGAACAAAGCTTATCACTAAACATAATAAAGTTGAAGTTGCCTGCAGCCAACTCACTTCCTTTCTTAAATGGCCACCACCAATGCAGTCCAAATTGCTCCAAAGAGGGCTGTGCCAGCTCCATTTTTTTGATGGGTGGTGCGAATCAGACTGCTTCGGAGCAACTTGTCTCCAAAGTGGAGCCACTTTAGAGCAATTCGGATTGAATCGCACAATCCTAGACTTCTCCTATGCTACATTTGTGAAATTCCATTCAGATTTAAATATTGTATAAGTCTTGGTTACTGACACACAGCTACTTCCACAAATTGCTTATTCTGCTGTAATCCTACTGAAATACCTTTGAGTATATGGGCTTGACTGGGAATAAAAAGTTAATGGCCTACAACTGAAGAGAGATTCTCACCAACTGAGATGTGATATAAAGTATTACATACCTACCGGTTCTGTTTTTTTAGTGACCTTTCTTTGTTCTGAAACTTTGGCTCTTTTGAGCCATTTTTTGTTATTTCTGCACACACGCACACACAGAGCATAAATTCAAATAGGATCCCTGGCAGCTAATGAGCTGCCTCATTTACTTGAAAACTAATTGCTGCCAGAGCTCTCTTCTCTGGCTAATTGAAATGATCAAAGGGGAAATTAGTGCTAGTGCAACATTCTAATGCTGCTTAAAGCACAGACCACACTTAGCAATGAATTAGACAGAAAATATCTCAATTGTTTTGTAAACCTGGATGGCAGATGAATCCAGGTCTGTTCATTAAAAGGGCTGCTGATTGAAAGACAAAAAGTACAAAATACAAAAGCCAAGGATGCAGAATAAATTGGTCTGTATACCATTAAGCAAAGCAACTACAGGAAGGGTAGAATATTTAGCAAGATAATGCCTCCTGCCATGAGGTCCTCTGTTGCCCCTATCTAAGCTCATACCTTCCATGTTGGAGCTCCTTAGGCCTCAGTACTGGGGAAGTACTGTTCCTTCTTCCCTGACCTTTCTGTGAATCATGCACCCTTCCCCATTCACCCGATACACCTAGGGGCTACCCTTGCCTGTTTCCCTAGTCCAGATTATTATCTTCAGTCACCTGCTGGCTCCTGTAGAATTCCTTGTCTGCTGTAGGTAAGCAGTGTATACCCTGGTACCCTTCCTTCCCTCTGATGGATACAGACTACGTAGAAATTCTGCCTCTGGAGCCTTGAGAGCAGGACTAGCTCTGGAAAAAGATTATGAGGGACTAAAAGCCAGTTTGGTATAGTGGTTAGGAATGTGGATTTCTAATCTGGCATGCCAGGTTCAATTCTGCACTCCCCCACTTGCAGCCAGCTGGGTAACCACGGCACTGATAAAACTGTTCTGACCGAGCAGTGATATCAGGGCTCCCTCAGCCTCATCCACCTCATAGGTTGTCTGTTGTGGGGAGAGGAAAGGGAAGGCAACTATAAGCCACTTTGAGACTCCTTCGGGTAGAGAAAAGCGGCATATAAGAACCAACTCTTCATCTTCTATTTTTACTGGTGTGTAGCTGTGGGTGAATACTGAAGAAAAAGGAGGCAGCTGGCTTCCTTCCCTTGCCTGGGGGTGATGGAGAGTAGGAAAAGGCTGAGAATGGAGCAACTTACCAGCAGCACCTCTTCCACAAAGTAAGCAGCTGGGAGAGGATATGCACCATGATTGTCCCTCATTGCCATAGTGCTCTCTTCCTATTGGCAGTACACCCCCAGGAAGGGCCAATCAG
The DNA here is from genome assembly GCF_049243985.1 of Paroedura picta. Lineage (NCBI taxonomy): Eukaryota > Metazoa > Chordata > Lepidosauria > Squamata > Gekkonidae > Paroedura > Paroedura picta. The sequence goes on from NC_135375.1 coordinate 38,799,682, forward strand.
GTAGGGAGTGCATTGTCTACATGCAGTTTGAGATGATTGGCCCTCATTGACAGAGTGTAGTTTGAACTGATTGGCCCTCATTGGCAGAGTGTTCTCTTCCTATTGGCTGCACACTCCCAGGGATGGCCAATCAGGTAGGGATTGAGTTATCTGAATGCAGTTTGAACTGACTGTCCCTCAATGGCCGGTTTCAATTTAAACTGATTGCCCTCATTGATAGAGTGGAATATGCATTGCTAGGCCTAATTGGCAAAGTGCAATTTGAACTGATTGGCCCTTTTTGGCAGAATGTTCTCTCCCTATTGGCTGCACAATTCCACGGAGGGCCAATTACCTAGGGGTTGAATTCTCTGCATGCAATTTGAACTGATTGACCCTCATTGACAAAGTGCAATTTGCACTTCCTCGCCCTTAATGGAAGAGTGGCAGCACACCCCTGGGACCAATCAGGTAGTGAGTGAGTTGGTTGCATGCAACTTCACCTTTATAATGTTTATATTGATATTGATGGTGAAAACCAAGGCTGGCCATGAAGGGCTCCAGAGGATCCTTCAGAAACTGGGTGAGTGGTTGCCACTATGGCAAATGAAATTCAATGTTGATAAGTGTACAATTGCACAACAATTCCTAATTCTACTACCAGTTAATGGGATCTGAACTTGCTGAGAGAAATAATTATCTTGAGTTCATAGTGGCTATTTCAATGAAAATGTCAGCCTAGTGTGCTACAGTGGTTAAAAAGGCAAACTTCATGGTAGGGATTATTAGGAAAGAAACTGAGAATAAAATAGCCAATACTGTTCACAAACATAATGTAGGAAGCTTTACTCATGATATGACATATTGTGTTCCAAAAAATGGAAGAGAAAAAGAAACTATGAAAAAAATATATTATTTAGAAATAGACCCCTTATTATCAAAGTTGAAGCTATTGAAGGGTAAATATTAAGTCTGGCCATTTATTAAATTATGCACAATTAGTTTCTATTGGTCCTATTTCTGGTCTTTTTTCTTATTCTGAATTTCTCATGTGCAAATGTGAAAGAGAAGAATAGCTTCTAGGATGTTCGCTTTTCTATCTCTCAGGATCAGAGTTAAAGGCTATTACTCTCAGCTACTCTAAATATTAATCTTTAAGTAAGGCTAGTATGGCTAGCCATATTTGTTCTGCTGGAGGCTTAACACCAAAAAGTTTCACCAGCTTCAGATCAGGCAGCCAGTGACCAACAAGAGGGGAAAAGAGGAAAGAATATATTGTTTCAATCAAAAGAGCTCTTTGTGATCAAATCTGAAATGTTCCTGACCAGCTGATTTTCTGATTAAGCGTGCTTCCACAGGAAACCCAATTTTATCCTTCAAAGGATACAATTTCCTTTCCCCACTTTTTGATTTTCCTGTTAATTGAGCATTGATGAGTGTTTGAATCAAACAACAAATATTTTCAAATAGAATTGATCAGCATGCATATATGAAGAACAAAAAAAATGTGGACCTTTGTAACACAAAGGCAAAAAAAGTCATTTATTAAATAACACAGTCCTGCAGTTTTATTGCTACGACAACCAAGATTTCATTGGCTGTTGTTTTTCCAGTAGTAGTTATCTGTGACTCATCAATATGAATGCTCAAGATAAGTTACTAAAAAGTATTTGAGTAAAAAAAAAATCTAGCATTTAAACCTTTTCCATTCTTTTGTGAGAACCATTTTCTCTTGTATATATAATCTAGGCTGGTTCCATATAGAAAGCATTCCACACATGGCCATCAGCACCACAGCAAATGTAAAAGCATGTGTATGGAAATGAAGCTTCTAATTTGGGAGTTTTCTGCTCATTCTCATTTGCCCTTTCCCTGAACTTTTCTTTTCCACATGTGCTCCAAAGGAAATCTACCTTGGCTGATCATGGCTGCTGTGGCAAATCACCAACCCTTTTCTGCTCTTTCTTAGCCAGTATTACAATGCTATGACAGTTCTATCACTATCTTTAACCGCTCCTGCGGTATTAAATAAAAGGGTAAGGCCACCTGGGGAGGAGTTAGGGTGGGCCCTGTCCAGGATAAAAACTCAGAGGGCCCAATCAGGAGCTGCGAAGCGGCTCCTGATTGGGCCCTCCGAGTGTCCATCCAGGGCCAAGCAGCCAATGGGGAGGCGTGCAAAGCGTCTTCCTATTGGCCCCTCACCAGGACAGACCAAAATTCCATTCACCCAGCCCAGTCTAGCTGCCAGTCTGCTCCTGACCACCGCAGGGAGAGGAGGTCAGCAAGGCTGCCAAGGGGGATGAGAACACAAGCTGTGCCAGCCCTTTTTGCCCCAAGGCTGTCCTAACTGTCGTGTCCAACTGCAAATTGCAACGCAGGGGAGCCTGAGGGCCTTCCTTTTGAGGGGGGGGGGAATTTCCCCTTCTGTCAAACAGTTGGCTGACAGGGAGGCCACAAAAAAGCTCCTTCTCACTTAAAATACTGCTCTGCCCGGGGTTAGACACAGCCAAGCCATGTGTCTTTCTTCTTTGCAACTCTCTGCAGGTTTGAGGCCACTGCACAATGTTATTCTGCAGAGGAAACTGGGTTTTTTTGTCTCCTGTTTCATCTGCACAACAACCCTGTGCAGTTGGCCTCAACATTCAACCCCATGCCCTTACAGACTGGAGAACTCCTCCCCTTCCTCTTCTCACTGCCAAGCTCTAGCGCCCGTTGTATTCTTGGAGACAATGGGCTTTGCCCCTAGTTTGAAATAAATAAGGAATAATAGGATATTATAGTGCTCCATCATTATACCAACAATATCCCTCTCACTGTCTTGCAACTTCTCAATCCTAGAAAATCAGGATTTGTGCACCTTTGCCCTATCATCCCCTTATTTAAAAAAAATTAAAACTAGGAATTTATTTATTAATTAAATACATAGCCTGCCTTCCTCCTTGGACTCAAGGCAGTTTACATGTGAAAAAATATCCCCATAAAATCCAACTCTAAAAACAGCACAAGTCCAAAAATTATTGAGATGGAATTCAGAGCAACTATGATTTGAAAATGATACAGCTAGATTATGGTATATTTTTACACCCATTTAAGCAGCCTTCTTCAGGAAATTAACAGAAATATATAAGGAGCCTATATTTTTACAACACATCCGGGACTTCCGTCTCCACAGCATCCAGTCAGAAAAGGCTTTTTTATGTCCCATCGTAAAGACATAATATTGTATCAAATATATTAACTCTTACCTCTAATTGTACCATAGATAATTATGAGAATCTATTCATAGAATCATAGAGTTGGAAGAGGCCATACAGGCCATCTAGTCCAATCCCCTGCTCAACTCAGGATCAGCCCAAAGCATCCTAAAGCATCCAAGAAAAGTGTGTATGCAACCTTTGCTTGAAGACTGCTTGTGTGGTCTTGTTACACCAATCACTTTGTTTTTCTGAACTACCAAGCAGGACAGCAGAGGGATGGTCTTTACCAACAGCAACGCAGAACAAAATTATTTCTGGGCAATATCATTTCACACTGTGAGTAGCTGCATGATTAAATTCTCAGCCATGGGACAAACAGCTATTTCTATTACTAAACTTTATGTCAGAAAGAAAAAATCTGGCATTCTTCTCAATAAACTTGTTTCTTTTGTGCAAGCAATTGTTTCATGGGACCACAGTCAAATATTTAGTCCTCTATCAGCAATCTGAAACGTTACAACCAAGCAGCAGACAGTTTCTGTCTGCAGTCCTCCTTTTCTGTCTTAGAAAAACACTGAAACCAAATAGACCAAACTAGTCTTCTTTCCCCTTAAAATAATAGACATGCAAGGATCTTATTCAGATTAAAATATAATGTGATGGTTTGCTTTCTGTGCCAAGCCACTAGCATCACCTGAAAGGGCCACAAGGAATAGTTATTTACCCACTGGAAAAAGACTGTTAGGATCTACATGTTTCTCAGTGGGATAAACAGGAGCTCCTCCCATCTTTTGTGCCATGATCTTGATCTGAAATGGGGCACTGCAAACCATTTAAAAAAGAAAACAAAAGTCACAGACACTGAATGCTGCATTTCAGAACTTGCAATGCCATGCCTAGTCTACAGTAAAGCTCTTGTCTTCTAGAAGTAGATAATTCTTTGCAATCAGGTGATCCAATCAAAAGGTCTTTGGCTCCTTAGGAGCAAAGTCTTGCTCACAGGTCATTGATTGGGATGGGCATGAACTGCCTTTTTTGCAATTCAGTTCATAGTTCATGGGCAAAATATGAACCAAATCATGGACCAGCAGCCTTGAAATTCATGAAAGTTTGTGGTAGATCTTCAGTTTGTGAATATTGCTTTGTGAACCACAAACCAACAAAACTCATCACAAATTTTCATTTGTGAGCCAAATCATGCCCATAGCTAGTCCTTAAATTAATGTTCATGTTGGAAAACATAATGAATCCTGTTAGGTAAAGCATTTCAAAGCACAGCCATGCATAGTGAGAAATGGCTGCAAAATGGCTTTGGGACTACAAATGACTCCTACAATCTGTAAACTGCTAGGAGCGATATAAATAATTGGTTAAGACCTAAGTGGGAGGAGAAAAGGGCGGGGCCAGTCCAGGATAGTGGAAGGCGCTGATTGGCCCCTCGCCCAGATTGACAAGAATTCCAGCCACTTGGGTGAGGGGCCAATCAGAAGGAGCAAAGTGCCTTCCGATTGGGCCCTCACCAGGACAGACCACAGTTCCAACCAGCAAAGCCAAAGTTATGACAGGGTCTGCAATCTGGAGACCCAGGGGCAATCTGAAGACATTGCTGCCAGTCTGCCCCTGACCATGAAAGGGAGAGGAGGTCAGTAGGGCTGCCAAGAGGGATGAGAACAGAGGCTTGGACAGGCTGTGCTAGCCCTTTTCGCCCCAAGGCTGTCCTAACTGTCATGTCCAACTGTAACTTTGTCTCAGAACCCTGACAGAGCTGGCAGGAGGCTGATGAGTGTGCTCCATTCCCCCTCCCTTCAGGCCTGCTGTGAAGGAGCCTTTAACAGCCCCTGACTGAGAGGAGGGAGATATTTCCAAGAGCAATGCGGGGAACCTGAGGGCATGGGTGTGAGCCTTCCTTTTGAGGGGGGGATTTCTGCTTCTGCCAAACGGCTGACACAGAAAAGCTCCTTCTCACTTAAAATACTGCTCTGACTGGGGGTTAGACACAGCCAAGCCATGTGTCTTTCTTCTTTGCAACTCTCTGCAGATTAGAGGCCACTGCACAGCATTATTCTGCAGACAAAACTGGATACTGTTGCAGTTATGTCTCCTGTTTCATCTGCACAACATCCCTGTGCAGTAGGCCTCAAGTCTTTCAATTTAACAACAACCTGTGTGGGAGGCCTTAAATGTATCTCCACACCCATGCCCCCATTTGCCACCACGCCACCATAACCTCCCACACAACACACACATTCAATCCCATGCCCTTACAGAATGGACAACTCTTCCCCTTCCCACTGCTAAGCTCTAGCACCCATTGAATTCTTGGATACAATGGGCTTTGCCCCTAGTCATAGAATAACAGAGTTGGAAGGGGGATCCTGGGTCATCTAGTCTAACCGCCTGCACTATGCAGGACACTCAGAACCCTATCGCTCATCCACTGTAACCTGCCACCCCCTTGAACCTTCACAGAATCAGCCTGTCAGATGACTATCCAGCCTCTATTTAAAAATTTCCAAAGATGGAGAACCCACCACCTCCCGAGGAAGCCTATTCCACTGAGAAACAGCTCTAACTGTCAGGAACTTCTTCCGGATGTTTAGACAGAATTTATTTTGAATTAATTTCATCCCATTGGATCTGGTCCGTCCTCCAGGACAAGAGAGAACAACTCTGCTCCATCCTCTATATTAGAGGTAGTCAACCTGTGGTCCTCCAGATGTTCATGGCCTACAATTCCCATGAGAATTCCTCATGGGAATTGTAGGCCATGAACATCTGGAGGACCACAGGTTGACTACCCCTGCTCTATATGGAACCCTTTTAAATACTTGGATGGGTGGTGAAAAGCAGGATATAAAAACAAACTGTTGTTCTTCTACATGTTGGTTTTACTACTCTGCACTCGATTGTATTAATCAAGTCCCATAGCTATGAGGCTGTGCCATTTCTGAGCCTGAAAGAGGGAGAAATTAGTGAAAGGGGGAGGGGGGACATGTGTGTTTGATACAGTTCCCATCCCACGGCTGACAACATGAAAGCTCTATATTGTGTTAGAGCTACTGAATTGTAACCATAACCTGTATATGCTTAAATGCCCTTCTTCTTGATTTCCTTGTACTTTCCCCCTTCTTTAAAAATCATGTTTCCATTCCTGGCTCTTTCATTACGTCTGGCTGCTCTGAAAGGTGTGCTTATTCATGGAGTAAATAACTTCTCCTATAACCACATCAATCTTATCTGTGGCGCTACATCCTTCACTTGCCTGGAAACCAACAGAATGTCAATCCACAGATTGAAGTTCTACCCTTCAGGTGTTTATGTACTAGGTGTTATATTTGAAACACTCCTTGACAGATATTATTCCTTTAGTCTCAACATTTTGTTTTCATCCCTTCAGCCCATCCCCTTTCTCATAAGGAAAACTTATCATATATAATTCTGAGGCAAGTGCCAGCTCTTTATCCAAGGAAGTCATGTAGCATGTTATCAACTGCTGTTAAAATTATACCTGTAGAGCAGGGGTAGTCAACCTGTGGTCCATGGACATCTGGAGGACCACAAGTTGACTACCCCTGCTGTAGAGCATCCCAGATGTCACCTTCCATTGCAGAATAAATAGATCATGGACCCCGCAGCAATAATAAATAGGTCATGGACCCTGGAATAATAAAAAAGGCATTTAAGAATTCTTTATTGGGAACTCCGTTGGAGTTGGATTCTTCCTCTTCAATTGCCATTATGGACGAACTTGCCTTCTTTTGCTTTATTGTCTCTAGTAATAAATGCCAGTTTATAAATGAAGTATAAATTAATTAATCAATTAATTCAGGTACCCATTCACAAAAACTGAAATTGTTCAGTAAACCTTGTCACATCAGGTATGCAATATTTTCAGCTTCTGTCTGCAATACAAAGGAGAAAATCCAACCTATTCAGGAATGGGGGGGGGGGGGAGACAGAGGCCATGTTGCATAGGTTAATTATGTCACCAAGCCTAAGAGACACAAAATAGGGACAGGTATTGGAACAGTTCTTCCCTGGTATTGCTATCTTTCAACTCCTAAATGTCCTTCTTCCACGTTAAGTGATGAGAACAAAATGAAATCTACATGCACTGTTCCAATGATAGTAGCTCAGGAGCCCCATGAGGCACATTGGCATGCCACCCGTATCTCTTCTGAGCACCATTTCTCAATTTGAACCCTGTGCCATGCTTCAGGTAAGTGGGCAAGGTGAAACTTATAATTGGGAATTGTCTCCCATCTTAAAAACAGTCAGATGATCAGGTAAATTGTGAGCCTCTCTGAGTTGTAGGCATCATGCCAAGGATAGAAGTAAATGTGGATCTTTGGGTTGATAGTCACATTAATTGTGACTCTGTATGAGCCCCAGAGAGAGCACTACTGAATTACCCTATGCTCTTTCTGCACCAAATTTATCTTCAATCAAAATTGGAATGAGTTCAATGAGATTCTGAATTCCTTTTGTAAAAGGAAACAAAAATTATTGTTGAAATTTAGCAAGAACTAAAGATGTGGGTATAACCCAGGTGCTGCCTAAGATATGGGTATATCCCACTGTGAAGTTGCACCATGACCCATAATAGACTGAAACACCTGCCATCCCAAGAAGGTCCTCAATGCAGAAATGGGCTTGGATCCTATGGAGTATTTCCACAGATGGGAAGATTTCTGCCAGCATGACTTTTTCAAGTTCCCTTGCCTCTGCAGCCCAAAATGCCCTCCAAGAACAGCATTCTAAAGCAGTCCATACACAGAAGTCCTTTTCCTGCTAAAATGTTCCATTAGATGCAAACCAGGATGTGGCGTAACTAGATAGCATAAATATGATTTTGTTATTATTTGTTATTATTCAAATCAGTTTATAAGTAAGGGTGCCAGTTTAAGTGCAGTGAAGTCTGTACAAAGAGTAGAAGGTATGCTGTGACAGATATAAAGGGTGAGACTTGGAGGAAACTGCCTCAGGGGGAAAAATTGAGGTTGAAATAAATAATAAATCTAAGAGCAAGGGATTAAGTAGTGGGGCACAGCTAAAGAAGTATGGTTCACTGTACAGTACAAACATCACAAAGACTGTTTAATGTGAAAGAAATCAATCTAAACTTCAGCAGTATTTTAAGAGTGATTTTTTTCCATTTATACAGTACAGAACTCAATGCATCTAATAAAATCAAACAGTCCTTTTTTATAGAAAGCACCTTTCATGTTTCACCATTGAATTCCATGAGCAATTCTGCTACAGGGGTGAAAGCCTAAGAGACTTCAACTACCACAATGCAACTGGGATTAGATAAGAAGACCCCTGCTGGATTAGACCAATAGTTCTGCAACATGTTTTCACATTGTGGCCAGCCAGTTGTCTTGGTGTGAGAAGTAACAAGACGCAGCAAATAAAGCTATCTGCTGTTGTTACCTCCTAGGCCTGGTTTCATTCATTCCATTTACTGCCGCTGTATAAGAAAGCTACCTTTACTCACTGGTTAGTAAGACCTGTCCTTCATGAATCTGGCTTGGTCCATCTTAAAGCTATGATCTAGGATTGCCAACCTTCAGGCAGCACCTGGAGAGCTTCTGTTATTACAATTGAAGATCTCTTTAGCTCCCCTGGAGAAAATGACTACAGATTCTGTGGCATTGTACCCTACTGAGGACCCTCTGTCAAACTCCACCCTCCACAGTCTCTACTGTCCAAATCCCCAGATATTTCTCAACCCAGAGTTGGCAGCCCTACTTGTGGTCATCACTGCATCTGCTAGCACAAAATCCTACAATTTCATTACACATTGATCAAAGAAGTGTTTCCTTTTGCATGTCTGTAATGATTAGACAAACCTCAAGTATTGTTTTCTTTCTTAGTTCTGCCATTATCCATAGTGCTGTGGTATACCTTTTTCCTGTGCATGTCTGCTATAAGAGTGTAGCACTGTATTGTAGTGAATAAATATATTTATTTTTAAAGAAGGAGGTCTGTATTCAAGTACCATCATTTGTGTGTCTAGCCAGTGCTTCAAGGCGTATGCGACGATCTGTAGGCTAGGTTGGAGAACAAACAGCAGAAAAGAGAGGATGAACTAGGAGTATCCACAATCCTTTCATGAACATGGAGCCCTTCCAGGGACACAAAAGGTAAATGAGGTAAGGATAGGTCATCCAGAAAAATGTAATTCCACAAGTACCTAGATTTCCCAGATCCTAATCTGACATTTTAACCACTACACCACACTGTCTGTGATGGAAGAGCATGTTAGAATTTGATTATTTTTAACTAGCATTTTTAACTAGCATGCCAGGCAGATGATCCACTGAAGCCCTTTCCTTCAGTTTCATTTATATTCATTTTTATTGTTATCCGTGGTGTTTGCTCTTTGCCTTTTTTATTGTCAGTTTTGTATTGCATATGTGCATACGATTGTTTAAAACCACATTATATATCTATACTGCAGATATGTGACACTGAGAGATGCGTGTGTGTGTGTAAAATGTGTGCATGTAAAAACCAAATTGAAAAATTCATGCCAGTTATGAGAGGGAGCGATGTGAGGAATAAGAAAATGCCATGTATATGAATATTCTTGGATTCAGTTCACACAAGAGAGAATCAACATCAAAATCAAGAATTTCGGGTCAAAATAGCAGGGGTCTGAAATTCAGAATCAGCCTCACTTGGTCTCCATACATAAATTATTTCAAAATGCAAAGAAGCTCTTGTGTGCAGCCGTTTTCATCCTTGTGGCTATCAAACCAGAATTATTTGTAGGATTCAAACTTTTGAGAAAGGTTGCAGCTGCTTAAATATGCATATTATCCCAAGTCAGTAGGGGCAGAAGAAGCTGGGCAATGATAAAGAGAATAATACTGCTTAAGTAACTTCGTAAGGATTATTTTCCTCATTTAAATAAGCACTTGAGTACTCTTGATGCTGGAGGGAAGACAATGTACTTTCTGCCTGCAGGAGCCATATTATATTAGCATTTACATGCAGGATGCCAAATAAATAGCTTTCTATTTTTGCTCAATTTGATATACTCCATTTTCCATTTCAGAATAATGGGTACTGTCCAGTAGAATGTTCCCTAGTGCAAATCCATAGAAATGCATGGAAACTGGACAAAGCAAAAATGGGTTCAGGAGATCTCATCCCTGGATAATGCCCAACAATTTTATTAGGTTAGACTTATGTGAGTTAAATTGTACGTTATATGGGAGACCTGTGAATTTCCTGACTTTAAAAAAATGTGAAAAAAATAACAACATGGGTAATAATTTGGATCTAAAATCATAGTTCTGGGCCACTCTCACCATTTCTTTGATTTAAAAAAACACAACTTTCCTGACTTCTTTTAACTGAGGGGGAAAGAGACTAAACAGCTAAACTATAAAATAAATCTTTGTTTTTATTTCATTAATTTCCCTTTCTAATCATTATTATACATGTTCATTTCTATTATTATATTGATTGCTAACCTTATTGAAGTGGAACATATCTATTGCTGTGCTCCCTGTAATGGAAATGATAACGGACATGACATCTATTGTCTCTCCTCAGGAAGTATGCCAGTAGATGGCAGCAGCAGCAGTGGCAGAGCAGTGAAGCACAGCACTGAGCCCTGCTTGGTGCTCTGCCGTTGCTGCTGCCAGAGCCCCAAAGGAGCCCCGCACCTGCCAGCCTCAGTGAGGAGAACCACAGAACACGACCACCCTCCTGTGAGGGATTTTTCTAAAATGGGTAATAGAGTGGATGTTTCTCAAGCAAAAGACACCAGAATGTCAAGGAATGTAATCTTGCCTGTTGACAAAACTTCCAGCCATGAAATGGAATGGAGTTCAGCAGAATGCCTGTAGTTCTCTGTCTTTTGTCCTCTTTCTCCTCAGAGAGCACTGAAGGGATGAGAGAGCCATCATGAAAACCTGGCATTTCTAGTTCTCCCCCATTGTCTGCAAGAGCTGCCTCCTTTTTCCCCTCCCTTCTGTTGACCAGGAAGAAAAATATAAGAAAATTCAAGCCTTGAAGCATTGCAATGGTAACCTTGAATATTCCCAGATACACCTACATATTTCAGGATTTTTTGGAACCAAGTTAATCAGAATAGCTCCAAACATCTTCTGGATACCCAAACACATTAAAAATGCTGGTAATGTATCTTTTAGAGATATAGACAGACTATATACCCAAGCATACATATTCCTAGCAACATCAGTTAAAAAGCTATGGTAGCAGGTAATGTGAAAAACCTCAAAGAGACACTGCCTGCAGGAGTAAACAATGCTGACCTTCATAAACCAATGGCCTGATTCAGTGTAAGGAAGCTTCATGCATGCATGTTTAGTTTGGTAACATGGCATGGAGAAACACCCACCTCCTAACCTCCTGCAGCACTCTGCCCCAACAGTGTATCTCTACAAAAGGTACATTATGGTAACATTATGGGTAGAAGAAGAAGAGCTGGTGAGGTTAAGAGAATTCTAAGAGAACTGTGAATGGCCCAAGATCACCCAGCCGGCTGCATGTGGAGGAGTGGGGAATCTAACCTGGATCTCCCAATTAGAGGCCACCGCTCTTAACTACTACACTAAGCTGGTTCTCACCAGTCTTCTGTTTCTTTACTGAGATGAATATAAGTGTGTGGTGGTCTTCTAAGTCTTCTAAAAAAAGAAATTGGGAAAAGAGTAAAGGTTAAGCCCCTTGTCCCAGTACTATACTTCTGATTTAAGCTAGGAACTCCCATGGCTGTTTTTTTTTTTAATGTTAAAGAAAACATTGGGAGATTTCTCCCACATTAATGACCTTCAGTCTCCTTCCTAAAGCAATATTTTCATTTTAAAACTCTTATGTTGATTAGATACTTCATCATTATTTTCTTAGCAGCCTTCTCTTCTGTAAAAAAATTACATTTATCTAAAAGATGCATTTTTAAAGCTGAGTGGTGAGTTTGTTTTCCAATCACATATCCTGAGCATTGTCCCAAAGACATCTTGCCCAGTGAGTCTTTATTTATAGATTACACAAATACATGGCCACATTGAAAGTGAACATATGAGCATTGTGGCCAAATGAGTCTGATGCGGCCTACAGGTCCTATTCCACCCCACCCTCCAAGATGTTTTCAACACATGAAGAAGGTGCACTTTCTGTCTCGAGCAACCTGCTTGCCCCCACATGAGGGTCACGACTCCTAGTTTCCCTTACAAGTTCTGAAGCCTTGCCTTGTTTCCCACTGCCCAGCGTCTGGTCACCACAGGGTGACCTTCTGCACTCCTGGAGTAATAGCTGCTGACTAGTTACCAGTCTTCCGCTTAGTGTGTCCAAGGTGGTTGAGTTTTATGTGGTACAAAGAAGTACTACCAGTATCAAAAATTATAAGATCCAGTGTGGTGTAACGGTTCAAAGCAGCAGTCTCTAACCTGGGGAACAGGATTTTATTCCCCATTCTTCCACATGCAGCCAGCTGGGTGACCTTGAACCATTCACAGTTCTCTTAGAGCTGTTTTCCCAGAGAAGTTCTGTTAGAGCTCTCTCGACCCCACCTAGTTTACCAGGTGAATGTTATGGGGACAGGAAAGGTGTTTGTAAGCCACTTTTGGACTCTTTCGGGCACTGAAAAGTGAGGTATATAAAAAAGCGATTTCTTCTTTCTAAAGTATTTATTAAAAAAGAAAATATTCACAAACATACTTTTAGCACAGAAATTCATAGAATCATAGAATCATAGAATCATAGAATCATAGAATCATAGAACCATAGAGTTGGAAGGGGCCATACAGGCCATCTAGTCCAACCCCCTGCTCAACGCAGGATCAGCCAAAAGCATCCTAAAGCATCCAAGAAAAGTGTGTATCCAACTTTTGCTTGAAGACTGCCAGTGAGGGGGAGCTCACCACCTCCTTAGGCAGCCTATTCTACTGCTGAACTACTCTGACTGTGAAAACATTTTTCCTGATATCTAGCCTATATCGTTGTACTTGTAGTTTAAACCCATTACTGCATGTCCTCTCCTCTGTAGCTAACGGAAACATCATCCTGCCCTCCTCCAAGTGACAACCTTTCAAATACTTAAAGAGGGCTATCATGTCCCCTCTCAACCTCCTTTTCTCCAGGCTGAACATTCCCAAGTCCCTCAACCTATCTTCATAGGGCTTGGTCCCTTGGCCCCAGATCAACCTCGTCGCTCTCCTCTGTACCCTTTCAATTTTATCTACATCCTTCTTGAAGTGAGGCCTCCAGAACTGCACACAGTACTCCAGGTGTGATCTGACCAGTGCCGTATACAATGGGACTATGACATCTTGTGATTTTGATGTGATGCCCCTGTTAATACAGCCCAAAATGGCATTTGCCTTTTTTACCGCTGCATCACATTGCCTGCTTATGTTTAGTTTACAATCCACAAGTACCCCAAGGTCTCGTTCACACACAGGGGCTTTCCGCACCGGGATCCTTGTAGCAAATTGATTGCTGAACGAAAAATCACCATTTAAAATAGTGGAATTCGTTGTTATGCATACCTGACTTTGGAGTGGAATCCAGTTGCGTTTCCATCGTTTCCCACAAGCTTCCGGTCTCAGCAAAAATCGCTAGAAAGGAAGCGCTATTGCCGAGCTCGTCCCGCCCCTGGCCGTCAAGCAGCCAATGGGCGGCCGTTAGCATGCTCCCAAACAGCCCCTTTCCCTTTAAGAAAGGTTTTTTAAAAAAAAAACACACCCGTTGCAACGAATATGCGTTGATTCGTTGCAACGGAGAGACCCATCCAGCTGGCAGGTGTGTTTGAGCTGTCGTTTCATCGTTGCCACGCTCCCCCCGAGTGAAAAAAAAATCCCCCCCCTCCTCACGGGCCCGATTTTCGGCCGAAAACAGTGTAAAATATAAAGGGAAAATACATTAGCAAACGGGCTTCTCTGTTGTTTGTGCTTAGTGACTGTAAAGAGCTCTGGGGAGGGACTGCAGCCGGGGAAGCCTCACTGGGTAAACGAAGGCTTGCCGGTGATTTGATCTCTGCTTGCTCGGAGAAAAAAAAATGGCAATCGCTTCGCCGGAAGATCAGAGGAGAGAGCCAGGGGGAGGGACTTTGTAGAAACCACAACAATGGTAACGCACAGAACTTTCCCGCTAGTGTTGCAGATTGGTTCCAGGAGTGTAGCGCTTTCTGGAGGGTGAATCCACTTTTGGGGATTTCCCTGAAAGCGCTACAAGGAAGCGCTTTTTGCGGATCGGTTTCAGGTGTGTGGCAGATTGTCAACGACGTTGTGCATAATGGCAAATCAGTAGCGTTTTCAATTGGCAACCATTGTGCGATTTTGAAGGAGTGCGGAAAGCCCCACAGTGTTACCTAGAAGCATATCCCCCATCCAGTACGCATGCTTTTCATTTTTCTCACCCAGATGCAGAACTTTACACTTATCTTTATTAAATTGCATCTTGTTCTCATTTGCCCATTTTTCCATTGTGTTCAGATCTCGTTGAACTCTGTCTCTACCTTCTGGAGTATTTGCCAGTCCTCCCAATTTGATGTCATCTGCAAACTTGATGAGTAGTCCCTCCACCCCCTCATCTAGATCATTAATAAATATGTTAAAAAGTACCAGGCTGAGCACCGAGCCCTGAGGTACCCCACTACTCACCTCCCTCCAGTCTGATGAAACACCACTGACAACAACTCTTTGAGTGCGGTTCTCTAACCAATTCCCTATCCACCTAACTATCTGAAAATCCAGATTGCAGTCCTTCAATTTATCCATCAGAACATCATGGGGAACCTTATCAAAAGCTTTACTAAATTCCTCTGTCCCTCTCTCTATATCTGCCCTATCAGGTCTTAGAATATAGAACAGGCTCCGTAGCTTAGGAAATTACAGAGTTTCCATTACCTTGAAACATTCTTCAGCTGTCCTGACCAGGGCTTGGTTAAATCTCTGGTATTTAACACCTCCATATTTCTGTGTCCTGCTTGAAGGGGGAGGGACTGGACCTATCTGTTGTCTCTAGCTAGACCTAATAGCATTTAAGATAAGATAAAGTGACTAGATTTTCAGTTTGTTAAAGAGGGGCACCATTGACTGGGGTTGCCAACCTCCAGGTACGGCCTGGAGATTAGCTTCAAAGCCCAGTGATGATGATTTACCAATAACCATAAATTCATTTAATACCCTGTTTAATCAATTAGAGTTAGTTAATTCCCCACAATATAATTAATTTACCCTATAAACAATTTATCACCACTAAACAATTAAGATTATTAAAAGCAATTAACTGATTTTAAATGGCTGTGTGCCACAATATGTTCATGGCAGTAGCATTGGTCACAAGCCAGACTGGGAAATCCCCATGAAGAAATAGCGCAAGGCATGCCTGGAGGATCCCTGGAAGTGGGGTGGGGGGACACAGAGTATGAGTGGGTGGACTGCAGATGAGCACACACGCATACACAAACACACACAGTAATAGCAACCTGCCCCCCTTCCCACCCCTGCCCTGGCACCGGGTGTTCTTGAGTGAGGGACTAATGGCCAGGGGAGGCACACACGTCCCGCCTCCTGGCCTCTCCATGACCTCAGGGAAGAAGGAGCCTATCGGTGGTGCAGCAGGCGGCAAGCTCCCCTGTCCCGTGAGTGCCCTTGGGCCTCTCTGGTTCCTTGCTCCCCTCCCTTAATGCCTCCTTCAAACCCCCTCCCATGACGCCTCCTTTCAACCCCCAGGCAACCCACTTGAGACCGGCAGAGATTTAGGCATCCAGATTTACCTGCTGAGGAACAGCAACCCCGGGCACATGGGTGTAGCCTCTGGAAGACAGGCAGGCCAGGCATGAGGAGTTCGGGGGAGTGGGTGGGGCGGAGCCATATAGGGAGAGACACAGGGGAGAGCAGGGGCGAGCTGAACAAGCAGAGCTTGGGGGCAAACCAGACAAGCAGAGTTCAGGGGGGGGGGTGGAGCCGTGCCAGGAGAGTCCTGCTGGCCCCACCGCTCTGATCGTTCTTATTCACCTGGCCGGCCGTGAGTTGGCTGGCGTGGATCCCCACTTAAGGGACAGCGGGATGTGGGACTTTTCAAAAAAAAGGCGGGCCTGTCCCCCCAGAGTCGGGACACCTGGTCAGCATAATTTAAGAGTGAGGTAAGCCTGGAAAGCCATTGGCTGACTTCCTCCTTCCTACATGTTCTCTACCCAGAGAGAGAGAGAGGCGGGGTGATCTTAAAACTCAAAGGGAAAGTTTTGCTCATTTCAAGCCTACAAAGTTTTTTCATAAACATTCTGGGAATTAATTGAACAAATAGAAGTGTATTGTACATCTAAGATATAGACACATGTATTGCTACCTATAGGGAAAGTGAACCTTTCCTGCCTCTTGCTGAGTATTATATTATGACAGCACATAGGACTGAATGGATGCTAGTCATTTCCTGTATCCCAGAAATCAGAGGTATGTATCCAGGTGAAATCTTCCAGAATGAACTTTCACATTGCAGCCTGTCTGCATTTCTCTTTTGTATCTCCTGCACTGGCTACCAGAAATCATTAGATGTCTGCTGGAGGCTACAGGGAATGAATTTACTGCTAATCAGTTTTGTAAACAAGCACAGAACATAAATGGAACCAGCATTTAGGTGACTGACCACACTACAGGAAGCCGATGGCAGATACATTTCTAAGATAAATGCAGTCTTGTTGACACATCACGAAGCCCTGACCTGTGTTCTCTTTCATCTAACTTGACTATGTTCTTGAAGGTGAACATTCACTCTCACACACATAGGATGTCCAGATTTTATGTGTGAGTGAAAACATAATCTACTTGCTTGGCAAAATTAAAACTGGACAGATGTGGATCAGTCACATAATGCATGCTCTTATGTTCTGTAGAGTGTCGAAAACATAGTGCCTGATTCAGGACAAACCTAGAGTTGACCTAAATATTTCCAATGAACCTGAAAAAGTCCTTAGTAAAATGAGAAGTACTTACGTCAACAGCTGAAACTGCTACCAAAAATATTTACTGAACAAATTATGTATATACAATTAAATAGAATCTAGCATGCTGCAGCTTAAATGGCACCTTTGAGGACCATGTGAATTTGTAAAAATTAAACATGAACTTAGATTTCCCTCATATATAGAAATAACAGATAAAGTTTAGCATGTGAATGAATGCACTGAGAGCCACTGCAATGAAACCTATACTTGTGCCCTTGATTAATAACCGACTTGCTAAACATTTAGACAGAGCTATATGCTTTGGCTAGGAATCTACGGCACCTCTGTGCTCCCCTCACCCCCCCCCCACAAGTGACTGCTTTTGAGATAGGCATGACAAAGTCTTCCTTCATAAGTCATAAACTATTTTTTTCCTTGGTAAAGGACAACTCTTCCCAGAAACTGTTGTTTAGTGTTCTCTGTAAATGCACAGTGCAAGGTTGGCACTTTTTTGCCATATTTGTATTATTACTGAGTATACAGTAGGATTACAAAGATTTGAATGAAATGGGACACAAAGCGCACATTACAAGGTGGGTTTCATCAAGGACAATATGCAACATGTTCTCGGTATCTCCTTTAATATGCCTTATGTTGGCCATTCAACATTTAGCTTAAGATGGTGCTTGCATTAAGAAAACAAATTACATAACATAGGTAACATTCTAATGTAACTGAAGACATTGGAAGTTTTGCCTTTAACCTTAGCTGAGCAAAGGCCACTGGAAAGCCAAGTAGGCAAACAGGTACTTGTTAAATTAAGAGACAGGTGTCTGAATCAATTTCTGAGGCTTAGACTTGCTTAATGAGGTAACTGGCATCCACATGCACTAGCCAATAATTGTTGTGCACTCACCTTTGTCCTATTGTACATCCCAGGTGCAGAGAACATGCAGCAATTTATCCAGGGAAAGATTAATTCCAAAACAGAAAACATGTCCTGCATAGTGCAGGGGGTTGGACTAGATGACCCATGAGGTCCCTTCCAACTCTATCATTCTATGATTCTATGAAACCCCAGATAAAAACAGGTTAAACAGCAGTCCACTTATAGTCTAATCAATTTCACTCCTAAGAAGAACTGCATTTCATTTTCTTTCCTCGTATTATGTAATTTCAAGTTTTCCCTGCTGATATACTTCTGTGTTGTCATCTTTTCAACTGTGGCAGCTAAATGGTGTATATTCCCCACCATAAACACTGACACTGATTGTTATTGCATTCACGCCAGTATAAATCCAGTAATGGTAATCATAGTGGGAAGATAGGATGAATCTGTGTTTAGAAGATTAATGATTTCAACTATTTACTTACTTATTTATTTGCCGCCCTCCCAAAAGGCTCAGGGCAGTTTACAGGAAACAGGAAAAAGATACAGATAACATATGGTAACAACATGTGATAACAGCAATAACATTATAACAACAATAACCTTAACAGGATAATGACAATAATATTAGAGAATGATGGAACTGTAAAAGAGCCTCAGCTCAACTCTTACTGGGACCCAGTGGGTTAGGCAGATTAGTAGCATTCGTAGGAGGAGGAGGTGGGCTTAGGGGCCAGTTGGACATGATGATTTGGGTCGACCTCAACCAAATGCCTAGTGGAGGAATTCCCTTTTGTAGGCCCCGCGGAAGGCTCAGACTGCCTTGTGTGTCTCCCAATTCTCTTTTCTGATTGTTGTTCTTTTCAGTCAATATTTTAAATGTTCAATCATCACTAAGAACAGTTCTGTAGATATGTTTTGCTTTGCTGCTGAAAGATTTTAATAATGGACTCGAATCCCCACTACATCCAGAAGAAGTTGCAGATTTTTAGAGGGGGGGAGGGTACATTAAATAAATCGGACCATTGAGCAATAATACTCTTCCGCCAAGCGTATGGTTGAGGCCAGGTCAGAGCCCAGGTTCCATCCAAGTTCCCTAATCCATCGGCCAGCTTTTCTCTCCTCTCTCTCTTACGGAACCAACGTTTGACCTCTCTCTGAACAAGCGGGGACAGTCACGGAATAGAATGCCATCTTTCTTCGTGTAATAATGGGTTTTATGTGATTTTATTATTTTACTCTGAACCGCTGTGAGACCTTTTGGCGAGCGGCGGTATACAAATCTAACTATAAATAAATAAAATTATTTTAATAGTGATGGGGATTTTTTGGTTGAACTTTATCGGGATCGAAACAATATTCTTGAACAGTTTTTGCATGATCCATATTTCATCATGAAGCACATGCTTGTACTCTCTTTCTGCCACAGACAAACATGCACCCTGTTCAAAATGCTGTTAGTCCAAATTAATATTGTTTTGTACAATTTGACAAGATTTGGAAGATGACATGAATTTAGAAATGAAGCTGAAAGGTAATTTGACAGTCAAAACTTGGCCTCAATTGTTCAGTAAGTTCAATATGCATTACTATTGGCCATGCGATTAAATGGTTGCCTGATTACACAATTACAGTGCTAATTAATTTTCAATTCATGTTCAGAAGTGCAGGAAATGACAGGCTCCTCATAATATCTTGAAAACTGATCTTGCCTAGCATTAGAGCAATCAGACCGTATGACCTGCCGCATTGGTACACTGCATTACACATTTTTTCCTCCTCCTGCATGGTCAGGAGGGGAAAAAAATGCGCAAAGTTCTAAAATAATGATTTAGATCACTGTGAAAAGCTTGAGAAACTAGCATTAGCCTAAAACATAAGAACGAAACCTGTGGATGTATTGGTTGAGAATCATAGAATTATAGAGTTGGAAGGGGCAATCTAGTCCAGTCCCCTGCACAATTGCAGGATCAGCCCTAAAGCATCCATGAAAAGTAGATGTCCAGCTGCTGCTTAAAGACTGCCAGTGAGATGGAGCTCACCACCTTTCAATCCCTTTATACAAATTCTCCAAGCCATCAGTTCACCTGGAAGGTGTTTAAAGGAACTGCAACTCCTTTAAACACCCTTCAAGCTTCAGCTGTTGATCCTGAAAAATCTTGAATATTTTCAGGACTTTTCAGACTCAGCCTTTTCAGATAGCTGAAAATTATCAAAATCTATATCTAGCATTTTAAATTTTAAAAACCCCTAATACTAACAGGCATAGAAAACAACTCTGATCCATCCTCTATGATAGCCTTTCAAGTACTTGAAGATGGTTATATCGCCTCTTGTCTTCTCTCTAGACCAGTGGTCCCCAACCTTTTTATCACCGGGGACCGGTCAACACTTGACAATTTTACTGAGGCCTGGGGGCGGGGGTAGTCTTTTGCTGAGGGACATTGCCACTGCTGCCTGAGCCCCTGCTCCACTTGCTTTCCCACTGGCGCCCCTGAATTCCCGCCACCCACTGGGGGGCACTGCCAGCAGCAGCTGCACAGTGCCACGCCAAGGGGGAGCCCCAGCCATGCCGGCCACTGGAAAGCACCAAAGGTGAGCCAGCGGCAGAGTGGCAGGGCAGCCTCTGAGGCAGCATCTGGAGAGGAGGATGAGGAGGAGCTGCGGACTGGAACCGACTGATCTATGGACCGCTACCGGTCCCCAGACTGGGGGTTGGGGGCAGCTTCTCTAGACTAAACAGATCAACCTCCCTCAACCTTTCCTCATATGATATGCATAGGAACATGTTCCAAGTCAGTTATATTGCCTTTTACTTCAAAATGACAAAGATGGAGGATGAGACTAATGATAAAAACTTCAGTAATTTAAGTCTGGAAGTCTCCAAAAAATTTCTTCTCTTTGCCAGTTTGGCTATGTTTTTGAAAATGTAATCAACATTTTGAGCAAAATTTCAGCTGACATCTTATTTGTAAGTGCTTCAGTACCATGGTTGATTTGTTCCATTAGCAGGAAAAACTTCTAGGTTTTCCCCCACCCCAAAATGAAATCGTATGCTGTGCCATCATCACATTATGAAACAGTATAGTTTAATTGTGCCTTTTGGATCAGAACATCAAATGCAGTATCACAGAACGCTGATTTTTTTCTTTAATTTTTTTGGTAGCTCTTTTTAAAGCCTGCAAATTAATGTAATAGATCTGTCAGGAACAAATTGCTTAGTGTACAAAGGCGCTAAATGCTGCAAAAACATTGGAAAGGAAAAGTGCTCAACAAAATTACAATTTATTTTATTATATTCTCCACCAAAATTCCCCTTCCTTGGTCATTTGGCTGTGTAACTCTAGGAGAGTGTTCACTTCAAACAGGGCCAATGTCCACATTACAAACATTTTAACATAAGCTGAAAGGCCATGGCTAATTTGCAGATTTTATTAGCATAATTCAAAAGCATGACAGTTAACTTACTAGGAATCGTGACAACTCAATCAAAGATCTGAATTGAGGACAAATTGTTTTCATGCTTCACAGGACCTATCATCTGCTAGTGCTTCTGCCAAACACTGCACACATAGGTGTTTATGCATTTGTGTTGGGGGGGGGGCATTGTTATTGATTTTTTTTAAAGGTCGTTCATTTGAAGAACTCACTGAAATATATATAGATGCAACTGCCAAATATATATATTCCTATATATAGTTGGAAGTGTGGCTCCCATTTGCGTATATCTAAATCCATGGATTGAGGTCACATTGGCACTAAACAGGTTTGCAGAAAAATAAGTAATTAAAAAATTTAACCCACCCCCCCAAATATAAGGGAGCATTTACCTTGGCTCTGCACAGCTGGCAGTAGCAGACTCTGGGAGCTCCTCCAGGCCCAACAGTGGTGGACTTTGGGAGGTAGTTCAGGCTTAGCCACTGCAGCCAAACTCAAAGGTGGGTGGTGAATCCTGGAGACATACCAGGCTCAGTGACAGAGGGGAGGTGGGATTCTGCCCTGTGAGTCTTATGGGTCCCCCACTTTTACCTGTCACATTTGACTGCCCAATGATATTTGCTTATTTTAAAACTTGGTGACTTCCAGTTTGAATTTCTTGACAGACATTTTGTACACATGACTTATACTGGATAACATGAAAATGCTTCAGGGGGAATAAAGCACACTGAATCAGACTGTGGAAGCCACCCTCAAGGTTTTGGTGGAAATCAGAATAAAAATGGGTATGCTGAATGATTCCGCCATCCATTTATTGTGCAAATAAATGCAACCTGACACATTTCTGGTGTGTATGTGTAAAGTGCCATCAAATCACAGCTCACTTGCAGTGATCCCAGAAATGAGCTTTAGGGCAAGTGAAAAGCAGACCTGGTTTGCCATTGTCCTCCTCTGTAAAGTCTTCCATCTCCACCCTATGCCTCCAATTCCTTGTGCACTTCGTAAAACTTGCAGAAGTAATCCAAAAGCTACATGACTGCATTATTTTGTCCTACTGCCCATCAAGTATTAGGGAGAATAAGGAGAACCCATTAATTGCAATGAAGACAGTATCAGCAAACAAGAGTACACAGATCTGCCAGTTCCATTGAAATGAATGGAGAAGTCCTTTGTGGGGGAGCTCCTCTTCTACAAGAATTTACTAAGTTAAGGAATTCACATTTTTGTAAACATACAAACAATTGTATAAACTTCTATATCCGTCTTAGATGAGGTTAACAGCAACAGAGATTTGCCCTTTATCTTTCTTACTTTGTTTTATGCAATCTTTTAGCATATGTATGATGGATAGGAAGATGTGGTGATGAGAATAGATTTGACTACTGAACAGATTGATCAGGGTCTAAGGCAACCTTTCTCAACTTTTTTTTACTGGAGAAAGCCCTGAAAGATTCTCCAGGCTTTGAGAACCCCCAGAAGTGGTGTGATCATACAGAATATGGTTGGGAAGCCTAGCTGAGAACATGCCCACCTGGGGCACCTCCCCTTCCCACCCCCTCCAGGCCCATCATTGGCCATTTGGGGGGGGGAGCAGGTCAACATGATCATATATGGTCATATCAACAAAGAAATATTTAATAAGTTTTAAAAATATATTAAAAATTAACTAACTCCCACCCATTTAGGAAACCTTTCCATAGCCAAAAAGAAACCCCAGAATTTCACAAACCCCTGGTTGAGAAAGCCTGGTCTATGGTATGTTGCTGTTCTTGTTGGACTTATTTCCCGCTGCTCTCAGCAAGCCGTCTCATGGCCAGTTACACAGTTAAAAGCCCCACATAAATACACACTGTAATATCCCCATTAAAATTACTTACCCCGGTGGCAAAACCAATTTCCCCACCCCAAAAAGCCAGTAGCAGTTAAATAATTTCTTTCCTGCCCAAGATTCTCAATGATCTCCCAACAACTTTCTTCTCCAAAACGACAGGACCTTTACACATGACAGAAACTGGACCAGAGTTCGGTCAACAGTGCCATTCGGTGAAATCACTATAGATTTGCAGGGCTACATTTCAGATTTATGGCACGGGGGGGGGGGGGGGGAGAGATTTCCAGACGATAAAGCCTTCCTTTCCAGTCTCAGTGCAATGAACCTTCTGATCTCAGGAGCATAAAGGGAGATGCAAGTTTCTTTTTTTGCCAAAGAGCTCCCAGTTACAATAGAGGGGAGACAGAGTGTGCTGGCTGCCTTCTGCCTGTTTTTTGTGTATCATGATCCAACAGCCTGGCTGAAACTATACAGGTCAGTGCCTGGCAAGAAGACCTCTTGAGAACACTAGGGGTGCTACCTTAAATTTTATCAGAAAAGAAAGGTAGGTTTTAAAAAATGCTCTCTGTTGTGTAATTTGCAGCTTTGGGTTAATAGTAACTTAATTAATGCCATCAAATATGAACAAATAACGGAAGCAGCCAAATCTCAACTCTTACAAGTAAGGAAAGGGATCTTTGAAGAGTTATTCCAATTCAACTAAAGTCAGCTTTGCAGTTAATTTAAAAATACTGTGATGCATCAGTGGACAAAGCCTAGATCTTTCCTAGGAACTAATGTACAGGAATAGCATTTTCTAAAGTGTAATTGCATAAAGCATTTCTAAAACAGAAAAGGGAGACTTCCAGATTCTCTATCAAAGGAGATTTCGTGAGAAATAAACATTATCTCATTGCAAAAAAACAAAAACAAAAAAAGAAATGAGGCTGTGTCACATTAAACTCCACTGCCCTCTTCAGGAAATTCTCTACAATGCTGAGTTTGTCAATAAAAATCATCCAATGTTTTAGCAGCAAAGACAGCATCCCTTCACAGATTTAGGTCTAAATGATGAACCTCCCTAAACAAGTTGTTTGCTATGAACAGTTGATTTTATTCAGTTGATCAAAGAAAGCCAGTAAAAAAACACACACACAAAAGAATATGGTCCTAAGAATTAGGATTAAACCCAAGGATAAATTCTAATGAATCCCACAGTTGACCAATTATGGACCCTGGGAGACAGCTATAAAAAGTGATCTGACTGTCTGACAAGATCATCTAGCCAGGAGAGCCAACATGATTGCTTTGGAATTAACAGAGGTAAAAACTAACAAAAAGAAGATCTGTCCCCGAGGTTAGGAGAAACATGTTCAGTTAGTTTTCAGTCATTTCCATCCCTGACGTCATGTGGAACTAACTAAAGCAAGCAAGAAAACAGTTTGGTTTGCCTATGTGACATAGAAGTTATACCCTCTGGCATCAAATCAAAAGATTAAGGACTTGTGATTACTTAACAATAAGGGAAAGGCATTGTAGCTGGAATGGAGACCAGCTTATGGGAGGTGGGGGAGAAGGATGGCACCGACAAACCACACTGGGAAGTATCAGATGGCAACTTAATTGATTTCAGGTTCTGCAGGGCTTGGCACAACACAGGCCAGGGACAATGGGTTGGCAGGTTGGCAGCCCAACTGCTGTCAGCACATTCCTCAACCCATCTGTTGGGGTAACAGAAGGAAGAGGATCAGCAGACACTGCTATTCCTATGCATCACCATCCTCCTGGGGGAGTGGTTGATGCCTCAGCTCTGAGAGTTTCTTAAGCCCCCCCCTTGGGGTGATGTAGGAAGCCCACCCTGCACAACCTGCAGCGTGTTACCTAGCTGATGCCTAACTGTAGTAGGTACAAGTCTTGAAAAAACCCAAATGACAGTGCCTTGAATTCATATGGAGAGTTCATGTAATGCAATACAGAGAAGTAGTACTTTGCCTGTCTCCACCCCCCCCCCCAAACTGTAGAACTCCCTGAGAACTACTAAATGCTGATGCTGGATTTTGCAGGAACTGCACAAGAAGAAACTGTACTGTGGAGTAAAAGCCAGACTGCCAGCACTCCTGCAGCAATGAAAATGCTAGTGATGAAGAGGAGGGTGATTTTCCTTAGCTCCTGCTCCCCACAGCACCCTTGAGAGCAGGGTGGATTCTGGCCAAATGAGCCCTACAACCTCCAACAAGACATAAAAGAACCATACCCCTATCTACAATTCCCATCACGGCCAAGAAAGGCTTCCCCAAAGATCTCTCAATGACTCAAGCATGTATTTATTCTGAGGTTCATGGTATTTGTCATTACATTTTGTTTTATGCATTAAAATATATGCATTTTTCCTATACATTTATGAATTGATTCTGTATGTGGCTATTTGAATTAAAAAACACCAAAACACAACCAGCAGAAGGGTTGTCGGTGGGGGCATGATGGTCGATATAATGGAGGCTGCAGCACTGTGTCATTTCCAGTAAAAACCTGTAAATGTTGTGGGGTAGCTTTAGACATTCCCAGTATTGCTAGAGCTACCTTATGTTGTGTCGTGGTCTTTACCAGAAGTGATATAGTGCTGCACATGCTGCTACTGGTTTTTACATTCCTCCCTTACCAATCGGAGAGTGGCAAGCAATAGTAACTAGGGAGAGATCACTTGCCCCCACCAGGGGAATGAGAACTCTACCAATCCTCCAAGAGTGTAGCTAGTCGTTTGAGAAATCCCAGACAAAGATCTTCTGTCTCCGCACATCCACCTCATTATCTTTCTTCTTTATCATCTGCCTGGATCCCAGGAGCAAAGAAGGCAAAAGGCCAGATCCAAAGGCCAGAAACAGTCAAATAGTATATGCCTGGCAGCTCAGCACCTCATATTCTAGTACTGCACAGGAAAAAAAGCACAAAGGTCTACAGTTTGGCACACTCAGGCTCCCTACTGTCCATACAAGAATGGGTAACCCACTCAATTGGGCTCTAACATCTGCAGGCTCAACAGCTTCTAAAAATCAACTTATCCTTCAGCCTGGACAACTCCCCACTGCAAGGGTTCCAGCTCTCCAAGCTCTTGCTGCAGTCCTTAGTATCCAGCTATGGCTGCAGTTCCTGCTTTGACAGACTGTTACAGCTTGTCTCATTCACAGTGTGCCTTCCTACCGGGTTCCTTCCTACCGGGTTCGCCACTTACAGAATAGTGCAACATTGTAGAAATATACAAGCCTAGCCTGAGGTATTCTAGCACATTTGTCTGGACTTTCTCTACTGGTACACAGGACTGCCTTACCATGTCTTGAATCCCTCCCAATAAATCTCACTATCTGTCAACTGTTGGCACAACTAGCTGCAAAGAGAACTATTTGGGGTCAACCAAGACAGGTCCTCAAATACATTACTCCCAAAAAAATTGTCAAATAGAGGTAGAAAAGAAGAAGCTGTTGAAAAACAGTCAGTGGGAAATGAACACTTTTGCACACTGCATTTCCAGCTGTAATGCCTTATCTGCAGCCTTTCCTTTTCTTCTAGTCAGGTTCTGAGGCCAAATATTACTCCAGAAAATAGGAAAAAATCACCTTGGGGGCAGGAGGGCCATGAGAGGGATAGTGGCCAAAGGGGGAAGGGTTCAGCCCCCTTCCTTTCTGTCGTTTTCCCACTTGAAATGGCTCTCTACTCATCATCTGGTCTTTTGCTGTGACATCTAATTGTGTCCTGAGACTGATGACCAAAGTAACTTACAGGAAAAATGAAATGAGAAAAACTGAAGACGTAAGACCTTGGACAAGCGTGTCAAGCTGCAGCCTTTTTATTCATTCTTGGAAGTCTCTAGCACTTCTCCTTGTCAAATCCCCCAAAAGAACTTCAACAACCAGCAAGAAAAAGGCCGGAGGAAGGAGGAGGAAGAAAAAAGGAAATAACAGTCTATACAGCTTAAGAGCTCCAGGTTAAATTGCCTGCTGTCTGTGTAAAGTGGTGTGATCAGTGAAAATGCTACACAACATATTAAAAAGTTCGGCATCTTTCTCAACTGAATGCTTTGTGTCCCAGTAGAACTGCAGCGCCATGGCCACATTTTATGGAGAGAAAAATGAGGTCAGGCAAACCCTCTAAGTCTAGAATAAGTCCTCTGAAAGTTAGTGTTTTTAAAAGAAAAAAACAGGTAGCTATTGGGGGGTTCGCATGGATATTGGTTTATGGGAACTATATCTGTTATTTAACATACTGAATGTTGTTGTTAAAAATATAAAGGGCTCTTGATCAAAATGGTTATCTTTAAAAATGGGGGGGGAGGTTCCTCTGGAAAACCTTGAGGAATGCAGGTCTGCTTAGAAAGCTTACACTGACTATGGACAGTCTTTAACTAAAGGATGTTTTCCAATAAAATCAGAGTCCAGTAGCACCTTTAAGACCAATAAAGATTTATTCAGGCATGAGCTTTCGAGTGCAAGCACTCTTCATCAGACTATTCCCTGTTATGTAAGAAGTTCATAGTCATATTGTGCTACTTCAGACCAACACGGCTACCCATTTGAATCTACAGAATATTTCCAAATTGCTTGCTGTCAGAGCAGCCATATTGTAGCAGAGGAGATGATCCATTTTAAGTTTAGCTTCTGGGTTGGATTTGGCACTGAAAAACCTTTAGCTGCCCTAGTGGGCAATCTCTGCTTATACCCCAAAGGGGAAATTCATCCCTGTTCATGTATTTACATCCTTTGACACAAGGATGACTTCGTTCTTATCCACTGGTTGGAATATGGGGCATGTGTTAGAGGAAGAGCCTAATGAAAGTCTTTTTGAGTGGACAGTCAGGTGTTTGGGCCCTGGTATTTGGTGCCATTAAAAAAGAAACCCTCTCATCAGCTACTTTGAGTTTACCTAGGTGGTTCGGGGAGGAATGGCAGTCACTAAAATCACCGATAATGCACGGAGTTGGCTGCAACCGGCCGCAGATTCAGTGCACGCCACCTAAAAAGTCGCATTAGTGGAACGTGGAAGAAAGCGCAGCTTCCCGGGCGACCAGGGCGCAACAGGAGACGGTGCCGAATTGACAGCGTGCATAATCGGGGAGGCCAGAGGGTCGGAGGCAGCGCGACCGCTCAAGCGGCTGCTGGAACGAACGGCAGTGCAGGCCAGGGGGAACCCAAGGGAACACGGATGGAAAGGCGGCCGGAGAGTTCACAGTGGAGGGGGGCAAGGGGATCGCCGCGGCTAAGGACAGCAGAGAGGCCGGCCACCCAACTCCCACCCATTCCCAAACACACACCCCAACCACAAACGAGAACGGAGGCGAGGTCTCTAAGAAAATACAAAAACTTTATAAAACAGTGTGAATGAACAAAGCACAAATATACAATACAAAGCTTAAAGTAGGGGAAACAATATAAAGGGGAAACCTATGGGGCAGAGGAACCGGGGCAGCAAAGAAGGAGAGAGGCGAACTGGGAGTAAACTAAGGGGAAGAGGAACCATGCTCCCTCCCCCTCCGTGCCTGACAAACCCGGCCTCCGCCTCCGACGCTCACCAACACAGCGGCACGCTCGCCTCTCTTCCCCTTGGCTCTGCATCGATGCCTTGACACCCACCGCTCCGGGTTTTGCCGCCGTCGTGCCCCGTCCCGTGCATAACTGGTTTGCTTCGCGTCTTCCCCCTCCGCGTTTTCCATGTGACCCGAAATCGCCTTTTCGGCGGCCGTGCATAATGGGCCCTTGTGGCACTCCACAGTGGAGGTAGCATTGGTGTGATTGTGTTTCCCCAACAGCTACCCTCTATCAGCAAGAAAGGATATCATCCATTGAAGGGCTGTCCCATGTACCCTGGCACTGGCAAGGCAATGAGCTAAAAACTCATGACTGACTATGTGTAGTAGTGGTATAGTGGTTAGAAGCACTGATTTCTAATCTGGTGAGCCAGGATTGGTTCCCCATTTCCTCACATGCAGCCACCTGGGTGACCCTGGGCTCCTTACAGCACTGATAGAGTTGTTCTGTCCAAGCAATAATATCAGGGCTCTCTCAGCCTCACCTATCTCACAGGGTGTCTATTGTGGGGAGAGGAAAAGGAAGGTGATTTTAAGCCCTTTTGAGACTCCTTCGGGTAGAGAAAAGTGGCATATAAGAACTCTTATTCTTCTTTGAAAAATGCTGCTGTGAGATCTAGTAACATGAGCAGCACCAAGCAGCCCCAGTTCAGCTGTCTCCAGAGGTGAGGGCAATCAGCATTGTTTCCACCCAGTTGCCAGTCTGGAAGCCAGACTGGCATGGACCCAAGACTGAAGCTATCCTATGAAGATAGGCTGAGGGACCTGGGAATGTTCAGCCTGGAGAAAAGGAGGTTGAGAGGGGACATGATAGCCCTCTGTAAGTATTTGAAAGGTTGTCACTTGGAGGAGGGCAGGATGCTGTTTCTGTTGGCTTCAGAGGAGAGGACATGCAGTTAATTGGTTTAAACTACAAGTACAACGATATAGGCTAGATATCAGGAAAAAAACGTTCACAGTCAGAGTAGTTCAGCAGTGGAATAGGCTGCCTAAGGAGGTGGTGAACTCCCCCTCACTGGCAGTCTTCAAGCAAAGGTTGGATACACACTTTTCTTGGATGCTTTAGGATGCTTAGGGCTGATCCTGCATTGAGCAGGGGGTTGGACTAGATGGCCTGTATGGCCCCTTCCAACTCTATGATTCTATGATTCTAAGCTTCATCGAGATATGCCAGGAATTGGTCCACAGCGACCCTTTCAATCACCTTCCCCAGAAATGCTAGATGAGAAATGAGACATCAGGGTCTCATAGATCCAGTAATGGTTTGTTAAGTAATGGGCATAGTGCTGAATTCAGATAAAGTGGATCATAGACAATGATGGGAGTATGCCACCACTGTCATATCATCAGGGACTTATCCCTCCTCACCTCACCCCAATTATTCCTCCCTCTTACCTTAATGAAGCTCATAAGTACAATATCATTTTTTTTCTCAAAAGGGAATGATCACAACATTCTAGAAGTTTAAGAATTACTAGGCTGGACAACCCAGGCTAGCTTGATTTTTTTCAGATCTTGAAAGCTAAGCATGGTCAGCTCTGGTTAATATTGGATGAGAGACCACCAAGTACAGGGTCGCAGGACAGAGGCAGTTTAATGGCAAATCACCTCTGAATGCCTCTTGTCTGGAAAACCCCACTGTAAGTCACTGTAAATCAACTGAGACTTAATGGCACTTTCCACCACCATGAATTACTGCTCCTTCTCAAAATCAGGAGACTGTGGGGTTTTATCTACTGTTTTCAAGAGAAGGTATTTGTCAATTACTCCATAACTGACTGCATGGGTCTACTCTAGAGTGACTGTGGATAACTAAACTTGTTTGTAATTTGAATGTATTTCACAAAGCAGAACCAAAAGAGGAAGAAAGAGAAATTGTTAAAGGCATAGAATGAAGAAAATAACCTCACGCATCTAAATTAAATATAGAGCTGTACAGATGCTGATTGGTGGCCAGGTCACTCTCATATTGTTAGAAATATTGTATGTCACTTTTATTTCAATTTGTCTACCATTATGAGACTTGTAATTAAATTTCCTTTCAAAGAATTTTCAATACTTACACAAATGAGTGGGGGATCCTATTCAGTTTGAACTCATTTACAGGGGTAAAGGCACTTTAACTGGAGTTGAATAATGGAAGAAAGAATAAACAGAGGACCAGGGATGGATAATACGGAATAAAAAAATGTATTGAGGGAATACTCCCATGCTTGCTTTAAAGGAAGAGCCTGAAGGCAAGATGCCCACCTCCCCAATATATTTATATACAATCATGAACAATGAATCTTCATGCCATTGGTCAGTTTCGGTTTAATTTCTGTGAAAGAACATTTGCATAAGTTGATGGTTGGGGGTCACCACAACATGATGAACTGTATTAAAGGATCACAGAATTAGGAAGGTTGAGAACCACTGAACTAAAGAGTCTTTAATTAAAAAAAAAACAGTAACCCACAATCATGAGGTAGGAGAGTGGGTTGCAGCCATGATGGAAGAGTTTAATCTTTCCCCACCATGCCAATTTTCAATTTTGAAAGAAAATAAAGGCTGTTCTGAGAGGGGGATGTGGGGAAGTTGCCTTCTTCCAGTGTGTTTCCATCCATGATGCTTAGGATCCAAACCAAAGTTGGTCTTCTACAAGTCCCTTTGGTTTTAGAGAAACTTGTATCAGGTGGCAATGTTTATGGTAAACTGTGTCCACTTTGAGCAGCAAAGATAAAGGCCAGTAGCATTATAGTGCATCAAAATGCAGAGTTTAGTTTTAAACAATTAAATAAATGAAGGGCTTTTATGAGGCTGATTAAGTTTTTATGCAAATGGGCTTGAACTTGCAAAATTAGCCTAATGAGTCTGGTTTTTTATTTGCTTATGTGGCCTTCCTTTATCAAGTTCTCTTTCTTTCTTGTACCTATTCTCAAATTCCACTCCTTGGGTAGTTTTTATATGAATCACTTCCAGAAAGAGAAAGTCAACTAGACTGTGCATTATTAATGTTATGTTAACAGACACCAGAGCAAGCAGAGTAACCCATAAATACAGAGGCATAAAGGAACAAATGGCCCCAGTGTTGGAAAGTGGACCATAAATAAAAGGTTTAAAATGTGTAAGGCTAGAATGAAGCTTCATTCCCATGAATTAGCAAACAATACCCATTAGACTTATAAAAATGCAAAAAACAATGTGCTTAAAATTAAGTTAATAAAATCTGCCAGGGACATTTTATTAACAAGGGCATTGAATGTTTACAACATTTTACTTCATTTGAAATTCTCTGGAAAAGTTACTCAAAAGGAAAGCAGAAAAAGGTAATAATTCTCATTTTCCCCCCTTTAACAAAGAGCATGAGATATGTCTATGGCATAAACTTAAACTTGGCTAACTGCTAAAAGATTCCTACAGTTACTTCACAGTCATATTTTAAGGCTGAAGTCTTAAGAACATTTAGCTGGGAGTGAGAACCATGGAATAACATGGAGCTCAATTCTGAGGACACCTGCTAAAGAATGCTCTCAGGGGCTGTGGGACAATTTTGACTTTCTGGACTTGGCAAAGCAATACAGAAAGTACAATCAAATCACAGGTAACTCATGGCAACTAAAGAGGCTTGAAGTGGTGTTACGCATGGCAGGATCCCTGCCTTATGCCTTGGCACACTGTCTTCTATAACCAATGGCACCCCACAATAGTCTAGGCTTAAGCTAAAGCCATGACACTGCTAGGGTCAGCCAAGCCAGGCCAGACTCCATCTTAGAAATCTTGCTCTCTGCCTTAGGTTTGGAATGACAGCCTTTGCCTGGCCCAGAGGTGCCTCTGGACTCAAGCTTGCATCAGCTTACCCCCCCCCCCATTGTATTTCTAAGTGAGTGGACTGGCTTCCTCCTGTTTGCCTAAGGGCTCCTAGGAAAATCCTTTGTCTTGCAACATTTTTCACACTTGGCCCCTCTGCCAGGGGATATTTCCTCCCCACACCCTGCCAGCTAGACCTGATGGCTCTCTTCCTCAGAGCCATTAATACCTTTATCCAAATCCATTTACGGCCATCACTTCCCACTTGGCCAGGTATTGTCCTAATCTCCGGGGACCCTGGAAACTTCCAGCACATGCTTACCTGAGCCTTGTCACATAGCCCCCTTCCCAAAATCCTATAAAAACTGTGGCTTCACACAGCCACTCTTAGTGTCTTCCAACCCGGGACCTCCCACGCTGGTTCGTGCTTCTTCCTCTGACCCACCACTCCTCGGACAGGTAACTATCAAGCCTTCCACTCTTCCTCCCCCTTCTCTATATGACTGCTTGTATGTGTGTTAGCTATTTGTGTGTACTTTTGTTATTTTCCTTTCAATAAAATCTTATATTAATATTTTACCTTTAAATCTGTGTTTGCCTTGAGTTCCCACGGGCGTAATAAACCCTCGTAGACACAGGTAACGATCCGATAACGCTAAGTTACCCCCCTCTCACAGCATTTGAGCTAATATTCCCCACAAGCTCAAAGATACGTGTTTTAGGACACGTGTTCAGCAATTTGGGTAACACTGGGAAAATGCAGTTCAGTTCTGTTTGAGGCATGTCTGCTTCACGAACCATAAACGGTCATATATTTTTAGGAGCTAGACAAACTGCTTCAGTTAGTAAACCAATAAAATGCTTCCTAGCAAGCTAGAGACACCACACTTGCCAAGTATATCCAGCTGATTCTACTTTACCTGTCCACCAAGTTTGGTACGAATTGGATGTATAGGGTCCAAGTTATGCCCTCCCCAAAAAGTGCCTCTAGGAAAGTATTTTCTTTCGGTGTTGTGGACATCCAATCTTCACTAAACTTAGAAGACATGTAGGGGAGAGTCAGCTGAAAAGCCTCTGTAAGTTTGGTGTCTCTTGCTTGCATAGAAGCCATTCTATACACTCCGATACCCCCATCTATCAAAATGAGTGTTTGTCATAGACAAGCATTCATTTTGAAAGGTACAGGTTTAGGAGTGTATAGAACAGATCCTGTGCAAGATAGAGACATCAAAATCATTGGGGACCTCCACTGGATGCCCTACAAATTCTGCCTCCCCCCTCCCATTGCTTTGAAGTTTAGTAAACATTTAGATTGAATGGAGACTTTCTGGAAATGCCTCCACAAATAGTTTGAAAGTTCATGGGAAGTTCATGCTGGTTGAACTTTGTCACAGACTTTATTTCATGAGTGGTTCGTGCCCATTCCAGTGGCAACCTCATAGGTTGTTTTATATTGCAAACCTCCTGGTATTCCTTGGAGGAATTCCATCCAGATACTTGACAGGGCTGACCCACCTTAGGTTCCAAGATCTGACAAGATCAGGCTAGCCTAAATTAGTTTAATAGCTATATGCATCCGTAGTATCAGTAAAGTTTCATAGTTTTGCTTATTTCATGTAAAGGCATGATCAAAGTAAACTTAAGCACTTCCTAATTCCAATGATTTCAGTGACAGGGTTAAATATATGGCACCCTCTCTCTCGCTGCTCTAAGAAAACATTTCATCTATTAATTCACACACTTTTTACTTTAAGTAAAATAAAATGAGACAGTCAAATTCTCAGTTACATACACACACACACATTCCTTCTTGATTCACTCTATGAATCTGGTAAAATAGACAGTTACTTCTGAAAGTTCGTGTCTGATAGTTGCAAGATTTCTCAAAAATATTGAAGCTACACTGGATCTTTGCTTTGAAGATGTGTCTTTTTTGAAAAAAAAAAGATTTATAGATACACAACTCATATCCTTCTTATTGTAATCATACTATCTCTTGTGATACACATACAAATGGTTAGCATTAGAGAACTGGCTCACCAGAATTTCACTTCAAACACAAAGAGTCATAAACTGCTATTGTCATCATGCTGAAGCTGGCCAGTGAAATCATGCAGCTGTAGAGATTTCACAAATCAAATCATCTTAATTTGTGCAATGACATACCTCACTTTCTTGAGACATTGATATTATGCAAATACTGTTCTGGTCTTACACACATTGCCTGTTGAAGAAATTCCACATAAGAAATAAGCAATTGAAAAGTAGTTGATGGGAGAATATACAGGAGGAGATGATGGATATGGCCTTTGTTCATCATCACCTTCCAGATCCATACCACTGTCTAGGTCTAGGCTGCTTTGGCAGAAAAAATACAGCTTCCTCCATCCTTTTGATAAAATAATCAAATTGATTTCTGCATTGGCCATCTGGCATTGTCCATGTAAACAATCATCTGTTTGTTGCCTGAAACATGTTTGCAATTAGCAACTTGTTGCCTTCATAGACATCTCTGAGTTGTTCTCCCCTTTCATTTTGTGCTCCAAGCCCATTTGCCTGGGGAAATTTCTCCCCCAAAACCAATAGCTAGACCCATCAACATAATGGCTTCCTTGGTTTAAGCTCATCAAGACCCATCTCCTGTACCGGGAAAGTCCATTGCCCACCTTAGCACCTATGGAAAATTCTACGATGTGCTTACCTGGTTCCCATCATGTACCCCCTCTCCCAAAAACATATTTAAACAGTGGCTTTCCCAAGTCAAATTGTACATCTGATTTGGATCTATTCAGACCACTCTTCATGCTGGTTGTGTTGTATCCCTGCCTCTATACTCTCCAGGACTGGTAAATATACTGACTTCAACCCCCCCCCCCCTTTTATCTCCACTTGACTGTTAGTGTGCTAGACATATTTCTTTTTATTATTTTCCTTCCAATAAAGATTGTTAATTTACTATAACTATCTGTTACCTGCCTTGTGTTCTAAAAGGTGTAATCACCTCATAAATATTGGCAAACAATCCAATCTCTACACTACCAAACCTCTCACAAAGCAATTCCCCACTCCTAAATATATACCTCTTGGACATGTTTGCGTATTTCTGGTAACAGGTGCTAGGCTCTTCATGAAGTCTGATGGATATTGTTCAGTTGGACTTTGAATTATAGCCTCTGATAGCTTGTGCTGCAGCTTGCTTCACTATTAGAACTGTTTGGTTTTTCCCAAGTAAAAGACTTTATAATTTCTGGACTGAAAATGTCCTGATCCAGTCCACTTTAGTTCATTCACTTCCAGGACTGCAATGTTTAAGGCTTCCATTTCTCATTTTATGATATCGAGTTTACCTTCATACTTCTCATGTTCCATTTTTCTACTATATATGTTGAATATTGCTGGACTTTCCTTTTGAATCCATTCACATCATGAACTGAATGTCCTTTTGGCTTTAGGCCAGATGCATCATTAAGAATTGTGCTATGCATGCTTGTCCTCTGCTTTCCACCATTAGTTGATGGAATGCCACTCAACCTGGAAGTCCTTTCTTCAAGCACTATATCTTCTTTCATTTTGGATAGTCTCATCAAAGAGGCTTTCAAGGTAAGAAATGGTCAGAAATGGTTTATCATTGCTTTAGATGAACCGTAATTCCAAGGACAGGTAAACTATTACATACTAGTGATTTCTCCCCCACGTATACTATTTCATCTCTAGTTTTAAGTGAAATCTAATTCTTTTTCTTATGAAACATTCAAAATAAATGCAAGTGTTCCTCATTAAGCAAAACATCTTAAGCTGTCATAATGAGCCAGCCTTTGGTCTATCAAGCACAGTATTGTCTGCTCTGATTGAAAGTAGCTTCTCATGCTGTCTGGTGGGAGATCTTTTGCATCATCTAATACTCGAGATATTGAGGATTTTACCTGGGACATTCTGCAAAGTGTGTTCTTTACCAATGAGCTACACCCCCTTTACAAAAGGTACAATGAATATTTCAAGAGAGATGCATCATATTCCTACATTATACTCGGTTTACTACGAGAACACTTTTGAAACAGTTCCGTGTTCTTTGAATGGAGAGAAGGATGCATTCATGAAAAAAAGTTTTGTTTTGTATCCCAAATATTAGTCAAAAGACAACATCAGTGCTATAAACATTTAAATGAAATAGAATGCCCGAATAAGTCCTAGCAAGTGTTTCTGCCCCATGAGAAATAGCATCACAAAGACATACACATTTGCATGTTTGATCACACATGATTTCATCATTAGCTTCAGTGCCCATCCATTATACTTCAGAATGGGGTTGGAAAATTTCTTAGTCTTGTGTTTTACATGACGGACAACTGAAATCACTGGCTCCAGTTCATACATCACTGCAAGGCTCAGCTCTTCAACTTAATTATCCCCATTCAGTCTTTTCCTTTGCATTGTCAGCCTTGGATGCCTGCCTTCTAACTGTTTGTCATTAAGAGTCTCAGTTCACTTGTTTGTGCTATCTGGTTTTCTGTGCTAGCATGTTCTTTGGATTGTGCCTGGGTTGCTTGGCAATATATACAAAACTCAATGATGTGAATTGATCTGCCAAGAGTAAATATACAGTAGGAAAGCCTAGAACAGGGGTAGTCAACCTGCGGTCCTCCAGATGTTCGTGGACTACAATTCCCATAAGCCCCTGCCAGCAAATGCTCACGGGAATTGTAGTCCATGAACATCTGGAGGACCACAGGTTGATACCCCTGGCCTAGAAGATCTTGCCTTAAGATGGGAGCTACACTAGGCAATCAAAATGTTCCTTGAAACACTTTAACCCCATTGCCAGTCTGGTCAATTATGTTTTGTGTTGCCTCTTTTATATCCTTTCAGAATGTAGATGATCATATTTCATGTCTGGGATCAGCAGTCAGAACTTGCTTATCAAGATCCAACATGAACCATGATGCCAATCTGTAAATAAAGTGTTCTTCCAAATTCAGACAGAATGTATGACATTTGAGAACAGATGGAAATTATTTTCTAGTGCAGCACTGTTTGGATTTTATTTTCATTGGCATCAGAAAGCAACAGAGACAGAAAAGGGTGGAGTAACTCACATACATAGGCCTGATAGGGAAATCATCCAATCATAAGAGCTAGCTGCTTTTCCCATTGAACAGGATATCTTCATTTGTGTTCCTGGACACAACCGTTCCACTTTCTCCAGTTACTGCACCATCCCAGGCTTTGTTCAAGCCTTTTCATTCTATAGAAGCAACAGCCTTTCTGTGCTCAAATGAGTTATTCCATGTTCTGGGGCTGCATGGATATTTAATGGACATCCTTGCTCAAGAAAATATAGTGGTTTCCAAACTATTGCAGTGATTGCAGTGATAGGACTTTCTGAAGCAATGGCATTCATGACAGCTGTGCACTCAACATGTTCAGGATAACCCTTACTGTATCTAACTGGGCATGCGAGAACTACCATATCAATATGTCCACATTCTCATGTTTAAGATCATTTGTGGAAATTTGACTGCAGGGCTGAAACACCATTTTGCCTTGAGCACCTTTAGATCCTCCGACAAGTGACAACCTCAGTTGGTGGGGAGAGAGAAACATTACTTCATTAACAGGAGAAGGAAAATGAGCACAATTATGGTTTAAACAAATTACTTTCATATATACCACCCATTAGGAGGATACTTTGCTGTGTGTCTCATAGTTATCCATCAGCTTATTTTTTTAAAAAGAATATTTACTTATTTTCTGAATCATTGATTTGGATATGGGTTTACATACTCCCAGAAACCACAGCCAAATTGGCATTTCATTCTTTTTTTAAACATATCTAGCATTCAAAAATAATAG
The DNA here is from genome assembly GCF_049243985.1 of Paroedura picta. Taxonomy (NCBI): domain Eukaryota; kingdom Metazoa; phylum Chordata; class Lepidosauria; order Squamata; family Gekkonidae; genus Paroedura; species Paroedura picta. The sequence continues at coordinate 38,838,130 of NC_135375.1, forward strand.
AGGCAAACAACACACAGTAAATTTTTTTTATGAATGTCAGGGCTGACAGAGTGCTTGCATTTTACATCTTGTTCAAACAATATATCAGTCAGATACTTCACTTTAAGAGACCTGTTAAATCTTTTCAAAGCCTTCTCTATGTGACCACAAAATAATATATTGGTTTCTGGCTTCCTCGAGTATAGTAATAATTATAAATCTTGTAAATTAGCATAGGGAATGCCAAGAAGACACTCGATTAAAATCCTATATAATTACTGGAATATTTATTAACCAGTAAAATATTTATAAGGGCACCAAAGATTCCTCCTAACCTGCCTTACTGGTTTCCATCAAGACCCGCAAGAAACAACCCCAAAATAGTACTTTTTGCTGGACTGTTCTATTTCAGTTTACAAGAAGGAAAGACGTGTTTTAATGCTTCTTTCACATACAAAACTTTTATATCAGAGAAGGCCCATATTAACAGAGGTAGTTTTTGAAATGGAGCATACAGGCCCATTCTACTGTCTGAAACGGTACCGCTCAGGAAAAAATATATATTTACACCCTGTGAGTTTTGATTGTGTTTTTCAGCTATATATTTTCAAATGGAAATAAAGCTCGATTGCCGTTTAAATTAGACCGTGCCTCCACATCCCTGGAAGCAGATCCAGTTAAAATGTTCAAGGAGCATATCTTGGATAGCCACATTTGTTTAGAAAGCAAAACAAAAAAAATTGTCCTCCTTCTCTCTGAGCTCACAAAACTTACCATTTCCATTATCTGGCAGTGAAGTGTGCAAAATAAAGAAAATTAATTTTCTGTCTGGCATGTAGTAAAAAGTTTAGCACCATTTAATTGGTTCTCAGAGTTTGTTTTTTCCCCCCTTCTCTTCATGATTTCCAGAATGGAGCTGGCTTATTGCAACAAAGTAATAGCTTTGTTGGATGCTCATCAAACTGAAATTAAGGGGATCTCGTAATCTTCACCATAAAAGGTTACAGAGGGAGCATTTAAAATGCTGGAATGCAGCACCTAAAAAAACATTTCAAGAAGATTCCCAGTTCAGTGTAACAATAAGCAACTGGATGAGGTCTGTAATGATTCCACATCAATATTATCTGTCAGATCCTGAAGCATGGGCAGACTTGCTCAAGTATTGTGCAGGTATAAACAACCTATGTGGGTGGAAAACCTGGTTGGCTTATACTGTTTCAGTGATGTGCTTGGACAATGCATTAAAAATCACCCCACTCCCAAAATTACCAATGCAGCTGCAGCCAAGAATCAGAATGCCAGATTTCCTCTCCCCATAGTTCTTCTAAGGCGAATGCCATTTTGGGCTGTATCAACAGGGGCATCACATCAAAATCACAAGATGTCGTAGTCCCATTGTATACGGCGCTGGTCAGATCACACCTGGAGTACTGTGTGCAGTTCTGGAGGCCTCACTTCAAGAAGGACGTAGATAAAATTGAAAGGGTACAGAGGAGAGCGACGAAGATGATCTGGGGCCAAGGGACCAAGCCCTATGAAGATAGGTTGAGGGACCTGGGAATGTTCAGCCTGGAGAAAAGGAGGTTGAGAGGGGACATGATAGCCCTCTTTAAGTATTTGAAAGGTAGTCACTTGGAGGAGGGCAGGATGCTGTTTCTGTTGGCTGCAGAGGAGAGGACATGCAGTAATGGGTTTAAACTACAAGTACAACGATATAGGCTAGATATCAGGAAAAAAATTTTCACAGTCAGAGTAGTTCAGCAGTGGAATAGGCTGCCTAAGGGGGTGGTGAACTCCCCCTCACTGGCAGTCTTCAAGCAAAGGTTGGATACACACTTTTCTTGGATGCTTTAGGATGCTTAGGGCTGATCCTGTGTTGAGCAGGGGGTTGGACTAGATGGCCTGTATGGCCCCTTCTAACTCTATGATTCTATGATTCATATACCACCCTCCAAACCAACCCCATCGAGAACTGGGCCCATTATGCACATTTTGGATAATGTGATTTCAATGCACTTTAGAAGTAGATTATCCTGTTCCGCTCAGGAAAATCCCGCTGCAAAAGCACACTAAAAGTACATTATCCGACATGTGCTGAAATTGACATGGTTGACAGATTGCAGAGTAGAGTGCCTCAGGGATCTGTCCTGGGGCCTGTGTTGTTCAACATATTCATAAATTATTTGAATGAAGGAATAGAGGGGTGTTTATTAAATTTGCAGATGACACTAAGCTGGGAGGGGTAGAAAACACAGCAGAAGACAGAATACAAGATGATCTTGACAGGCTAGAAAACTGGGCTAAAATGAATTTCAATAGTGATAAATTTAAAGTTCTGCATTTAGGTAGGAAAAATCAAATGCATCACGATAGGGTGGCTGAGTCTTGTCTTGGCAGTAGTATGTGTGAAAAGGATCTAGGGGGTCTTAGTAGACCATACTCTGAACATGAGTCAGCAGTGTGACTTGGTGGCTAACAAAGCAAATAGGAATTGGGATTGTATTAAAAGAAGTATATCGTCCAGATCATGAGAATTAATGCTTTACTGGCTCTGGTAAGGCCTCACTTGGAGAATTGTGTTCAGTTCTGGGCACCACAACTGAAGAAAGATGTAGACAAATTGGAGCATGTCCAGAGGAAGGCTTTGAAGATGGTGAGGGGTTTCGAGACCAAGTTGTATGAGGAAAGGTTGAGGGAGGTTGGTCTGTTTAGCCTAGAGACAAGACAACTAATAGGTGATATAATAATTATCTACAAATATTTGAAGGCCTACAGATCATATAGAAGATGTTTCTGTTGCCCCAAAGGGGTGGACCAGAACCAATGGATTGAAATTAATTCAAAAGAATTTTTGGCTACACATCCAGAAGAAGTTCCTGACAATTAGAATGGTTCTGCAGTGGATTCTCCTTTGGAAGTTTTTAAGCAGAGGCTAGATAATCATCTGACAGACATGCTGATTTTATGAACTTAGGCAGATTGTGGGTGGGCAGGAAGGGATGTATTAGTGATTGTCTCTTGTGGATCTTCCTTGCATGCTCAGGGAATTGCTAATTTCCACTGTGGCATGGTAGGTGAATTTTCTCCAAGAAAGGTTAGATTCTGGAGATTTTGGGTGGGGGGATCACTTGAACATCAAACTGGGGTCACTGTGGGTGGGGCAGGTAGTTGTGAGTTCCTGCATTGTACAGGGAGTTGGACTAGATGATCCTGGAGGTCCTTTCCAACTCTATTATTTTATGATTATATTATTCTAAAATAGAACACATTGTGGATCAGTTCACAATACAATGCCTAGATGACCCTTTTAAAAATTTTATTTATATTTATATATTGCCCTCCCCCGAAGGCTCAGGGTGGTTTACAGGGAACAGGAAACAGATACAGATAACACATGTGACAACAGCAATAACAGTACAACAACAATAACCCGAACATGATAACAGCAATAATAATATGATAGAACTGCAAAGGAGCCTCAGCTCAACTCTTACTGGGACCCAGTGGATTAGGCAGATTAGTGGTGGTCGTAATAGGAGGGAGGGGGCTGAGGGCCAATTGGAAGCAATGGTCCAGGTCAACCTCAACCAAATGCCTGGAGGAAGAACTTCCTTTTGCAGGCCCTGCAGAACTGTTTGGGTTCCGTCAGGCCCCTGATCTCCTTTGGGAGCTCGTTCCACCAGGTGGGGACCAGAATGGAGAAAACTCTGGCCCTGGTTGAGGCCAAGCGGGCTTCTTTGGGGCCAGGGACCACCAGGAGGTTGGAGGTAGTAGAGTGCAAGGCTCTTGGATGGGTGTAGGCGGAGAGGCAATCCCTCAGGTATACTGGACCCAGACCACGTATGGCCTTAAAGGTGATAAACAAAACTTTAAGCCTGATCTGGAATTCAACTGGGAGCCAGCAGCACCTGCTGAAGAATGGGCTGGATATGGGACCTCTGAGGTGTTGCTGTGAGGACCCCAGCAGCCACGTTCTGGACCAATTGCCCTTTCTGGATCAAGGATAAGGGCAAGCCAGTGTAGAATGAGTTACAGAAGTCCAGCCTAGAGGTGACCGTCGCGTGGATCACTGTGGTGAGGTGTTCCGGGGCCAAGTAAGGCAATAGTAGTTTGGCTTGGCGAAGGTGGTAAAATGCCAGCTGTACTACCATCATGATCTGAGCCTCCATAGACAGGAAGGCATCGAGTATCACTCCCAGGTTTCTGGCGGAGTGGGCCACGGGGTGGGCCATCCAGATTGGGTAGGCACACTTCCTCACTTGGACCTTTCCTGCTCAGCCACAGGATCTCCGCCTTTGAAGGGTTGAGCTTCAGATGACTATGCTTGAGCCACCCCGTCACCGCTTCCAGGCAGCTGGCTAATATTTCTGTGGGAGAGTCAGGGTGGCCATCCATCAGGAGGAAGAGCTGGGTGTCATCAGCATATTGGTGACAACCCAGCCCAAACCTCTGCACCAGTTGGGCAAGAGGGCACATAAAGATGTTAAATAGAGTTGGAGAGAGAATTGCCCCTTGGGGGACTCCACAAGCCAGTTGGTGACAGCTTGATGAGTTCTCTCCTAATGCTACCCTCTGTCTGCGATTCCAGAGAAAGGAAATCAGCCATTGAAGGGCAGCTAATCCCAGCATCAGCGAGGCAGTGAGCTAAAAGCTCATGATCTACTGTGTCAAACTTTGCTGAGAGATCTAACAATATAAGCAGTGCTGACCCACCCTGGCGAAGGCAGCTAATTGTGGCAAAGGCAGATAATTATCTTAAGTAAATTTTGCTGTATTCTAAGCCATCTAGGTATATATCAGGTGTGTTTCACTCTTCCTAAAGGCAGCCTCTCTTAGTTCCATCTTTTTCTTGCAGATCTTGTAGTGATCCTATTTCTTCTATGTAACTGGTGGCCGCAGCATTCTCTAATTGGAATTGTACACTGATCCAGGAAAAGGCACAGAAAAAGGTGAACACTGAATGGTTTGGGAATGCGCTGGCCTTAGCTCCTGTCCCTCATCACAAAGCATAGTTTCTGAGCCCTCCAGATGCAGCTAGGGGAGCATGATCTTCAGCAAAGGAATGGAATACAATCATCTGTCCAATTTATCTGTCAGATAGAAGTCATCTGTTTGTGCAACTAGCATTTCCAGGTTATGCAACTGATCTGGTCACAGCTCTAAGGCTCATGGAAAGGGGGCCTAAATGTCAGCTGAAATCTAATTGGTTCCCAAAGAAGGCTGGTATAATTCTTGCTTGCTTACATAGCCTGAGTAGATGCAACTGTGTAGTAAGCTTGTGTACTAAGTTTGGGAGCCTGTACCACTCAGGCTATGCAGGTCACCCAGCTGGCTGCATGTGGAGCAGCAGAGAATCAAACTCAGCTTGACAGGTAAGAAGTTGCTGTTCTTAACCCCTACACCAAGGGAGCCTATTGGTTTGTTCTTGTGAGGAATATGTGTTGTTACATTCCCATTATGGCAGAAAACAAAGAAGAGGAGGAGGAGGAAGAAGAAGAGAAAGAGGGAGACTATTACCAACAGAAGCCTCAATAGTAGTTTAAAATATAAGTTATAGTACTGTTAGTGACTGCATAATTCCAATTAAAATACCACAAGTACAAGTGAAGCGGGTACCATAGGTACAAACTCATTAGACATACAAATGTGTGCTTGTCTGACCCAGTTCCTGGCTCGGGGTGCTCTAGTGCTTTCAAAAGTTACTTGAATGGACTGCTTTAACAACTTTCTAATTGCAATGCCATTAGATGTGGAATTGCAATACTCATGAAGATATTCTGTTGAACAAGAACTTGGCTCATTTACCAGACATATCTATATTATAAGGAACATTCTTGAGGGGGGATGGAATATAGAGCTATTGTCCCACAAGCTCTGGACAATTATTGTAGTCCAGCTGTGGGGAAATCTCATGAAGTCACAAGACCAGTCCTTCCTCAAGAAGCCCTGGCTATCTCATCATGAAGTAAGATTTTGTTGCATGTAATTCCTATAATGTTTTGTCCAGCATAGCAGACATGCCTATAGGGCTGCACAGGTCCTAGGAACGTAAAGGACTGTGAGGCTAACATCTATTTTATCTTGATTGCCTTTTATGTACTGGATGAATTATGATTTCCGTTGTGATTTATTCATACTGATGATAACAATATTATTTACTGTAAAAAATGTTGAGTACTTTTTAATCATATAAGCAGCGTAAAACTTGGCAGAATTAATATAATTATAAAAGAAAAGAATGTATGTCCCTTAAATAACTCCCCAGCTTACTGTAGTAAAAACTGAGGGTTCCCTTTCCCCCTTTATGATCAGGGGTTGGCTGTCTTGCCCTATTTCTGATGCAACCTTAATTGTAGTTACATCATTTTACCAGGTAACCCACCATGTTTGGTGGCCTCCTACCTTTGCATTCCAGTTCCAGCTTTCACTCTGTTGAAAAGGGGAAAATGGAGAAGGCAGCATTAGCATTAGCACTTCCAGTTGAATGGGTGGAAGTGACATCATGGTGGCAGTGACATTCTAGTGATTTCTGGAATCTCTATGGCATTTACCAAAAAGATTGCAGGGAAGTCCTACAGAACTGCTGACACTGCACTGTCACTTCTCAACAATAAGTGATGTTAAGATGTTTGTGATACTCTCTCTTCCCAGCCTCTGCCTCTGAAATGTTCTTGGGGATTGTGATTGGAGGTCTGTAAGGTAAAGGTATCCCCTGTGCAAGCACCGAGTCATGTCTGACCCTTGGGGTGACGCCCTCTAGCGTTTTCATGGCAGACTCAATACGGGGTGGTTTGCCAGTGCCTTCCCCAGTCATTACCGTTTACCCCCCAGCAAGCTGGGTACTCATTTTACCGACCTCGGAAGGATGGAAGGCTGAGTCAACCTTGAGCCAGCTGCTGGGATTGAACTCCCAGCCTCATGGTCAAAGCTTTCAGACGGCTGCCTTACCACTCTGCGCCACAAGAGGCTCTTTGGAGGTCTGTATGAACATATATTTGTATAAGCATACATCCAACTGGTTTGATTTGCATTCACCAATGAATGATTTCCATGTGTGTTATTTTCTGCTACAGAGTGCACTTCCTCTTCCACTAAACATTCTACTTGTGCCCACTGAAAACCACTGATCTTACACAAACAGAATTTAGTGGCCCAGAAGTACACTCTGCAGCAGGCACTCACTATCTAGTGTGCACAAAAGTTCCATAGGCTCCAAACTATTGTTTGATATTTAGAAGGAACTACTGTCTCCCTTTGTTAATATGCCTCTTCTCCTCTTGTCCTTGATCAGGCTTGGACCGGGGAATCCTGGGGATTCAGCTCAGAAAACAAACTCTCACATAGGCATTTGGATGAATTTACTAGATTCACAGCTTCAGTTCATTTAATAGACTGCAGTTTTTGTCAGCCTGTTTTGCCTTTTACAGCAGTAAAAGTTGTCTCATTAGAAGCAATAGAAGCTAATGGCAACTGAGGTGTTCTGCTCCAGTCAGGTTTCAGACTTGTCAGATCCGGCTAATTCAGCAGGCAAAAACTCTGTTTTCTCCCTACGTGATGTTTTCAGGCTGGATTGCGCATGTGGTTAAGGCGTACTTGCAAAACTATCCAGTTTTGCATTCAGATACTCAGAGCAAAAAATTGGCAGTTTCACACAGCTCTGGAGGGTGTCCAACTGTGAAATGAAATTCTGTGTAGCACTCCAGCTTGTGCAGGAAGAAAAATCTTTTGCAACCCCAGTGGTTACCACATACAACTACCCGCATACAAAATGCAATGAGCTGTCATTTACAATGTTGCTCATTTTTTTATGAAGCAGAAAACTGACCTGGATGATTAGCTGCTGAAATTGTCAGTCCTTCAGGCCTTCTTAACAAATATTTTGTTTCTGAAAGAAGGAAAAGATTGTTTCTATACTGTATATGTATTGGGGGGGGGGAGTAATTGAATTTTTAAATCAATACAGTCCCATCTAGATAAGTTTAAGACCTGAACCTTAAGTTGTGATCCTATATATATTAACTTAGTTTAAGGTGACCAGATGTCCCACTTTTGACGGAACAGTCCTGATTTTATCAATTTGTCCCGCGTCCCGCAGCATTTTTAAAAAGTACAGATTTTTGGAAAAAATGCTGGGCATCTTATCCGCCCACCCCAGACCTTATTTAGCTGTGGGTCATGAAGCAAGTTGTAGCCCCTCCTCAAGGTCCACTTGCAGGCTTGGGTGTCTTCCCCACCGCGGTGGCATTTGGTTTCATAACAATAGTCATCTCTAGTTTGTCTGCAATGCCTAGCTGTTAATATTTTTGAGGAAGTGTTAGTGCTGGCAAGAAAAATTCAGTCCCCTTTTTCTTTTCTTTCTTTCTTTTTTTTTTTGTAAGTCTCAGGGCTGCATGTGTTGTTTTTCCTGCATGTATATTATGTCCCTGGGGTGTCACTGAGTATCAGTATCACTGGTAAGGGGGGGGGGGGAGGCTATCTTAAATGTGGAAAACTGCACTATAGAAAGCAATATATAATGCATTACGGAAGAAGGGCATTCTTATAAAAAGAATAGGAATGTGACAAAATGAAAGTGGACAAGATGGCACTTTTATACGGAATTGGCTTGTAGTTCAAATTGTCTGGAAACTTTAACTAGTTTCTTCTTTTTTCCTCCTGCCTCCTAGTGCATTATTTATAACTAGGGGCCAAGCCTGTTGAATTCAGGAATACAATGGGTGCTAGACTGGGGGCGGGGATGGAGGAACTCTGCAGATGGCCTCCCCCTCCCACCAGGACCTGGAAAGGCTGCAGGCAGCTGTTAGGGGCAGCTCTCATATGGCAGGGATCTGTAGTCTCCAAGCCTCAGAGGGAAGTGGAAGAAGGGGGTGGTCAGGGGTGGGGGATGGAAGGCAATTGGCTGGCTGCTGGACAGATAGGCAAGCTGGTTGGAGGAGGATGTACTCAAGGGTGGGACTGCATAATTCCAATTAAAATGGGACAGCTGTCCTGCGTGTTAAGCGGTGAGTGGCATTTAAGCCATGAGACACAATCCAGAAATAATAAGTGGAGCAGATATTATGTTATTTGTATTGCATTATTTTTCTCTAATAGTATTAGAGGCTTTCTCAACCAGGATTTCATGAAGCCTTGGGATTTTCTTGATGGTTCGGGAAGGGTTTCCTGAATGGGTGGGAGTTAATTAATTTTTGTTACTTAAATTTGTTAAATACTTATTGGGTCATATTTATTTTATTTATTTAGATTTTTATACCGCCCTTCCCTACGGCTCTGGGCAGTTTACAGAAAGCATTTCAGCACATTTACATGGAACAGTATCAGTATCAATAGAACAATAGAACAATAATAGCATACCAACTAGAACTAGAACAGTATTTCGACAACAATAACTTTGATAGGACCATATATGGTCATACAACCCCCCCCCCCCCCAAATAGCCAATGATGAGCCTGGAGGGGGTGGGAAGGGGAGAGGCCTTATGCTTCCCAACCATATTCAACACAATCATGCCACTTCTGGGGTTTCTCGAAGCTTGAATATTTCAGGGGCTTCTCAATGGTAAAGAAGTTGAAAAAGGCTGGTATAATACGATGTTACTGTAGTGTTTATTACCTAACAGTATAATCCAGCTTTATCACATTGCTTAGTAAATGTCATAGCAGTCTATCTTGTATTTTTTTATTTTGTAATTTGTCTTGTGTGTCAATGAGAAAGACAGAAGATAAATGAAATGCACTCTGCATGCATGAGTTATATACTAATTTTTACCACAGAGAAATTATGTTAATTGTTGTTTCTGTAGTTCTGTCAAGGACTGGGCTTGCAATCTGCGGCAGGATTGTGATCTTGCACTGTAATCAGCCAATGTGCAACTAGATCCTCACTGCTAGATCCAGTCAATTTAAAGTGAAACTGACCAACAGGGCACACCGGCAGGAAGATCTATTGTGCTGTATTGTATAGAAAATGTGGTTTTTGTGGGGTTTCTCTAGTTCCATTTCAGTTCTCTTGCTCCTCTGTACCATCGCACTGTGGTCACAATAAAGAGCTGAAATGAACTCCCAGTGTCCCTTTGAACCTACTGATCTAACATTAATATCAGGGAAAACTGCAAGGCTCCTCCAGGCAGAGGGAACTGAGCCAGCTTGAAAAGGAGAGAGCTTCTGGAATGGTAAGTGGTTGTTGGTTTTTGTTATTATGGTTTGGTTTTTATTCCCTTTCCTAAACTGCTAAACAACTGGGGAGCATTCACTGAGGTTACGTGAGAGGACAGATGCCTCCACTTAATAATTTGAGGCCATTACCTTATTTGTCTAATCTTGTTTTCCCAGAACATAGGAGATCATTTACTTTCTTACGATATAACATGCTCCCATCCGCTTTTAGGGAAGGCTTATTCAAAAAAATACCCATCTGTGATCGTTTATGCATCTGCCAGGATGGGAGCATTGAGACGTCTTTACATGTATTACTCCAATGTAGGCTATACGATCAATTCAGGGGAGAACTTATATCTTCCCTACAGAATAAGCCCAACTCAGAGGCAATCACATACATGTTGTCAGACAAAAGCACAGAAATAACTTCTGTTGTGGCCAGATTTGCTTGGAGAGCAATCAAAACAAGGAAGAGCTGGTTGGATTCGGAGCAACTTAGGTAGAGACAGTCTCAATTGCTTGATATAATGCTTGTGAGTTTTAAAACCAGAATGATTCTGATAGCTGGAATGTTTTTATCTTTTATAATATTTATAAGTTATCAATGATTCTTTTATCTTGTTAATGCCAGATGTTTTTATGTACCTTGTAATTTGACTACTGGTCTGGTACCGTAATAATAAAGACTTGACTTGACAGAGTTTGAGGGTGCGGCTAGTAAAGGCAATGGCAAGTGTCTATTTCCAGGAATGGAGTCTGAAGATCTGAGCCAAACTGAAGTGACCAGAGATGAGTTTTCAGTTTAGAAAAGAGACAACTGGGGGGGGGGGCATAATAGAAGTTTATAAAATTAAGTATGGGGTGGGCACTGACAAAAAAAACCTTTAGTCCTCTCCCAAAAATACTATAACTTGATGGCATCCAATGAAACTGAAGGGCAGTAGGTTCAGGACAGGAAAAAAAGAAATACTTTACACAGAGAGTGATTAAAATGTAGAATTCACTGCCAGAAGATGTAGCAATAGTCACAGAAATAAACAGGTTTAAAATACGATTAGATAGATTCATTGAGGATAAGTCTATCACCAGCTACCAGCTTTGGTGGCTGAAGAGAACCAGAAGCCAACAGCAGGGGCAGATGGTCTATGTCCTTTTATTGGCTGCCTGGAAGAACTGGTTGGTCACTGTGTAAGACAGGATGCTGAACTAGATGGACCACTGGTCTGATCCAGCAGGCTCTTTGTTTCATTCCTAATTCATGTATGAAACATAGAAATTATAGTCAGGATAAACTCATGTCTAAAACATTCATATAATATCTATGTCTAAAAAGTCCATGGTAAATTCTCATATTATGCAGTTAAACAAATATTTTTAAATCAATTGAATTATGTGCACACCCTACATAGAAATGCATCAACAAATTTATTTGTGCTTTCAACCCTTTCTTAAAAAAAAAAATTCAAGATGGTTTACCACCAAATACATGTAATTTAAAATTAGCATCAAAAGGCATCCTGATTACTTCCTCTTGGGACAACTTGTGGAATCTCAATAAAATAGAAGCCATTCTCAAAACACCAGAAATACACTATTCCATAAAAGAGGAGCATCCACTGAAAAGACTCAAGATCTGAAAGTAGCTGTCCTAACTACCTTATCCAATAGACGTTAACCTGAGGAAAAGAAGTGTTGCATGAGGTGACATGGGTAGAGATAGATTCAGCTGAATAGCTGTGTTGGACTGAAGAAGCAGAACAAAGTTTGAGTCCAGTGGCACACTGAAGACCAACAAAATTGTATTCAGTGTATAAGCTTTTTTGTGCATGCACTTTGGCACATACCATGGGTAGAGATGATAAGGCACAGGCCACAATGGGCTTTAAAGATAAAAACCAGCATCTTGAATTGAACTCAGAAACAAACCTGACTCATAGTTGGCACAGGCCCAATATGAACTATAGATAAAACAGAAGCCAAGGTGGTACTTCCCATCTTTTGCTTCGAGTCCTGCTGAGACTGGTAACACATTTAAGTTGCTTTTCATCCCTAACCTTTTGCCTTTACATTTTCATCAGACTTTGGGGCTGCACTAGCTGACTTCAAAATCAGAGATGCTTGTATCTAAATCAAATTCATTAGTAGTGTTGTAACGATACATCGATACATGTTGTAACGATACAACGAAACGGTAATGACTGGGGAAGGCACTGGCAAACCACCCCGTATTGAGTCTGCCATGAAAACGCTAGAGGGCGTCACCCCAAGGGTCAGACATGACTCGGTGCTTGCACAGGGGATACCTTTACCTTTACCTTTAACGATACATCAGAGGGCAGGTGGCGATACCCAAACTAGCAAACTTATATAGGTCTCTAGAAAACTCAAAAGTAACTATATATGCAACTGAAACCTAGTTAATACAAATGATCCAAACACTAATGAGTCAGCTGAGACACGGTGGAATAGAAGTAAGCAGCAGCAATAGTAATAGTAACACACCCTTGTTAGCTGACAGCAGGAGGTAGGAGGGATCTTGCCATCTCAGTATATTTCAGATTTGTGTTGTTTTAGGATGGTTTTTTATGGGGATTGTATATGTAACCTGCCTTGAGTCAAAGGAAGAAGGCAGGCTAGAAATGTAATAAATAAATAGTCCTTCGGTCTCGCAGAACTGGCTGCAGATTAACGTTTGGCCAAGCTAAACTCCATGGCCTGATCTGTCGGGCATGCCTAAGGCTCATTAACACGGAAGAAACTACAGCTCCCATGATGCCCCTCAGTTCCGTTCCTTCGGCCGCCGTAGCTTCACGCCTGCTACCGCAGAGCTGCGTCGCTGCACCTTCGTTGGAGGTCGAGTGAAAGGCTCAGTGCGCAGTTTTCAGCGCGTCTCCGCGGGGCCATGCTGGGTGTCAGCGTCCGCCGCTTCGCGACCTCGGTCGTCCGCCGTTCGCACTATGAAGACGGCCCGGGGAAGGTATGCGGGGGAGGGCGGCGAGGCGACCCTGACTGCTTGCGAAGGCCGCGGAGCGGTCCGGAGAGGCCTCCGCCTTGGCCGGGCCTCGGTCTGCGCTTCTCGGGCCTGGGACGGCGAGGGCGGCCCGCGAGGGCCCTGCAAGGAGGAAGGCCTGGCCACGGGGGGGGGGGGGGAGTGCGTTTCGGCGACTTGGTCGGGCCCCCCGGGGTGGGTCTTCGCGGGGCGCGGGAGAGGCGTGGTGGTTGTGGGTGTCGCGCGGCGGGGTAGGCCTCTGCCGCATCGCCAGGCTGCTGGCGGCCAAGGCTCTGCGGGACGATGGAAAGGGCCGCCCCGAAGGTCTTGGCGCGCCCTTTCAGAGCCAGGCTGCCTTGTGGCGCCCGCGAAGCGCAACCGGACGCGCGGACTGCATTCCGCCGCCTCTTGGATTGAGGCCTGGGCTCTCCTCATCCCCCCCCCCCTCCCGAAGGGGGTGGCTGCCAGGCGGGGAGGGGGCTATGGAGCACGTCGCTAATCTTTGTTAGGTTTATATGCTGGTTTTATGTACACTGTAACCCGCCTCGAGTCTATGGAGAGGGCCGGGATATAAATTACTGTATAAATAAATTGATTAATGATGCAGGCTTTGGATTTTAGCTGTAGCTCTTGAGCACCCAGCTCTGTTGCGGAACTGGTGGGCAGGGAGGAGCACTTGGTAGAACACTTGCTCGGGTTCAATCCCCAGCGCTCCCAGTTGAGAGGATCAGTAGGCATGACCTAGATTGCTGCTTTCCGATGGAGCACACAATGCTGACTGTAATCCTTATCCCTCCATTGCTCCTCTATATATTTGTGAAACAGCCTGGGGGGTGGAATGTATCTGGCTGTCCAAGTTGGAATAGGGCCAATCAGCTCCCACCCTCTGTCCCTGGACTCTAGCTTTTTTGCTCAGTGCCTGGAGCCATCAGGAGGTAAGGGGAGAGGGCCCTGGGCAAAGGTTATTGGTGGGGGGCCTGCTAAGGAGCTCTGTCCCACTGACCAGCCCCCACCCACCCCACTTGATCCGGCTGCGAGCTGTGGCCCAAAGCCAACTTAAGGTGCCTGGCAGGGGGCCTGGGGAAGGGGACCTTTTCAAAGCCAGTTCTTAGGAATGGGTTTTGAAGCTAGTACACCAATAATCTGATTTATTGGTATTGTCTGTTACAGCTTTGCTTCCTTGGTGTCCTTGCTCCTAATGGTACAAATGATGAGAACATAACAGTATGACTAATGATGATACTGTAAACGCTTTCTGATGTACCTTTTTCACTCTGTGAAGCTGTATGTAGAAAAATCCTCTTAAGTTTTGTAAAAGAGATTAGTTATAGCATCAAAGCCACCTTTTCACCCAGGATCAGTCTTTGGATGCCCTGTGTATCTGAACCAGAAATGTTTCAAATATTTTTGCCCACAGCATCTGAGATGATTTTTAGAAGGGGTGGGGGGAATAGCTGGAGAGGCTATTCCCCTATAAGGCTATAATGATAAGAAATTATAATGATAAGAAATATGGAGGCTATAATGATAAGAAATTGGACTAACAAGTGGCTTGTACCTTGCCTACAGTGTGCATGGTTTGCATAATTTTTGCTGTGGAAGCACAGATCCACTATCCAGTTTAGCATTCTGAAATGTCTCCTGACATTCTGCTCCTGAGGAGTTGAGGGGACACCTGAAATAACTTGTGGGGGAATTGGACATTGCTTGGCAGGGGGAGCTGAATGGCCCCTCACTTTATGTGGATGGAATTGTAGATGCAATCCAACCAAATATGTGGGTTTAGGCTTGGTTGCTTTCCTTTGAATTCAGGGCATACGCACACTTGTCTGATAACATGCTGCTGCATTTGTTAACACTGAACTTCAATTTTGTATCTCCAGAACATGCCTTTTTCAGTGGAAAACAAATGGCGATTATTGGCATTAATGGCAGTCTTCTTTGGAAGTGCAACTGTCGCTCCCTTTCTTATAGTAAGGCACCAGCTATTGAAGATGTGAGCAGGTAATTATTATTTGGTATTGTCTATAGTAGTCTGAATTTGGCCTTTATTTTGCACAAATTTAGCAGAGTAGGGGGAAAGTGGCCAAAGTAAGGGGAAGGCAGGGAACAGTTTCCTCAGTGACCCCCTTTAGGATGCTGTATCATTGAATCCAGTCCAAGAATTAAAACTGCAGGTCAGGTTAGAAGCATGTGACAGAATATTCAATAGGTGTTTTATTTCTTTGTCATAGTTTGATACCAAAGGGATTTCTTTTTTCTGGATGTAGTAGAGAAAACTGACTGGTTTATTCAGATCTTTTCCCACATCATTTGGTAGCAGTGTTATTTATTTATTTGTTATATTTGTTAGAATGTTCTATGTATTCATATAAATTCTATTTATTTTATTCTATGTAATAAATTCTATGTAATTTATATAAATATAGATAATTTCCCTGTGACATTCTGTGGAACCCGCCCAGAGGTGTATGCAAGGGTGGTATAGAAATATAAATAAATAAATACACAAATAAATAAAATATTTTATTAATATACCGCTCTCTTTTCCAGCTCAGGTCGATTTATAATTCTCATATGGTACAATACAATAAACATTTAGTATAGAACTTATATAACAGTAACAAATAACAAATGTGTCTGTGTAATAAACAACAGTATTCAATAACAACAAACAACAGTTTGATCTGTCTGCACTGTGGTCTGTTTTCTGTTAGTGCAGTTTATGGTGGCTTTTGGTTTGTGGTTAGTGGCTTGTTCATAATGGTAATTAAATGCTTTTGGACTTTCCTTGCCAACATTATGTTTTCATGTTAAGCTTGTATTTTCATGTGTTGCCATCTCCTGCTCTTCCATTTATCTCCTCTTCTTTTTTATGTGCTCTTTGACCCTTTCAGTAAAACCAAATATTATCCTTTGTTTATCAGTATGTATCCATTCCCTTGTTATTCCCTACAACTTGTATGCTCATTTTCCTAATAATTATCCCTCCTGTTGCTACATTGAGATACCTTATTAAGACTTGTCCCTTTTCTTTGACTTTTCCTGACCTTATTTCTATTTAAGTCATCCTCTCCTTCCTAATTTGCCTCATTTTACACTTGGGATGTAAGCCTGCTGTCCAGGTGTAGTCATATTTCCAAATTTGTATAGCACCTAGCAGTTTTCAGTCCTTACTAAATAATGACCTTCTTAAAAACTGCATAATTATGTTGAGCATATTAGAAGGGCTGTGTCTCAGTTTCCATGATATTTCTTTTTTTTTTCAGATTGGGGGTGGAAATTATCCTACAAACAACTTCCCCTTCTCTGTGGAAGAAGACAACCAATATTTACTGAAACTGGATATGTCTTTAAATAAAAGTTAAATATGAAATGCACTGTAGCTTTATTTTGCTTACAGGAGATGAGGGTGCTTCTGCAGCAGGAACAGGGAACTGGTGGGTATTGCTAGTTTAGTCTGGGTGCAGTCCAACAAATCCATCCATACTCTGGTAAAATGGATATTGGGCTGCTTCTTATTTGGCAGAATAAGTGGCAGTACTGATGGTCAGACAGGTTCTATTGTGTGCCATAGGTTGATGTACACAGGAGGATTTTGAAGAACTGCAAATGAAGACTAGTTAGCATTTAGTGCTTTCTTGTTATTTGATAATAGTGTAGTGAGAAACAGAATAGAGCTTTTTTAATTATAGATGGCAGAAGCGTCTGTCATGTAAAAAAATTATTCATATGCTGTGATTTTTTTAAAAAAGTGTTCACTGAAACACAACCTTAAGTTAGTCTCAAAATTTATATTACCATGCATAAATGTAGCTGAAATACAAATACAAATTGAACACAGCCACTTATATATGTGGCAACATTGGCAAACATAAAATAACTTGCTAAATAAAATATAAGGATGCTTAGGGCTGATCCTGCGTTGGACTAGGGGGTTGGACTAGATGGCCTGTATGGCCCCTTCCAACTCTATGATTCTAAATAAAAGACTCTAATGAGCACCTACTCTTTTATTAACAAGCCAGATAGTTTTCACAACTATTGAAGTTGTGACCAAACACTGGACTCGTCTTAAAGAGTTATATGCCTACTCCAGTACTATGCTTGCACCCTAAACACCATTTCTACATAATTAACAGGCAGCCCCATGAGGAATAGTCGAGTGCTTTGCCAAAAGGGGCACTGTTTTTTAGGAGGTATATGTGAAAACACTGTCTTCACTCTTGGAGTCCTGGAATAGCCCATCCCCTGCTATGGAACTCCTATATTACTTGCATTAGCAATAACAGCAAAAGTGATCCAAGTTGCCATGCATCTGAAGTTTCGGAAGCTTTGACTGATTATGACAACCCTATGTAGGAAGACAGAAGTCATGCTGCTACAATGGAGACTCCTGAATAATTCATCTCACTATTTGTAGATGGTCTCAATTGCAAGTGTTCACTAGGACTGATGCTAGATAGAGAGATTTGGATGTGGTGGTACTGAGTGTAGGTGTTACATGTAATAAAATACCTTGTGTTCACTATACTACATCAAGATATCTAATCCTTGACATCTTTGGGTGCTTCAAGTCAGAGATTGGAGCCTAGAACACTCAAGACATCTTTCTACAAACCTGAGATAAGCCCCTGGTTTTCAGAAAAACCTTATACAAAGGAGCAGTTCCTGTACCTTTGAGAAATGGGCACCTTTTGAGGTCTCTGGTCATTTTGTGCATTGCTTGGAAATAATATTGTAGTGTTTGCATATTGTCAAACATTGGTTTATGTCAGAAAGAAGACTTCCAGTCCTTCACTGCTCCATTATACTCCGGCCTGAAGAGAGGAATGATCAGGGACCCAACCCAGCAGCAGCCCCTGCCATGCTATTTATACAAGTGTCAGGGTTGTGATGGTTGCTTTTGGACGCGATGCCACAAAATTCATCTGTACTCAGCAGTGATTTCTGTACTCTGACTAGATCCAGCCCAGTGTTGGTTATCACATGATTTTTACAACTTGGCCAGACTTCCTGCTGCAGAAACTTACTGGATTACCTTGGGCCAGACAGTCAGCCTAATCTCCCTTGCAGGCTTCTTACTAAGGAATGGTATAAGCATTTTGGGGAAGAAAGAGCCAGTTTGGTGTAGTGTTTAGGAGTGCGGACTTCTAATCTGGCATGCCAGGTTCGATTCTGCACTCCCCCACATGCAGCCAGCTGGGTGACCTTGGGCTTGCCACGGCACTGATAAAACTGTTCTGACTGAGCAGTGATATCAGGGCTCTCTCAGCCTCACCCACCCCACAGGGTGTCTGTTGTGGGGAGAGGAATGGGAAGGCGACTGTAAGCCGCTTTGAGCCTCCTTCGGGTAGGGAAAAGCGGCATATAAGAACCAACTCTTCTTCTTCTTCAAAGGTGAAAATATAAATAATAGATGGGGAGAGGCAGGTAAAGAGTTTAGTTGGTAAATGGGAACTAAAGAATGGAGCAGTGAAAGGGGAGAGATGGAGACTCACAAAGAAGGAAAGGAGCTAATTTGAAGATGCAGGGGGAATAAACCATCCTTGAGCATGGTTTATGTGGCAGATAATTGGTGTGCTGGATAGCTCAAAAGGAGCCAGTCCTTCAGGTTCACTCATCTTCAAGTCATTTAGGAAACCAGTACTTTGAATTGTGCCTTGAAAATGATAGTGTGCGGTTACCATTTTGTCAGGAATATTGAGATCAAGGACTTTTTATATCCTATTTAGGCAAGTGTTCATTAGAATGTAGACTCCATGCTGCTGGTGAGACTCCAAATATTAAACAGCAAAAATATATATCAAAGATACGTTTTTCCTTTACCTAAACCATCTATTTTCTATTAAAGCAGAAAGATCTTCGACTGCTTTTTAAACTGGTTGTGAATCACACAATGAACAGTTCAGAAATGCAGCTACCAAGAACACCCCCAAGTTTTTGACACTACATTGATGGCAATCACTACATGTTTTCTCTAGCCACATTGTGTGATTCTCTGAAATCTATCCCTCTAGAGAAGGTGCTCTGACATTTAATCACTTGCTCTCTTCTGAGGTTTTTCCAGCTCACAGCAGCCAGAAACATTGTTTTAAAATTTTTGTGCAGTTTGTACTTTGATGGCTGAGAAGTAAATGTATGCTACAATCCTCCAAATTAAATTAATATTCTTCCCCTGGCCTTTCTGTCATTCCACATTGATAGCTTACTGCCCTCACCTTTCACAGTTGTCTGTTTAACACAAGTCAGATGTTCTTGGTAAGATGTACAGAACAAAAAGCATTACACATAAAATTCTCAACGTGTGCAATTGCCATTCTTTTGGAAGAGGCCAAGTGGATTTTTTTTTTTGCCATGGTACATGTGTGCCAGATCTCAGACTAATCTGGAATTATTTTCAGAAGCTGGAATATATGTATGTTGCCTGCTTCAGAAGAAATGGCAATTGCATATATTGAGAGGATCACATGGAGCATATTTGTCTCACATGCACATTCTAATGCAGCCTTTTTCAACCTTTTGAACATGGAGGAGCCCCTGAAATAATTTTTCAGACTTTGAGGAGTCCTGGAAGAGATGTCAGCTGGCCACACCCTTGGAAGTGACATTATTGCCCACACCCTTAGCCCTCCTTTTGCTCCCTCCCCCTGCCATTACTGCTACTACTATGGCAGTTCTCCCTCATGTAGGCCAGAAATAAGAGTAGGAGGTGAGAAGACAGCCCAGACCCCCCCTCCCCCCAAATACCATGTTGTTTCATATCAACCCATCCCACGGACCCCTGTGGGGTCCATGGACCTGTGTTTGGGAATCCTTGGTCTAATATAACAACTTTAAAGGGCTACTGTCCCTCCTGATAACAATTGGAAAAAGCTACAATCCCTCTTCCAAAGACCCCCTAGGTCCTGTGTGAGGTATTTCTATATATCTTCTGTCTTTTTCAGCTATCTAGAAAACTTCAGACTAAAAATATCAAAATATGAGTAAGAAATAAAAAGGAATATACCAATAGTACTGGGCACTGTTCTCGCCTATGTTGGTTGGCAAAAAGCCAGACTGGACAATTCATGATCTGCACAAGCACCTGTAACCGAACAAATCAGTCCAAACATGATGCAGCACGCAGCTAAAATTCTACTTATTTTTATGGCTTGCAGCAGGCGTTGATTTTTGAAAAGCTTCCTCAATCATTCTGATGGAAGAGGAGCAAACCACATCCAGAAGGAACGACCTTTTCCCAGAACAACATTTCTCTGCTTACGGCTTCACAAATATTGATAGAGTTATGATAGAACAACACAAACTGTTAGATTCATCTTGCTGAAATGATGGTTAATGTGCCCTGCAAGGTAGCTGCTTTACTTGTGACAAATAAGCTGTGTTGGACATAATTGTGTGTCCATTCTGGCAAATGCCAAGAAAATCAAAACATCTGTCACATCAAATGAGGGAATACAACTCATTTACCATACTTTACACTCCATTCATCCTTGAAAAGGTCACTTGGACAGGAACAAGCTATACATGGTAAGTCAACATCTGGTAAGTGACAGTGTACATATCCCAAAGCATAAACACCAAATTGGTTGTCCTAAAGGCCATCATGAGGATCTCTACATTTATTTTAATCTTTACTGAATTAGAATACCTCTATTTCTCTATTAACATCCAAAGGCCATGCTAAAACATTTAATATCCTTAAAATGTTGAGAATTTTAAGATGGCATTAATTCTCCCCCCCCCCCAAATAAATCAGAAAAATATTTGCAGGGAATAAAAGCAGGGAATAAAACCAAATTCTCCTGATTAAAGTCCATTGCTCTTAACCACTACACCATACTGGCTTTTCCCATCAACATTACTTATTCTCTAAGCCCATTTATTTATTTGGGAAATGTCCAGGCCATATTTCCATACCAGGGGCCAAGCCTGTTGCATTCAGGAATGCAATGGGTACTAGACTGGGGTGGTGGAAGAACTCTGTGGATGGCCTCCCCCTCCTCCCAGGACCTGGAAAGGCTGCAAGAGGCCCCCGGGCAGTGAACTCACTGGCAGTGGCAGCTTTCCTGCAACAGGGGTCTACAACCTCTGAGACTTGGAGGGAAGTGGAAGGAGGAGGGGATGGTCAGGGGGACAGAAAGTGATTGGCTGGCCGCTGGACAGACAGGCAAGCTGGTTGGAGGAGGAGGCAGGCCACAGGGCCTGCTGTGGGACAGGTCTAATTGGCCCCCACAGCACGGGGCTTGTGGGGCCCAATCCATGACAGGCCCAGCAGGGAAGCAGCCTGGCAGCAGCATCATATGAATGCAAGGATTAGCCCCAGGTCCATATAGACACCACCCCGTCCTTTACCGCTCACATTGAATCAGCCTTCAAGACTAAAATTTAAAGTTTAGGAATTTTATTGAATTGGAAAAGCTAGGTTGCTTAAACCAGGGATAGTCAACCTGTGGTCCTCCAGATGTTCATGGACTACAATTCCCATGAGCCCCTGACAGCATTTGCTGGCAGGGGCTCATGGGAATTGTAGTCCATGGACATCTGGAGGACCACAGGTTGACTACCCCTGGCTTAAACTATAACTTCCTTGTTCACAATGAGGGGGTTGTTTATTACGACATTTTTACAAAGCTGTAGTGGTGGTCATCTGTCTGTACAGCAATATTTACAACAGAAGTTTTTTGACTACTTATATAAGACAGGAAAGATTAAGAAAAATGACTAACTGTGAGATATTGTTAACAGAAGGAGTAAGGCTTTGCTATCCAACTGACATTACTCGTTAATAGATCTATATTGTAAACCAGTGTCATTTAGCTAAACATTTATCATACAATAAATAGCAAGTGCTGGCACTACAGGAAAAGCAATCTTTTTCAATATATATTGGAAATGCCCTTGAGCTGTTCTCTTTTGGAGAAAGATGGGTAATTTTATATCAAATAGTATTGGATTTAAAATACATCTCGTTCCTGCACTGTGTTTACTTAACTAAGCGGTAGAAATTCCAAAGAAATTTCAAGATTTTGTACTGAATGCAGTAATTGTTGTTTGTATGGACTCCTCTTCTGAATGCCACAGTCCTCTCCCCTACAGTCTTTGAAGTGGCCTAACCTTTCATCATTGTCTCTTCCCAGATACCTTAAATGGTTTTCAACCAATTGACTGGAGCTGTGGTTAATTGTTCTTCTAAAAGAATGTCCATCCCTTCTCCTTGCCTTCTCCTCTTGAGCAGGAACCTGCAGTGGGCTGCCTTTGGTGGGACTGCTTGCCTGATGGCCCCTGGGTTTTGACTACTGTGTGACACAAAGATGGACTGGATGGGACTGATCCTGTCAGCAGAGTTCCTAATCTAACTATGCTAAATACACAGTTCTGATACCCACTGCTGGATATTCTTCATATCCTCTCTTATATTCTTATCCCTGGGAGTCTGGCCTGCGGTTGTCAGGTGCTGGGGTCTTGCTCTGTCTGCCAACAGTCTTCTGAGGAAGGGACTGCCCTTGTGCTGGGGTCTTCCTTCACACAAATACCTTTAGAAATGTCTCTGCAATTCTCTGTAGCTGCTCCTTCATCTGTGCATCCTTCGATAGGTCTGGCTGTTGTCACCAGGCTTGCCTTCACCACTTTGCCTGCCAGTACAACTGAAATATTCTCTAGTTGATAAACTGGGCTTACTTTCATAATCTCTGGGCTGGCTCTGCTGCAGTGTCGTCCAGCTGCCTGACTGCTGAGATGGACTCCAGCTTTTCCTTCATTAGTAGCTCCAGCTGCCAGCTCCCCCAGGACCATTCTTAGGCTGGTCAGGTTGGGCATGGCTCCACAGTAAATGCAGGATGTTGACCCCAAACAAGTTGATTCTCATCCATTTTTGGTGGTGCATTTGTCAATTAATAGTCCTTTGTACTTCTTTATTATTTTTGTAAATTAAATGAAAGGAAAAAGGAAATTTTCAAAGCCTACTGAAGAGGGCAAAAGTCTGAATCTGATAAAATACTTAACTACCTCCATAATTTGGTGCCCACCGTTGAGAAAGCCTTATTCATAATGGTCCCTAGCTCAATAGAAGTACCATGTTCGAAGAAGGGA
This sequence comes from Paroedura picta, assembly GCF_049243985.1. Lineage (NCBI taxonomy): Eukaryota > Metazoa > Chordata > Lepidosauria > Squamata > Gekkonidae > Paroedura > Paroedura picta. Next base: position 38,861,348 of record NC_135375.1, read on the forward strand.
GAACAAAGTGAGCTGCTTTTGGTCCCACTGGGGACAAAGAGAAAGTTTAACTGAAGTAAATAGATAAATAAATAATACACTAGTGATCAGCTTTATCTGAATTGGGGTTTATGCATCTAGCTAACTGTTCCTTACCTTGTCTTGCTATATGCACAAGTTCTGTTTAGAAGAATTATCTGAAAGATAGTAATTTGTGTGACATTAATATTCCATGCCTATTTGTTAAGTCCTAGATAGGCATGGAATATTAATGTCACACAAAGGCAATTTTCTGTTGATCCTTAGTATATATAAGGACAATTTAGATGTCAGTTTGGTTGGATATTTATAACTTGGCATTCCTTAAGTGTTTTATACAAAATTTGCGGCGACATTTCTTGTGTGTGCATGAAGCAGCTATACAGATGCAAGTGAGAATAATAATATCTGATTGTACGGAGCTCTTGGCATCCCCACAGACTCCCAAAACACTTTACATGTTGTGAATATGATTCATTAGCTGCTAGGGAATGACTGTGTAATTTGAACTTTTCTTAAGATCCTTTGGAGCTTTAGTAATTTTACATAACATTCATCCATTAAATTTTACAGAGCTCTGATGGTCTGGGGAGGGGGGGAGGAAGGAAAATTAGTTTTAAAGTAGATGTGAACCAAAGCTCAGCAATAGCTTGAAAATAAAGTTGGTCATGGGCAATTAGTCTTGGGTAACATATGGTAGTATTGGAAGTGAATGAACATTTCCATGTACATCAAAAGACACATCTAGGCAGCTCAAAGGGGTCCAGCTGAGCCTCACAGTACAGATAGAGCCATGCATCCAGATGCTCACTTTCAAGGCAATGCATATGTGGGGGTCACATGTCTGTGGAGAGCTCTTGATATATGCACTCTAATATTGGGGGCCCAATTTTTCCAAGTCAGCCCTAAAACAGAAGAATAGTCTAGATCCACAAAGAAGGATAGATCAAGCATGCATCTTGAAATCAAGCCTTAACACTTCTGCCCAACCAAACCAAGCATTACCCACCAGCCTGTACCTTAACAGCCTGTTCTTGTACACAGGCAAAGAACAAAACAGGACATTTATCAAGCCCCTGGTGAGCAGTGATACAGGGCTGGAGGGAATGTGTTTAGTTTCATGAGTCATGTTGTGCAGGTCTAATAAGATTTTCTGTTTGAGAGACCCTGGGAGAAATTGCCTGTTGACTCCCCACCCCAGCCCGGCTCCCCACAGTACTCCTCACAATGGGGGAGTTAATTACTTTTGAACAAAGTTCCTTGCAATGCTTTCAAAGAGCGCAAATGAACTCCAGAACAAAAAAAGGACAAAATGCAGAGATTGGAAGCAAACATGCAAGAGAGGCCTCAAATCTTCTCATGCTGTCACTCAGTAAACATTAACATAAAATGCATTGCCCTTACATAGCAAGAATGCACATGCCAGTTCTTAAAAGGAAGATACCTCCACAATGCTAACTTGATTGCAGAACCAGTGCAGAAATAGGTAGCATAAGCATCAAGGTTGACAAGAGGCCAATAGACAACAATTGGTTAGTAAATTCCAGCATACATAATTTGCCTTTCTGCATGGAGAGCCAGTTTGGTGTGGAGAGCCAGTTTGGTGTAGTGGTTAGGAGTGTGGACTTCTAATCTGGCATGCCAGGTTCGATTCTGCGCTCCCCCACATGCAGCCAGCTGGGTGACCTTGGGCTCACCACGGCACTGATAAAACTGTTCTGATCGAGCAGTGATATCAGCGCTCTCTCAGCCTCACCCACCCCACAGGGTGTCTGTTGTGGGGAGAGGAATGGGAAGGTGACTGTAAGCCACTTTGAGCCTCCTTCGGGAAGGGAAAAGCGGCATATAAGAACCAAATCTTCTTCTTCTTCTTCTTCTTCTTCTAAGACAGGACTGCAGCTGATGAAAAAGCCAAAGATGGTTAAAACCTTTTAAGACTGGACAAATCTGAGCAATTTAATGTGCAAAACCTGCCCTAGTGAGTTACACTAAGTTTCTGAGGGAAAATAATCCGGGTTAATGTTATGTGTTGTTGAGAAAAGTCGGGAGCCATTTTGAACAAGTACATCTTCCTCCCAGGGATGATTCTGAAAGTAAAGCCCCTCTACATTTCTGCTTCCACTATTCTGCCCCAAGAAACAACTTGTGCCCATAGGCATTTTCTGAACATGGAGCTTCCATTTTAAATTACCATAGCTAATAGTAGAACAAAGTTTACCATTAAGTATTAGTTTACAAAGTTTACCATTAAGCTTTTGAGTGCATGCACACTTCTTCAGATACAATGAAACAAAATTTCCTCAATTATTATATACTAGGGCAAAGCCCATTGTATCCAGGAATACAATGGGCACTAGAACTTGGCAGTGGGAAGAGGAAGGGGAGGAGTTGTCCAGTCTGTAAGGGCATGGGCTTGAATGTGTGTGTTGTGTGGGAGGTTGTGGTGGCATGGAGACAAATGAGGGCATGGGTGTGGAGAGATGGGTGTCAAGAACCTGTGGTGTGGAATGTTCGGTGAATATGGGAAAGGACTTTAGGAATTGTGGCATAGGGGTTACAGATGAGCTTTCCAGAGCCCAGATATGTGAAGGGAAAATCAGACTGGAAACTCTTCTTAGGGGGAGATTACATGGCAACCCATTCCTCCCAGTTCTGCATTCAGCATCATTTCCCTTCTTGTCCCCCTGCCCTAATACGCATGGGGTAGTCACGGTACACAGGTGTCCACCCTGCTTCTTCTGTCTCCATTTTTCTTAATGTTGATAAAATGTTATATGCCAAAATGCCTCTTTCACAGTTGGTCCTTAGAAGAAGAAGAGCTGGATTTTTGTACCCTGATGTTTACTACCCAAAGGAGTCTCAAAGTGGTTTACAAATACCTTTTCCCTTCATTTCCCCACAACAGACAACCTGTGAGAGATGTGGGGCTGTGAGAGGTCTGAGAGAACTGGGAATGGGCCGCAGTCACCCAGCAGGCCTCAGGTGTCTCAAAGCAGTTTCCAGTAGCCTTCCCTTCCTCTCCTCATAGCAGACTCTCAGTGAGGGAGGTGGGGTAGAGAGCCTCACTTGGAAGATGGCAACCCTAAGAGGTGGTCCCTCTCTGCACAGCAGTCTTGATCTTAGTCAGAAAGTGAACCTACACCTATCTGGTAATCTTACCTCCTCTCTGCAATGTTTTTTTGACCTGAAATAGGTCAGAGGTTACTTAATTACATATTAAATCTAATTAATTAATTGGAATACATAAATTACATTTTAAAATCCATTGATCAATCGATAGCTTAGTTTGAGTGGTGGATTAGGAAGGGGGAGGACACAATGTAGGCAGAGGGTGGGGAGCTGGTAGGGCCACCAATCACTTGACTGCATCAGGAACCCCTAATGACGCCATGGGGCACAGTGCGGGTGCTGACCCCAGTGCTGCCCCTGGATGTTGGGCTGGCCTTTTGCCAAAAAGGTTGGCTACTTTGGCTGGGTCAGTGCGGGAACTGGCCCCACACTATGAAACCCCTGTGCCTTCAACAAGCCTGCAGCTAGCCAACGGCCACAAAAAGGGGTTGCAGCCAGGGCCCTCCAAAGATCGATGGGTCTGTGCAGGGGTCAACAGGGGTCCCAATCCAGCTATTCTGGCAGGAGTGCTTCTTAGGCATCACCGCCCTCTTTGCATGATGGGGCAAGAAGGTTAGCACCTTCGAATGCAGTGGGTGCATCAATGAACACCATGTGGGCTGCCTCTAATCAGGCGACTCAGTCAGGCACACCTTCGTGGCCACCAATGGGCCTGTCAGCCCAATTCCCAGACCACTTGCTGTCATGCTGCTCAACCCCAATCAGCACGGTTGCCAGTTGAACTTTCGGCTGATGTGCATATGATTCAAAACCTACCTAGGCTAGGTAGGTCCGGAAGTCTGAGGGCGCGGCCTGTGCGGGACAGAGTTACCTCTAGTCAGCGGTCTTGGTCTGATGGATGTACCAGATGCCACACAACTGTGATTACCGGGGGGGGGGATCGGCCTTAACTTCAACATGAGAAATGTTGAAGGATGGGATTCAGCCTTATTTTGGCAGGGCTATTCCCAGGTGGTTGCTTAGCTGACAGGGGCAGCTCCGATTCAAGACACCTCCCAAGATGAGAGTGATGGGAGTACTTACAGCGAGTCTGCCTCTGGTGAGAACCACCCAAGGGGAAAGTTCCCGTATGCATGCTAGGCAGAAGAAGAGATGTCCAACCTGTCATAATAGGAGGACATGCTCTTCAAAAAGAATTCCATCTAAACATCCAGAAGAAGTTCCCGACAGAGCGGTTTCTCAGTGGAACAGGCTTCCTCGAGAGGTGGTGGTTTCTCCATCTTTGAACATTTTTAAACAGAGGCTAGATAGCCATCTGACGAAGAGGCTGATTCTGTGATGGCAAAGGGGTGGCAGTTTACACTAGATGAGCGATTGGGATGTGAGTGCATAGTGCAGGGGGTTGGACTAGATGACCCATGAGGTTCTTTCCAACTCTATGATTCTATGATTCACACTGTACACACTCATTTGGTGAGTCGTCCTTGGAGGAGGATGAAAGGGATACCCAGAGGGATGGGTTGGAGGTTTCCTTTATTCCTGGCCTCCCTTCCTTGGTTGTTTCAATGCCGCATGGAGGCAAAACAACTCTTGGAGGAAGGTGACATCACCGGGGAAGTTTTTGACCCACCAGGGCACTATAGGGATGGCGATGCTCCCCCAGGCATACACTTTTCGCAAAAGGTACATAATAGATTACAAGATGGTTATTATATTGATATTTCTTCCTTGGTACCATCTGGCGATGAAGGGGGCAATACTGGAGCACTCTCTAAGAAGTGCAAGAAGGCCAAGATCACCTGTGAGTGTACTTTCCAGAACTGGTTAAGGGGTTACGCAGAATTCATGGCCTTGGTTTTGGCGACTTACCTCAAAAGAGGGTGGCATCTTAGCCTCCACCTTTCTAATGTTTTGGAAGCCAGGAAATGTGCAGGGGATGATGCTGCCCTAGCTTACAACAAAAATGTTAGAGAACTGGCTTCTCATAACTCTTTAACCCGATGGGACATTATTCACCAATCCATCTGGCTTTTATTCAAATGGGCAGCTGTGTTGGTCTGAAGTGACATGATAAAATCAGAGTCCAGTAGCACCTTTAAGACCAACAAAGATTTATTCACGGCTTGAGCTTTCGAGTGCAAGCACCCTTTGTCAGACTATGTTCTTCTTACATGACAGGGAATATATAGCAAAAACCAATTCTGTTACATCAGTAGACTGTGTCACAACCAAATACAGCCAATGATAATTCTTTGTCAAAACAGCCAATCAATCCCCTAGAATTCAGTGTACTTTACAAAAACATAGGGAGAAACCAAACTGCCTTTTATCCATGATCAAACGTTCTCACCTTTGGATAAAAGCAACATATGGGGAGGTGAGAACCTTTGATCATATTAGTCTGGATCTAAACCATTGTCTCTAATATTCAGAGTGATTCAATGTTTGCACTTCCTCCTCCATATATTAAAAAACGTATCCCATCTGTATCCACTGTCGGGTGATGAGCAAACAGATAGAAAATTATAGTGATGCTTCATTCCATTTGCCTTCCCTGTTGAAGTTCCTCCACAAATTCCCCATTTTCTATTTTATCCTCACAGCAGTCCTATGTGTTAGCTTAGGCTTAGCTTGAATGACTAATGCAAGGCCACCAGTAATGAACAATGGATGAACAGATATTTGATCCCTAGTTTCCCAATCATAAATGAATAGAACCTGACATCATTTTGAGAAAAGACATTTCACTGGTGACATTACTACTATTACCACAGCTGCTATTACTAGAGGATTTCCTTGCTAGGCATTAGGAATTTCTGGGCCAGCCATATTGCATCCATATTTATGGATCATCAAATGTAGCAGGAACATAGATATAAATACAGATAAATCATCAGTCAATATAAATCACTTATGTTTGTGAAATTCAAGCTCAAAAGCCCAGGAACAATGATTTCCATGTGCATGGCAAACATTTTCCAGGCACAAACAAAAAGTCTACTGTCAATATAAAGAAAGTTCTTTTTTTTTAATTGCAAAGTTCCTTCATTACTTTCTTTTTTTGATTATCTAAAAGGAAGAACAATTACTGCCTTGTTTCCTTTGATTTATTTGGCTTGGTGCCTCCCTACCAACCTATTGTAAAATAAACTATACTACATGGGTCATTTATGATGTGATTTACTAAGAAGCCTTTTATGTCTACCCTGTAGCGAAATGTACATTTTGCAGGCACCTGGTGCAAAGCAGGTTTTGGTTGGTTCTTTATTTTTATTCCTGGGATTCTGCATAAGAAGCAATTTAAAGCTACAGTGCACACGCTGCTATTAAAGGACAATCTACTCAGAAAAGGCTTCAAAACCCAGGAGAGAAAATGATGATCACATCTCCAAATGAGGGCAGTCATGACTGTAAGCTCAACTGATTCCTAACTCCCTGTGAATATTACCATGCAAATTATGCCTTGTTCATTTTTCAGTTTCTCAAATTGTAAATATTTAGTTCATCACAGCAAAGATTAAGAATCTACAAAGTGGCATAAATCTGAGGGAAAGTGGCTAATAAGCTACAAAAGGTGCCTAGAAGCTGGTGTGGTATTTCATTACCAGGCTTTGTGAAAAAGGAGCTGTGCAGGGATTATTTACTTTGCGCTTCAGTGCCATAGATCTGTGTCGTTGCATATGACATGAGCAAGGCCCATGTTGTATGGTAATTATCCCAATTCTTTATTGAAAATGCATTTTTTAAAAAAAAATTATGTAATACAATAAATAGAGTAGAACATTGATATAGTCTAGGCCACAACTGTCAAACATATGACCCATGGGCTGAAATCGGTCCATTTGAGGTTCTTATCAGAAAACAAGTGATACAAGGGAGGGAAATACAGATAAATGCCCTAAAATGGCTGATCTCCTTCCTCCAGGGTCGCGGACAGAGGGTAGCAATAGGAGAGAGAGTTTCTAGCCATCACCAGCTCACATGTGGAGTCCCACAAGGAGCAGTGCTCTCTCCTATCCTATTTAATATCTTCATGCGCCCTCTTGCTCAGCTGGTGCGGAGGTTTGGGCTGGGTTGCCACCAATACGCAGATGACACCCAGCTCTTCCTCCTGATGGATGACTGCCCTGACTCCCCCCCAGAATCTTTAGCCAGATGCCTGGAAGCAGTGACAAAATGGATCAAGCAGAGTCGTCTGAAGCTCAACCCCGCAAAGACGGAGGTCCTGTGTTTGGGTAGGAAGGGACCATGGGAGGAAGCGCGCCTGCCCATCCTGGATGGTGTGCAGCTCCTAGCGAGTCACTCCGCCAGGAACCTGGGCGTGATCCTGGATGCTTCCCTTACAATGGAAGCCCAGGTCACGAAGGTAGCACGGCTGGCATTCTACCACCTCCGCCAAGCCAAACTACTAGCGCCCTACCTGGAACCAGAGCACCTAGCCACAGTGATCCATGCGATGGTCACCTCCAGACTGGACTTCTGCAACTCACTCTATGCAGGCCTACCCTTATCCTTGATCCGGAAACTACAACTGGTGCAGAATGCCGCGGCCAGGATTGTCACTAAGACATCATGGAGATCACATATCCGGCCGGTACTTCAAGAACTTGGTTGGCTCCCAGTTGAATTCCGGATTAAGTTTAAGGTTTTGGTAATCACCTTTAAGGCCATACGCAGTCTGGGCCCAGTGTATCTGAGAGACCACCTCCCTGCCTATACCCCCAGAAGAGCTCTATGCTCCTCCACCTCCAACTGGCTACGGATCCCTGGCCCTAAAGAGGCACGTCGGGCCTCAACAAGGGCCAGAGCCTTCTTGGTCCTGGCCCCCACCTGGTGGAATGAGCTCCCCAAAGAGATCAGGGCCCTGCCGGAACTTCCACAGTTCCGCAGGGCCTGCAAAAAGGAGCTCTTCCACCAGGCATTTGGTGGGGCCGACTGAGCCATAACACCTACAGGTGCCCCCCAGACTGAGGGAAGGAACCGACTGAGGGATTGTCAAATTATTGTTGAAGTGCCGTTTTAATTGTTCCAGTTTATATGTTGTTGTTATTGTTATATTGTTATATCTATTTTGATATTGATTTTGATAGTGTTCTATGTGAATGTTGAAAAATGTTTTATGTAAACCGCCCAGAGCCATAGGGAAGGGCGGTATAAAAATATAAATATAAATAAATAAATAAATAAATAAAAATAAAATAAATAAGTCAATATTTGCAAACAAGTGATACAAGGGAGGGAAATAGAGGTTTCCATGCTCCTATTTCTAGGAGGCAATCTCCAGATGAAAGCCTGCCCTTCCCACGCTCAACCAATGAAAAGTGGGAGAAAATAGCAGTTCTGCTTTATAAATTCACCTCTTTGGTAAGCACACCATAGACTAGGTAGTCTAGAGCAGCGGTCCCCAACCAGGGACCGGTACCAGTCCATTGTTCAGTTGGTACTTGGCAGAGGCTCCTCCTCGTCCTCCTCCCTGACTGCTGCCTCAGGGGCTGCCCTGCCACTCTGCTGCTGCCTCACCTTTGGTGCTCTCCAGCGGCCACCATGGCTGGGGCTCCCCCTTGACATGGCACTGTGCAGCTGCTGCTGGCAGCGCCCCCCAGTGAGGATGTCAGGGGTGCCAGCTAGAAAGGAAGTGGAGCAGGGGCTCAGGTGACAGCGACATCCCTCGGCAAAAGACTACCCCCCAAGCCTCAGTAAAATTGTCAAGCATTGACCGGTCCCCAGTGATAAAAAGGTTGGGGACCACTGGTCTAGAGGGTCACCCCAGACTTAAGAGCTGGTGCATATGTGCCAACACACATGAGTCAAATACAAAAAAGGCAGGACATTGGTTTGAGATATAATCTGATACCATTGTGTTAGTTGCATCTGCTTCTTGTTCAGGGGTTGGGTGGGCAGTTCTTAGTCTTAGGGCTACCTATGCCACAATGACCGCTTGCTAAACCCTCACTGCCTGAAGTGGACTTCTAAGATCTGGTGCCCTGCAGCCATGACCATGTGCCTCATGGCTGCTTAGAAAAAACTGAAGTCCTGGGTTCTGCTGCAGCAACTTGCTGCTTGCCCCACTGCAGATTCTTTCCCAGGGCCAACAGCTAAGTAACTTTCTCTATGTTCTTTTTCTCTGTTTCCTCTCTTATTTTTCCCAACCGTTTTCTTTCCCCTAACTTATTTTCTACAAATCCCTACCTCTCCTCTAGCTTATCTTCCCCAGCTCCCCCAGGTTGATTTTTTTTCCCTTTCTGGCTGTCCCATTGTAGCCAGGCCCAGCAGGAGGAGGTGGCTCTCGGGTGAGTTTGACATCTCTGTTTTCAGCTTTGACATATCATGAAATATGTGCAACGTTAGACGATAACATGTGCAACGCCAGGTCAATAAACAACAAAACCTCTACGCTGCAAAACTACTTTGTAGAGCAAAGAGCGGACCTGGCGTGCTTGACAGAAACCTGGACCAGGGAAGGGGAGACAGTTGCCCTCAAAGACCTAGCCCCTGCTGGGTTCTCTGTCCTCCACCAGTCCCGGACAGCGGGGCGGGGAGGAGGGGTGGCAATCCTAACCCGAGAGGCTTTCTCCTTTAGAGCCCTCCCTGCGCCGTCAATACCAGGCATTGAATGTGTTGGCCTCGGATGGGGATCAACCGAGAGCGTGGCCATCTGGTTAGTATACCGCGCGCCCACTGCACCACCAGATGCCCTGCCTGCCCTGCTAGAGGCGGTGGCGGCCTGGACGCTACAGTTCTCCAGTCTACTAGTCCTGGGGGACTTTAACGTCCATGCTGAGCTACTGTCCTCTAGAACTGGACAGGACCTAGTGTCAACCATGGCAACACTGGGGCTCTCGCAATTTGTTGTTGGCCCCACCCATCAAGCAGGCCACACCCTGGACCTTATTTTCGGCGTAGGTTTGGATGTGGATCTGGTCACAACAACAGCCGTGCCATGGTCAGACCACTATGCTCTAAAGGCTCGGCTAAGGCTTCCACCACCTCCTCAGTTGGGCGCCGAGCAAATTTTAGCTCGCCCGCGGAGACTTATGGATCCAATAGGATTCCTGAACGCTCTGCGGGAGCCAATGCCTCCCGGCACTTCTCTCAATGGCCTGGTCAGTGACTGGCATGACAGACTGCTGACTGCCATTGATGAGATAGCTCCCCGACGCCCTCTCCGGCTCCGTCTCAAGCGAGCTCCCTGGTACACCGAGGAGCTTCGCGACAAGAAACGGGAACTGAGACGGCTAGAGCGAGTTTGGAGGAAGACTCGTGACGAAGCCTCGAGAACATCTTATAGAATGCAGATGAAAGCCTATGAGATGGCGGTGAAGTCAGTAAAACGCAATTTTTACTCGGCTACCATCGCATCTGCAGACTCACGCCCAGCTCAATTGTTTAAGGTAGTTCGATCTCTCACTGCCCTGATTGAAGGGCAACAAAACAGTAGCCAATTGGACATCAGCTGTGAGGCATTTGCGAGTCATTTTGCGGACAAAATCTCGACACTCCGCCACGACCTCCCCCCAACCTTAGATACAAAAAGTGAACTAGAGGCCCCTTGGCCGTCTTTGGAGAAAACTATGAGTAACTTCAGACGACTCACGCTGACCGAAGTGGACAGGATTCTAGCGACAACAAGACCAACTACATGCCCACTAGATCCTTGCCCATCCTGGCTCTTGAAAACAGCTGGCATAAAGATAATGGGCCCCTTCCGGGAGATAATCAACCTATCTCTAACAACAGGAGAATTCCCGGAGGGTTTGAAAGAGGCTGTGGTACGTCCACTGTTGAAAAAAACATCTCTAAACCCACAAGAGCCTAACAACTACAGGCCCGTGTCTCACTTAGCGTTTCTGGGCAAGATGATAGAAAGGGCAGTCGCAAACCAACTGACAGAATACCTGGAAGAAGCTTCGGTCCTAGACCCATCTCAGTCTGGCTTCCGGCCTGGCCATGGGGTAGAGACAGCGCTAATCGCCCTGACGGACGACCTCCGTCGCCAGTTGGATCGAGGCGGGTCGGCACTGCTGATATTATTAGACCTCTCAGCAGCGTTCGACACAGTCGATCACGAGCTTCTAGCTCGCCGCCTCATCGATGCTGGAATACAAGGGACAGCCCTTCAATGGCTGATCTCCTTCCTCCAGGGTCGTGGACAGAGGGTTGCAATAGGAGAGAAAACATCAGGCCGCCGGCAACTTACTTGTGGAGTCCCACAAGGAGCGGTCCTCTCTCCTATCCTATTCAACATCTTCATGCGCCCTCTCGCACAGCTGGTACGGACGTTCGGGCTGGGTTGCCATCAATATGCAGATGACACCCAGCTCTTCCTCCTGATGGATGGCCGCCCTGACTCTCCCCCAGAAGCATTAGCCAGCTGCCTGGAAGCAGTGACGAGATGGCTCAAGCAGAGTCGTCTGAAGCTCAATCCTTTAAAGACGGAGGTCCTGTGGCTAGGTAGGAAGGGCCCTTGCGAGGAAGCGCGCCTGCCTACCCTGGATGGCATGCAGCTCTCCACGGCTCATGCCGCCAGGAACCTAGGCGTGATTCTGGACGCCTCCCTCACAATGGAGGCCCAGATCACAAAGGTAGCGCGGCTGGCATTCTACCATCTCCGCCAAGCCAAACTACTAGCGCCCTACCTGGCCCCGGAACACCTAGCCACAGTGATCCATGCGACGGTCACCTCTAGACTAGACTTTTGTAACTCGCTCTACGCAGGCCTGCCCTTAGCCCTGACCCGGAAACTACAACTAGTTCAAAATGCAGCAGCCAGGATCCTCACGGCAACACCGTGGAGGTCCCATATCCGGCCTATTCTTCATCAGCTGCAATGGCTACCAGTTGAATTCCGGATCAGACTAAAGGTTCTGGTAATTACCTTCAAGGCCATACGCGGTCAGGGCCCAGTGTACCTGAGGGACCGCCTCCCCGCCTATGCCCCCAAAAGAGCTCTACGCTCTACTGCCTCAAATCAGCTAAGGATCCCTGGCCCTAAAGAAGTCCGTCTGGTCTCGACCAGGGCCAGAGCATTCTCTGTTCTGGCCCCTACCTGGTGGAACGAGCTCCCAGAAGAGATCAGGGCCCTGACGGAGCTTAAACAGTTCCGCAGGGCCTGCAAGAAGGAGCTCCTCCATCAGGCATTTGGCCGAGACCAGACGTAATCAACAGCGACCAAGGGCCCCTGCTCCCCCCCCACCCCCCCTCAGAATTCAATCAATAAACCACCCCTCTCAGAATCCCATCAACAAGCCCTGGACCTGTTTGTATCACAACTGTTTACTGTTATACTGTGTTGTGTTTGGTTGCAATTGTTGGTTATTGATGTATATGTTTTACAGACTGTTTTATGTAAGGTTCCTTGTTATAATGTAAACCGCCCTGAGCCTCCGGGGAGGGCGGTATAGAAGTATGATAAATAAATAAATAAATAAATAAATAAATAAGATCTGTACATGACCCATTCAGACTGGTCAACAGTTCCCCCCCCTCGCCATTGTACCATGGTCTTGGGACACAGCAAGGGAGCCAAATATACAATGTTTTTATGCTGCCTTTCCACCTGATCAGAATCCCGAAGTTGGTGCACATATAAACATTTGAATAACCAACAACCATTTTTAAATTCATAAAATAATTCAATAAAATGCATTCCAGAACCAGGGAGGAGGGAGCATAATGGTTATTAGGAGGTATGCCAAACAAAACAAAAAATTCTTCCCTTGCTAATAGGCAACACTGATAGAGGAGGACAGATTAATCTCCTTGTGGACGCATTCCAGAGTGTTGGTGCCATGGCTTGTCCCCTTCTTTTAGACATTTTAGTGAATTCTAATTAAAATATTATCCTACTGTTGCTTTTAATTCTTACTTGTGTTTTGATCCGAGAGCAAAATATAAAGGAAGCTTTCTGTCCATCAATGAGATTTTCATTGGCTCTAGATAGTTGAGCATGTTTACAGATGGGATGAGAAATATGAGTTGTTTTTCATTTCTGCAGATATTTAATCAAATCAGTCACTAGAGCTATACCCTTCTATGATTTGGAAGACTGTTACTGTTCAGGATTGCATTGTAACCCATCCCCATCTGTTGTACTGCTGTCGGCGCATAATTAAGAATGGACCCCTATCTACCATGGATTGTTTTGTTAAACCAAACTCAATAACCAACCCAATGACAGATATAAGGGCACACTAACACAAAACTTAGCTCTCCAGTATTGTGTAAGACATGATTTATAGAAGCAGATTTAACTGTAATAACATTCTAAACCATAATCACAGTTTCTTGCTTTATAGGTAGGACTTCATCTTTCATTTACAGAACTAGTATCTTTCTGAATTCTATTAACTGATAACATTTCTCCACCATTTTCTTTTATTCTTTCTTTTTAAAAAATAATGTTATCCAGCGGCATACAGGTCAATGATCCAGTGAAGTATTCACAGGTCAAGTGCTTTTGGCTTTATTTTTCCAAAGCATATTTTGGCAAAATGGGTTGCTTTTTCTTAAAGCAGAGCACCAGAAGCTCATACTGAAGCTATACATGTCTTGTCAAAAGTGCCTCCAGAAGACATAACAGAATACTAATATACATGCCAATGTTGATTTTTCTAGTGATTTCCCAAAAATAAAAGATGCTGAGATGGCTCGTCAAGTTATATGTCTGCACATAATCAATACTCTTTCGCAATATTAAAATAATATTGTTGAGATGAATGAAGATACTCTTATTCAGTTGAATCCCATGGAGAATTTCAATTGATGTACAAGAATGATTTTTCCCCACTGCAATATCATCCCTCAGACTGTCTCCTCATGCTGTTCCCGGGGGGGGGGAGGTCTTTGGTTTCTCAAAAGCACCACTTTGAATTGAAATGAAGGAAGGTGGGGAGGAAGTTGCACTCTGATGACTGAAATCCCTTCTATCCACAGAAATGAACAACAGATCCAAACCTTAAATTTAACATACCGTCAATTAGCATCATTATTAAGGCAAACGTTCCATTCTGGTTGAACTGAATTTTCTTAGATGCTGCTTAAAATGGATATTAATGAGAACTTAGAACTGATTGAATGAAATTGTTGATTCTTTTTGATGATGAGTAAAGCTTAAAATATTCTTTATAACCCGGACAGTAGCTTGCTATAAGACAGGCTCGGAAAAGATGCATAACCAATTAAATTATCTGTTCTTTGGTATTAAAATCCCATTAAGGTTTACAGAAGACAATTATAGAAATTATATAAGTGGCGACTTCTTAACCCTTTTTGTCCAGTAATTTAATGCTGGTCCTCTGGAGTATTGTAACATATCGAACCAATAGAAAGAGAGTGTAGTAATGGAGAATAATTATTGCGTAGTTACAATAAGTGAATGAACACATGATGCTTGAGCTCATGGATATGTCATGGATTCTTTTGTAGCCATATTACATCCCCCACCAGTGAGTCATGACCCTTCTCCAATGGTGACAGCTTTAGTTGGATGTAGGCTGTCTGAACAGATCTGAAAATGAGGAACAAAGTGGTCAAAACAGGCATAGTTGTATTATACAGCATATATTGCTTCTTCCAAATGATTTGAATTGGGACAATGCTATCTACATGGTATGTGCCCTAATAACACAGGACTGTAGCCTCCTCAGTCCTAGAGGTAGTGTACAAACAGCTATGAGATGGCGTTCAGATGACATAAAAATCAAGCCCAAGATGATAGTGGTGAGATCCAGCCCTAATAGTAAGAGAAGTGCACCTAATTGTAGGTGCAGCACTGTCTTGCACGTGTGGTTCCCAGTCCAGTGGAGAAGAGCCACACTCATGCAGTCCTCTCTGAGACCAATTGTTGTCAATCCAGTGTTCTTTCTTCCTAGGCAGCACCAGAGGAATGGGCAAGCACTGCTCAGAGAAGCCTCTCACTCCCAGCTGTCCAACATTGCTCAAGGACCCCAATGCTTACATGAAGGAAACATACCATTTACATATTCAGCATGATATTCTGTGTGACAGTGAAAGAAATAACTTTGATACATAAGGTAATTTATAGGTTCTCTTCCAAGCTATTATCATTCAGTTGTAGACTTCCCTCCCATCATTGTGGAAGGGACCACAGTTCTCCTGCTATATTATTTGGTTTTGGATTTAACCACTTTTGTTTGGAAAAAGAGCTATTGCAGGTAAATAAGGCTTCTACTCTAACACATATTCCTATTGCAGCAACTACCTCTGTATTTGCTTATAAATGTTTAAATTTTTCCAGACATGTTAGGCATTCAACCTTCCTCCTGTGGCCTCTAGACCTCATCTGGCTGTCAATATTGTTTGTCACCCTATCAGTGGCCATTCCTAATCAATTTCCCTCTAGAACATTATCAGCTATTCCTTCTTCTCTTGGAGATCAATCATCGCAAACAGTCACATTTAATTTGATGTCAACTTTCCCCCCAAATTTAGTTTAAAAACTGTTCTGTCACACTTTTGGTTTTAAGTGCCAGTAGCCTGGTTCCTTTATGTGACAAGTGGAGTCTTCTTTCACAAAGTTATCCTTTAGAGAAATTGTGCACAACGCACAAGTCTGTTGATTCATCTAATTAAAGAGCAAAGAATATTCTTGCTTTCATTTCTGCAACTAATGGTTCACAGTGTCTTCACTCAGCTTCCCATGGTATTGCTTGGAATTGAGATCATGTTCATCTCCTTTTGTTGCTGTCCAACGACAAGCCTTGAGGCTTCTAATACATATGATTTGACAGGGTACTCTCTGATTGTATGAGACTTCTAAAATTCAGCACCATGGAGAGAGGAGAGAGGGAGAAAGAGAAAGCGGTTACTTCATTTATTTGAACAAGCTTTTAGTTGAACACACATTGGAATTTAGGAATGTGCTTTTTGTTTTTTGTGAATTCAGTATCTTTTCTCATGAACTCTCTGTGTCTTTATTCAAAAGTGGTCTTTTAATCTGCTAGGCATTATGCTCTCTACTTGAAAATCTTCATGGCAAAGAATGCATAAAGCCTTGTCAATAGTCTTGTCAACATTGTGAAGTCCCATTGTAAAAATGCTTTTTTGTATGACTGCTTCTTTACTGAAGCTGTGATAGTTATGACTGGGTTCCTCTGTGACTAATTCTTTTTTGCAAGCCCCAATCCCCACCTCTCACCACAGTGTAGCTCAGTATTCTGTGCGCACATACCCAGGAATTAAATTCAGAGTAGGCCTGTGCCTGTCCAGAGCTCACAAAAAGAAAATAAGCAAAGGAAATAACAAGTAGCAAATGCAAGTCTGCTTAAATGCATTGCTATGGGTCATAAAACTTCCTTTTTCCTCCTAAATCTGATAACCGCACTGCCTTGGCTGACCTGGTAGGGAAATGCTTCCTTATCCAATAGGACTATCAATGAGGGGGGGGGACACCTTGATAATAACAGCAGTAATAATAGCATGTTCAATTAATAACTTAATTATTTTATTAGAACTATTAGTTCGTTTGCTGCCTCATCAAAGGCCTGATTACCTCCCAGGGTCTAATCGCTCCATGTTAATAACTCAAGGATTATGCAAACCACTGTCTCTGGGTTCCCTTTTGTGTAGTGTAGGGATCACAATTTTAGACAGTATTATAGAATTGCTGTAAAAGAAAAAAACTAATATATACTAATGGTTATCATAATTAGAAGCATCAGAATATATGGGGGCAATATCTCTGGTTTGTGATGAGAGCCAGCTTGGTGTATTGGTTAGGAGCGCAGACTTCTAATCTGGTGAGCCGGGTTTGATTCTGCACTCCCCCACTTGCAGCCATCTGGGTGATCCTGGGCTCACCACAGCATTGATAAAGCTGTTCTGACCAAGCAGTGATATCAGGGCTCTCTTAGCCTCACCCACCTCACAGGATGTCTGTTGTGGGGAGAGGAAAGGGAAAGCGAATGTAAGCAACTTTGAGACTCCTTCGGGTAGAGAAAAGTGGCATATAAGGACCAACTCTTCTTCTTCCTATTATAGCAGCACACCTCTGGGGTATGGACCCTCTGTTCCCACTGCTGTTTCACCGGCTAAAGGGGAATGGAGGGCACCAGAATCATAGTGATGTACAACATAATTCAAGTAGATCTTTCAAATGATAAGTCAACCATTTTCTCAAGAAGAGTAACTTGATATGCAGCATACATGCAGCTGATTTATAGAAGTCATTTTCCTTATATTTATGTAATCCTACAAAAACTTAATACATTTCATTTTTAAGTTCATAATGGCTTCAGCATATCTACTCAAGACTTAAGCTTCTATACAAACAACTGCTATATTTACAAGGCTTTCAATCTTGCATCTGAAATATTAGAATTAAGTTGTTGAGGCGATGAAGGTAGTATGATTCATCATTTGAGCTTTGGACAGGACCTTTGGAGCTCTTGATAGGAAAACCAGTCAGGCAGCTCCATTGTTTGATGTTACTATGAATTTCCATGGAACACAGGTGGAGTACAGGTGGGCTTGCATCTAGGTTTTTTTAAATAGACTCCAAACTATCCTACTGGAATGATTGAAATCTAAATTTGCACTTGCTTCAGTCCATTTTTCTCTGTGTGCAGCATTGAGTTCATGGAGTAGTTCAGCTGCTACTTCTGGGTATTTCCTGGTGAGGATGTTTTGATACAGCCTCTCACTCTTGATCACTTCCAGCCTGGAATATATTATTTCCTATATCCTCAAGAAATAGGCCTTTTGGTCATAGATATAACGGCTATAATGAATTGGCAAAAATTATTATGTTTTGGAGGAACCCATCCAGCTCCATCATAATCTTGGAAAAGACCTGATAATTGGTATTCAAATTCCAAGCTTGAGGATTACAGGCTGATGCTAGCTGTGGGAAAGCCTCAAGAACATATCTGGATATATGCAAAGGCTGACTTTTCTGTCAGATGAGGCCAATGTTAAATCAGGGTTGAATTCTTTATTCCAAACTGCTGATCTGAAGGTGCTGCTCTCCTTTACATCAGAAATGAGATCCAAGCCATGTTGTTCAGCCTAGTCAACAAGTGCCTCACTGTTCTTGTAGTTGACCATATATCTCCCATTTCAATGATGGCTGTTAAAATTATCAGCATATACAGAAGGATGAGGATAGCTTGATAAAACATGAGCTAGCCATATATCACAGGAGGTTTGTAAACATTGACAACAGGTATTTCTCCAGCTTTTACTACAATTGTGTGGATGTCATTGCAGATGTTGATCAAAACCAACTTCACATTTGCAATTTTGCTTTGGACATAGTCACTATACTAAAGATCTGATGGTATGTGATGCCAATAACATTGTATCCTACAATTTTTGCTCTGTGGTGGGTTTGATTTTCATTATCAAGATGAGTTTCTTGAACAAGAGCTAAATCTATTTTATTGGCCAGCAGGATTCACAACAAGGATTGGTTTTTAGACTTAACCTCAATATCCATTTGGCAAATTTGGATGCCATCTCCTATACCTCTTATCAAGTATTCCTGAGAAGGACTGTTTATTTGATTCATTGATTTTTTGTGTGTGGTGTGACCAAAAGATCCTGCAATTATATGGCAGCCAGAAATTCCTGCCCTTTGGCATTAATCAAGTGTGTACCCCAAGGAGGTGAGCTAGAATTGCACCCCATATTCATAAAATGAAAGTGTTCAGAAAAAATATACCGGGCTTTTTTGGTTTCACAAACTTAACCTGTACATCAGAGCCACACCCTATTTCCCCCTGTGCTTCCTGTCTTTCTTTCTCTTCCTCCTGTTGTGTGTGTGTGTATATTTTAGCATTTCATGACAGAATTAAAACTGGAACTACATTACATATCCAGAGTAAGTTATACATCCTTACTGGCTAAACCATCCCTTACAAGTCAGGTCTCTTAGTAATTTTATGTAAAGTCTTAATTAACAAGCTGGATTTACATTCCTCTGCCAATAACATTAGTATAATAATTCCCACTGTGGAATTAGCAGGCTTTTAACCTTATTTTAATAATTAAGTCAAGCAATAAACAGCTCTTCCAACATATACCTACAGCATAAATTAAACGTTGATTCCACTACAGGTCTCTCTGTATACATGCGGTCTTCTATTTTCAGGCCTTGGTACATTTGTATAGGTGTAAGGCCCAGGATGGCCCAGGCTAGTTGCCTGACCTGGATGGCCCAGGCTAGTCGCATCATTTCGAATCTTGGAATCTTTTGAATCTTTCTAATGCTGGCAGGGGCTTATGGGAATTGTAGCCCATGGACTTCTGGGGGGCCACAGTTTGACTAGCCCTGTCCTACAGGGTCACCATAAGTCAACAAGAAACAACACAAAGTACATGGTATCTGACTACAAAAGGAAAAAAAAGCAGGACATTTTTCAAGGTTGTTTTGGCCTTTGAGAGAGGACTCATCAGGAACAGGCCTGGCAACAACCTCAGGGCAACTTAATACCACATGAATTTCATAAGTCACCCAGAACTAGCTGCTTGCTACTCCATAACAGCAGCAAGTCACCCCATAAAAACCAGTGATGTATAGTGGTTAGAGTCTCAAAAGGAACTGGCAGCCTCATGCTCCAGTCCTCACTCTGCATGGAAGCTCTCTAAGTGATCTCGGGCCCATCACACCTCTCAGCCTAACATCCCTCACAGGATTGTTGTGTGGATAAAACAGAGGAGAGGAGAACAATGTAAATTGCTTTTGGCTCCCATTATTGGAAAAGATGTGGTATGTATGTTATTAATAAATATAGCTGAAGACACGGGACAGAGAAAAGGTAGGTTGGTGGGTGGGTGGATAGGAAGGGAACAAGGAAGCAGGAGGCTGCTAGGAAGAGGGAAACAGGGGGAATAAGGTACCCCCTCAAAATCCTTACATGTTCTTCACCACATAACTGGGACCAGTAGCCAATACAATGCAACTCGGGCATAATTTTACCTATAGAGGCTGCTAAGGGGAGGGAAGGAAGGATAGCTGAAGTCAGAGGACAGATAAAGGAGGTTTGAGAAGGACAGAAGAAAGCAGGAAAAGTTATGGGAACTTTGGAGAAAAGGAAAGATGAGATGCCTCACAGGTTGTTGTGGGTCCCACTCTTTTACATTCTTTAAATACATCAATAACAAGTTAAATAATTTTCTGCGGTACAAAAATCTGGCCTGTAATGCAATCGTATATGACTGAACAGATTAAAAGTTTCAGAGAGCATTAAACCAACTGTTTACAAAACTTCAGTATATATATTTTTTGTTTGGAATAAGAACAGAGTTCAGGAGTTGGGTCAAGAACAACAGTGCCATCTAAAGGTTAATAACTAAATTCCTAAGGTGATACCAAGTTTATATGATGAAATGAGAAATTAAGGTTCATCTGGAATTCTACCTTTGAATTCTAAATGGAAAAGAGTTCAATCCAAATTTAAACTTAAATATATGAAGTGTATTTTGTAATTTTTATCCTTTAACAAAGATTCCTGTAGAATGGCCGGTTGTCTCTCATCCAGAAAGGGTGATCCTCCCAGAAGTAAAGATACATTGATGTTTTAACTACCTTTGGTAATCAGAAATCATGGCCAATTTTTTTTGAAAACCACTCTAACTTTAATCCTGAATTATTAATATACCCCAAAAGAAGAATTTCCGTTTTTTGGATGTTTCAGCAGCCATTTTGCCCCTTCCAGAACCCTTCCTCCAATCCATTTGACTACTATTATTTAATAATGTCATATTAGCACTTGATTAAGAAAAAGATCTCTAAACCATGAACCATAATTTTAAAAATTATATTTTATTTTTATTTTTCCAGTTTGGTGTATAGAAGGGAAAAAAAGGGGGGGGGGAATTAAGCAATACATCACTTCTGTGTTCTCCACCCATGATGCACCCTGTCCTTTCAGTCTGGAATGACCCATTAGATCCAAACTGCCAATAGCAGTTATTTCCCTTTATAATCCAAAATACGGTCATGGATGGTTGACAGTAGACATTTAGCCAGACCTCTCACCTGTTCCACCACCAGTGAAACCATGCAGGAGAGAGGCCAAATGGGAGACACAAGTGTAGGAGACAACATCCTGCTGTGGGTTTTCTGGGCTGTTTGGCTGTGATCTGGTAGTTTTAGTCCTTGACATTTTGCTTGCAATTGTGGCTGGGATCCTCAGGGGTAAGGCATGACAAGATCGAAATCTCCCCATGACACACTTTTGCACACTTCTTGCCATGCCCTGCCTCTGAAGATGCCATTCACATATACTGGTGAAATGTCAGGGACAAACTAACAGACCATGGCCACACAGTCCGGAAAACCTACAAGAGCAAGTTGACTCCAGCCATGAAAGGCTTTGACAATTCATTGATGCCCGAGAAGTTAAGCCATCTTATCTGAATTATGATGAGGTAATGTGTAGAACAGAAAAGATAATTTTGGAAGAAAACACATTTTAATCATTGCAACTCAAATAGTCACAGCTATTTCTTGCTTTGCCCATCTAATCCGATCCAATTTTATCTGATTTCACAGTATTTTATAATTATATTGATACATTTTATTTAAGTTTTTAAAATAGCTATTCTAAGATATCTTAAACTTTCTATGTCCTAATGGTATATTTAAAGAGTGAGAAGCTTTCAACTGAATTGTAGGAGGAATATTACTGCATAGCATATTAGATTTTGTTAAGTTTACCCTGAGGCCAGAAATTTGATTAAAATTTAATAGTTTCCCTTTATAGGTTGTATAACTTCTGTCAAATTTATAAGAGATAACAACATATATTGTGCGTACATTGTTAACAGATGTTCTTATTCACCACATTTAACTCCTCTGATATCTTGGTTAGATCTTAATTTGTTAGCTAACAGTTCCAAAGCTAAGATAAAAGTGATGGAAAATGTGAGCATCCTTGTTTGAAAACCACAATTAATATTTATTAAGCCAGAAACACCAGAAATAACAATATATGTCAAATAAATAGCCAAGATGGGAGGATTCTTTTAGGAAAGGGGCTGATGTTCCAATTGTCAGAATGGTGGAAGCCACTCTCCATCTCTCTGAGTCCCCCTGCCCAACCAGGATATAACTTCATTACTTTTATACAGTGTAATAAAAGCCTTGGTAAAACAGCCCAGCAACACAGTGCTGGACATTTGCAAGCAACAGCTACACTGTTTTGCCACCATGCAGATGTATCATCATAGCTTGGGCCATCATGGCACTGCTGCGGTTGGGGCTTCTTCTTCCTTTTTTTTTTTTACATCAGCAAAATTTGCTGCAAAGGGTAGGGTCTTAATCACAGACAGGCTACATCTTGATCCAATCAACTCATTTCAATTAATTTAACAAGTAATTTATGTAGTAATCAGCCACTCCAGCAGGACGGTGATACCGGTTGAAGAGCCAAAGTTATCATACTCGGTGGAACACAAAGCTTTTTATTTAGTGCTAAGCTTGAGGGATGTGGGTAGACGTTTCTTGTGGGGTTGGCTTGCCTTGTTTTGACCATGATTTTTTTTCTTGGGTTCTTGAACGTTATTTGTTAGTTTATTTGACTTTCATGGCTATGGAAAATATCTGGTTTCAGGGCAATTGACACATTACAAAAACTTACAATTTGTTGGGTGATGAAACAAGGACTTTGAATCAGATATTCAGTGGAAGTTTGTGCCTTATTGCCTTTCCTTGCAACCCTGATGAATGGGCAGAAATAACTCCAGCCTTTTCTCCTCTGCTGTTTTTGCTTCCTCAAACTGCCACTGGCTTCACAAATCAATTCCATTTATGATACACATAAGTTTCTCCTTAGACCCAATAGTGGCTGCATAGGGTGGTTTAAGGAGCAGAAGGCAGCATGGAGGAGAAGACTGCAACTGTTTCTCCCTACACGCCCTGGCCCTGAGGAGAAAAGGGCATGCCTGAGTCTATGAGACCAGAATTCCCATTGAGCGACTGAATCAAAATCCCCATCCTTAAGAGATCCGAGGGCTTTGTAACATGCAAATTGCCCTGCAGGTTATTTCATTAGGTAGTCATTTCTATTGGTTTCAAAAGGGAACCCATTCCTGCCTGTAACATTTTCTCTCTCAAACCCAATTGCAGTGAAATTTGCAGGGATTGCACCTCCCCAAATTTCATGCAGATCAGAGAAAGTTTGCCATTTTATAAAAATAAAATAAATAAAAAATAAACTTCTTGCTTGTAGGGCAGGCTGGAAACAAGGCTAAGTGTGGCAAAGTGAGGGAGAAGCAGTTTGCCAATGCACTCCAGTTACATTTTTAAAAAGGTCCACCTATAAACCATGCATACTTGGTTTCTCCTGAATTGTTTTAAAATAAGACTAGATCCTTCTCTTGCTTTGTAATTTGCCTCTGTGCGTGTGTCAATATCTTGATGGATGGCTGCCCCAACTGCCCCCAGAAACATTTGTCAGAAGTTTGGAAGAAGTGACGGTACAGCTCAGGTAAAGTCAGCTGAAGCTCAGCCCCTCCATGACGGAGATCCTGTAGTTCGGTAGGAAAGGGCTGGAGCAAGAAGCACATTTGGCCAGCTTTTGGAGAGATCTTGCACTCACCCAGGAATCTGGACATGATTCTTGATGCTTCCCTTACAATGGAGGTGCAGGTCATCAAAATAGTCCATCTGGCATTTTTTCATCTACACCAGACATGGCTGCTAATGCCTTATCTGGCCATGGAGCACCTTGCCACAGTGATGCACGTAACAGTCATCCCCAGGCTGGATTTTTGTAACCCTTGGCCTTGACCCAGAAAGTACAGCTGGTGTAAAATGTGGCTGCTAGGATTCTCACTAGAACACCTTGGAGAACCAATATCCATCCAATGCTGAGGCAGCTGCTTTGGTTTCCAGTAGAATACCAAATCAAATTCCAGTTTTGATTTTAACCTTCAAGGTCATTTGCGGTCTGGGCCCAGTGTAGTTGAAGGACTGCCTGTCTCCCTAAGTCCTCCAAAAGGCTCTTCACTCAGAGTGGAACTTCACGGGTGCCAGGAATCACCAACCTATTGAACCCACAAAGACCACAAAGAACTCCAAAAGGCTCTGTGGATTCAATAGGTTGGTGATCCTTGGCACCCGTGAAGTTCCACCTGGAGGAATGAACTCCCAAAAGAACTAAGGGCCCTGTCAGTGCAGCAAGCCCTGGATAGTGTGGTACTGCCAGAAAAAAATGGCTGTTTCTAGAATAAGTGCTTGAGATTTGAAACCTGAGGAACATTACATCCAGATTAATGAGTTAACCATTTGAGGTTAATGAGCACAGTACATAATTGCATTTTGAATTTAATTAATGTGATTATATTTCAATTGAGTCCTTTCTGAATCCAACACTCATTTTCCATTGGTGGAAGAGCAATCGAAGGGGAGGCCTATTACCTATTGCCCCCCATTCCCTCATCCCACCCACAACTGCTTCTGGGGAGGGCCTGAGAGGCTGAGATGTCACCTGAGCCTTGCAGGCAGTTTTCAGGGATGCAGTAGGTATTGTCAGGAAAGGTGCGCTCAATGAGCAGAGCGCTGCTCACCAAATTTCGATTACAAGCGTAATCTGATTTTTATTTCATTATTTGTATTGAAAAAACTTTTATGACATGCTGTCTTTCTTTCTCTCGTCCTTTCAGAAAACAACCATTTCTTTATCTCTTACAATCCACCAGAGAGGCTTAACATACAGATTTGATCAACAGCAAAAAGGCCCTGTGTTTAAACATACATGGGAGTTATAGTGCACAACACAGATTGATACACTCGTCTGCTGTTGATGCATTAACACTGTAGGTTTTGTCATCTTATCTTGTTTAGTCATTTTAATAAAAATTCTTTGTGGAACATTGCTGTGTATGTTAGCTGCTTATCAGATTATATCTTGACTTTGCTTCATTTTCCAATGATTTATTAAACAGCAGAATAAATTCTCAGTCTAAAACCTGCCTTTCTAAAAGATAATGTTTTGTCAGATAATATGTGCTTTGTAAATGCTCCTTTCAGAGGGTTCTGAATAACATTTTGAAAGGCATTTAAAATCTGCAGGCAGTCTGCAAAAGGTTATCTGGCAGGCATCCTTCTCCACTACAGATCTACGAGTTGGAACTATCAGTGCAGTCCTGCGAACACTCTTCTAAAATTAATTCCCATTCAATAGACCTAACTAGGATTCTGCTTAGGATTGCTCTCAAGTGGGCCATCAGCAGCTCTTAGACATGGTGATTGAACTGAACCTCCATGTTCAGACACTATAGTATATGCCACTTGGTGCCAGTTACAGGCAGGGTGGTGGCAAATGGCGGGGAAGTTTTTCTCTCTGCTTGTATCATTCCTGGGGGGCACTGAGGAAAATGGGATGCTAAATCCAATTTACTTATTTATGTTATGTTGAAACACAAAAGTGTCTAAAGCACCTGACAGAACTATCTGGATAAACAGTTCCTTAAACAAAACCGCTAACATCTATAACATCTACAACAGCCTTCAACACTTCAAAAACACCTGTATGACAGAGAAAAATCAGTCCAAAATTCTGGCCATATCAGGGCATGGGAGGCACTATTCAGAATGCACATGGTCTCCAAGAATCTGATCTTTTGGCCATGGCTCAGGATGGCTCACAAATCCCCACCTTCCTATAAAAGCTCACTGGATGATTTTAGGTTAGTTCTATACTTTCAACCTAACCTACCTCATGAGATTGTTGTAAGAATTAAAAAGGAAGAGAGGATAATAATGTAAGCTGCTTTGATCATCATTGTGGTGAAAAGTGAGGTATAAATGAAGTAGATAAATAATACATATAGCTGAAGATGGGAGGCAGACAAAAGGTAGATTGGTAAATTGCTGAGAAGGAGTAAATGAGGAAAGAAGAAAGAACATGGGAGTTGCCAGGACAGAAATAGGAAATAGTGTGAGGAGGGGATAGAGGGGATACTGAGATGCCCCCTCACAAGTCTTCAAGGGTTCTGTACCATGTGGGGATTGTCTCGGTGGCTATCACCACACAACTGGGCCATAATTTTCCTAGGTAGAGGCTGCTGTGGGAGAGGGGGAGGGAGAAAGAAAACTGAAGACAGAGGAACAGACAAAAGTAGGCTGTCTGTTGGATGGGAAGGAGACAGGAAAAGGCAAGAGGCTATGAAGGCTTTCAGGAAAAGAAAAAAAGAAATAGTGGGGAAGAAGAAATGTGATGCATCCTTCAAGTCCTTGTGGGTTTCTTCTTGTATGTCTATGATGCTGATAAATATTTCTTTCTAGGAGCCACAGGCATCCTTAGGAGTAGTCAGGCCAATGTCTGTGTCAGGCCAATATCTAGATGAGGGAAGGATAAGAATGAAATGCCTTATGCAGATCTTTATCCCTTACTGGTTAAAAAGTTATTCAGAGCCTCATCCTACCTATCTAGCACCTAAGGACCAACAAGATTCCCAGGTTAAAATCTTTCAAGAGTCAAAGCTCCCTTGGTCAAACAACAGTGCTACTAGACTTTAATCTTGTTCTTCACTTGTAAACCAACTCACCTCTTCTCTTTTTGCCCTTAGTGAAATGCTGTCTAGTTTGCAAGGAGGATACAGTTTCTTTGTTGTGCTGTTGATTTACTCATCTGCTGTCCTTAGTTGCCACACATTAATTTTTACAGTAGGGAAATAAAACAAAATGGAAGGCTTGGTTGTGAAATTAAGTGCTATTGAAAAGTGAAACATGGATGTGGATTGGGGGAACAAGCTTATTCTATTTAAAGTATATGGAAAACTCTTTCAGGCAGGAGGATCAGGCAACACTAGAAGATCTAGATTTTCAGGGTGTTTAGCAAAGTATTCAATAATGGCTAAATGACACCCACCATTCCATTCCCTTCAGATATTAGGTGAATATCTACCAGTTTTTAATGACATCATCTTGTCTGTAGAATTTCTCCCCGGTATATTTGACTGCTGCATAACCAGATGGATTTCAGATTTTAGATGAACAACGTTTTGCTTTCCCAGGTTTTTATCTTCTGATGGTTTTGTCAGTGGCTATTTTATGTTTAATATTTTATGGATTTATTTTTGCGATGTATTTGAAAGAAAGGACATAAAATTTTAAATCAGTAATAAGAAGTAGGGATTTGCAACCCTATTAATTTATAACATCATGAACACTTGGGCTCTCCAAGCTTTTAGGTACAGGTTTTCAGTGTCAGTGAATTCATATATGAACTAGATTAAATAGATTTGTTTCCTAAATGAATTCCACTTTTTCAGTCCTTTCTATGAATTGCAATTAATGTATGACAGCTTCTAATAGAAGAAGAGGCAGAGTTGGTTTTTATATGCTCCTTTTCTCTACCAGGAGTCTCAAAGTGGCTTACAGTCACCTTCCTTTCCTTTCTCCACAACAGTCACCCTGTGAGGTAGGGGAAGCTGAGAGACCCTTGATAATACTGTCCGTTCAGAACAGCTCTATCAGTGCTGTGATGAGCCCAAGGTCACCCAGCTGGTTGCATTTGGGGTTGCGCAGAATCAAACCCAGCTCATCAGATTAGAAGCCGCTGCTCTTAACTACTACATGCTCTTGGTGTAGTAAATTTGTTTTGAAAGCTTTAATTCATTCTTTAATAAATGATAACAGAGTCATGCACGCTGACCACTGTATAGCCCAAATGAATCTGAATTTGGTTTGCATAATGCTTTTCTCATTGTTTTTGCTGAGCTGTCCTTTTTACTTGGTTATTTTATTAGGTTTGTTTGGTTAGCCAGCATGAAGAGCACATTTGCCAAGCAAAACAAATCAGAAGAGAAATGGGTCATAAATGGACTGGTGATGTTCACATTGTCCAGATTGTTTCAGTTCTTGTTTGTTTCAATTTATTTTAGTTTGAAATGTGCACAGAGAATTTTTGTAAATACATACCTAGTGCTGATCTTGCTGGAAAAAAAACATGCCTGTGCTATTACTCTGTCAAGAGTTATTACAGTATATATATCAACTGTTCAGGCCTTCTAGGTTCCAAGTCCTTGAAGAAATGGTAAACTGGATTTTCAGTTGACAGATCTGGCTTTCACATGTCAGCAGCCAGCAAAGAAGTAGTTGACTTGAGCACACTTACATGAGCAATATAATGTTGGGCTTACAAATGACAATCATTGTGGTCTGCAGATAGCCCTCCTGGTGAGCTGTTTTGAGTCTTCTAAGCATTAACCCTGATTATTTTCCCTCAGAAACTTAGTGTAACTCACTAGGGCAGGTTTTGCAGATTAAATTGCTCAGATTTGTTCAGTCTTAAAAAGTTTTAACCATCTTTGGCTTTTTCATCAGCTGCAGTTCTGTCTTAGAAGAAGAAGAAGAAGAAGAAGAAGAGTTGGCTCTTATATGCCGCTTTTCCCTACCTGAAGGAGCATCAAAGCAGCTTACAGTCGCCTTCCCATTCCTCTCCCCAAAACAGACACCCTTTGGGGTGGGTGAGGCTGAGAGAGCCCTGATATTACTGCTCGGTCACAACAGTTTTATCAGTGCCATGGCGAGCCCAAGGTCACCCAGCTGGTTGCATGTGGGGGAGTGTAGATTCGAACCTGGCATGCCAGATTAGATGTCCGCACTTCTAACCACTACACCAAACTGGCTCTCTTAGGAAGTATCACCTCTACCAGGAGTGACTGTTATTATGTGGAACTGGTCTTGAAGATACTTCAAGAGCTTCAGTTGGCTCAGAAAACAGAAGCAAGGTTGCTAGCTGGCTTGGACAACAGGCAGCATACCACACCAGGGCTTGAAGACCTTCTCTGAATGATTTTTTTACTGTACAACCAAATCGCCTACAATGATCTAGGACCTGAGTATTTAAGACCCAGTAACAGCACTCTTCATTTTAGTCTCTCCATGTTTCCTTCCCTCCTGAGGTGAGACAGGTAGCCATGAGGGATGGAGTTTTCCCAGTGTCTGCCAGCCTCATTTTGGAATGCCTTTTATCTTTATCTTTTGCCATCACTTTATTTCCATCAATGCAGCCAAATTGTGCTTATTTCAGCTTGCTTTTAATTTAATGGTGGCTGTTTGGTTTCTTCTCTGCTGTTGGTTTTAATTAGATTTCCTTGGCTGTTTTGTGCTGTTCTAAGAGCTTATGAATTTGTGGGGATGAGAGATTACTATTATTCTGTGGAACACTGCAAACCTTTGGGTTTGGAAAATGGCTCAGGGAAAAGACTGAAGTCCCTTCTTCTCCTCCTGTGGCATGATCCCAATCCAAACTGAGCTCCTGTGATGTTTGGGAACTGAGTTTCCAGCAACTTCCATGTGATTGAATGAGTGTCAAGGTCAATGCATGGGAAAACAGTGTGTCCAGCTTGGTCCATGAACTTGAATCAAACTCAGAGCAAACCAAACATTTTCCTACAAACTAAACATACATTCATTCTCACTAGATGCGGTCAGTCTTACACAATAAGTTTAGTCAAGTCAATAGTAAAAACAATTGAAATTCAGAAGAACAGATGTGGAAGAGTTCTTAAAGATCTGAACCACATTATCTTTACAAATGAAACTCTTTCTCTCTCCTCAGGATGAATCAGTATTTTACTTTCATCTCATTTATTTAGGAGATGGATCATGCTGCTAAGTAATAACAAATTAGATTGAAGAACAATAAGAAGATTGGTTTACAATAGGATTCCTCTCTAGATTGTGTTCTTTTAAATATCCATTAATGACTTCCCTCTTACTTATCTCCATAGTGCCTGGCTGACAAATCACTTGCAAACTTTTGGTATTTAAAATCTATAAAACTTTTATTGCAGCTCAAAAGAAAAGACACTTAATTCTTTTTGTTATTTTGTATAATGTCTGAGAAGATGTTAGCCAAATAAACAATATATGAGTGAAAAATTTAGGCCTAAGAAGAAAACACTAAAATTTCCCCCAAAAGTCTGATATAGTTTAGGTTTCATGTATTTACCAATAACACTAGACATAAGATTTTCGGAAGTCTGACTTGTTTTACTAAACTCTAAAATGTATAGCATTTAGTCTCTGAAACTGAAAATGCAAAATTAGGTTGGTTAATTAGGTGTTTGTTTTTCATGAGGCTGGGAGTTCAATCCCAGCAGCCGGCTCAAGGTTGACTCAGCCTTCCATCCTTCCATCCTTCCGAGGTCGGTAAAATGAGTACCCAGCTTGCTGGGGGGTAAACGGTAATGACTGGGGAAGGCACTGGCAAACCACCCCGTATTGAGTCTGCCATGAAAATGCTAGAGGTCATCACCCCAAGGGTCAGACATGACTCGGTGCTTGCACAGGGGATACCTTTACCTTGTCATCCAGTCACAGTCAACAAAACCATAGGGGTTTCAAGGCAACCGATGTTCAGAGGTGGTTTGCCAGTGCCTGCCTCTGCACCATGGCCCTCGACTTCCTTGGTAGTAGTCTCCCACACAAATACTAACCCGGGCCTGCTTAGTTTCCCAGGTTACATGTACGATGAAAAACTATTAAGTCAAGCAGCATTACAGAATATGATAACATTTGAATCGAACAGCAAAGCTTCCAGTATAACAAAATAATTCAGTAGAACTGGAATCGAAGAACTGGGGGGAAAGCAAGCAAACAAAACTGTCCAAGGCAACATGACAAACAATGTTTTATTATCCCTAATAGGTTAAAATATGTTCAAGCAGGTAGCCATGTTGGTCTGAAGCAGCAGAGTTCTGAGTTTTGAAATTAAGAGTTTTTAACCTCAAATTTTAAAATTTTAAGTGTTGAGGTTAATTATATGGAATTTTCTGCCAGTATGCAATGCTCTTTGGAATAAACAGCTTTAAAAGGGAATTAGATAGATTCGTGGAGGATAAATCTATCAATGGCTACTAGCCATGCTAACTGAACCTCCATATTCAGAGGCCTTCCAGAGGAATCGGTTGGCCATTGTGTGAGCCTGGATTGGTCTGATCCATCAGGACTCTTCTGTTCTTGTCACTTTCTGAGCTGATCTGTTATACCACAACACTACTGCCTCTGCAGACATGCCCTCCTGAACAAGTCCATTTTGCACATTTTGTGAAATGATAGATGAATGGGTGCTTCCTAATAGCCTCGGGTAAATCATTCTGTAACGGTAGAATCACCACATAGAATATGCTTGAATGGGCAGTACCTGGTTTTTCTTGTTTTCAGGGGACACTTTAAAAGACTTTAAAACAGAACACAGCAGGAGAGGCAATCCTGCAAATATGTGGGTCCAATGCCTTTTAGAAACTTGCACATGATAGCCTAAATCTTGAACTGACCCCAGTAACTGATCAGTAATCAATGGCATTTCTACAGAATGGGAATGATATACAAATTTTGCTTAGTACTCAATAGTAGCTGGACTATGGCATTTTGACTATGGCTATCCTGAGCTCCTTAATGGAAGTGAAAGATAAAAATGCAATAGTTGGATCTTGGCAGACACATACAACATCAATGAGAGAATATCTCTGGATCAGATGTAAGACATTCCTTGGAGTTTAGCAGAACTACAACAAAACACATAATGCTTCGGCCAAAGTCACTGATAGGCCTCTCTAAGCCCATTACCTGGCTTCATAGGAATTTCACCTTTTATTTTTTTACATTTTATACCTCACTTTTCTGACCATTTAGGACGATCAAGATGGCTAATATTATAAGTTTCATCCTATACATACAGGGGTACTTCCATTTCCACACAACTTCCAGTAACACCTCCCTTCTTTGAAGATCCCCCCTTATACCACTCAGTATTCTCAAGGGCTTCCCCCCCCCCAACCACTAGGAGCTGCATTTCAAGGAGGCAGCAGGCTCAGTGGAAAGAGGGGAGATAAGAAAGTTCCCTTGTGCAAAAACTGTTCTGTTTGTGGTACTTAGGATCTGGCCCACTGTTGGAATATAATTCAGTAGCATCCCATAAAGCGACTTCTTTTCTTCCCTAACACAATGGTATTTAAGTATAATTTAGTGAAGCAATAAGAGAAAGGATGCCTAAGCAAACCCATTGCCACATAATTGGTTTGTTGCTCTTTTAACAAAAATCAAAATTTCTGTTTCTATAAAAGCAAAAACATTTCCCAGAAAACTCCAGCCTTTCAAGGTCAAGCCTGCGTCTAACTGTAATATCGCTGAAAATCTTTCCTTGTTACAGCCCACACGTATAACCTTACAAGTCTGGCATTTTAAAGTTCAACACATTTGCACTATTAACTGCACAGTCTGAAATAATACAAGCTCTGTTATATTATGAGCAAAAGAGCCTGAACCTTTATCTATTCCCTTCTTATTTACCTCATTTATTTTATATAACTAAGTTGAAATTTGCTTTGAGAGCTCACTGTATGCGAGGAAGCACTATTTTATTACTTGCAGGAACATAAACCCTTACTAGTAATTTTACCTTTGCTAGCCTCAGTGGCATCAGGATAATTTAAAGTCTAGGTGCTCTATGTTCTGGCTCATAAGTCCCCTTTCTGAGTACAGTTGCTTGCATTTTATGTGGACTGTACTAGTATTACCAAGTATAAAACCAGCTAAAAATCTAGAAAGTTCTGGTCTGATCTCTTGGTCTGATCTCTAACTTTTATTGGCCAAGTATATTTCAATCTGTGTATGGAGCAACTGGAGTGAGGGAGGCCAGGAGGCTGCTGGGGGTGGGGGAGCAGAGCAGGGTATGTGGTCAAAGTAGTCAGTAACTAGAAATGAATTTGCTTGGAAGCAGGACAATGAAGCCAGTGCTGGCAATGTCATGACAGATGTTGACCAGGAGGGCGTTTGGTGGGAATGGGTGTGTGGACCAGCCGTTTGCCAGCAGATGGCTGGGGCCAGGAGGGGAAAAAGGAGGTGAGCAAGCATGTGGACTGAGAGGCAACTGGGCTATTCAGAAGAGAAAGATGCCCTGGCATCAGAAGTGAGTGGAGGAGCAAAGAAGAAAGGGGACACCATTGCTTCTGTGGGAAATGCAAGAGGGATGAGCACTGGTGGCAGTGGGATATGGAAGAGTTAGGTTCAGACTCTTCCTTCCTGAGCCAGGACACTGTCATCTGGGTCACCCAGGGTGAGTCACTCTACCTGGACCACCTCACAAGGTTGTTGTTGTGGGGCTGGGGTGGTAGAGGGTGAAGTCCAGTGTGCTTCCTCCAGATCCCCAGAGGTAGGATGGGGGAAGAGAAGTGTGGAATATGGGGGAGTGTGGAGTGTGGAATATGTGAAGTACTGAAGTGTGGATTATGGGGGAGAGGGTGCTGAAAAACTGCCTTATTTACTTGCAAAGAAGATGATCCATCTCTTTATAGAGCTATATAGAAAAAAATTAACTAATTTGTATGGAAATGTAAGCTATCCCTTTTTATGGTCTTCCTTGGAAAAAACCTAGGCTTTGCATAGGCTTTGTCAACCTTACCTGTTCTAAGCTTCACCCCTTTCCCCTCCCCACCCCTTCCCCCCCCCCAAAAAAAAAATGTCCAGGAATTTCCCAACCCAAAGTTGGGAGCCCTGGGTCCTATTTCTAGATGTGCTCATAGTAATATTCTCTCTTCAAAGTCTTCTCTGAGTGTAAGGCACATCTTCCAACAGAGATGTGGATTAAAAATAATATAATTGGAGAGTGAGAGTAGAATAAAAGTTCTTCCTTTTCACAATTTTTCTTTGCATTTTAAATGGTATAAAGGATGCAACACAGGTCTTGTCTTATCTTTTTTCATGTTAGAGTAAACTGTCACTCTCCATATCGACTGATGACATGTGGATTGATGTCATTGGAGAGAAAGGTAAATTCTTTATATCTAGAATGTGGCTTACCTGTTCCAACTTTGGGGAAACTATATCAGGCTGGCTTATTTTTTTACTTAGAGTTGGATCTCTTTGGAGTGACTCCAATCTACAGGTTTGCATCTAAAACTTTATTTGTATCTATTTGTATTTCAAATTTCTATGCCACCCTTCTCCAAGGGCCCAGAGCAGCTTACAACATGTTGGAATAATAAGTTACAATATTTAAATTATGAAAACCAATTTCTTTAAACCAGTTTATGTTAAAACCCCCGGTAGCTACGGTCCTCTCTCCAGTGGGAGGGGAGAAGTGCAATGCTAATGTAAGGTATCTGGTGTCTACATGTTGTTTCCTCTGTAGTTTCTGTGGACGAAGGCCAGGTTTTATTGGTATTCTATAAGCCTCAACCATAGGCTTGGTGTTCTTCTTCTGATGCAAGTAGGTCTTCCACTGATGGGAAGTGTTTGTCTACTTATCAAAGGACTGCTTCCTATGAGTGGGATTCATCTTTGTATCCAAACCCATGATAATTTAAGTAGAACTGAAGTGTATCCATGGGCTTAGATACCAACAAATTACAGTTTATCCACCTTCATTATTTTAATGAGGCTAAGACATGATGTTTAGGGGATTTTGAGAAAATTTTATTAACTCTTTCAAGGAAGTCAGTGAAGTGATCCTGTCCAATTAATTAAGTACCACACTGGGGTTGTTAAACCAAACCAAAAGGAAAAGATGAAAATCCCCTTTTAGTGCATATCTGAAATAAACTGCTGAAGGGAGCCATGAAAGACCCTAGGTACTAGAAACAGTGACTCAGACATAAAAGTGTGCTGAGAACAAAATCTTTAGATGTTTTAATAGATCACCTTATCTTAGTAATAAAATATGTTTAGATCAATATCCCAGGACATCAGCATCTAATAAATGTTAGAAAGAACTATTGAGCTGGTTAGGGGGAAAAAACACACAAATCAAAGCCTTTTAAGATCTTTGAGTTACAAAGTTCTGAATGTGTAGTTAGTAGATTCAATAAGTGTCTGATATAATCTAACTTTCCACACTTTGCTCATGGCCACTTCCACAGGAGAAAAATATTTCTGAACACCATGCTAAGAACCAGATTAAGCCAAATGCTGGTTTGTACATTCTGTGCACACAGCAGGCCAAGAGATTTAATTTTCATCTCATGAAACATGCACACACACATATACTGCTGTAGAAAGTGAGAGAAGCCCACATGAATATCTATGAAAGTAGGCTTTGTTCATTAGCGCCTTTCCTTTTGTGCTGCAGATGGATGACATGGCCAATGGATTGGCTCCAGTGTGAAGTTTCTGCTTGTGCTAAAGCTGGTGTGCAAGTAAAAATGCAAAAAAAATACAGTAATAGCCCCTTATGCTAAGTCATACTTACTGTATCTCCCTTGTGTTTTTGCTTGGTCACTATAATTTATAGTGCTAGGATTGCACAATATCTTGTGACCAACAGAGTCCTGTGTGCCTAAAATCTTTTGGGCAAGGCTCTTAATCATCTATAATCTACTCTTAGCCTATCTGCCAAGGAAAATTACTTTTCCAACATCTAGACATAGCTAGACTCATTAATGCCTATATCCTAACATGGATTTTTAATATCTTGCCCCCTACCAAATCCCATCATGTGCCCACCTAATTTCAGTCATGTCCACAACTTAATTCCCTTTCCCCAAAACATATATAAACAGTGGCTTTGCCAAGCCAAAAACGTGTCTTCTGATTTGGATCCATTCAGAACACCCTATGTGCTGGACATGTCGCCCTCTCTGCTTCTACTCTCTCCAGGTAAATATATGGCCTCTCCAGGTAAATACAAGGGCCAGGGCCTTTTCGGTCCTGGCCCCTACCTGGTGGAATGAGCTCCCTGAAGAGCTGCGGGCCCTGTCGGAGCTCTCTGAGTTCCGCAGAGCCTGCAAAACGGAGCTCTTCCGCCAGGCGTTTGTCTAAGGCCGGGTGATGGCCCGGGGCTAAGATCGGACCCCTCTCCCCGGAGGGGGGAGGCCAGTACTAAACTGACCTGGTTCCCCAGAGTGTTCCATCCTATGCCCAATTATCCTCCGTTCCCTTCTGCTCATCCAGTGGGCCTGTACGGGAATAGTTTTAATCGCCATCATTGTGACTTAGTCATTGTTTTAATGGGGTTTTAATGGGGAATTTTAATGGTTAATATATTGTATTGTATTAAAATGTTGTGAACCGCCGCGAGCCGGTTTCCGAGAGCGGCGGTCATACAAATCAAATAAATAATAATAATAAAAATAATAATAATATGGATTGCAATCCTCTTTCTCATGTTATTTTCCTATCTGCTCGACTGCTAGTGTGCTAGATATGTTTGTCTATTTATTTTTGTTATTTTCCTTCTAATAAAGATTTTTATTATTTTACTATACCTATCTGTTGTCTGCCTTAAAGTGGTGATCAAAAGAGTCAGAACATGATACTTTAGCCAGATATCCTTGCCAACATACAGAGATTAATGTAGATTTATATTTTAATTTATATTTTCACTGTTGTCAGCAATTATATTAATAACTGCAACCTTTCGCTATTATTTTTCCCATTTCTGTCTTTTCCTCCTCTCCTATCAGTTTGGTGTAGTGGTTAGGAGTGAGGACTTCTAATCTGGCATGCCAGGTTCAATTCTGCACTCCCCCACATGCACCCAACTGGGTGACCTTGGGCTCGCCACGGCACTGATAAAACTGTTCTGACCAAGCAGGAATATCAGGGCTCTCTCAGCCTCACCCACCCCACAGGGTGTCTGTTGTGGGGAGAAGAATGAGAAGGCGACTGTAAGCCACTTTGAGCCTCCTTAGGGTAGGGAAAAGTGGCATATAAGAATCTTCTTCTTCTTCTTCTTCTTTCCAAATTGCTGCATTTCAGGTGGATCCAAAGAGTCCCGTCTGCTAAGTATGGAGACATTAACTATATCCAAGCCTTTTTTAAAAATTTTGTCTGTTCAAGGCAAAGGTTATAGTGTAAAGTCTTTCTGCACTCAGAATTGAAATCATGATACTCTCTTTAATTTTGACTGAGATGTAGTTCCTGGAGTCTCACAAGCTCAAGTTGGCCCTTTTTCAAACCCACACACCCACAGGAGACATCCAATTTACCCCTGAGTTATTCCTCCTCAGAGCAACATTTTGCAGTGATTTGGGCTGCTGCAGTGGGGAAGAATCAGAAAAAATTACACCCATGGAAATCTCAGTGGGATCGAAGCCAATAAGAGAAAATATGATATGTGATGTAGTTAAATGTACAAGGAAGTATGTACATTTAACTTCTTTGGAAGTTTTTAAGCATAGGTTAGATAGTCATTTGACAGAAATGCTGATTTTTATGAACTTAGGCAGATTGCGAGTGGGTGTGTAGGAATGGATGTGCCAGTGTTTTTCTCGTATGGCCCTTCCTTAAGTACCCAGGGAATTGCTGATCACTGATGTGGGATGGTAGGTGAATTTCCTCCAGGCCAGGCTGGATTCTGGAGATTTTTGGTGGTGGTGGTGGTGGTGGGAAACTTCTAGGCATGAAATTGGAGTCACTTTGGGTAGGCAGGTAGTTGTGAGTTCTTGCATTCTGCAGGGGGTTGGACTAGATGACCCTGGAGATCCCTTCTAACTCTATGATTCTATGAAGGAAAGAATAAGTTTTAGTTTCTAAAAATTTCCTTTAACATGTGCCTGTCTTATTATTTACCGTGAGCAGTTGGCTTTGCTTGTACACGTTGTCTAATATTGTTGCAAAAGTATGATACTATCATTGGTCAAATAAAATTACAGGAAGTTTAAGGCGCAGAGTAACAGTAACACTTGGGTAATGCAAAGCGATCTGTGGTGGCACTTGACCCTTTCCTATTGTTAATGTTAAACTCCCATAAAAAATTCTGTCCAAACTTGCCAGAAAGTCACCCAATGATACTTCATGCAGCCGTCTCACTTCACTGAAATTTATCCTTCACTCTTTTCTTCATGTTATGTTTACTGCCTAATATATCATGGAACCCGCTCTTTTTATTTTTGCTCAGACATTTTTATTGGAATAAGTAGTGACAAACAACAGATAATAAAAAGAAAAGCATGCTGTAAAATGCAACCTATAAAGGGAATTGGATCTTCTGGGTTTTTTTTTGGGGGGGGGGGGTGTTGCTTATCTGTTTTTGTTTTGAAGAGCCAGTGATTTCACCATCAGTCCACCACAATTAGGTCCACTTTGAAGCCAAGCCGAAGTGTTGTTCTTATATCAAAGGACAATATAATAACATAAAACAGCTATACCTTATTTCAATGAGGTTAATATTTCATATTTAGCTGGGCAGCATTCGCATCACCCACATGCCACTCCTGCTTGAGGGAGACAGTAAGCTTTTTATTTATAATTTGAAGTCAGTGCACTAAATGTCAGGATGACATTTTAATGGGAGCTTTGATCTCATGGGTTGTTATCAGAAGTCTTTTGCACTTAGTAGGAGAGTTTCCAGACACATTACTAAGGATGAGATCAATGTTGTGTGCTACTCTTGGTTTCCTTTCCTCTGCTTTTCAGACAAGCCTATAGCAGAAGAAAAAAGGGCACAATCTGATTGAGGCTGGGGAAATTGTCAAGTTCTGAAAACTACTTTTTTTTTTTTTGGCATCATATTTTCAAGCAGCTCCTCCAACTGCAATCAAGTTTGGAACTCTTGGTCAGAAACCAGAAGCAATAAATTGGTTCTCTAAAATTATCCTCAGAATGGAGTTTTAGAATTTCGTGGTTGATTGGTCTGCTATTCTAGC
This sequence comes from Paroedura picta, assembly GCF_049243985.1. Lineage (NCBI taxonomy): Eukaryota > Metazoa > Chordata > Lepidosauria > Squamata > Gekkonidae > Paroedura > Paroedura picta. Next base: position 38,899,997 of record NC_135375.1, read on the forward strand.
CATCCTGATCCATTCTTCCGTAACTTCACAGCAGGATTACAACAATGGCCCCTTACTTTAGCTGCCTTTGAAGATAACCCTAAAACTGCTGCTACGTCAGAATGCAGCATTCTGATTATTGTCAGGGGTTAGGTAATGTGAAAGTACATTAGTTGCCAGATTTTATTCTGAGTCCAACTCAAGTTCTGGTTACGACATTTAATGCCCTACATGGATCTGGACGCACATATCTAAATAAGCATCTCATCCCTGTGAGCCAATTGGGGCCTTCAGGCTGTTGCTTACTGGCTATTGCCCCACTCAAAGTGGCCTGCCTGGCACCAAAGAGAGCTCATTCTTTTCCCACAGTAACTCCCAGTCCGTGAAATCTCCTTCAAGAGGTGGATAGAGCATATTCATAAGAAATTTTCAGGAGAATATGCAACACTATTTTATTAACCAGGGCCTTTAATGAAGTATGAACTGTACATATTGGGCACAGGGTAGTTTTGGGTTTTAATCTATTGGTTTTAAATTGTAATATTTTCACCATGATGTGTTAGCTGCCTACAATGAAAGGCAGGATATAAATATTTTTATTAAATAACGAATTAAAATGTATTTGCTAAAGCAGGGGTAGTCAACCTGTGGTCCTCCAGATGTTCATGGACTACAATTCCCATGAGCAAATGCTGGTAGGGGCTCATGGGAATTGTAGTCCATGGACATCTGGAGGACCACAGGTTGACTACCCCTGTGCTAAAGTATATTAGTATTCAAGAATCTACATATTTCATACAGAGGAATGATGAATGCAGTTATGAATGGTCAAGATGCTTGTGGCTTCTGTAGTATGCTCTGGTTATACATTTGTTTAGATTATTGTATCTTCTGTTGGGTCTGAAGCTAATTAGAGAGAGACAGGCATAAACATATGAAAATTAATATGTAAATTATTGTGTCAAGATTACACATCGCACAATATTCTGAAGATGTCAGGGGGCATTGAAAGTGGTACTCTTCACCAGTTATTTAAAGTAGTACTATTCATTCTGTCATCTTAGCATTCTACCACAAAACTTCCACCTTATTCAACTTCATTGGCTGACAGTCTAAATCTGTTTGTAAAAATAATATTTAAACATATATAATCTTCATATATTACTATGGAACCACCACATTTATCAAGACCTTAATAGAATTTTAACTGTTAAAAACCAGATGACATTTATCTGTCAAAAACGATTTGTGCCAAGTTCACAAATGACCAAACTAGAGAACACAGTGAAAGATCCATGATTAGAACTGTCATAAGCCCTTTACAGGCACTAAATCTGATCACATATATAGGGAGAATGTGCTGTACAATATCCAACAACAAGGTTATGCGTATATTTTCAGTCTTGGTATGAATATAACAGAACTCTGAAAACACAGGGCTCTGGTAAACATATTCCAAAACTGGAATATATATATGCTGTACCTTTCAAATAAACTTACTATCATGCATATTGAGGGAATTACATATACATATATTCTTTTCATCTGGAACCACTCGGTGAGCAGTATTATATTTGGGTAAGGGGTAAGTGGGCGGAGAGTGGGTGGGACTTGTCTGGGGAGGGGCTTCTCTTTTATCACCAAAACAACCTGACCAACTAATTAGTCTGATGGTGACTCAAAGCACTACCAGGGGCAGAATGGGACATATGCCATGGGGTTGCTCTTCTCCAGGTCATTCCTGGAGATCTCCCACAATTACAAGTTATTTCCAGACAACCAAAATCAGTTCTTTGGACACACTGGCTGCTTGGAAGGGTGGCCTGCTCTATGGCCAGTTTGGTATAGTGGTTAGGAGTGCAGACTTCTAATATGGCATGCCAGGTTCAATTCTGCGCTCCCCCACATGCAGCCAGCCGGGTGACCTTGGGCTCACCAGGGCACTGATAAAATTGTTCTGACCGAGCAGTGATATCAGGGCTCTCTCAGCCTCACCCACCTCACAGGGTGTCTGTTGTGGGGAGAGGAAAGGGAAGATGACTGTAAGCCGCTTTGAGCCTCCTTCAGATAGGGAAAAGCGGCATATAAAAACCAACTCTTCTTCTTCTTCTATGGTGTACATTTTGCTTAGGTCCCCAAGCTATTCCCTCCTCAAGCTCCAATCCCCCCTCCCTTTCCAGGTGATTTCTTGACCCTTTTCCTATCATTTTAAAATGGCACCATACCCAGGAACCAGTTCCATTATTTCTATATTTCTCTCTGTCTGTTTTGTCAGTCTTTCTGTCTGCCTTTCTCTTTCTATGTCTTTCTGTCTGCCTGTCTGTCTGCCTGCCTGCCCGCCTGCTTTTCTCCTTTCCCCCACAGCCTTCCCTGTGACTTATGTGGGGATGGCCAAGCAGCTGGGAGACCTCCCCATGCCTCTACAACCCTGCCTCCCCCTCCCACTAGCGCCCACTGCATTTTGGCCTACAGCGGGCTTTACAGCTAGTGCATCTGATAAAATGTAACATCTTTAAAGGATTAAAATTTTGAAGGGAAAAAATAACACTTCCATATACTGGGTGGAGCCGGTGATGCTGAAAGAGTAAAGGTTTAAATTTCCCCCCTGATCAGCTCTCCTCTTTTTTATTGCTTTCCAGCCACAGGTACTTGTAAATTTTCTCAATGGAGAAATAGCTGCTTTGAGAGTGGCAATGATAGAGGAGAAACGATTACTTCCTCCACACGCCAGGGCCTGATTTGATTTTCCAGACCTGATCATTGCTCTCCGGCCATCTCATCACCTTTCCCCCTAAAACAAATGCTTGAAAGAGGTTGAATATTTGAAACAGTCATTTAAAAGCTGTTGTGTTTTGCTGCCTTTATTCTCTTCTGTTTCTTTCTCTGTTACTTTGAACTTCTTATTCTGCTGATAGACAGTTTCTCCAGTCTCACTATATTGACTGTTCCTCTTCTTGGAACTAGCTATTAAATACTATTATTTCTCTTCAAACCAACAATGCATCTGTCTGTCAGAATTTTATCTGACTTCCATGTTCTGCCAATGTATCTTCCAGTAAATTGTTCATGTTCTGGGAAATGAGTGGGCAGAAAAAGCACTCAAACATCAGGTAAGCATAAGAACAACTCTCTGCCAAGTTGAAAAGGACTCTGCGTTACACACACAGTTTGAGTTTCAAGCCTGACCAAAGTTGTCAGTAATAAAACTAAAACAGGTAAGGGATGTATCCTTATTAAGAAGAAGAGATTTATTATTTTCTCAGGTGCATTATTTCAAATCTGTTCTTCCAGAATCCATCTTTGCATCTATTCAAAACAAAATAGAACAGAAGATGTATTTTTCAGCACAAAGATGTTTTTGAAGGCTTATGTTAATGCTTTATTGCAGTTGAAAATGTGCAGACATTTAAATAAGGAAGCATTCAGAAAATAAAATCAAAATTATGTGATTTCTACAGACCCAAGAAAATTTTTGTCCACATTTTAGGGCTCAGTGTGACTGACTCATGGACAGTTCCCTTTGGCTTGTTAGTGATCTATATATAGCTAGTTTGAAAATGTGCATCATAAATAAGAAATGTGTAAGTCCTTCTATCTGTGCATTAATTTAGAAGAAGTAAGAAGTTGGTACTTATATGCCGCTTTTTCTGTCCGGAGTGACCATTTATGCACTGGGGGTTTCATGCTGGGCTGCAGGCTGGAGTTTTAGTTGTGGCAGGCTGCCCCACCTCTTCCTGAACCCACACGGGGGAGCATTTGGCCCTGTGTACCTCATCCGTCCCCAATTTGTGCCCCTGCACGGGAGCTGGGGCAGTGAAGTTCCCAGTGCATAAACGGTCAAAGTGGCTTACCTTCGCCTTCCCTTTCCTCTCCCCACAACAGACAACTTGTGAGATAGGTGAGGCTGAGAGATCCCAGATATTACTGCTCAGTCAATACAGCTTTATCAGTGCTGTGGCAAACCCAACATCACCCAGCTGGCTGCAAGTGGGGAGTGGGAAATTGAAACTGGCTTGCCAGATTAGAAGTTTGCACTCCTAACCACTACACCAAGCTGGTTACATTGCAGCTTCCAGGACCTTCTGAAACTTGCAATGTTTGTAAAAACCTGGCAGCAGGAATCTTTTTTCACTCTCTAGGGGACATTCTGATGAGGATTTCATTCACATCTGTTTTACTGTAATTCCAAAAACAAGAACACTTTGTACATACGAAATAATGCACACTTCTCTTATATTCCAATGGGGTTTGTCCATAACTTCCTAGGAAAATGTTTCTTGGTTCTCTAAAGAGTTCTAAAACTTCATAAACTTGTCAGATAACTGGGTTTGATAAAGTCACAGAAAAGAACGTGCATGCATTTCCAAAATGAACTGATATGAGCAAGAACAAGATAAAAATGAATTAATTAATCCTATGTATGTAATTTCTTTTCCTGTGCCCTGGCAAACTAGTTTAGAAAGTTCAAAAAAAAAAGGGGGGGAATGGGCAGGAGACCAGTAGAGTCATTCACAGGCTGGCCAATAGATTCTTGGATTAATTTAAAGGACATTCAAGGATGGATTGGTGGGCTAGTAGAGTTGTGCATTTGGCCAAGCCAAGCCAAAGAAATACCCCTAAAATATCTTATCATTATTACATAATTCAGCAGGAGCTTTAGGCTATCTGAAATGGTCGATGTCCCAAAAATAGCAAATAGTGAACTCTCAGCTTGGAGAAAGCATTTAAAGGGACCACGAGCCCTTTAAATACTTTCAATCATGCCACTACAATTGCTTGCAAAAAACATTAAAATTGTCAAGGGTCCACATTTCCTATTTTCCTCCATTGGCAACAATGGAGAATGGAGGCACCTTCTTTGGAATTGGACTCTCTGGTACCATCTTTTTCAAATTTGACTATAATAGTCAGTATTCCTGAATATACCACATTGGAGGGCGGTATATATATATAAATTTATTATTATTATTATTATTATTATTATTATTATTATTATTATTATTTACTGAATCAAAACACCACACTGTATTGGGATTCAGGAATATGCATAAATAAGATATTTTCCAGGTTTGATTACCTGAACTTGAAAGATACCATTTTTTAGCACACCCCTACTGGCTAAGATGCAGCCATCCAATGGGAAGCCATCCAATGGGAAGGCAAGACAATTAATTATTCCTCCTTCACAAGATCTCAGAGCTGACAGGGGGGGTATGATATTTAAACTCTGCCTACTGTCTTGTCACAATTAAACTTAGTCCAGTATCCATGTAAGTGAATACTTAGGGCATTTCTGCACAGTGATCAAAAAAGTGAGACACCTGCAATAACATGATATTAAATTAAGCTATTTCTCCCCTCCATACTTCAAAGTCTTCCTGCCACATCTCCCCCTCCCCACATGCTATGCAAACAGCAAACGAGAGAACTATGCACTATTTACTCACTGCTCCTCGGCTTGTCAATCAACGGGCCCAACCAATTGGTTGGTGACCTTGGGCTTGCCACAGCACTGATAAAGCTATTCTGACCAAGCAGTAATATCAGGGCTCTCTCAACCTCACCTACCTTCTTCTTCTTCTTCTTCTTCTTCATCCTGTAACCCTTGTCTGGAGGTACACATGTGAAGGCCACACATGCATTCTTCCTTTTTCTTGAGTAATAATGGATTCTTCCTTGGAGGTTGTCAGTGAATGTGTTTGTGCCTATCTTCCATCTTCACTCTCCTTTATACAATTGCTGCATTTATGATTAAACAGTTACTTGGATTTAGATGACTAGGCCAACTTTTCGGGTAATAAAGTGAACTATTTTATTGGAAGTCTCCTTGAACATGTAGTACAGAATTCAACAGCACCTTAGAGACCAACAAGACTTGATGTGTGTGTGTAAACTTTTGAGAGCTCCCTTCATCAGAATGCTGCACATTGGGATGGCCTCATCAAGTCCTTTCAGCCCCTTGCTTGTATGTTTCTGTTCATCAGCCAACACGGCATGTTACAGTGCAGCATGAAGTATATTGCTCGCCAGAAATCAACAAACACAGTGTTAAAAGAGACACCATTTCTTTGCTGTTCACAATGGGAAGCTTCTCCTCCCCCCCTTCTTTTCAAGGAACTGTCTCTTTCTGATGATTTGTCCTGGCTCCTTGTGATAAGACTTGTATTAAATGAAAAGCCTTTTCAAGAATATCCCAAGAGATTGTCAAAGCAAAACTTAACTGAGTGGACTGCAGGATTTCCTGAAGTGTCATTTAGCTGAACGGTCCCCCCCCACACACACACACGCACACACACAAATCTGTCAGTGATATTCAGTTTGTAATTTTCTTTCCTGTCAGTTATGTTAAACAAGACCTTCAAAAATTAAATAGGAATGGGCTTTTCAAAAACTGGAGGGGGGATCCCTGACAATTTTTATGTTCCAAATATTAAGAATGTTTTTATGCATGCACTGGTGGGGGCAGGGAGTCACCCCTGCCAGCTCTGGGGCTCTGCGGAGCCCACAGGGATGCGTGGTGTCCCTACAGGGACACCATAGGGTCGGGGCTCGGTGGGCGGACAAGCCTGGTGCTGGCGATTATGCACAGCGCCGGCCCGCCGCAGCCCCAGCTTACCCAGGAAGCTGCAGAAGATCCCGCGGTCGCTTGCCTTCCATAGCCCTGGGCTGGAAGGTACCCACACTGGCGGTGGCTGCGAGCATTATCAGTGATTTTAACCGAACCGCTCCTGCCGCCAGCGCGAGCATTATGGCCCATGCATAAGAGGCCTATGAGATTTCTGAAATTATACTCTGCCTTGCGTATCTGAATGGAAGACCACTAAGTAAGCCTCTGCAGAGGAAGAGAATAACACACACAACCTTTGCTTCCTACCTGCTGGGGTTGCCACAAGTCAGTTGCAACTGTACTTACCTACATAGAATCATAGAATCATAGAGTTGGAAGGGGCCATACAGGCCATCTAGTCCAACCCCCTGCTCAATGCAGGATTAGCCCTAAGCATCCTAAAGCATTCAGGAAAAGTGTGTATCCAACCTTTGCTTGAAGACTGCATATGTATATCCAAATGTGCATCCCAAATTTGAATATGGGGAGAAGTTTCCACACACAAAAATATGGATTGGTAACACACACACACACGCAATCACAATAGTAGGAATGATTTTTTTCCAAATGATTCATGCCATCATTTGGCTACCATCCTCCTATTTTCCTCCATTCACAGTACTGTCTCATTTTTGTGGAAGCTTATGATTGAGCTTCCTCTAATTTGTCATCATAAATGCTTACTCCCTTACCCTAGAATAATGTATTGGGTAGAAATAAGGGGTTGTTGTTGAAGCCCTCCTTGATTTCTGCCAACCTCCCTAGAATCCCTGGTTATTCCTCCCATCAACTGACTTCTTGACATGTAACACTTAGCCACCAATCATTTAAATAATGAATAAGCAAACCAGCCAGACACTAAGGAGAACAGAATAGCGTTGCTTTTACAAAAGGGTTTATCATTTGTCAACAGAAAGGTTTGCAATAATAACATAACAAAAGCTGAAAGAAATGGGAAGGGACATAGTCGTATACCCCTATTATCTGAACATCTAGAAATATGTCAGTAGCGACAAGTAAAGTAGAAGGCAGTTACTCCTGCCTTCATGGCTAGATAGCACAAAGTAAATTACTTTTTGGACACTAAGGGTTATTTTTTTCTCCCCATGTTTACATATATTCATTCTCCATTGTAATTGTTGAAGAGCAGGGGATATGTACTCAGTTTTGTTACTATTAAATCTGAAAACCTTTCATTGTGGTGAAATATTCTTTGCATAGGTGTCTGGCATACTGATGCAGCAATGTGTGAGCTGCCGTCTGGGAAAGTTCAAGGCCTCTTTGAATCTCAGGCATCAAAATTGCCTATGACTAGCCTTTTGTTTCTGAGAAAGCAGCAGAGGCTCTGGTTGTCTGATATTTCCTGTGGCTGATCAACCTCTGTTGGAAAGGGCTTCTTAACAGTTAACTAAAGATAAGGCTAAAAGTACTGCCTATGCAGAGATAATGAACTGTGCTTCAATAAAGGACAGCTCTGATGCATCAGTTCGTTGCAGACAGACAGAAAAAGACCTACTGTAAATGGAGGGAAAAATGGGTAAAAAGATAACTGCAAAGAATGACACCCCTTTAAAAGATATCTGTAAAAGAGCTGTGTTAGAGGGCAATAACAATGCAGTGGATAGACCTGTTAAACTCCAGAGAAATGAAGTTGGGTTTCATCATCTGTGGTAAAGCCATTCTGTCTTGCTTTCTACCTAGACAAGATAAAATGGCATGGCCTTATGCATTCTACCATGTTCTTCTCATAGGAAAGTTGGAGTGACAGTATAGTGATAAGCTAGGGATTATACGGCACATACGATTTACTCATTGGAATTCAACTTGTCCTGCAATAATTTTACATTAGTAGGAAACACAGGTTACTTACAGCAAACCTATTGTGAACTTGGATGGGAAACATCCATTGGCCATTAGAGAAAAATTCCTGAAAATGGAGTGTAAAGGCTGGTTCACAAGAAAAACCCTGTGTCATTTGCTCCATAGGAAGCTAGTTTCATACATACAGTTGTATGCACAAGATTCCACTTCTGACATGCCATCACAAACACTAGCATTTGAATATGTATAGTGGTGTATCAAAAACAACACCCTATGGGTGGTAGGTTGCATGCTATGCCTGGGCTGGTGAGGCAATTCATGCCATGATTCCATGATGTTAAATATATATATATATATATATATATATATATATATATATATATATATATATATATATATATATATATATATATATATATATATATATATATATAAAAAATGTTTATATACCTGCCTTTCTCTGGAGCATCTCAGGATTCATGGCATATAAATTTACAGAAAAACTGTATAAACAATAGGATTTTAAAAATGCATTAGAACAGATATATATTAAAAACCAATCTAGATATAACTATGCCTCATAAGAAGAATATTTTCTACAAATACAATTGTAGTATTTCTGTTGGATCCATTACTTCATTCTTAGGTTTCTAAGATACAAGAGCACAACAAATACATTCAAACTGTTGTGCAAATAAATCCTTAATCCAAATGCTTGACCCACTGAATTGTGGGCTAGGCTAAAAGCTCTCCTCCATCAAAGGGCACATACTTATGATCACTTCCTATGACCTACATGTCCCTTTACATATTGTAATCATGATGATGTTAAAAAGAACCTAGATGATGGCTCTTTTGCGTTGTGAACCATGGTAATTTTCCCAAAAAGCACAAGCTCGGAGTCTAAGCAAAGGCTCAGTTTATTTTCAGAAAGGAACCAACAGCATCATAGCATCACAGAAACTCCCGTGATGCTTAAGAAAAAGGCCATAGAATTCATAAAACATGTATAGACCCATCATTTAAGGTCACACTGAATAGTTCTTATCTTCAAAGGATAGCCAAAACATCCAGAGCTGCAACAGAGGCCATCTGGTCCTGAGCATGGGGATAGCAAAGTGGGAAGGGAAATGATTGGAGCAACTTGCCACAGAGGGTTCTGGAAGGAAGCTGTGGGCTACCTGACATTTTGTCCCTTTTAAGCATATGTCTATGGGTTGATGTGATGTCTTTTTTTCCAGTCCACATTAGACATTATATGTTTACAAACCAGGATTTTTTTATTATTTCAAGTTGATCAGCACAGAGTTTAAAGGATGGTTTGGGGGCATGTGGTATGTATAATATAGTCATTATGTAATCATCTGAAATCAACTTGGAATAAAAACAGCTTTCCCAGCAAGTGCTTACCCACCCTACAGGTTGTCTGTTGTGGGGAGAGGAATGAGAAGGCGACTGTAAGCCGCTTTGAGCCTCCTTCGGGTAGGGAAAAGCGGCATATAAGAACCAACTCTTCTTCTTCTTCTTCTTCTTCTTCTTGTTCAGAATCGAACCTGGCTTGCCAGATTAGAAGTCCGCACTCCTAACCACTACACCAAACTGGTTTCTTTGGTTTAGGTTTGACTTGTAACAAAAATAATAGATACATTTTCAGTGCAGTGAAAATGATTTGAATATTGACTGTTTACCCCAAACTCAAATGCCTCAGGGTGCATTAAACATGTATTAACAAAAAGAATTGCAAGAGATTTGATGGATCAAATCAAATGTTCATCTAATCCAGCATCATGTTTCCCACAGTGGTCAACAAATGCCTCTAGGAAGTCTGTGAGCAGGGTGTGAAAGCAATAGCTCTTGCCACTGGTACCTAGAAACTAGTACTGAAAGAGGTATTTGAAGCCTCTGGACATGGAGATTCTCTTCAGGCTGTTTAGAATCATAGAAGAGTCCAAGCAGGTCATCTAGTCCAACCCCCTGCTCAATGCAGGGTCAGCCTAAAGCATTCAGGATAAGTTTCTGTTCAGATGAGTGTCTCACTTATAAGCACTTAAACTAGGGGATGCCACAACATTCTGTGGTAGTGAATTAATTATGCATTGTGTGAAAAGTTTTTTTTTCTGTCTTGAATCTTCTGTCTTTTAATCTCTTTAAATTTGGGGGGGGGGTAGAATTGTGAGAGGAAGCAAAAATATCCACTTTCTGAATACCATGCATGTCAAAAAATTCTAATACAATACATAGAATGCTGAATCTAGCATAGCTTTGTGAAAATACCATCACACTAGCATAAGTGAATGCAGCAACTGGCTTAAATGATTTGTGGGTTGAATCTTTAAAAGCAAAACAAAGTCTATTCAAGAGACAAAAAAAGAGCTTCTCTATCTACTTTGTTTCCAGAGAAGCATTTTCTTCCTCCTCTGACACAGAATCTTATATAATTGCATGTCAAAATGTCCCAAACAAAGTAAATAATAAATGGCTAATTCAGATTTACTGGGAATAAAGAGTTTTGGCATGTGCAGGCAAAAACCAAAATGAAATGAAACAGGCTGGATGCTTATAGAATAACTCCAGACCAGAGGGGTAACAGAAGAGATTTTTTTTCCACACCACAACAATGAAGGATGTTTTAATCGAACACAGTGATCAAGAGGATCTGCCTGGGAAATTAATAATTTGGAGAATATGAAAAAAAGACTTACTGAGAAATGTGAGTAATGCATAGCATGCCTTATTTGTTACCCCAAAAGGCAGTCTTCTAATTCCTTGTTCCCCAACCCCCAGGCTGCGCTCCGGTACCGGGCTGTGGAGCCCTTGGTACCGGGCCACAGGGGGGAGGTGCAGGCGGGTGCAAACGCACAGGCACGGAGCTGAAGAAGATCCAGGGCATACCCACACATCCTGAGCAGCAGTCAGAATTCTGATATAGAATAAAATGTGCCCTCTGGCAGGTATGACATGATTGTCAGAAAAAAAATAATAACTTAATGGGATTTCAGGACGTGGACAAAAAAAAAGATAGGACAGACTTGATGGATTTTCCTGAGATGGATTATAGGTAAGAACAGGTCTTGATGACCCTTCAAGTACTGTACAGGAAATGCTACTAGGTTTCATGAATAAAATTAAAAGTTGTTTAATTAAGGCAAATGGGTGCAAGGAAGTGAGGCTGAATTTTAATGAAATTAACCTAAATTATCCAGGGTGTAGAATACTATATAGTCAGTCACTTGTACTCACAGTTATTATACCTGGCTGATTTTTGACTTTTGAAAAGAAGCCTATTTACTTTTTGCCTTGCAGGGGAATATTGACCGCCTAATGAGGACACTGAAAACCATAATTTGGCATAAAATATTTGGCCACAGCCTTTATTCAACATTGAGCATGGCAAGCATGGGAAGAGAAATTTGCCCTCTTGTGGTCAGCTGACCACAAGGCAGCCCATCACAGCCTGCCCCTCAATGGGTTGCATTGGCTATCCAGCCCAAAATCGCAGATATAACAGCAGGCTGAAAAGGGGGCTGAGGCAACATGGAGGGATCCCTCGCAGCAGTGCTCAGTGGCACCTGTGGCATTGGCACATGTCCCTATTGATTTCCAACAGGTGGCCCACTCATCCTTCCTACCTGTGGATAAGACATTTGTCTTGTTCCCTCCTGGCATATGGGCCCACTTTCATGTTCTAGGCATTGTGGTACTTTAAGTCCCACCTTGCCTGGATGTTGTTTGAAGACCACTCATGAGCCAACTTGTCTTACGCCATGGCTTCTGCATCCCCAGAAAATGCTTTGGCATCCAAAACATTTTCTAAGTGTCAAGTGCCAACTCCCTTCTGGGTAAACACTGGCAACAAGGCGTAGAAATTATACATAACCCCCTAACCAGTTAATGAAGGAGTGATCATTTTGTACTGCTGTAAAGCCTTTTTAAAATCCCTTTTGGACCCTGTTTTTGGGATCCCTTCATCTGGTCGCACCATGTTAAATATGTCAACATAATACGCATCAAGGGCCCTCTTGCATATTTTCTTAGTAAGGTGAATACCAGGCAAATTTTCCCAACTGCATAATGCAAAGGGGACTCACCCGCCCCCACCTTTTCTTTATAATAAGTATCCACGAAATCTCACTGATTCATCATCCAGGTCAGGATACCCAGAACCAAAGAACCCTGAAGCCAATGGGTCCCATCCCATTGGCCTTCAGAGGTTTTGTCTTCAGATGAGGAAGACTCATCCAAGGGGAAAAATCTGAATTCAGTGCCACTCTGGAAGACAGCTCTGGAGGACAAACAAGGGGCAGGCTGAAAAGGAGTCTTGGGGGAAGAAATCCCCCTGGCACCTAATGGGGAATTCTCTCTGGCATCTAGCGGGGACTAATCTTCTGGGGAAAGAAGCCTTCCTAGCCCAGGAGTTCTGAAAGGAATTGTGGTCTTTGAGAATGGAGGAAATTTGGGCTAAGAAAAAGAGGTGTGTCAGTGAGAGGACCATTCTCTAGCCTTCAGGGAAGCTGTATTCACCTGAGGGGATTGCTTCCAGGCTGTGAAGCTTTCCCAGAGGGTAAAAAAAGTACAGCTCTCTTTGCCACAAAGTCTGCTTCACAATTAATAATCTACTGAAACTTCATTTAATAACATCCGTCTATTTAATAAAGTTCAATTTATTATTGCTATTCTCTAAAGAGTCAGTGATATTTCCGTCATTCAGTTCAGAAATCCTTGTCTATTATAAGGGACTAAGGTTGGACAATTTGAGAACCATTTAAAATATAACTCACTACCAGGCTGACCTGCAAGAGAAAGAAGATTAAGGAACTTCCATGTTGTTAAAGAAGACGAAGTTGTGTGTCTTAGTTCCCTAACCTCTTCCATCATAATTAGGTCCAACAGGATGTCGTCAGGGAAGCACTATTGAGGAATGATGGTAACAACAACCTGCCCTCCCCAGTGTTCTGAATTCGAAGAACATGTTTGCCCAGTTCTCAATCACTCCTTGAACAATTTATAAAATGGGGTGATTCAATTCACAGTCTCCCCCACCGGCATTTTATTTGCCCTTGCATTTCAAGACATTCCCAAAACCCAACTGTACATGAGCAAACAAATGCCAAGATTCCACCCCTCCCCCATTTTTTCATAATGGAACCTACTACAGATATTTCAATACTTTTCATTATGGTTTCCTTTACTTGATCTTATAATTAATGTAAGTTAAATACTGCTATATTATGATGAATATGCAGCTGAAGGAGCAGTGGCCAGTATACCCTGATGTGCACACACAAAACTTTTCATTAACATTTAAGCCCTGTGGGTTTCACAGTCTCATTATGGCAATATGTCATTTATTTTGAAATAATTATCTTTTGCATAAAGAAAAGAAAACAAATGCTGCACACCCAATTGATTCAGTATATTATCATGACTGAAATACTAACTGGAGAATCCCTCTGATCCCAGAAGTCTCGTCTTTCTCTACAAGAAATCATTAAAAATTAAACAGTAGTGGTCTTTTGCCTAAACATGCTTCTCCAGGCATTTTCAATAGCAGCTTTTTCAATAGCAGTTAGAAAAAGAAAGAAAGAAAGAAACCCAGCTGGTTGCATGTGGGGGAATGCAGAATTGAACCTGGCATGCCAGATTAGAAGTCCACACTCCTAACCACTACACCAAACTGGCTCTCACACCAAACTGGCTCTCACCAAACTGGCTCATACCAAACTAGCACCAAACATGCAGCCAGCGGGGGGACCTTGGGGTCAACATGGCACTGATAAATCTGTTCTGACCGAGCAGTGATATCAGGGCTCTCTCAGCCTCACCTACTCCACAGGGTGTCTGTTGTGGAGAGAGGAAAGGAAAGGCAACTGTAAGACACTTGGAGACTCCTTCGGGTAGAGAAAAGTGGCATATAAGAACCAACTCTTCTTCTTCTACCTGCAATTCCAGTATGCTCATAATATCTCCCTGGAATAAGCCAGCTCTCAACTACTGGAATACATGGTTAATATTTTCTGCTAGTTCCATCACTGAAATGTTTGTCAAGGCAATATTTTACATTGTTTTGCATGCCGTAATTCCATGCATTTAGAGCTGTGGTCCTTTCTTCCAGTCTTCCTGGAGTTCAATTGGGGGGGGGGATAAATGGTTTATCTATCTATGCCCTTCCTTCACTCCATGTAGAGGAATCCTGTTTTGAAAGCTCCCTGACAGTACTTAGATGGGTTACAGGGAGAGAAATCTTTTCCTAATACCTCAAAATCCTGTCAGTGCCACACCATTTATCGCACAGTGTCAGTTTCCGATTTAAAACCTTCATTGTGAAGGTGCTTCCAGTTGGGAAGCTGACATGGAATGTTGCTGCGAAAGAATTAGCTGATGCTCTTTTATGAGAACAAGAAAGTGAGGAAGTTGCATCTCTGCCACACTATAGAAAAGCAGCTGTTTTAAAACAGGTTCTTCCCACACCCTGCAGTGCAGACAAAAATGTTTCTTTTGTGAAAACATAATGTGATCATCTGTTTGTTGCACCAGTGCTCACAATATCTGGAGGGATGTAATCAGTAACCTGGTTGTGCCAGGTTGAAAAGAGCATAAAGAAACGGGAGCTGTCTGAGTCAATAGAGTTTTCTAACATTCTTTCAGCTTTGGAAGTCACTATGGGCTGAAACCTTGTTCATTGAGTCACACTGGCATCTAGTGGTGATATGCTGAGATGATTTAGCCCATCAAAAGACCACAGTGGCCTTGTTCCCATGATTTATGGACTTAATAGTGCTATTCTGCTCAGAACTGGCTACAATGGTCATTGATTAACAAAACCATTTAAGATGGCTGTGAACAAGCTGCAGAGGATCTAGAGCAGTGGTTCTCAACCTTTCACAGGGATCACAGCAGGGCGAGCAGCTTGGCCAGGGGGAGGGGGGCACCACCACTGTTGCTGCTCCTCCTGAAGGTGCCCACCAATTTATGTACAATTTATAAGCACTTTATATACAATCATGAACAATGGATCTTCACGCCATTGGTCAGTTTCAGTTTAATTTCTGTGAGAGAACACTTGCATAATTTTATGGTTGGGGGGTCACCACAACATGAGGAACTGTATTAAAGGGTCTCGGCATTAGGAAGGTTGAGAATCACTGATCTAGAGGATGGATACAATAAGGATACTTATTGGGAATGAACAGAGCAATCCTGTGTCATATTAGAAAAGTTCCCTATGTGTTTGTTGTGTGTAGCTTGGGTCCATTTTATACACTTTTGAAGCTGCCCAGAACATCCTCCAAAGTATTTTCCTTGGGAATGCCCTACATCCAATCTGCACATAATTTGGCGAGTGAGTAGAGGAGTATCATGGGAAGGTCCCCCGGTGAGTTTGACGCCTCTAGCCTGCACAGGGTCCATTCTGTACACTCCTGAACCTGCACCTGACAATTTCCCAGAGAGCACTTTTCTGGGGGTGCCTTCTTTGGAGAGGCCATAACTTGGGCTCTGTAAATCTAATTTTCACCAATCATGGAGGACTGGTAGAGGAGAGTCATCCAGATATCTCCTGAGAATTTGGTGTCTCTAGCATTTAAAATATTTATGTGCTACATTTCCACCCAACTAGGGTCCCCAAGATAAGGAACATTAAAATATTAAGCACATTTAAACATTAAACAACATATAAAATAATTCAATAAATACATATAAATAACCCCAAAGCTACAGAGGAGGGACAATAAGTTACTGGGGGCATGTTAAACAAAACAGCCTTCAAGGGCAGTCTCACTTAGTATGCATTGCAGTAAGCTAATCAATACGCTCCCAGGGGCAGGTTGATCAGCATGGTGGAATCATGCTGCAAGGTGCTGTGGAGCATCTTTTTCAGCTTCTTAGAAGGAGTTTTCCTTAAAAAGATAAAATAAATGCTTACTACCACTTGCAGCATGGTGCTGCCGCATGAGGCATGTTTTAAAGAAAGTGTTATTGTGTTATGTTTTTAAAAATAAAAAGAAATGCCCCATGCTGCTCTGCTGCACAGCAGGGCAGTGGTAAGCATTTGTTTCATCTTTTTTAGGAAGACTCCTTCTAAGAAATTGATATAAATGCTCTACCCCACCCCACCCCACAGTGCAACAGAGTCATGTAGGGCATTTCTTTTCATTTTTAAGAATGAGTTATTGCAGGTGAGGTAGGGAGAAGCCAAGCCTGGTGATGGTAGAAGTGGGAGGGCTAGGTGGGCAGCCTAGCAAGCAGGAACTGGCTGAAGTGACGCTTGGGGAGGTGGACTGGTTGCAAGAGTAGGGAAAGGGACAGCCCAACTTTTCTGCTTCCAGATGGCCCAGGTCTCACTTATGCCCTGATTAGGCCCACAACAAAAAGGGGAATGTGGGACAACTGAGAGCCTGAGTCAGGCCAGGCCTGGAATGGTCACTGATCAGGCCTGATTTCATCTGGAAGTGGGAATTAGATTAAGGTGACCACAGTTGAAGGGAGGTAAGGTGGGATGCGCTGCTGCCACCACTGTGGTAGCAGCGGGCCCCTGCCCTCCAACTGGGCTCCCTGGCAGTGCCCAACCCTCACTCCCTCCGACTGGGCTCTGCAGCGACAGGCGACCAGGACAAGGACGACGAGGAGAGGAGGAGAAGGCAGTGGCACACGAGCCCCAGTGTCATTGTCGTGGGGCGGCTGGACAGAGCCATGGAGACAGGCTGTGCTCAGTGGTGGTGTTGGCATCTTGGGGCCTCATGTGGCTGCCTGGGTGGCATCGCGGTGGACGGGGCGGCGGCCGAGCCTTACCTTGCCTTGGCTGGTGCGATCCCTCCCTCCACCCTTCCTCAATGTGACCAGGAGAGTAAAGAGAGCCTGGGGGTCATCGGTGGCAGGGGGAAGCCACCCCGAACCTCCGAAAAGAAATGCGGAGCCGGCAATGACTGAGCCCTGGCATGAGTTTTCTTTACTTCATCCTGTTTGCTTAGATCTCCATCCCACTTGCCATGAAGGGGCTGTGTGAGGGAGAACAACTCCCACCTGGCTCCCGCCCCATCTCAAGAGACCTAAAATGCAGGATGCCAGCATCCAGGAAGAGGGGAGTGGAACCCCAGCCCACCTCACAGCAGCTCCCTCCCTCACCCTTGGTCACCTCCAGCACCTTCACCTGCTCCTCAGTGGCAGCACCCCTGCCCCAGGCACAGGATCCTGAGTGACTCAGGGACTCCACCAGTGCCTCCTTCAGCCCCTGAGCCACAGGCCCCAGCCCCACACCTGACATCCTGCTGCGCCCTTTTTGCAACCTCGCTCTGACTGGGACAGATGGAGAGGGGGCAACTGGAGGAGCCCACCAGGGCTGAAAGAGAAATGGGGGTGGGGCAGGAAGGTGCCACTGTGCGCCAAATGCGCACCCAGTGACATACTCATATCCAGGGAGTGATGCCAACAGGAACCGTGCGGGGGGAGGGATTCGAACAGCACCTCCTGCCTCCCACATGGGGTTATGGGGAAATGAGTCTTTCCTTCTCACGGAGGGCAAAAGATCTAGCCAAAGAAATCGAGACAAATGACGCGGGACGCAGGAAAATTCTTTAATATCAGGATAATCCCACCAAAACTGGGACTTCTAGTCACCATAAATTAGATCCATGCCCAAATAAATGGTGATCCCACCCTTGTTCAGAAGCAGTCCTAGTCAAAGAGAGAGTTAGCTCAGAAGAGTGCAGAGATCCCCGGTCTGATGTGGCTAGAAACTGCCTTTAGAGACCTTAAGAGTCAGTTAAAAACGCAAGATGTGTAGTGGTGTTTCAAGAGAAGGTGACTATGTACTTGAAAGGGTGGATCAGTTTTCTGGAAGCTAAAAGAGTCAGAGAATACTCAGATAAAGTTTCCTGGAGTGTTTGGGGGAATACTGGAACAAAAGCCTTGCAAAATAAAGATTTTGGTAACTGAATAGCTTAAGAAACTCTGATTAGCCTGAAACATAACAAAAATCTGTGCATGTAACCTCATAGATTTTTTACCCCTGATTTCACCTGAACTTTCTCCTTTATGTCAAATAAAATATTTAGTTATTTTTAAATTTTAAAATATCTCAAGTGCCATTTTAGATGGTTTAAAGGTTCCCTGTGCTTAGGCAGGCAGGTAGGACAGCCAAAGTTCTTCAGGAAAGAGGAAAGCAGACTAATAGGGCTGCTCAGTCAGAAAAGGAAAGAAAAACAGAGGGGGAAATCTTGGCTCTGAGGAAGGGAAGTGGATGGAGCCGCCACATCATGATCCCAATATTCCTTGGGGGCTTTCCTTCCAATTACTGACCAGGCACAACCCTGATTCGTTTCCAAGACCTGATGAGATCAGGCCAGCTTGTGCTATCTATATCAGGGCAGGGACCTAATAGATGTATAAGAAGAGGTAAAGGTATCCCCTGTACAAGCACCGAGTCATATCTGACCCTTCGGGGTGACGCCCTCTAGCGTTTTCATGGCAGACTCAATACAGGGTGGTTTGCCTTCCCCAGTCATTACCGTTTACCCCCCAAGCAAGCTGGGTACTCATTTTACCGACCTCGGAAGAATGGAAGGCTGAGTCAACCTTGAGCCAGCTGCTGGGATTGAACTCCCAACCTCATGGGCAGACAGCTTCAGACAGCATTTCTGCTGCCTTACCACTCTGCGCTACATGAGCCTCATAAGAAGAGAGGCTATAGTAAAAGTGACATGTCAGTCTAAGAAACAAAGAATTCTGGGAATACATCCATAACTATGTGAAGAATATCGACTTTTATTTGTAAAGAATGGGATATACACAATATCCAATAAGTGCAGTGCACCTTAATAAAGATATGATATTATTTTTCAGTTTCAATTTCTGCATGATTCATACCTGGCACTGAGAGTAGGCTGTAGTTTATTTTAAACTTTAAATGTCATCTCCAATTGAATATCTAATACATTAAAACAGAATTATTTAACTATTGTCATCCACTTCTAGCTCAACCAAGGTTCTATTTTTAAAAGTCTAAGTCCCCTCTCCCCACAAAAAAATAATACTGCGTAGTTTATGTGAAAGTTGATAATGCTTCTCTTCACATACTTGTTTTATGAACTCAGTGTGGGATCAGTAGAGAATTCAGCTTTGGGGGCAGAAGATCCAGGGTTGCCAGGTCCCAGTCATGCCCCCACTATGACCAGTGTTCCAGTGGCACCAGATCATGCAGTGCCCTGCCATCTACCTCCAACTCTCCAGAGTGGTTGCAGTGCAGGCAAACTGATTAGACAGCGTGCCGGCAGAGTACAAAGCTGGTGGCTCACTATCAGACTAGATGGGGCACATCTGAGGATCCTTTGTCTGATAACGATTGAGCTCAAGTGGAGATATTTAGAACTTAATGTGGGAGGGTGGCAAAGTTTCATTTAAAGGGCAAAGGGACCTTGAGTGCTTTATAGGTGCAACATATGTGTTCCCTGCCCCCCTACCCGGAATCCGGTTTCTTGCAACACTGCAGTGAAACTTTGATGGACTGATCTTCTGGATTTGACCTTGGCTTACTCTACAGACCTGCGACTCTCCCTCTCAGCACCCTCTAACCAGAGTCCTGTGTCCTTGTTCCTCCAATGTCTCCTAACACCTTCCCAGACCAGGGTATTCTGTGGCACCCCGCTCCCCGCCCACCTTCCTAACTTCAGGACAGACTCCCTAGTACTAACTTCTAGCTTGCTTGTGGATTTCACTCTAACATTTTGGTTGTCTCTCCCTGATTTAACTACAGACTGTTTTAGGATTCTGCTTTCAGACTGTTTTGATTGTGGCTCCCCAGCTGCGGGTGGAGAGATTTTAAGGCTTTTATTGTGTTGGGTTTTTTAATCTATGTTTGTTGTAAGCTGCACGGAGATAATTTTGGAGAGGGGCAGCTTAGAAACCCAACAAATAAATAATAAATAAATAAAACAGGTTCCAGAAACAATGTGTCCGTGGAGGAAACTTGCTGACTGAAAAATGGAATATCTCTGTAGTGATGAAGCATGCCAATCACTGGTTGATAAAGATTTCATCCTGAGAGTTCTTACTCATCTTGAAATCCTTGGTGAATGTAGCCCTGAATGTTTGGTGTAGTGGGTGACCTTGGGCTCACCACAGCACTGATCAAACTGTTCTGACTGAGCAGTGATATCAGGGCTCTCTCAGCCTCACCCACCGCACAGAGTGTCTGTTGTGGGGAGAGGAAAGGGAAGGCAAATGTAAACCCCTTTGAGACTCCTTCAGGTAGAGAAAAGCAGCATATAAGAACCAACTCTTCTTCTTTTCTGATGGTGTACTAGTAATATCAGCAGACAGGTGCATGGTATAGGCCAGCCTCATCAGATCTCAGAAGCTAAGTAGGGTCAGTATTCAGTAGATGAGAAACCACCAAGGAAGCTAAGTGGGGTGAGGCACTGGCAAATCACCTCTGCTTCTCACCTTAAAATCCCCTTACTGAAGTTGCCATGGCAGTTGTGTACATACTGGCTATGACCAATATTCTGGACACAGAAGCAGTCATTCATGACTTGGCATCCTCATGAATTTGCTACTTCGATCTGTTCCACTGTGACATTGCTATTGCATGCTTCTTCCAAAAAGCTCAGAACTGCATACATATTCCTCTCCTCCTCTATTCCTGCAGAAACCTTGTGATAAATATTAGGCTGAGACTATTTCCACATCAGAAGACATACCTTGTTTTAGATTTCTCTTTGGATTTCCTTTGGATGTTGCAAATCGACTCTAGGCTTTCCCCATTGGGTTTTCCTCTCTGAATTTCCCAGGCTGAAATTTGCTATATGCTTTCCATATCTGAGTCCAATGGAGGCAACCTCCAATCAGACTTTCCCCTTCTCAGTTTTCCCCACAAAATGGTCCCTGTTGGACCTTTCTTCTTGTTGTGCCTCTTAATTCCACTATTCTGCACCCTTGATCATCTCCCCTGTCCCAGTGTCCCAGGGAGGATGGCAAGAGGGAAAGGGCATGCACAAACAGCTCAAAACGGTGGGTGTTGGGGGGAAAAACTGAATGTATGCATTTCTCCATTGGGCAGCCCCAGATTAGATTCCACCTTGATAGATTAAATGCTGTAGCTAGGAATTTCCGAAATGTGTGATAAGTCAGAGGGCCATTTGGGACTATACCTGGAAAGGCGGATTTTAATGTGGAAACAAGCAGAAGACTCAGACATGTAAAAATCCAGATCCAAACAATATTGCTAGTGTAGTCTGAGAGAGTTTGACTGGACAGAGAGCTTCAAAGCAGGGTAAAGATTTGGCCCTGCAACTCTCTAGTCATAACTGAACCCTCTGATTAATTCACCACATGGGATGCCTCCATTTATAAGCGTTTGAGGACTGCTTAGAATCCGTAACTACTGCACAATGCAACTGCTATTGTTCCCTAGGTGGTTGAAATGCAGGACTATACATATGCAAACGATCTGCTTTGTAGTGTGATCATGGCTTTACTTTAATGTGGAAAATATAGGTGATCAGAAATAACAGGAGAGTTTGGGATTTACAAAATCAACAACAACAAAGCCTTTATTGGCATAAAGGATTTATAAAATCTATGGAATGTTCTTCAAACCCTGCTGTGCCTCCTCATGCACATTTTCAGGTAGTTGGTGCCACACACTAACTAATTTGCTTTGCTCCTTATGAAGTCAGATTCAGAATTCAGGCATACAGTGCAATGAATGCTTGGAGCTTTTAACATACAATGGCAGATGAACTGAAAGCCTACATTGGCTTGTTTCTCCTGGCTGTATTTGCAACCTGTTGGAATGCCTTCAAGAATTCATTTTTCTTGGATGACAAATGGATCAGAGTGGTGGTTTCAGTATGGAAATAAAATGTCAAATTGCTCTGAGTCACTCAGTAATAATAACCTTGAGCCAAGCATGGAAAAGCAAGGACATCAGCCAGATTACCAAATGTAGATTAGCATGATCTATTATATTTCCAATAGCCACTTATGGCTGTGAAAGTTGGATAATGAAGAAATCGGACAGGTGTTGATTCATTTGAACTCTGGTGCTGAAGAAGGCTTCCATGGACAGCAAAAGTCACAAACAAGGAAATACTAGAACACATAAAGCCTGATATATCACTGGAAGGCACTTATGCTAGGACTATCGGTAAAGGTAAAGGTATCTTGACCTAGTCATGTCTGACCCTTGGGGTGATGCCCTCTAGCATTTTCATGGAAGACTTAATACAGGGTGATTTGTCAGTGCCTTCCCCAGTCATTACCGTTTCCCCCCCCCCCCAGCAAGCTGGGTACTCATTTTACCGACCTCGGAAGGATGGAAGGCTGAGTCAACCTTATGCTTGGACTAGTCAGTGATAAAAGGAAACCAGGCCAACAAACAGCATAGTGATTAGATACGACCAAAATGGAAACTGGCCAGAGAAGGAAGTGGTGCAAGATTGAAAAATGTAGAGACAGCTGAGCCATAAGATTGCCAAGAGTTGCCACAACTGAATGGCTAAAATCATTGAACATGACTCAAGGATTTTGCTGTCAACAATGACAGGTTCACAGAAGACCCAGACTAAAAGAAATTGCTTATCTGTCTATAAAATGAGACATGTGTGATGCTGAAAGATGGCAATTTTGAATGTGAAAATGAGAGAGTCTCTTTAGGTTCTAAAGATCTATAAGACATATTAAGGGTTAAATTAATTAAAATCACTTTTACTATATCTGGTGAGAAAGACACAATTGGTGTGAATATAGCCAAATTTCTAACTCAATCCCAAGCTACCTTAAAACTACTTTTATGTGTGTTCCCCTATCCTAATATTGGAATGATACAGAGAAGACTGAAGTAGCCAGAGTGCAAGGAAAACAACCTTCCCTCCATGACTTCTTACTCCTGAGAGTAAGAAACAGCACAGTTTAGTGATTAGGGTGTTTGACTAGGATCTGCAAAACTTCAAATCCTCACTTTGCCATGAAGCCTGTGGGGTGACCTTGGACCAGTCACTCCCCTTCTCAGCTTAAAATCTCACAGGGTTATTGTGAGAGTAGAATGGAAGAAGAAAGAATTAAATAAACCATCCAGTTTGCCCAAATACATGAGAGATGCGGTGTTAGATGCTACACATAATTTAAGGAGTAAACTGGCTAGAAATCCACACAAGAATATTCAAGAGTCTTTTGGCTCAGCAGTGATGCACTTCTTCAGACTTAAAACGGATGTGGAGAATTCAGATAGAGTAAAGAAGAAAGTTTATAAAGAGGGATAATATAAATATCTAGGCCGTGGAATCTGAAAATCTCAAGAAATTATCACAGTCAGACACTTTCAGGATGCAATTCAGAGTCCCAAAACAGTTGGTTTAATGGCCATTATTCCCAATCCTAGGTATTTCAGAAATGTCAATACAGTGGAGAGATGAGCCATAGTTTGAGTTTCAAATTTCCTGTCAAATGTGTCCATTTAATATGTCTTTGTTGAACACCTAAGCAAATCCAAAACTAATCCAAAATGTTTCTTTTCCTATTCAGTAACCATAACTCAGGAGGAACAATACACCTCCCTGCAGCTGGTTTTTAGGCTCCAGCAAATGTATACCATAAACAAGGCCACATAAACAAATCAGAGAAGCCTCTGATCCTTGTGAACAAAAGTGCTGCTCTCAAACCTACCTGGCCAAGACAGAAGAGCTCTCTGATCTAGCAGTTAAAACATAGACAAATTCCCTTATCACTCTTTCTGAATTTCCTTTCTCCACTCACCTGATTGTACACCTGACTGAGGACTGAGCTAGAGTGGGGCTGCTGGCTGCCCCAGTCACATGGACTGAGGGCAGAGACTGGAGAATAAATAAAGGAGTTTGGTTTAAACTGGGATTTTCTAGGTCATTCAAGTGCAGGGCAGTTCAGGAGTTTCTGAAGCCCTACAACCAGTTCTTCTGGCTTTTGTACATTTTAAATCTTGTGTGCAGAATTTGGGAAAAATTCCCAAAGTGAGTGGAAAGCAGCTAAAAATAAAATGATCTGGCTCACCCCTAATCCACTTGATCACACTACTCAATCTATCCAGTCAAAGAGGAGAGGTGAAGGGATTGTCTAAGTAATGCAAGGGAGGATTTAGAGAAGACAAAAGCCACCATCTCCTGTCAGAAAGAAAGCTTATTATTCTAGCCCCCCCCCCCCATTTCCACATGTTTTTGAAAGAGGCATTTTTCAAATCCATTACATTATTAAAATCACAGAGCAAATTTCCTAAACAAATGTCTGTGTTGATTTGGGTGGGGCAAATCCTGCTTTTTGAGAGAACTAGCCTACTCATACAGTGTGCTGCTACTGCCACCTTGTGGAAATCTGGATGGGATGGATTTTATTCCAAATTAAGCAGAAAATACTAGAAATGTCCTTTTATACACCCCTTTTCACTATCTAAAGAAGTTTCAAAGTGACTTACAGTTACCTTCCCTTCTTCTTCCCACAACAGGCACCCTGTGAAGTAGGTGAGGCTGAGAGAGCTCTGGCAGAATTGCTCTGTGAGAACAGCTCCAACAGGGTCATCTAGCTGGCTGCATGTGGAGGAGTGGGGAATCAAACCTGGCTCTCCACATTAGAGGCCACTGCTCTTAACCATTACATCAAGCTGCAGAAATAATTTTTAAAATCCATTTAGAAATAAGTCCACTCAGATTATAAGGTGAAACCCCACTACGTGTTATTCCATTGGTTTACCTTTCTGATTTTGAAAACAATGAAGGCTCAAGATTTGTTATTTAACCAAAAAGACTAATTGGGCTTTTAAACATTTAACAAATTTTTGTTTTAAAAATTCCAGAGCATCTAACCCCCAGTTATTATGATCTAAACTTTTCTCCTATTGAGAAAGGAAAATGGACAACATACTATAAAACCAGATTGCATGTGAATACAAGTGGTCTTGATTTGATCAACCCTTAAAATTGTAATTGAGGAGCAGAGGCCATCAGGGCTATTATCATCCCAGAAAATTCATTATTCATGTGGACAGTGATGATCATTCTTACCAGATCCAAATGCAACTGTCCAAATATCAGCATACAGAGGAAACTTCAGCCCTTGACCCATTTCAGTCGGGTTTCCAACCTGGCCATGGGGTGGAAACGGCGTTAGTCGCCCTGATGGATGACCTCCGTCGCCAGCTAGACCGAGGTGGGTCAGCACTGCTTATACTATTAGATCTTTCAGCAGCATTTTACACTGTAGATCATGAGCTCCTAGCTCACCGCCTTGCCAATGCCGGGATACAGGAGACAGCTCTCAAATGGCTGACCTCCTTCCTCTGAGGTTGTGGACAGCGGGTTGAAATAGGAGAGAGAGTATCCAACCGTCATCAGTTCACATGTGGAGTCCCACAGGGAGCAGTCCTCTCTCCTATTTTATTTAACATCTTCATGTGCCCTTTTGCTCAGCTGGTACAAAGGTTTGGGCTGGGTTGCCACCAATATGCAGATGACACCCAGCTCTTCCTCCTAATGGATGACCACCCTGACTCCCCCCCAGAAACCTTAGCCAGATGTCTGGAAGAAGTGACAAAATGGCTCAAGCAGAGTTGTCTGAAGCTCAACCCTTCAAAGACGGAGGGCTTGTAGCTGGGTAAGAAAGAATCAAATGAGGAAGCGCACCTACCCAGCCTTGATGGAGTGTGTCTAACAGTAGCCCACTCTGCCAGAATCCTGGGGGTGATCCTTGATGCCTCCCTTTCCATGGAGGCACAGGTCACAAGAGTAGTACGGCAAGCCTTCTACCACCTATGCCAAGCCAAGCTACTAGCGCCCTACTTGGCACCAGAACACCTAGCCACAGTGATCCATGCGATGGTCACCTCTAGACTGAAGTTCTGCAACTCGCTCTACGCAGGCCTGCCCTTATCCTTGATCCGGAAAATGCAATTGGTCCAGAACGCAGCGGCCAGGATTCTCACCAATACACTGTGGAGATCTCACATCCGGCCTGTACTTCAGCAACTCAACTGGTTTCTAATTGAATTCTGGATCAGGCTTAAGGTTTTGGTTCTTATCTTCAAGGCCATATGTGGTCTGGGCCCAGTGTACATAAGAGACCGTATCTCTGCCTATACCCCCAAAGAGCATTACACTCTGCCAATACCAACTGGCTAGTGATCCCTGGCCCCAAAGAAGTATGTCAGTCTTCAACAAGGACCAGACCTTTTTCTGTCCTGGCCCCCACCTGGTGGAACAAGCTCCCTGAAGAGATCAGGGTCCTATCTAAACTCCCAAAATTCCGCAGGGCCTGCAAAAGGGAGCTCCTCCACCAGGCATTTGCCTGAGACTGTCAACAGGTCCCCCCTCAGACATCCCTCCATGGCCTGAACCAGTCTGTCCTCTCAGAGTCCTTGGCCGGGTTCTATTCCTGTTGTATTGTTTATGATCACTGAAATTGCATTATTGGGTTGTTGTTGTTGTTGTTGTATTTGTTTATGTTATGTACTAATTTGTTCCATGTATCCCCCATGTTGTATGTAAACCGCCCTGAGCCATATGGAAGGGCAGTATAGAAATCAAATAAATAAACAAACTAACTAACTAACTAACTAACTAACTAACTAATTTCTCCCCCCCCCCCATTTATCTCCTAAGTAATACCAAAGTTTTCCCTGTGGACATTAAGGACTTCTGTACCTGTCCTAAGGGCCTATCAAGATGCACAAGGCTCATGTTTTTTGTGCATTTACAGGAACTGAACACCAGTCATTCATCTCAAAGTGAACTTAGCAGGTGGAATAAAATATTATTTCAGCATTACAATCAGAAAATGCTGGGATGCATTGGCAGAGTTTCAATAGGTAAAGAGGAGCAGATCACCAAGCTGCTTAAAAACATAAAATAGTATTATTCAGAGAAACAACTTGGTACCAAAAGAGAGACCTAACTGTTCTGTTATTTATTCTGCCCATTGTTCTAGAGGCAAACAGGGAGGAAGTGTGCTCAAAGGAGTAAGGAAGTCTCCTAATTGAGTCAATCAGGATGTTGGAGGAGTTTATTTGAAAAGTATCAGGAAGTTCCTAGTCTATGTTAAATACACATTTCCTTTGATGTCCCCTGTAGGGCATCCTTCATATTCTGTTTAATCATGTACACTGTAGACTTTGCATGGTCAAACATGATAGACCCAGGATCATTAAACTCCTGAATGGTGGAATATTCATTCAGCAACTTTGCCTATTCTAGCCAAACACTGAACCCGAATTTTACATATCTTATGCACTGTTCATTAGGGATACAGTTCAAAATGTGTGCCTGAGTACAAATGGGATGAATTTATGTTCCAATACACATGCTATTTTTAGGTATTTCTTTGATTAACTCCTATTGATTTCCACTTGTACATGAAATTGCTTCAAGGGGTAAAGTGATGCTTGTAGTGCGTTAGTGTTAACGCTGATAGCACAGATGATGAAATAATGATTCACAGGCTGCATCCAGGAGGTAAATATACCCTACTTGATATTGTTGATAGGTGATGCGTAATGAAAACTTAGCCTTATACCAAAGAGCAGGGACAAAGTCATTAACTGTAATTTATGATGCCCTTTTAGCATAGTGCTGCTGATAGCGGCATAAATATCACTCTGGGCATTTGTTTATTATAGAAGTAATGCAAGTTGAAACCCTATCACCATTTCTCAGCTAATGCAAAATAAATGGCTGTTTATGAAACCGAGGTTTGCAATTCAAAGATGTATTTCTTAAGTCCTGGTAATGGAGTAATGTTCAGAGCATTGGATGAAGTGCAGCAATATTCAGAGCGTCTACTATATGCATACAGCTCAAGCTTTGTAAAAGCATCCCTTGACTATTATCATCATCATCATCATCATCATCATCATCATCATCATCATCCCTGCTACTCCCAGAAGTCCGGCTTGTGGTGCTTGACAATAAAAGATACGGTGGTAAGCAACAGTTGTTAGACTGGTTTATGGAAGATGGCTTAATAGTTGTTAAACTGGCTTATATAATGCGTTTATGGGAGATACCTACCACAGTTAACACAAATGCGCACATGTAAGCAGGCTTGCAGGCACATTTCCTGAGCTGGATGACAAATCAGGCACACAAACATGCTCTGAGCATCTGAGAGATATACAAATTAGTCTCTTTCCTAATCCGGGCTGTGGGGCTCCATGTAGACTTTTAAAAACTAGGGAAGGATCTTTAATGGTCAAGGAATGGTCATCTCTCCATACATTCTTTTGCACTTGCAAGCTTGTTTTATGCCTCTTATCTTTCATTTAGATTTCAATTTTGAGCTGCCTGTATTAAAAATTGGTTAAAATTTATGTGAAATGTTTTAAAAAATCTTTTCTTTGAGCTGCGTGTCTTCACTTTTTTTTTTGTCCTTTCTAAGGGTTTGAAAAGGCTGGCTTTTCGGGTCTGGATTAAAGAGACAGCAAACAAAAACAGGAAGACAGTTGAGACACAGGGAGATTGCCCAGGTGTATGGTTTCGTTTGTTATTAGGGTAACTAACTGACTGGGGGGGGGGTTTCTATTAATAGATGCTTAATGGAATGTTATTTGCCAGGCAGTATTATTTATTTGCATGCCTTGAAAAATTTCAGCTGTCCATTTTCTCACAGTAAATTTCTATTAAGGTGACAGGATATTGTTCTGCCACATTCTCCAAAAAAGAACTAACCATCAGCTAGAAAGAATCCTGACATTGGCTTATTCACAGTGTGGGAGCAGCCATAGAAAAAGGCTGTGACACAATGCTGTAACCTGTCTGTAAAAACAGGTCAAAAGAATAGAGGTGTCACATAGGCCCATTATGCATGGCCGCCGAAACGGCGATTTCGGGTCACATGGAAAACGCGGAGGGGGAAGACGCGACGCACACCGGTTATGCACGGGGCGGGGCACGACGGCGGCAAAACCCAGAGTAACCGATTATGCACGCGGCGATCCGGGCGCCGCTTCTGGTTGCGCCCCGGTTACCCGGAAGCTGCGCTTTCTTCCGCGTTTCACTGACGCGGCTTTTTCGGCGGCATGCACCGAAGCTGCAGCCGGTTGCAGCCGGCTCCGTGCGTTATCCGTGATTTTAGTCGCCGCCATTCCACCCCGAATGTGCGCTAAAACCCCCGTGCATAATGGGTCCCTGATATGTTCTTAGACCTGCACCTCTTCAGAAAATGCAAGTAAACTGAATCAACCATGAATTTATTCTTTGACCATTTGTAATAATCACAGGGTTCATTATGTTAAACCAGGTTCTTGAGGTCTTCTTCCAATATTTCAAGTGATTAAAGACCCTTAGACTTTACTTGGAACCTTAGCTTTGAACCACTGCTGATAGTCAGAGAATCCATGCATCTGTAATGATAAAGAACAGTAGGATTATATCTTTGTTAACAACAAATTACTTTTCTTTATTTTAAATGAAAAGGTAGTAGCCAAGCAAATCAAGTAAAACAGTTTTGAAGACAGGCATCTATCTAAGTACTGTAAAAGAGGATTGCATAGGTATGGCCTTGCTTAATTCTCAGTTTCAAAAAGAGTTTTTCAAATTAAAAAAAAAAAAAGGCTTTGGCCTACATTTCATAATGAATTGTTGGCTTTCACATCACACATGCAAAAGCATTCACATTAAATGTGCAGACATTGAAGTGTGCTTAAGCTTATTCCCATTTATACTGAAGTATATGATATTCGCTGCACTCGAACATTAGCCAATCATATAGCAAGAAATTTATTAGGACTGTGTTTCTTCTCAACTCACTTGTCCCTAATCCCTCCCCAAGATGTACTCTCTGGTGGCCCTTTAGTCTTGTTAAGCATTTTGATTTCCATGCTCTGGAGTATTATGTCTTTGCTCAAACTGAACCAACAATTTCTTTGACTTTGACTGAAACAACAATTTCTATAAATCTGTCCAGATTATTTTGCATCCTTGTTGTTTCATCCATCATCCAGGATATATGATTCTGTTACCAAAAATTCACATGTGTCCAAGATATGTGCATATTTATATAGTGGGCAATGGCTTGAAAGAGATTGGTAATGTAGCAAAAGGATTGTTTGCCAATGTTTACAAGGTAATTGAACTGCTCAGAACTCAAGGCAGACAACAAATAGTAACTGTAAAATAACAAGCAATTTTTATACAAAAATAATAAAAGGAAATAGGCAAACATATATCAGGCACACTAACAGACAATTGAAAAGGAATTCAAATAGGGAAAAGGGGTTGCAGTAAGTATATTTATTAATCTCGGAGAGTGGAGAGGCAGAGGTATAACACAGCCAGCCAGCAGCGTGAAAGGTGATCTGAATGAGTCCCAGATCAGAAGCACACTTTGTGTTGGCAAAACCAGAGCTTTTATATCTTTTTGAGAGAAGGGGGTCATGCTTGGCACATGACAGGGGTGTGATTGGGGCATGGTAGAGGCATGATGGAATTTTCCATGGGTGAGAAGTTGGGAAATTGCCTGGATGGGTCCAGAGATGGGTGCTGATGAGCGTAAAGAAAGGAAACTATCATGTCTCAATAGGTCTAGCTTTTGGGGAGGGAGAGCGATTTCCCCTGGCAGATTGGTTTAGGATGAGTCGGAGGTGAGAGACAAAGGAATTTGCCTAGAAGCCTATAAGAAAACTTGACTCTTCTGGCCACTTGATCAGCAATACAATGGTGGGAGAGAGAGAGAGGAAGGCAGGACATGTCTCAGGCTGCAGCTGTCATGTTGAAATTGTGGCTTAGAACAAGCTGAAGAGAAGATGGAATCTGTCCCAACTGTGTCTTGGCAGACTATGAAAACAGTGTATAGCTTTGGCATAAGCCTAGATGGTTGAGGGTGCAACTGGTTGTTGGGAACAGTATGCCAGTCTACTGAGTAGGGTCCCACCACACATAACATGCTGCCACCTTACACATAACTAATAATAAGGAGAAATTCATTTTATAGGGAGCTTTGAGAGCATGTGCTAATTAAGAATAGAATTGTGCCAGAATGTGGGAAGTTTAGAGCTGATTTCGAAGGCTGGACTTAGTCTTCTGGTTTGCTTTGGGAAGTTCTGTGAGTTTGCTCATGCAGAACACACCTTTTCATTTCAGTGCTTTTCTGTCCTTTGGCATCTCCACTTAAAAGGTTCTGGTAGTGGGTGGTGTGAAAGACCTGGGCTTGAGATTCTGGAATGTTGATCTTGATGAAGCAGTGGCTTGTTCCAGGACAAGGGAGCTTCACATGCTCAGGTGAGCCTTTTTAAAAGGGAAATTGTGATATCGGGTATTTTTTCTGCCCTTGGACATCAAAAATTGGAGTTGGTTAAGAAGAGTTCTTCATGAGAGGGTGGACTTTATATCAAGAGTCTTCTTTGGATGTTTCATACATTGTTTCTGCATAGGGCCAAGAAATGTTAGCAGAAGCTAGAGGGAATCTCACTAAAACATTAAAAAGTTCATTTGAAATTTCTCATTTTTCTTTATATTGAAGGGGAGGCGATTTCTAAGGTCATACTTCTCCTAAAGCAACAAAGCTGTTGATCTGGCTCTGGCTGCTGGCACAAACTTGCAACAATAAATCTGAATCCTAGAATAGGTGAGTTTGGGCATATATACTAAGCTGGCTGATTCTCCTCCACTTGCCTAAAAGGCATTGCTCCAGCTGCTATGGTTTCCCTTTGTCAGATGTCAAAAAGATAACGTAAGAAGTCTATCTACATACAAAACTCAGATTCTGGGCTAAATCTTCAAATTCTGTAAAACAGCCATTTCTTCAGCCAAGTATGAAGAAACAAAATGTTTCTACTGCATAACGTGCCATGTATTTCCAGAGTTGAAGTGTGAAATAGTTGGCAAGCTCTGTAGCAACATACAGAAAATATTTCTCTCATAGTTTTCAAAGCTGCATTGTAGAAACTTTCAATGCCTTCAATTGACAGGAAGAATCCCTGCAGACTTGACCTCTGCCCTGTTAGTGGATTAGATGATTATTGGTACATTGGCTTTGGCCTGAGAACACAAAGTTCTTTGGAATAGCTTTCCTTACTCCATCCTCAGCTATTTTGTGGCTTGCAATTGAAATCTCTCTTTACTACCTTGTCTAGATGATACAAAAAAACCTGTTTATAACCAAACATGTCTAGAGGAGTTTGAAAGTACTTCAGAGCCAAGAATGTTGTTATTAAAAGGAAGTTAAACTCAGAAAAGTGAAGCCATTTATGTCAGAAAGTGTTGTCAACTTACAGCCAACTTCCTTAGTAACTTTGCAAGATTTCCAAGGCAAGAGGCATTCAGAGGTGGTTGGTCATTGCCCGTCTCTTTGTAGCTATGGTCTCCCATCAAAGTACTAACCAAGGCCAACCCTGCTTAACTTTCCAGTTCTAATGAGATGTTTCCCTGGGCCATTCAGGTTATGGTAGGAGAGCCCCTACTCAGAACCATATGTAGGCTTTGGTCAAAGAAAAATTCAGAAAGGTCCACTTGGTTAATTAACCTTTTTACAATTTATATTAAAAAAATTATATTCCCTATTCCTAAGTAAGTTCAAAACAGCTTACTAGCTACATTTTTCAAAAAACAATCACGTTAAAACATATTCTAAGAATTACATAAAAATACTACCAGATACTAGACATTGCTTAACAGCACAAGCAACTTCACAGATTGCTTTGACAAACCAGAAATCTGTTCAAAGTTCTTTGAAAGAAAATTGCCTCAGAACCATTCCACATGCTATAATAGCCTTTCTCAACTTTTTTACCATTGAGAAACCCCTGAAACATTCTTAAAGTTTCAAGAAACCACAGAAGTGGCACGATCATGCAGAAAATGGTTGGGAAGCATAGCTATGTACATGCCCACCTGGAGCCCCTACCTGTCCACCCCATACAGTACCACCATTAGCCATTTGGGGGGGTTGACATGACCAAATATGACAGAGGAGAGCTAGCCTTTACTTGCAGTGCCCTTTCACTAGCTCTCCTCTGTCAAGGTGACCCTTATGTCACCTTGTGAGCATGAGGGGCATGGCCAATGGCCTTGTTTAGGAGTATCTGCCTTCTTGTCCCATGCTCTGTGGGCCTTCTCTTAGTTAGATGGCTTGATCCAGTCGTCTTTCACTTCCATTACTGGCAGTGACTGTAGTGTACAGCCAATCCAATCCAGTTCCAAGTCCTAAACAGGGAAGGAAGGTTGGCCTTGCCTTGTAATGACTTTGGCTGCAGCTGCAGGTTGAGCCCCAAAGCAGGGTGGAAGGTTGGCCCTCCAGTCAGTCATCCTGACTGTGTGAGAAGGTGGTCCTGGTCTCTCAGTCACTTGCTCTGCTGGTGGCTCCCGAGCCATAGACAGGGTGGGAAAGTTGTCCCTACCCAGTTATCACCTTGAATGTGATGAATGGACCTGGGGAGACTCAACCAACCACTGTGTAGGTGGCTCATGGACCCCGAGCAGGGTGGGAGGGTAAGCTCCACACAGTAATCACGTTGATGTTGGTGGGTGGGTGGGCATGTAGCCACCAGCCCTGCAGATGTTTCCCAAGCAGGTGGGAGTGTTGGCTCTGCCCAGAAGTTACCTGGACCATGGTGAGAAAGTGGGCCCATGAAGATGGAGCCACTTTCTGTATGGGTGGCTCCTGAGCAGGGTGGGGAGGTTGACCCTGCCCCATAATCATGTTGTCAGTCTACAGAGGGAGAAGGAGCCCAGAGACCTGCCGCCACTCACAACCATGCTGGTGGCTCTGGGACAGGCATTCATGTCACTGGAGTGAGGCTGGGCCCATCCAGAGTAACATCCATTTGCAACAATTGTCTTCCAGGGGAGACTGTCCATCTCAGAGAGGTCTGCTGCAAGTGACATGCACATATAAGCTTGTTTATGCATGTTACAAAGCCTGATTAGAAATGCACAATGGACAAATGAGGGCATCAGCATGTACTGTGTCCAAGAGGTTTTAAAGCAGAGCGGCCTTTTTACAGTAGGAGTCCATCTACAACCTTAATCATTTTGAAATAAGTGGTAAACATGAAGAACTTAAGTGTGCCTCCCTTGAAATTTTGGAGCCTGAATCCCCTCACTGAATATCAAAGCAACTGTGAAAAACCAAAGGCTCTTCAGGGGCCATAATACATAAGGCTTGAATTTACATTTTAAAGAAGTAAATACTTCTTACCCGATTGTATTTTGATTGCACATATGAGTTTTCAAAGGCAATACAATTACGCTGTAATTGCAAGCTATTACAAAACCATGGGCTGAAGTGTGAGTGAATTAAACCTTTTAAAATTTCATTTGAGCTTGTCTGGCAGTACAGCCACAGAATCCTTAATATCAAAGTGATACGCACTACAGCTGGGGCACCCCCACCCCCATCTCATAGTTCAGGCCAGCTTCTACAGATTGTGAAGTAAACATCTGCTATTCCATCTGCAGGCACGTGTCAAAGTTAGTTAAAGGCTGATAAAGTTTGATTGAGCCAGATGCAACATTAGTGAACAAACTTATTTGTCTGGCTTTTTGCTTTAATAGTTACTTTTATTTAAAAGCTTGCCTGTGGCACAGGAAAAAAAGGAACAATTAAAATGGGGAAGAGCTGACATAAAGCCTGGGAAGCCTTCCATTCCAAAAAATCATGTATCAAAACTGAATGTTGTCATCATTATAATTTTCCTCAAAGAAGTTCAGATTAGGATAAATAGGGATATGCGGTCCTTCACAGCAGCCCTGTCTGGGTAGTTTATGCCAAGAGAAACTGACTGGTCTGAGGTCATTTTAGTCCTAGGTCATACCAACAACTTTTCTCAACTTGTTGAATATAGCACATCAGTTGTGCACTGTGTTTGACAGTCACGGCCACCAGCAATCCCCTTGTTTTTCCAGTAGAAGGTCAATAGCAAAGCCAAGCAATTAAGTATCTCCTGGTACTGTAGATCACCATGAATGTTGTGTTAGACCAAATCTGACTTTGTTGGTTACAAGTTGTTCAGGCCTGCTCTAATACTAAATTGGCTCCCTCTAAAGCAAAAATTATCTCAAAATTCCACCAACGGTGTAAAAAGCAAAGATTCTGTAATGGGTCCCTGATGCAGTACAGCTATTTGTATCAAAGACAGAAGTACTTCAGAGATCTGAAACAGGTTTAAACATTGAAGTGCACATGACAGGCCATCCTCAGCCCTACACAAGTTTTTACTCAGCATGCCAGGAATGGTGATGCAGAGAAATAACCCTGCCAACTTAATGAGCATGGGTTGTAAGACAAAACTGCATTGGATGAACTTAATAGGAGGATGATCTAGGGTCATCAACCTCTAGAATATCTCCCAAAGTTACAACTTCTTTCTTTAATTCCCCTGGAAAAACTGGCTGCATTGGAGGGTGGACTCAAGAGCATTATAACCCATTATTAAGGTCCCTCCCTTCCTCAAGACCCTCCGATTACAAGCTCCATCCCCAAATCTCCAGGAATTTCCCAAACTTGTTAGAAACTCTAGGATGGCCAGAAGGAAGATGACCCTTTGAAGATACACTATCTGATGATGAACAGTACAAACCCAGAGTTCAATAAATGTATAAAGTTGTAAACCTGTTTAGGATTGCACAGACAATTAACCTGAAGAATGAAGCAGTAACTCAGTGTCAATCAACCAATAATTGATCTTGATTTCTTCAACCCCCGTATCTATTCATAATCTGGTTTACAAAACCAAATACTTGCATAGCTCCAGTTCTTTTCCAATTTCTAAATGACAGCAGTTCTGAAGGGAAGCCAGGTTTCACTAAAGAGAAGATTAAAGCCAGTTGGCATAACTTGGACCTGGGAAACTCAAAGCTGGCAGTTAGTATCTAAACCATTAAATTTATTTTCTGCTGACAACAATTTAATTACTACATGAGAAGCATATAAAATGTTTACTATCCTGTAAAGTTGCAATGTGATTTTTTTTTGTAATGACCATTCAAGTTGTGAATGTACTTTTGTGCTTGGCTTTCAAGCCAATAAGAATACAAATTAGCAGAAGTGTACATCAAGGAATCATGTTATGGCATCTATGTCCACAGGGGCAAGGCAGTATGAGCCTCCAAATAAAATATTGAAGAAGAAGAAGAAGAAGAAGAAGAAGAAGAAGAAGAAGAAGAAGAAGAAGAAGAAGAAGAAGAGTTGGTTCTTATATGCCACTTTTTTCTCCCTGATGTTACCAAAATTGTGTTTACACGTGTCCTGTGACATGTATTAAGCCATGGGGAACCAGCAGACCTAGAGGGAGGTAACTTAGCATTTAAGGATTGATTTTGCCAGTGTTTTAATTATGCCCTTAAGAACTCAAGGCAGACAGCATTGGTAAATTATAAAAATAGTGGATGATGGGCTTAACCCAGTAATTCTCAACCTGGGGGTTGGGACCCCTTTGGGGGTTGAACAACCTTTTCACAGGGGTTGCGGCAGGGCAAGCAGCTTGGCCGGGGGGGGGGCATCCACACAACAGCCTTTCGGGGTAGATCAAGATACAGCGTTCGTCTGTCTGGAGCAGTGGAAAAGAGCGAGATCGGCATGGCGGGACAAGAAAACTGAACTGAGAAACCCCAGGGGAAAAAAACAATTTATATACAATCATGAACAATGGATCTTCACACCATTGGTCAGTTTCGGTTTAATTTCTGTGAAAGAACACTTGCTTTAGGATGCTTAGGGCTGATCCTGCATTGAGCAGGCGTTTGGACTAGATGGCCTGTGTGACCCCTTCCAACTCTATGATTCTATGATTCTATAATTTTATGTCTGGGGGTCACCACAACATGAGGACCTCTATTAAAGAGTCACAGCATTAGGAAGGTTGAGAACCACTGGCTTAACTCCTGGCAGAGCAGCCAAGTGTAAGGAGACAAAGAAATTGGCCAAGAGCCACTGGCAAAACCAGTTCTGTCCAGACCATGCTATTAACTAAAAAGAAAGAAAAACCTATCCCAAGGCAATGTTTGAAAACTTTATACAGAATTAAAAAAAAATAAGATAAAAGGTCTCTACTTTCTATTTGGCTTTATTGCAAGATCCAACCGAAACGGATTTCTAGATATCTCCCATTTTCAAGGTAAATTTTCCTCAGTGGTGGTTCCTAAACATAAATGCTCCCAATTAGTATTTTATAACATTGAAAAATATGTACATATATAAATAAAGCTATACTCTACCTCTCACTTGTATATGACTTGGTACTTCAATACCTGAAAAGGATATAATCCTAAAATCATTAAATGTTCTCTCTCATAATATGCTGAAATGCTCTCAAATCTTACCTCTATGAAAAGAAATTATTTAAAGTATACCCCGGCCTTTGGCTCTGCAGTGTAAGGATGCTAGTAATCCAACTGCTGCCGAACAGTTATGGAGTACAGTGTGCCAATGTATAAGGCAGGAGTCCTGCCATGCATAACACCACTGAACTGTGAACCAACCAGAACTCATTTGGAAATATCTCTTTGAAGGTTGGATGACTTATCTGTCTCTGGGGACATAAGGGTTTTGTTAGATTTGAGTCCAACAAGATTTTGGTAGTAAAAGCTTTTAAAGTCAAAGCTCCCTTCATCTGATCTGAAAGCCTATACCTCAAAAATATTGTTGGTTTCTAAAATCCTACTGGACTTGAATCTATTCTACTGTAGAGCGACAGGGCTACTGTCTGAAAGTGTTGCTTTCTTTGGTTTTTCTGATATATATATTTTTTTTACAATTTACAGTATATGGATGTCCTAAAATTAAAATTGTTATCCAAAATTATTTAGTTGGAATGTCTTTTTAAAAAACAGATTCAAGTGGGTATCAATGCTGTTCTGAAGCACCAGAAAAACGTTTGTCCAGATCTGAAGCTTATATCTTTGTTGGTCTTAAAGGTGTCAAATTTTGTTTTTAAAAACACACATCTTTTATATGCTATCAAGACAGGGTCATTTAAAATTTTAAACTTGAGGTTACAAATGTAATAGACTTTAAGAGAGCTATTTGAAAAGTACCTGATGTTATTTTTTTCTTTTACAGATAATGGACTTGCTTTCATTACTCTTTAAAACTATCTATTTATGTCTTAAACATATTTTATATACAGGAAACATCTTAAGCTAGCCGTTTATGTGTCTTGTTTCAAGTGGAGTATTTCAGACAGCCATGAAAATAAAGTCAGTTTATAACTTCACAATGTACCATCCTACTGAAGGTAATCAGTCCATAAAGACTTAAATGTGCTATTTCTGTTGAAGGAGGAGGAGGAGTTGGTTCTTACATGCCTCTTTTCTCTACCCGAAGAAGGCTCAAAGTGCCTTCCAATTGCCTACCCTTTCCTCTCCCCACAACAGACACCCCATGGGGTAGGTGAGGTTGAGAGAGCCCTGATATTACTGCTCGGTCAGAACAGCTTTATCTGTGCTGTGGCAAGCCCAAGGTCACCCGCATGGCTGCATGTGCAGGAGGATGGACTCAAACCCAGCTTTCCAGATTAGAAGTCTGCACTCCTAACCACTACACCAAGCTGTGTGAGAATGAAAACAGATGTGGTGTTGGGGAATATCTTAAACCCATAAATCCTTGTATCCACAGCAGGATTTTAATCCTTTTCTTATTCTGAATGCAGTTTAACTAATTTTATGCAGTGATTTTGTTCCCAAACTTATTTTGTATTCAAAAATACATCTTGGAACCCCACAGAGAAAATTCAAAAATGTAAAGAACATAATAATTCAAGCTGAAAATAAGAAAATTAATTAAAGAAGTATTATAATATTTTTAAATTTATGATTCAACTTCTATCTCACCACTCCCATGAAACTGGCATGTGGCACTAACAATGGATAAAACCCCATATTAAAACCCACTATAAAACCATTACCTCTAGAACATAACCAATTACAGATGGTGGCAGCCAGCCCTCCCTCCCCCAGCTCATACATATGGATGACACTTCATGGTGGCTTACTTGTTTTTATTCAATTGTTTGCTGAGTTTTATAATAGTTTTGGTGAAACTATTGCACCATCTGCTGTGTGGTTTGAACTGTTCTTTGCATTGTTTTTTTTAAATTTTGTCTTCCATCCTTTTCTGTGGCACCTGTTTCTGTGGCACCTGATGTTTGGTTTTGGCTTGTCAAGCTGCTTTAGATAAGACTTGTTTGTTTATATCCTGCTGTCTCAGATAGAAAGGCAGGATATAAACAAACAAGTCTTATCTAAAGCAGCTTGACAAGCCAAAACCAAACATCAGGTGCCACAGAAACAGGTGCCACAGAAAAGGATGGAAGACAAAATTAAAAAAAAACAATGCAAAGAACAGTTCAAACCACACAGCAGATGGTGCAATTTTTCTCCAAAAACCTGGTGCTGGGCTAAAGGACTGAAGAGGCATAACATTTATTCAATCAAAACTGCTGAATCTCTCATTAGAGAAAAATATGTAATTTTCTACAGAAAACCAAAGGATTGAAGAGGCATAAATATTCAACAAATCTGACCCCCCCCATCTATCACTACAGAAAAATAAGACATTCTTCTGAATGCTTTCCTGTTTTCCCCTCACTGTCCAGTAGCCAGAGGTATCTACCTACCTGGCATTAGGAGTAGGAGATATTTTCAAAGTTGGGAGCAGTGATTTTTCAGGTTGGGGTAATTTTGGAATCTCTTGTTTTAATAATAAAAAATGTAAAAATTACTAAAACATGTCATTTTCCTCAGGTTTCTCAACCCTATAGTCCTATGCCTTACAATATCTCTTGAAAGAAGAATGCAGGTATAATATTTAAATCAATTAAATCAATAAACTCATGAATATAAGCAAATTACTTTGCCCTGGACAGCTGATGGGATGCCAAATATATGGGGCCATTCCGCATGACTTAAATGTAGCAGAAGTCTTACCTTTAGTAAATGCTATTAATTCAACATTCCGCATGATGTCGTACACTATCTGCAATACTCCTGCAACACTCCCGCAAAAATCGCTTCGTTGTAGCGCTTTTCGGGAAATCCAGAAAAGTGGATTCCCCCTTTTAAAAAACCGCTAGACTCTTGAAAACAACCTGCAACACATCTGGAAAAGACATGTGCATACTCAATGTAGTGGTAGAAAGAATGTCCCTTCCTCACTTTCGCCCCTGAACTTCCGGAGACGCGATCGCCATTTTCCCCCCCTTAGACTGGCGAAAGCAACGAATGAGCAAGGCTTCTCCGGCTAAACTCCCTCTACAGAAGTACTTAAAAGTAAAACTAAGCTCCATACTGCAAGTGTCTTTAAAGTTCCCAAGCACAATACAGCCCCCTGTTCGACACTGGCCGTAATTTTGGCCACAAATCGCACCCATGGGGGGGGGGGTTTACTTGAAGAGCGTGTAAACAATTAAGCACCAGCTCCTACACCAGCAAAAAAGGTCTTTCTGAGACAATGAAGGAATAAATATTTGTTGAAACTGGTGTGTTTGGGTTTTTAAAAAAACAGTTTTTAAAGGGAAAGGGGCTGTTCTGTTGGATGTTGGCTGTTCTGTTGGATTGATGGCCAGGGGCAGGAAGAAGCGTGGAAAAATATTGCTTCCTTTTTTGCAATTCCAGTGATACCGGAAACATGTGGGGAATGAATACAATGCTACTGGGACTTCAATAAAGGAATGACAAAATTTCACTATTAAATATAGCGTTTCTGCATACTGCAAACATTCAGCAAAATTGGTCCTTGTGTGGAATGGCCCATGGTTTCTTCTACAACTTCTGTGCATACCATCTTCTGGACATTTTTCTTGGGGCCTGTCTGCAGCCCAAAGGAAAATGTCAGGCAGAAACAACTGTAGTATTTCTAGAATAACTAATAAAGACAACTGAAATGAGAAACAGTTTCAAACAACTTTAAGATAACTACTAAAATATCTTGACAGCAATCGCTAAGCTTTGTTCAAGGAAAGAATGAAGGTCATGTGATCTTAGAGCAAGGCCACATGCTGCCAGTTCCCTAGCACTGTTAAACAGAAGAGAATGTCTCTAAATCATAATTGGAATTCTACAGCAGCTCCTAAGGGCTCAGACTGTGAGATAATTCAATAAACCTTTGCTTTTAAAAAATATCAAAAATGATTAAAGAGCGGATGGGTTCCTCTTTATTTGGACAAAGTGCAAGAAAAAAAGGATTTCTTCTTCCTCTGTCTCTGTTCCTGTAAAGGGAGTCCCAAACTATATCAAATCCATATCTTGACCATATTCAGGAAATTGAGAATAAAGCAAGCTGATTCTTCTCTGATTCTTCCCTGATTCTTGAGACACCACCAGTTATCTAATAAGTCTCTTACCTTCCTGTCTTTATTTAAATAAGCTGAGACTTTAGTTACAATTATTTCCACAGGGTTTTCTATGCACAAGGGCTAGTGAGTATCCTTTCGGGAATGCAGTATTTCACTTCTCCTGTCAGGCAAACATTCACATCAAGTTCTAAAGAAACAGATCAATTATATCTTCTTGAGTTCAGGAGATAACAGAAGCTAATTAATATTTCAAAGAGGACTTTGGACAGTTGATGCTGCTATGAAGACATTACACCTCCTGGATAATGGATGGCCATTTCCATTCCTTGTTATATTTTGCCATAAACTTCGAAGAAACCTAGAGACATACCTTTGAAATCTCAAGATAATCACATATAATCACAGTATGGAAAGTAATGAAAGATAATGATTGTACCGCTCATGCACTAGCCTGGAGTTTTTCCTGAAAGTCTGTATGTGTGTGTTATCATGCTACAGTTACCAGGAAAACAAAGCACCAGAAAAGCAGTAGATAGTCAATGGATAGACAGCCTTAGGAGACTTCCTTGCTGAAATGGTGCTCCACTCAATGGCACAGTTGACCTTTGGAATTTTTATGTTTTATTGAATTGTTTAAATATTTTATAAATACTTATTTTTAAATGCAGTTTTATTGAAGTGGTTCACATCTTGATGTTTGGTGCCTCGGGACCCTTTTTAGGCAGAAAGCTGGTATATAAAAGTTATGGTAAACTGAACTGAAAAATATTGAGGGTATATACTTTACTATATCATGAATGGTTTGATACAATTCTGCCTTTTTGTGGTCGATGAAATAAATATCCAATCTCCAAGTCATCACATGCATACTTTAGTCAATTCCCAATTGGTGGTGGTGCCAATAAATCCAGCTGACTTATGGGGACCCTGTCTCTGTGTAGGAACTCTGGACTTTTGGGTAACCTTCCATCCAAGTATTAACAATGATTAACCCTGCTTTATTTTTGAATCAAAGGCTAGTCTTGGCCATCAAGGTCAAGACCATTATCAATTACTATTTGTTAAATGCTTGTCTCTTCAGTCATTGTTGTTTGATATTGTCATTGGAGTCTTACTTACT
Source organism: Paroedura picta (assembly GCF_049243985.1). NCBI lineage: Eukaryota > Metazoa > Chordata > Lepidosauria > Squamata > Gekkonidae > Paroedura > Paroedura picta. The sequence continues at coordinate 38,942,759 of NC_135375.1, forward strand.
TGTGCATGTGAGCCTTGAAGTTCATAACCCTAGGCTTGAGAAAAGGCTATATACCACCATATGTGTTAATCCTGTCTGAACATTGAGAACAAAATGGAGGGTTCACATGGACCATGTACAATTAGAAAGTATCAAAATCTGGTCCTGGACAATGGATCCAATCATGGGAATGCCAGTTTTTCAAGGGTTTCAGAGACAAATAAATAAGAAAACATACCCAAAACTATTTTTGCTCAAATGTTCTGTTTTCAGCTTTCATTAACCTATAGTTCTTCCTCAGAAGGCATGAATAGGTACACAAATAGTTGACTGTTCTATCCTGCCTTTAAGGGGGAAAGGAATGAGTTGGAAGCTGAAGATAATGAAGGTGAACCACTGGCTGTTTTGGTGGTGCTGGGAGGTGGGATTTGGATCCTGGGACCATGGGGTAGGTTTTCTAGAAGAAGGCCTACTAGCACATGAAGGACTTCACTTATCCAAGTTGGGGAAGGAAGTGTTTAGCAGGAATCTGGGACAATTCAGCAGAAGAGCTTTAAACTGAAGCACAAGGAGAAGATGTCCAACATAAGGATTCTAATGTAGGAAAGCAAATAGCAGTTGCGTGCCTGGGAAGTCCAGGTCAAATGAAACCAAGGGTAAGAGGATTTAGGTGCCTATATACTGATGCCCAAACCATGGGCTATAGAAAGGCAGAGCTTGAGCTTATCCTATAGGCAGAAAGAGATAGAATCATAGAATCATAGAATAATAGAGTTGGAAGGGACCTTATGGGTCATCTAGTCCAACCCCCTGCACTCTGCAGGACACTCACATCCCAATCGCTCATCTACTGTAACCTGCCACCCCTTTGCCTTCACAGAATCAGCCTCTCCATCAGATGGCTATCTAACCTCTGTTTAAAAATTTCCAAAGATGGAGAACCCACCACCTCCCAAGGAAGCCTGTTCCACTGAGAAACCGATCTAACTGTCAGGATCGTCTTCCAGATGTTTAGATGAAATTTCTTTTGAATTAATTTCAGCCCATTCATTCTGGTCTGTCCCTCTGGGGCAAGAGAGAACAATTCTGCTCCATCCTCCATATGGCACCCTTTAAAATACTTGAAGAGGTTATCTTCTACCCAGAAAGGGTAGAAGAAGAGGTAGAGTGGTGCTGTATGTGAGGAGAGGGCTTGCCTGTCAAGAAATGCTAGAGAAGGAGAGTGACACTCCAGTGTAAGGTATCTGGGTGAAATTATGGTATCGTGTTTGGCGTCTGTATAGTATAGTGTTTGGCATCTGCTACAGGATGAGGACTCTTGTGGCGCAAACTGGTAAGGCAGCAGACATGCAGTCTGAAGCTCTGCCCATGAGTCTGGGAGTTTGATTCCAGCAGCCAGCTCAAGGTTGACTCAGCCTTCCATCCTTCCGAGGTCAGTAAATTGAGTACCCAGCTTGCTGGGGGGTAAACGGTAATGACTGGGGAAGGCACTGGCAAACCACCCCATATTGAGTCCGCTAAAGGGTTTTGACATATCTTATGTGATCTGGATTGGGAGTAGTGGTGGTATTTTTTTACTTCTCCCCATGCCATATCACAATGCTTTTGAAACTCCTTTTGAAAGTGAATTTCCATAAAGCAAAAGAGGATGCTATTTACAAAATATCAAAAGTTGCCTTGGGCATGTGGAATAAATTAGCAGAGTGCTGACATTTCAACTTATTTTTCAAATAAGACTACAGAGTTGTTTAATAGAGAGTAAATGTAAGAATGTTGAAGTATGTCCCTTGTGGGGAGGGAATCTATGTCATTGCTTCCACTGAGCATACATTATACCCACCAGACTCTGGTTGGAATGTTACAACAGCCCTGGAGGAAGTCAGTCATAGTCATTGTTGACATGGCCCAGGTCAGAACCAAACAGCTCAGCGAAGCCCATGAGGTCATTTTTCTGTTTGCTCTTGATCTCCATTAGTCTAGCAATCTATCAGGAAATTTCTCAGTAAGTTAAAAGGATCAGTTTGTCCCTTGTGACCACAGTATCAACATTTTAAAAAGCAAAGTGGTCATCTATATATAATCCTCAATATTCTGCAATTCTAAGGCCACATGTCATAAACACTTTGTAGAGACTTTCTTGAGATTTAAGGACAGATGTGTGTGTGGGGGGGAGAACATGGCTTAGAAAACTGAGCAATTTGTGCTCTATACTCAATGTCATGCCATCTGGTGGAAGCTCAAAAACAAGCATTGAAAGAAAATGTGGAAAGCTCTCAGTCATCTTTATCTTATTCCTTTCTCCACAGTATAGGATATCTCCCTCCAGGCAGTTCCTTAATCCCCAGAAGACATTACAATTTTACTAGAAGCCTGCTGCATCTCAGGGTATATTTCTACAACTTTGGAGGGACACCACACAGCAGCCAGCCCCTATCCAAGTGTACAGTGCAGCCAAAGATGGGTTAGGGCTCTCTCTCCTTCTATCCCTGTGCCTCTGTTCCTTCAACCTCAGTCATAAAGGAATTTCCACTTGTTCCTGTTGGTCTGTTTCACTAGGTGCCTGCCCAGGTGCTGAGGGAATCCCACCACCATCATGCTTATCATGGAATAGGCTGCCTAAGGAGGTGGTGACCTCCCCCTCACTGGCAGTCTTCAAGCAAAGTTTGGATACACACTTTTCTTGGATGCTTTAGGATGCTTTGGGCTGATCCTGCGTTGAGCAGGGGCTTGGACTAGATGGCCCCTTCTAACTATGATTCTGTGATTCTGTGATCATGTCTAAATACAGAACAAAACTCTAGCCCAGTGGCACCTTTAAGACCAACAAAGTTTTATTCAAGGAATAACTTGAGATACCCATGCACACTTCTTCAGATACATTGAAATGGAAGTTACTTGTTCATACATATAGGCAGAAGATGAGCAGCAAATTAGCATATATATTTCCTTTACTATGCCTCCCCCTCCGCGGGCAAAAATGGTGAAACTGTCGCCATTGGTCAGTTTCAGTTTAATTTCTGTGAGAGAACACTTGCATAATTTTATGGTTGGGGGTCACCACAACATGAGGAACTGTATTAAAGGGTTGCGGCATTAGGAAAGTTGAGAACCACTGATATAAACTAAGCTTGTTATGTCAGTTTGATCCTTGCATCTGGTAAACAGCCTTTATTATGCTTATGCTAATTTGCCGCTCATCCTCTACCTATATGGATGGACTGGTAACTTCCATTTCAATGTTTCTGAAGAAGTGTGCGTGCACACAAAAGTTTATACCTTGAATAAAACTTTACCGGTCTTAAAGGTGCCATTGGACTTAAACTTTGCTTCTGTTGCTTCAGAACAACATGGCTTCCCACCTGAATTTGTCTAAATACAGTTCACATATCTTGCATAGTTTAGAAGTGTCTGCACATATGCCTACACATGCATGCATGTATTGAAGAAGGAGGACAGGTTAAGCAGCTACAGGAGTATCTAAAAGCAAAGGAAATGGATGTGGAGTGGGTTGGGGGGATTTGCAATCTTTGCCTTGAAGCATCCTTGACTGTACTTTTTCTTCTGTCCTGTAAGCAACAATTTAATCTCCTATTGCTGCTTGTCTTGCTGCCCATTGTATTCAGATTGTTTTCCAAATGTCTTATATATCCTCAGGCTATTCCACAAAATGAGCTTGTAATGTACAAAGTATCTCCAGAATCATCAGTCACTAGTTCTTTCAGTGCCTCTTTTTCTAATTCTTGGATCATTTTATAGTGTATAAGAAAGAACAGGCTATTGGGGGGGGGGGGAGAGGAAATTAGCAAAACAAAATGTGCCTTCAGAAATGTGATACTATAGGTTAGCAAAGAAAGGGTGTTCAGATTTGGGGCAGGGTTTTTTTAAAATTTATTCAAAGGGAAAAGCAACCTTCAAATAATGGTTGCTAATATAAAAACATTTTCAGAAAGAATCTTTACAGCATTTGGTTAAGAAGTTCATGCCTGTTAATCCTCAAGTTTCTCAGATGAATATAACTAATCTAACTCAGGAAACAAGGGTAAAAAAGCACATTAGTAAATGAGCAGTCTATCGATTGTATGTCTGAACTGAATTGCTATGATAGTAAAATACCTTTTAATATTTAATATCGCTGTCCTGCAGATCTTATTTCTACAGACAATGACAAAAACAAAAGATAGAGGGGTGTCCCAATTTTGTTAATGTGAAGGAATCAAATGCTGGAAGAATTTCTGATTTCGACCAGATGATTTTTTTAAATAACTTTTACGATGCATCAATTGCTCCTGTTGGCCAACAAATGCGCAATTTGTTAGTTCAAACAAAACTGAAACCCTAATTGAACAACTGAAAGCAGGATAGGTACTTGGCCCTGACAGGCTTCTGCCTGAATTATTCCAAACAGAAATGACCTGTCAGCTGAAGATGAATAAACAGAAAGAAATTTCCAAACTGGCGATGGTAAAAAGCTCTATTCAGAATGATTTCCTAGATATAAAACCTTGTTTTCATATTTTACTTCCTCAGTAAACTTATTTCAAAATTGTTTTTTTTTTCAGGGATACAAACAAAATCTTCAACCCACTACCTATATTTTATATACTTTATATTTTATATTTTAAGCCATATAATTTGGGTCTATTAGTATCAAAGGTCCATAAAGGTAACTATCTTATAAATGACCCCATAAAGGTAACTATCTTATATGGGGGGAAACCCAATTTAGAAATAAGTTCAGGCATTGATTTTTGCACCATATTTTGGGGGGCCCAAATTGTATAGGGTATGAGGCCATGTGGTTGGAGACAGGGCAGAGCCTCCTAGAAACCAGAGCTTGGCTCTCCACCCTGAGATTCTGGTTTCATCTCCACTTCAGAGTTGAGTCCCCTAGCTATATTCAGTACATGTTGGCTGACTTCTTTTCAAATACCTGGATTTGCCAAATAAAGTGGAAAATTCGGTCAATTGGTATTCCATTGATCCTCTTCTCATGCTGGGGGAATGTCTAGTACCTCAAGAAGAGGCTGGTCTCATATCTTCTATTAGACCAAACCCTCATTTTACTGGCCCAGTAGCAACGCATTTGCTAACTGCTATGAGTATCTGGGAATTTAAGTCAAAGCAATGTGAACACAAATTACCCCCTCTGTATTATTTTAATTGTATTCTTTTTTCTTCCTGGCATGTTTTAATCTATGTCAATAAAGTATTAGTGACTGACTGATTTTAAAACTATCCATTCTGATTTGAAATTCTGATTTCTAATTGAAGTATCAGTTGGAATCACACAGTACATCTCTTAAATTTCTTGTTTAGAGCAAACATATCCAAAATGATTAGGAAGTCATAGCAGTAGTCCACCCAAAGTGTAATATTAGAAATATAATTAAAATATTAAATTCCTTATTGCTAGACACCATACAATGGCAATCTGTTTCACAATCCTTGTTCCATCCGTTTGTTTCGAGCTTTGAGAATATCATGATTATTCTATTTAGCCATATGGGAACTAAGAACAAATTGTCCAAGAGCATTAGCAACACAACTCAATAAGGATTCAAACCAAGGTCCCTCAAGCTAAAGCTATTCAAAAATCTATCTATGATCTATCTACATTCATAAGACAACTCACAGTAATTCTAGTACTCATCACTACAAAAATAACCTGCAAGGTAAGTATGCCCTGACATTTCCCCATCTTCTAGGGGTGACAATAATTCTTCCTTGTGTCAAAATATGTATTTTTTCTGTACATGAGTCAATCACTTAAGTAAAGAATGTACTGCTGTATTCATATTCTAACTTTCATGGCATTTCATCGATAGAACTTAAGTAGAGATCTTTATTAAATTTACTATTGTCTTTGCTTTTGAAAATCCTGGGCATTTGTTTGACAAGAATTCCCTGAGAAGACTGGGGGACCACTGGGTTTGGCAGCCTTTGAGAAAGCCACCCTGACTCCCAAGTGTAACATGGCTCCAGGCCATGCCTGATTTTCCTCACTTGCACCAATCTCATGCACAGAGAGTAGTTACGTGTTAACCACATTTCTCCCCACCGTGCAATGCATATGGTTAAGATGTTCAGTACTGAGAGTACTCCCCAGCCCTCTGGGAAGATGTAACCATCAGGACTGGTTCAGCCCTCTCTTCCCATCCTTGGATTCCTCAGGATGCTTGACAATCCAATTTAACAGGAAACACCTAACCCACACAAATCCTTCCCAGTTAGGACCTCACTAATTCTTCAGAATTAGGATTCAACCCCACAACAACAAATGTGAAGCAGGCATTTAAAAAATCCTTCATCCCAGGCAATTGGATTGGGGCCCAAATAATTTATGCAAATAATACCACAGCAGGTGACAAATCCCCAACTTTTGCTATGAGAAAGCACAAAAACCTCCCCAAACATTGGGAAGAGCTTTACTTAGTCTTCTGATATTATCTCTCTCATAGGATGCACTGTACATAGGCTGCTTTTCCTTTTTCCCATCCTCAAAATCTGATGTCTCCGGTTCTTTGTTGGGTGCAAAACTGCCCCTGTTAAATTTGGACATAAACAAGAAACTGTTTGATGAACAAGTCCATGTAAATACAGAGATTCAACCATGACTGTGACAGTTGTATGATTCTACTAAGAGAGACGTCACAGTTACAGATGCCACAGTTATTGATACTGGGTAGTGTAACTTCTGTGCCTTGCCACAGCAGAGGCCTGCTAGCAGCCCATTAGCACACCAATACACCTTTGGGGTCCACCAATATAATCTTTGGATATGCCTGCATAACTCTAATATCTACCAACATAATTCTTAGTTTCCAAAGCACTTTTGGCTCAGGTCTCAAGGTTGTGCTGGCCTGTTACTAATGTGAATGAATTTATATGGCAGAATGGGAGAGGGTTATAGTTTGGGTTTAGACAAAGAACAAGAAAAGATTTTACTAGAATTATCTGAAGCTGGACCCCAGCTGGTGGGGAACTGGAAACCTGATGACCAGTAGCAAATATGATTGTAAGAAAGCATGAATCTTCTCTGTGCACTGATTGCATATTTGTAAACAGAGGGAAAATTCCAGAAACACTTTAAGTTTCCAGTGCTCCATCCATCTTAATAAGGTAACCAGTTTACTAGTGTTCCTGGAACTTTTCAATCCTGAGGTAAGCAAAGAACTTTTCTCATTGTTCCTCATAGTCATTCCTACTTGGCTTGATTGCATCATTGCTAATTCAACAAAAGATTACCTTACACTGAGAACTCCAAATATGGCAGCAAAAATGTCAGTATCAAATATGATCAGATTGCCGGCATTCACTATCACAGTGTGTTGTGCACCACCAGCTCACAAGAAACTTTCCCCATGGGATGGTGAGCACCTATGCTTGAGTGGGATCAGATGGGGAAATGTCAACTACGAAAACTATGCAGCTTGATCCAGTGACTCCCTTCAACTAAGTGTGAGGTTCTCCTCTGACAGAAGGAGACTTCTTTGACAGAGTGAAAGAAGATTTGATGACAGGAAACTCCTGTTGTCAGAGTGAGGAAAAGAGTCAAAGACACCAACCTCTTGGATCAAATATTGGACTCAAATTTTGTTGTGCTACTTCAGACCAACACGGCTACCCATTTGAATCTATCTCTTGGGTCAGAAGTATTTAAAGTTGATTAGAATTGTCACATCCATAATCGTGTGTTGAAATGATGGTACGAAATCCAACCTTGTATCAGTCAATCACATTTCATTTCAAAAGTATACTCCATTAGGAATGTGGAACAGTTTCTTTATCAGTAAGAGATGTGCATTAACAACCTCAATTCTACTTTATCCTTTCTTTCTTTCAAAAGCACTGGCTCAGTCAACTCCTACGCATGTCCTTTGAAATCTTCCTGTTTACTGTTCGAGGACTTGAATTGGACCTTTAATAGTCTCAAATACAAATTCTTGCTTATGTAACAGCAATCCTGTCAGCCATCGAGTGTAGGAGCCCCAACTATAGCTGACAGTTCTGGGAGCTGTTTGAGAGTTAAACGGCAGTTTTAATCTCGGCCACTTCATGTAATCACTTTGTGTTCCAAACCAAATAACAGTTGAAATAGAAGTTTGTTCTAAAAGGTGCAGTTTGAAAAATTGTTCCAGGGTTCTGAAGGAGGTCCCTTCACAATGGATTAATTGATTTCTGCATTCAAAGATACCTGGACCTGAAGTCTCATGTAATAACAGTCAAGTTCTAGTTAACTGCCTGAAAGCTAAAGACCTTTTACGAATGATTGGGATGTTTTTCATCTTGTATGGTTATCTATAATATACACAGGGGGTGTAGAATGGTATAGCATAGCCTGATCTTGCCAGATCTTAGACATTAAACAGGATTGGTACTTGGATTGGAGATCACCATGGAAGATTTTGCATAGGAAAGCAGGGCCAAACCACCTCCTTTTTTTTACTCTCCTTGAATATCCTAAGGAGTCAGCATGTTTCTGCTGTGACACAATATATATACAAAGTTTTAAAACCAGGATTCCAAGATAATTACCCAAGCAGTAGTCATAACTTGGTTATGCCATAAACAGGCAAACGAGATCATAAATGAAGACTGTCCAATCAAATGCCAGAATAAAAAACTCCAATTTTGAAATGTTACATGCCAAGGCTAAAGTCTTGAAGGACATTGTGCTTCTCACTTTCACTAGAGTTAAATTGACCCTTGACAACCTGGTTAAGTAGACCCAGCATTATTACTGAAGAAGGTAATGCACCTGCAAGAAAATTCTTTCTTCCAACTTTATTTAGCCCAGATGGCATAGTGCCATGATCTACGATGCTTACGTTGAGACAATATGAGGCTGTTGTAATCCACTGTACATGGATCTGCCCTTGAAGTCAGATCAGAGATTTCCGCTCATACAGAATGCCACAGCTCAGCACAGATCTAGCTGGAGCTTACATATCACACCCACTCTGCATTGACTCCACTGGCTGCTCATCAGTTAGAAAAAAGAACTGGATTTTATACTCCAATCACTTTCCCTTCCTCTCCCCACAACACACCCAGTGAAGCAGGCAGTACTGTGAGAGCTCTGACAGGACTGCTCTGTGAGAACAGTTCTAACAGGACTGTCAGTAGCCCAGCTGGCTGTATGTGGAGAAGTGGGGAATCAAACCCGGCTTTCCAGATTTGAAGCTAAACCTCTTCATCAGTACACCAAGCTAGGTTACTGGGCTCAGTTCAAGGTACCAACTATCACAGTATGAATTGCCCATCCTGAAGACCCAGCTGAGGTGAATAGAAGAGGGAGAGCATCTGTTAGTTATTGTGTGGCAAGTGGAAGAGTAACAGCTTTAATTGAGTAACATTAGTGATGAGGAAAGTTATCATGAAGTCTTTTTGTTCATGCAAGTGCTATTGAAAACCACCAATCCCTGAAGGCCTCTGAAGGTTCTACTAGCACCTATTAAATTTCTGGTAAGTTTTAAGAAGTATAGAAGTCTGTAAGATCAGAAGAATTTGCAGTGCTAGAGGCTGGTACTCGTGTTGCTGTTGCTTGAGGTCTGTATTGCACAAGGCAAAATGGGAGGAGAGAAGAAAAATCCTAGACCCTGAAAATCCTTGAACCATGCTGGCTGCTGTACATGGGAAGCATTATGCCCCAGCGCTTCCTGTGTACTCACGGGAAGCGCTGGGGCATCATGTGCGAAAAGGATCTAGGAGTCTTAGTAGACCATACATTGAACATGAGTCAGCAGTATGACTCAGTAGCTAAAAAGGCAAATGGGATTTTGGGCTGTATCAAATGGAGTATCGTGTCCAGTTCACGGGAGGTGATGGTACCGCTTTACTCTGCTCTGGTTCGGCCTCACTTGGAATACTTTGTTCAGTTTTGGTCACCCCAATTGAAGAGGGATGTTGACAAACTAGAACGTGTCCAGAGGAGGGCAACAAAAATAGTGAGGGGTTTGGAGACCAACACGTATGAAGAAAGATTGGAGGAACTTGGTCTGTTTAGCCTAGAGAGGAGACAACTGAGAGAGGATCTGATAACCATCTTCAAGTATTTAAAAGGGTGCCATATAGAAGATGTAGCAGAATTGTTCTATCTTGCCTGAGAGGAACAGACCAGAATGCAGACTTTCCACTCCGTGCATAATGGGCCAGTGAGATTAGCTGCCTACCACCAGAGTCTTCTTTGGTCCTCTGATATTGCCATCCGATTTTCTTGACTTGAGTGAACTTAGAAGGATTTAATTCTTCTCAGAATGGCACTGCATCTCTCACATGTAAATAATCTCAGGGAGAGCCATAATTCATACATGTCCACCACCACCCACATTTCTGAAATAAGCCTGAGCTTTCAGGGCAAGTAGCCCAAGAAGTTCTGCCTTCTTCTTCGTTAATCTGGGTGTTTGATATTTGGAAAGTCAAGTGTAGGTTTTACCACCCTGCTCCACTTTCTCCCACAGAAGCTAATCTGTTAACATTTTTCAAGAGTTATTACATCTATATTCATCAGCTACCTACTTTACAGTCCAAAGGGTAATTAATGTGAAGAGATCAGTAATTAATACCTTCCTGTTAGCCCTCGGTACATTTGAAAGTACATCATATGAAGCCTCAACAGAGCTTTTAAAAGATATGTGGGCTGAAAAGATGTTTAAAATCCAAAGGCACACTAATTCAGTAAATAGCAATTAAAACATCAAACCCCTTGGCATTCAAAACCTTTAAAAAGATTTTGCAAGGACGTTATTTCCACATGAAAGCAGAAATATAAGAATTAGTCCATTTCTAAAGGCCGAACTAGACATGGCATGAGGAAACCACTGCCATGGTAAAGAGATTTTAAAACAATACAAGGGCCCGATCATCATCAGGTCCACAGCATGGCTCTCATTTCAGTTTCCAGTGATGAAAGATCTGTGCGCGCGCACACACACACATGGCTGTTTCAGTTATTGGCATTTGACAATTCTGAGGGGAGAATAAGAGCCCCACACAGCACTTTCAATTCACTTTTAAATGGCAGTGGTTTTCTCATGGTGGATCCAAGGCTGTCTTCAAGGGTAGTTTGGCCCTGAGCCATACCCAGATCTAGGGGCTAGGCTGCTGCTGACCACCATTGTCCAAATATATATTGTTATATATTTGGAGTGAGCTGTATTTCTCACTCTTCAAACTGTAAGTGCAGCACTTTGATTTCTTCAAATTTGGAGCAATTTATCAATATATTATTTCACTTTTATTACAATAAATAAAGAGGCAATAAAACAACTTTCTATCTATAGATGATCTGTCAAGATGTATATCAGCTGGAATAGGGAAAAACCATTCCCAAACACATCCATTCATGACCAATTATATTCTATTTCATAGAAAGATGTGTCATTTTAGGAGAAAGACTATCAATAATGTAGAAAGACAGTTGGCATTACCCACAATTTTTATGTCTATGACAAAATTTAATGAACTATTTGTACTAGCAGATCACACAGAGACTATATTGCCAAACCAGCATTTTGACACATGGGAGGAAAGGAGGAGACGGGAAGATAGGCAGGAATTGAAGGGGAGTCAGGGGAGTCAGTCAATCACATCTTTATTATGGTCATAGCCCAGCATATGAAAAATTAACAAACAATCAATTACAAAACACTTAGAGATCAGACAGCAAAAAAGCATAAAACAGCTAAAAGCATAAACCTACTAATAATATAATATAGCTTGGACCATAAAACTGCTAAAGGCATAGATTAGACCAGGGGTAGTCAAACTGCGGCCCTCCAGATGTCCATGGACTACAATTCCCAGAAGCCCCTGCCAGCATTTGCTGGCAGGGGCTTCTGGGAATTGTAGTCCATGGACATCTGGAGGGCCGCAGTTTGACTACCCCTGGATTAGACTATATATATATAGTCATATACATATACATATACATATACATATACATATACATATACATATACATACACACACACACACACACACATACATACATACATAAATTATTCTTATCATAGCTCTCTGAATCATTAGATGATAATCATTTTATGCCAGATTTTCATGGCTGCAGTACAAAACCTGGTGACATTAGATGTTATAGCACAATTTGTATCTTTGAGCAGTAAGGAAGTATAAAATTGACTTGTACACCCTGGGACTCTATAAAACAATGGTGAAATAAAAATGGCACTGAATATTGGCAGCAAAGAAGTCTATGTTCCATTGTTTCTATTTGATCAGAGGCACAGGGTTACATCCTCTCAGCATAAGGAATTTTCTTATATCTCCCTTCAAGTACGGTTGAAGGAAAGACATTGCAGCGAACTAAAGTAAAAGCCATCTGATGATTTGGTAACTCAAGTTTAGATAAATATGCCACAGGAAAATGAGATACCTATTGCTTTCACTAATGAAAGGGAATCTTCCATCTCCACAGGTAAACAGATTTGGAAGCTGATAGGGAGGAAGAAGAGAAAGATGAGAAACAGCAATGAAAAGAAGGAGTTCTTCTCTGGCTTTGGCTGCTATCTAAGCTTCATTACTCAAGGTCATCATCTTTGTTCCCATATTACCAGAGATCCTTGAGAGCCACTTCAGCACAATTGTTAGTCTTAACTTATCAAGTATGAGATCTTAGTACTGTGTTTGATTTGTCCTATTAACTCTGAATGCAATCTGTATCTCTTCAGACATTTCTAGGGGGGAATTCTTTATAGCCTACACAAAATTTTCCTTGATTCCTCTGACACTAGTGCGTATTTTACAAGTTAATTTGACTTTCTCTCTGTTACATTTTCCCGATTACATCTGTAGTGCCTATCTACAGCTGCACCTGCACAAGGCTTCAATACTCCCTACTGAAAGCCTTTTTCAGTTCTTGTATGCTCTGCCAAACACAGGGCAAGGGGAATGATAGAAAGGTGGCTTTAGAAAACTTTTTTTTGTTTGGCTGGATGGCCATTTCACAGCTTTCCTTGGCAGTAGCTTGGGGAAAGAAGTCTCAACTTGTGTACGGCTGTACATACACAAGTTTCCTACATCCTAAGTGTATTATTCCTGGATGTGTGACAAACAACCCCTCAACTGCTATTTTACAAAGAATATATTTTTCTTTTTTCATTTTCCTCATGATTTTGTATGCTTTATGTGAAGTAGACAAATACCTTGTTAATAATCCCATATGATCTTTTTTGTTTCTTTTCAGATGTTATGAATTATATGTGACTCCACCCTTGCCCTGATGACTTGGCAATTGTCTTCATAGTGACATGTGTCAGCACCATGCCAGCCAGATGAATCTTACACTGCCAACTTCCTTGTGGCAACATTGTTGAAGCTAAACAGGCCTCAGTTGTATCAGTGCCTAAATGGGAGACTTTGTGGGAACCATAGTATGTCACCTTGAATCCCACAGAAGAGAAGGAAAGGATGTAAATGTAACAAATAAATATGGGTACTAGACAATCCAATTGCAATTTTATTCAGTGATGTAAAAATCAGTGGATGTTGAAGAAGAATGCTGAAAGCTAGCATAGTGCAGTTCTTACAGCAGCCTTTCTCAACTTTTTTACCACTGAGAAACTCCTGAAACATTTTTCAGCTTTCAAGAAGCCCCAGTAGTTGTATGATCATGCAGATTATGATTAGGAAGCATAGCCCCTCCCTTCTCACCCCCTCCAGGCCAATCACTGGCCATTGGGGGGGGTCAACATGATCATATATGGTCATATCACCGGATGAATGTTTAACACATTTTTAAAATATATTAAAAATTAATTAACTCTCACCCTATTGGAAACCTTTCCAGGGCTTTCAAGAAACCCCAAGCAGGGCTAAAGATGTCGTCCTGAGAGGGTGGCAGGGCATCTGCTCTGCTATCTCTGAAGCCTGACAGGGGTCAATTGTGCAAGCAATTGGCAGAAAAGAGGAGGGGTACGCAAACCCCACCTCACCTTTCTACCCAGGAAGTTCTTGGGGCCGTCTCCAATCCTTTAGGGAGTATATCTCCCTGGATTATAGGCTGTCAGCGTTCCAGGTCCAGAGAACGACTGCCATTTTCTACCTCGGACTTTCTTTTCTTTCTTCAATCTTAAAGTATCTGCTTCAATCCTACATGATGATTTACCACAAATGAACGCTTTGAACTGAGGGGAGGACATCGGCTGAGTTCCAAAACATCATTTACTGCAAGTATCTCTCACTTTTTTCTTCTTCGTCTCTCTTCCTGCATCAAAGCCCTTTGTTTCCCCCCTCCTCTTACTCTGCTCTGCCCGAAGCCACCTCGTTAAGAGGCAGGCTAATTCTCCTAACTAAGCAGAAGAAGGACTCAAATCAACTCGAATTAATTGGCAAAAGCTCTTATTCTAATTGTTTTGGTTTTCGAAGATAAGAGATAAGAGCTGTGAATGGGAAAATCTCACGAGAACTCTGTGCCAGTACGAGAATCTCTGCCTTAACTGACTTCAATACGTCACATGCCTGTGCCGGAACATTAGAGGATAAAACAGAGGACCTCTACTGGCCACTTGTAAAATTGTTTGAGGCCGGTTTTTTTTTAAGTCAAAATCATGTCTATGTTAAAAAGATTGGCTCATCTAATAGAGATACAAACCCAAGATTACAAAGTATTTTTAGATGGATTGATTAAAAATATCTCCAAGGAGATCCAAGATGGCAAGGAAGAAGTCTTCAATAGGAATGATGGATCAATAACAGTGACTGATGACAGCTTTAAACAAGGTGGAAAACCAACAGCAGAAGAGAAATCTGAAATTCATATCTTCAAGGAGATCCAAGATGCCAAGGAAGACGTCTTTAACAGGAATAATGGATCAATAACAGTGGCTGATGACAGCTCTAAACAAGGTGGAAAACCAACAGTAGAAGAGAAATCTGAAATTCTGGAGACGGAAAATGGGATGCCGGAGTTCTGCAGCCCAGATAAGGACACCCTTTTTAAAAAGACATACAGCCATCTCAAAGCAACAGTGTACAAAAATCAATCAAAAGAAATATGGATCTGCAGTGAAAGTAACCGATTTAAAGGATCTCTCTGGGGAAAAAATTGTATTGATACTGGAGTCCAGGAGGTGCAACGGCCTCAAGATTTATCGATGCATACTCTGCGGGAAAGAGTACAACTGCACTTTCTACGCCAAAGGCCAATGGGACAGAATATAATTTTACGGGAACGACAAGATGTAGCAAGCCTCGAGATGAGACCCCCTTAAGAAGACCGAAAGCTCATATTGTTTTATGTTTAATGTTATACTGTATTCTATATTTCCATTTTTATGAAAAAGGGGAAGCAGTGTCTCTTTCTCTCTTGTTTTTTTTTGTCTCTTTTCTTTTGTAGGCATATAGGTAATATAATCATTAGTGCTGAAAATGTAAAATGGGGTTCTCCCCCCTTATTTTTTCTTTCTTCTATTAGTGTATTGTCCTAGGACTAAAGCCTACACTGACTTGTAGAAAATGTTTAATGTTAAGCTTTCAACTTAAATCTGAAAATATATCTGTCAGGATGGTTCTTAGAATGGGTCAAGCATAAATTGTTTTGTAGATGTATCAGAACCAAGGATAAGGAGAAGCTATAGAAGACTGAAAGCTTATATTGTTCTATGTTTAATGTTAAGCATTTAATCTAAACCTGGAAATCTTATTATTCTCTGTATTAACAACATATACTGTATTCTACATTGCTATTTTTATGAAAAAGGGGAAGCAGTGCCTTTTTTCTCTCTTGTTTCTTTTTCATAGTAGGCATATAGGTAATATACTCGTTAGCGTTGGAAATATAAAATGGGGCTTTCCCCCCTTATTATTTTTTTTTATTGGTGTATTGTTATAGGGCCAAAGCCCATATTGATCTGTAGAAAATGCAAAGCTCTCAACTTATACCTGTCAGGATGGCTCTTAGAATGGGTCAAGTATAAATGGTTTGTAGATGTATCTGTATTAAGGATAAGGAGAAATTATGAAATCCTTTTGTAATTTTTTTTCTTTGTACATCTTTAAGGCAAAGCCCTACTTTCCTCTCCCTTCATCAGGGTATTGATACAGGGCCAAAACTCATACTGTGCTATAAGAAATGTTTAATGTTAAGCATCTAACTCAAACCTAGAAATATCTGCTAGGATAGCTCTTAGATTATATCAAGGAGTTAATGTGAGGTCTACGATCTCTCAGGTAAGTTGACTAATAATAACTTTTCTTTTGTATATCTAAACAGGCCTTTTTTTCTTTTTTTTTTAAATGTAGTGGAAATGTGGATGGCTCTTAGACTCATGGCTCTTAGAGTTTTGGGCAAAAGTTTATATCACTGTGGAGTCAATGTGGGGTCGTATATTCTCAAATGATGATTATATTTCTATCTTTATGAAAATAAAAAAAATCATTATAAAAAAAAAAGAAACCCCAAGCAGAAAGCCTGTCTTCAAATGCCTGACAAGGATGTAGGAAACCCTGAGCTATGAATACTTGTCAGGTGATGTTGGGCCAGTCACAGGCCCATTCTGCACACACTGGATAATGTACTTTTAATATGCTTTTGTACCCACTCAGCCAAACCTACTTCACAGATAGTCATGAGGATAAAATTGAGAAGAAGAGAAAGTTGTAAGCCCCTTTCTGTCTGTCTCCATTGGTGAAAAAAAGTGGAGAATAACTATATTTATAACCTGTCAGTCTTAGCTGTTCTATGATTATAGCAAATAAAGAGTGATTGAATCCACCACAGCAATATGTAAGCAATTAAATTAATTAGTGGGGAAATAATTCTGCTTTGCGACAGATCCAGAATGGACCTCAATTTAACAGCTTTTTAAATAAGATGTCATATGAAATATAATAACACAGTGCACTTTGAAAAACAAGCTATATTGTTTAAAATGGAGTGCAAACAAGGGAGCTAAAATGTGCCCTAAGATTAAACTCACCTACCACAACACACTCTTCAGTTCCTATCAGTTGCTCAGCTAGTCATACTTGATTCTTTGTCAAACATTGCCACCAGGTGGCCTTCCTGAGGTACAGTTTGGGGGAATAACATCTGTAGTAATAGGAAATGAGAATTCTCTTTGGGTCTTCAGAAGCCATTAAACACAGTTTGATGCACAGCTCTTAAGTAATTCTGTGACTTAGAATTGACATGCTACGTCAAAACAGTTTTATCGAGTTATCCAGAAGCTTGAATAAAGTTACTTAACTTGTCTTTCTTGATATGTGCATATATTATTCAGTTCAATGTCATAGTGTTTTACATCCAAAACTGGACTACAGGACACAAATTTATCATTGAATTGCCCCACAATTAGACAGACAGATGATTGACAGATGAGAGGGCAGGGCAGGCAAGCAAGCAGGCAGTGTATACTGCCTTTGTCCACCAACACCAACAGGCTAGTGACCCCTGGCCCTGAAGAAGTATGTTGGCCTTGACCAGGGCCTGGATCTTTTTGGCCCTGGCCCCAGCTTGGTGGAGTGAGCTCCTGAGTGAGATCAGGGCCCTGTCGGAACTTGAACAGTTCTGCAGAGCCTGTAAAATAGAACTCTTCCACCAAGTCTTTGGTTGAGGCCAGCATGGATTTAATCAAGCAACCATAGGCCTCCCTCTACACACACTATCTCTGTTGCTACTGTTCCACCAGGAACTACTCCAATATCCAGTGATCGGCCATCTGGTGGTTAAAGTATTAACCCTAGTTTTATTGATCGTCATGTTTAAATTAAATTCTGTTTTACTGTAATTCAAATTGTATTTTTAACTGTGTTGTTAGCTGGCCTGAGACCCCAAGCGAGGGGGTGGGATATAAACTGAATAAATAACAAGTAATATTCTACTTATGAAGGATTGAAATTGGGACTTTCTGCATACAAAACCTGTGCTCTACCACTGAGCCATGTGGCATACCTGCAAAGAACCACATAGAATAAAATATTATTATATCAAATAATAAAGCCTTGACTCACATGTGGATAATGCAAGCAGTACAGTTAGACCAGTAAAACGGAGTTCTTCCGCCAGGCGTACGGTTGAGGCCGGGGCAAAATCCAGGGAGAGGGATTTTCCAACTGGTTCCCAAATTCATCTCGGCCCAAGCTCTCATTACATTAGATTAACATCAGATTAATATTAGATTGAGATCAGTGCCCCACCCTGAACAAGGAGGGATTATTAGAGATTATGGTTGCCATTGCATAGTTGGTTAGTATGTGATTGTTATTTTAATGGGGATTTTATTGGGGTTTTATTGTTTTAGAATTGCATGTGTAAACCGCCACGGGGCTACGGCCAGCGGCGGTATAGAAATCTAATAATAAATAAATAATAAACAAAATAGATAAAGTTTCTACTGAAGAATCTGGTAATGTGGCCGCAGCCTACTATCCAAATCAAGAAAACAGTGCCCTAAGTACATGTTAGTTTCCAATTACCATGGAGTACTGGACCACAAAAAAATATTTAAATCAACCCAGAGATAGTTGTAAAGGTAGAAACTAGTTCCCAGCTAGGGCATTTTTGGGGCTCATCATCACAGAAGAAAAAAAAAAAGGAACTAATATACACACCCTTCTCCAGCTGCCTACCAAGATGCAACAGGTTTAAAATGTCTTTAAAAGTCCAGTCAAAATCATGAGTTATTAGCACAAAATAATTTGTATTCTCCACTTTCATCCAAAGCAGAGAGTTATGTGAAATGGAATCAAGGCATCTCAGTGATACTGCTACAGCACTGAAGGGCTATATTGTTTTAGTGCTATAATGTTCAACGTAGAATGTTTTTAAAAAGTCTGTAGAAGATGGCATAATGGAAAAGAGTATGTGTGTGGGGGGGAGCAGCACTGTAGGACATTTTAAAGCCAGCATGGTGTAGTGGTTAAGAGCAGCAGTTTGATTCCTGCTCCCCCACATGCAGCCAGGTGGGTGACCTTGGGATCGTAACAGCACTGATAGAGCTGTTCAAACTATGCAGTCCTGTCAGAGCTCTCTCAGCCCCACCTACCTCACAGGGTGGGGAGAGAGATTCCTGCTTAGAGATTCCTTTAATCAGTGAAAGTGGGGTATAAAAACCAACTCTTCTTAACACCACATCACAGTGATTCAGAAATGCAATGAAGGGGTAGAAAACTAAAGAAAGTCATTTCCCAATGCAAGTGGATTTGTAAGGTAAAGGTAAAGGTATCTCTTGTGCAAACACCGAGTCATGTCTGACCCTTGGGGTGATGCCCTCTAGCGTTTTCATGGCAGACTCAATACGGGGTGGTTTGCCAGTGCCTTCCCCAGTCATTACCGTTTACCCCCCAGCAGTAAGCTGGGTACTCATTTTACCGACCTCGGAAGGATGGAAGGCTGAGTCAACCCTGAGCCGGCTGCAGGGATCGAACTCCCAGCCTCATGGACAAAGCTTTCAGACTGCATGACTGCTGCCTTACCACTCTGTGCCACAAGGTAAATAAATACCGCTGGCAGACAGTTACCAAAACAAGTCCATCTGGAATGACAGGAAAAAAACCTTTAGCAACTAGTTACTAAAGCTGAATACAAAGGCAGTTTGAAAATGCCCACTATACCACACTGGCTGTCACTTACCTGGGTTTGATCCAGCAAGGAAACACGTTCTTTTGATTTGAGAGCTTATGATGCAGTGATGTGTTTAACCACATCCTCTCATCTATGAGACACATCTATCTCAGTCATTCTTCTCCTCCGAGTACAACAAATAACGGAAACTGAGGTATGAGATTTTTCTATGTTCCTGTGAACTGAGAGCATGTGACGAAGTGAGATGTGCTTAACCACATCCACCTCTCATTTCCGAGATACAAATCCCCTATGTCACTCTCTTCTTCTTCTAACCTTACCAGTGAACAGAAATTGAGGTAGGAAGACTCTTCTGGGTCTCTTGACCTATACCTGTGCCTTTAAGAGAACAGATGTTTATACTTGGGTGTAGCTGAAATACTTGTTGGTTTATGCTAATGATGAGTCACAGCTACCAAGAGCAGAAACAGTATGTGAAGGACCATGGCATGCGCAGCATCTTGTGTGCATGAGCTCTGCACCAACCCATGATTCTATTGTTTGCAGTGGCTTTACAGTGGCTTCAGGGCATGCAAATTTGCACATTCAGCATTGATACTTTCATGGCTTGTTCTGCTTGCGATAAATGCAGATTGCTGTTGGAGCAAGCATTCTGCCATCAGCATGCTGCGATTTCCCCCCACCCCCCATCCTTGCTATGTGCTTCTGTTGATTGTATGATGTGCTGATTTACTGAATAATTCTTTTTAGCCTTGGCTCCTGCCTAGAGGAATGAGCTCCCAGAAGAGCTATAGGCACTGCTGGGCTAATGTAGTTCCTCAAGGCCTGTAAGACAGAGTTCTTCCTCCAGGCTTTTGGTTGAGACCAGACTGAGGGGATATCTGGGCCCCTCCTCCAACGTTCCCCAATGCTCCCCAATATTTCTCTTTGGGAAGCATCTTCTTTTATTTGGTGTTGGCAGCCCGGGGGGGGGAGTGTGTGAGTCGGGGGGGGGGGAGAATTTTAACATTTGTTTTAATGGATTCTGTATTGGTTAATTTTTACATTGTATTCTGCTTTGTGATGTTAACCACCACGAGCCGGCTGGCCGAGAACAGCAGTCTACAAATATGATGAAATAAAATAAATAAAATAAATGTTTATTGCAGCTTGCTGTTGATGATGTAAGTTTCCTTGAATCCCAGGAGAAAGGCCAGGTACAGAAGTTTTAAATAAGAAACCCAGAAGCCATGCCTGCCATAGTGGCTTCAAGAAAACTTCTGTCATATAAAAAGGGGTTGGGAAGGGTTCTTTCCTTCACTTCTTTGCCTAGAGATGATTTTCTTGATCCTATCATGTTCTAGCTGTGTGTGTGTCAAGTGCCATCATTACTGCATCTGACTTATGGTGACCTCAGCAAGGGGCTTTCAAGACAAGTGAGAAGTGGCCATTGCCTTCTCTTGCAGAGTCTTCTTTGGTGGTCTCCCTTCCAATTACTAACCCTGCTTAGCTTCTGAGATCTGGTTATACTGTGTCACCTTCCCTTCTATTTTAATTCATTTCCATTTCTAATCCATACAAAATCATGTAAAGTAATTGCCTAACAGGACAAATATTAAAATAACCCACCACAGGATTTTAAGCTATTTTAATGGAAATAATTTCACTATATTTTTTCTTTAAAAGTTTCAAAAAACTTTGTTCTCCAAAATAATATAATAGTCAATGCTTTAAGAAGAAGAGTTAGTTTTTATACCCCACTTCTTAATACTCAAAGGAGTCAGA
This sequence comes from Paroedura picta, assembly GCF_049243985.1. Classification (NCBI taxonomy): domain Eukaryota; kingdom Metazoa; phylum Chordata; class Lepidosauria; order Squamata; family Gekkonidae; genus Paroedura; species Paroedura picta. The sequence continues at coordinate 38,964,042 of NC_135375.1, forward strand.
AAGTGGTTTGCAATTGTGTTCCCTTCTCCCCACAGCAGACATCCTGTGAGATGGTGGGGCTGAGAGAGTTCTGACAGAACTGCTCTATGAGAACAGCTCTAACAGGACTGTGACTAGTCGAAGGTCACCCCAAGGCTGCCACACTGAACCACCACTACACTAAGGTGGTTCTCCTAACTGGCCTGAGCTGTTGAACGGGGAAAGCCAGCTGCCTTCTGTTGAACGTGGGCCAGCTCTGCTCTCAGAATTTTCAGCTTGAAACTGTGAGGGTGAGTCATTGTCAGACTGATTGCCTAAAAATAGTGCAAACATTTAGCAGAGTTTTCATTTTAACCTGCTGAAACAGCTTTTCCTGTGAGTGCTGGAGGAGTATATATGCTCTGAGCTGCCTTCTTCCTCTTTTCTCACATCTTTAATGTTTTCATTTCCAGCAGAATGAATCACCAACAATATGTATGTAACCTGAATTCTAAACCATCTTAATATTGTTGTTGGTATAAGACCGTCGGGATTCTAAAATTCAAAATTGCTCCTTCAGTTTTAAATACGAAAGTTTCGTAGCTAGATTTTCTCCAAAAACTATGGTTCTATGCACATTCACTTGGAAGTACCATAATGAGATTACTTTCTCGATAACATCATACTATAGATTTGGTTTTAGTAGGGGTGCACATTTTAATTTGTTTATTTGTTAGGCCAATGTATTAAAATGGAATATTTTGTTACCAGATGATATTTCTTCACACATAAATTTGCATGTTAGGGTTTATACATGAAATAGTTTGTGTTTAGAAATGCACTTTTCAGCCAAATAGACTATTGTGTGGCTAGCAATCTGTAAACCACTCTTGTGGGAGCAGTAGGAATAAAGCAGTAGTGGGCAGATTTATAAAATAATTCAAGATCGACAGATGAAAACACCAGCCAACAGGGAGAAACAGCCCTGTTTTAATCAGCCTTTTAAAAACTCAACAGGATGGAAGGTCACAAAGAGGAGAGTTTACACTGTCACCTAAAATGTTCTGTCCCTCTGATAATGACTAATGATATATTGTATTATTTAATTCTTCATTTTTTAAAAAGCAATGCCTAGTATTATTCATGTGAGGATGACTATGAAGTTTAGTTGTCATAGCTTGTGCCCTATAGCAGTGGTCCCCAACCCCCGGTCCGGGGACCAGGACCGTTCCGTGGGTCAGTCGGTACCGGGCCATGGCTCCTCATCCTCCTCCCCAGCTGCTGCCTCAGGAGCTGCCCTGCCACTCCTCTGCCGGCTCACCTTTGGTGCTCTCCAGTGGCCGCCATGACTGGGGCTCCCCCTCGGTGTGGCACTGCTCAGCTGCTGCTGGCAGTGCCCCTCAGAGGGTGACGAGAAGTCAGGGTCACCGGTGGGAAAACAAGCGGAGCAGGGGCTCATGCAGTGGCGATGACCCTCGGCAAAAGACTATCTCTCCTGGGCCTCAGTAAATTGTCAAGCGTTGACTGGTCCCCAGTGATAAAAAGGTTGGGGAGCACTGCCCTATAGAACAACTCCTTTGTACATCCCACCACTGGAATGCTCTCCCTCCCTCGATCCTGACATGATCTTTTTTTCTAGATGCTTTCCCCCCCCACACACACACACACAAAACTTGTAGCACATTGCAGGCAACTGGGAAAGTGTGTTTTCCTCCAACTCCAAGGATCACAGAAGCACTATTTAAAACAAAGAAACCCTGCAGGATCTAGGAAGAGAGACAATGTGGAGATTCGATCAGTTAATGTATTCAAGATCCCATCCCCATCTGATCTGTAACAAGTTTACACAGCTGAAAAAATAAAATATCCACAAAGCCAAGATGAGCCTAAACTGGCATGAAGAACATCTTGTGCACGTCCCATTGAAACTAAGAACAGTTGAGCATGCATGCTGCTGGGATGTTGCACAACATCTATTAGGGCTGGAGCAAGAGGTATTCCCAGGAGGCAGTCTCAACTAACTCCTAGATAAATGAGATCAGCAGATGTAATTCACATCCCATTGCAGTCAGCAGCAAAACTGCCATTGATTGTAATAGGTTTGGATTGCCCAGAAGAAGGCTCTGCTCTTTCCAACTGTTCTACCTGTAGAGAATAATCGAAAACTGCAAATAGAAATAAATTGCATGGAATCCAGAGTGGCTTCTAGGTAGTTTCACCATAACTATAAAGGCAGCACCTGCCACATTCATTCAAAACGGACTGTCAGATAGCAGGATGTGGGATTTGCTTAAAATTATATCTAAGTAATATCCTATTGGATGTGTCAGATGTTTTCCTCCATTCCCATCTTCCAGCCTATTTCTAGAAGATATATCCCTTTTCCCCAAGAATAGTCCTGATGTTTATGGAGTCCTGCAGACATACATTCAAAAACCAATTTAGATGATCTGCTTATTAAGTTGTTTACACATTTAGATATGTACCTTCACCTACCAGGAAGAAGAGTAAGAGGAAGATCTCCATGCAGCAACATAAAATTATAGAAAAGAAGGAGCTGGGACACATGCCAAATTGAAAAGGGCATGCGAGATAAAGAAAAGTGAAAGACTAATCTGCAGATTGAATCAACACTACCAACAAAAAAAAGCTTTCCATAAAGGTTCCGGCACATACACAGCACCTTGGAAAACACCTAAAAATACATCAGTATATTTACAGTGTGGTCATAAGCAAAGTTACCCCCTTCTAGGCCCATTGATAGAGAGGTATTGTAATGGTTTGGGTCCTTTCCGGCAAGTGAAGTAGTGCTGGGAAGTTCATGTTCTGCCTTGGGGCTTTCAACCTTGAGAAGACTACAAAGCTGCTCTGAATCCACTGAAAACTGGATCTGTGCTAATAAGATATTTGTAGAATTGCTTCCTGTTTTAACAGTGCAATTCTATTGTACCATCCTCAGTTAGAGTACTGTAACTCTGCTTGGGGTGGCACTGGAAACTAAGTTTTGCACTTGAACAGACTAGCAGCATAGCGGTTAGTTTTGAAGCCAGTGTTGATCCCAGGGCTGTTAACAATTAGCTTCATTTTGAACGGATCTTCTGCTTTTGTGCTTGTATATGTTCCGGTAAAAAATGAGCTGTCTCCAGGAAAAATCCTTGTTGTTTGCAGCTCGGGTGAACAAGGGATGTCAGCAGTTGATGAGAAGCAGCCCTCTGCAACTTTACTAGCCCCAAAGTGGCTTCTAACAGTCCTGCTAACAGTCCTTTCACTGGTTTCAGATGGACTATGTGGGAGGGGGGAGTTTGTTCATCTTCTAGAAAGCTCTCTTTGGTTGTAGCAGATCAAGAAGAGCAGTTGCTAAGTTTGCTATAAATGCAGACTATCCTGCTAAACCTTGTCTGATATTCCTTATCTTATGTCTTCAGCTGCCATGTTTACTTTGGCTGTGTTATAGGCTGTGTTTTTTTTCAGGCATTTTTAAAATTGATTCATTTGAACTCTGGTGCTGGAGAAGGCTTCTGCAGGCTCCATGGACAGCAAAAGTCACAAACAAGGAAATACTACAACACATAAAGTCTGATATATCTTTGGTAGGCAAAATCATGAAACTCCAGCTCACTTATTTTGGCCATATCATGCAATCCAACTCAATGGAGAAAGCAATTATGCTAGGATTGGTCAATGGAAAAAAGAAACCAGGCCGACAAAGGGCATGGTGGTTGGACATGATCAGGACACCGGCCAGAACATTCCATGGCTAATGGAGGTGATGTGGGATCGAGGATCATGGCAGCTCCTGTGCCATGAGATCGCCAAGAGCTGGACACAGTTGAATGGCTAACAGCAATTTTCAGGAATATAAAACAACTAGCTTCAAAGCCCATTTCTAAGAATGGGCTTTGAAAGGGCCCCCTCCCCTGACCCCCGGCCAGGCAGCTTAAGGTGGCTTTGGGCCACAGCTTGCAGCCAGATCAAGTGGGGCGGAGGCTGGCCAGCTCATTAGCAGGCCTGAGACAGAGCTCCTTAGCAGGCAGTCAGCAGACCAGGAGGCCCTCGTTAGCAGGCTCAGCCTAGCAGGGCAAGTGGCCCTTAGCAGGCCAGGAGACCCTCGTTAGCAGGCCCAGCCTAGCAGGCCAAGAAGCCCTCATTAGCAGGCCTTCCATCATGACCCTTTGCCCAGGGCCCTCTCTCCTTACCTGCTGCTGGCTCCAGGCACTAAGGCGCATCTGAGAGCAAAGAGGCTAGAGTCCAGGGATGGAGGGTGGGAGCTGCAGGGGCAGGGTCAATCAGGGGGGCCTGATTGGCCCTATTCCAACTTGGACAGCCGAACACATCCCACCCCCCAGGCTGTTTCAAAAATATATAGAGGAACCATGGATAAGGATAAAACTGACTTTCTAAATACAACACAGTGAGCTAGAACTAGAATGATTTTAAAATCTTCCTTTATAATAAAGCCTATTTAGCTTTGTGATGGCATTACTGAGAGTTTAGTGTCTATCCCCAGGTAATTTTGGTTATGTTATCAACAATTCATGTAAGTTTTATATGTACATTTTATAGAACTGTATTGTATTGTTGTAACCTTCCCTGAGCCCATGGGAAAAGTAAGCCAAAAGTTGAAAAATAAATTAAATTAATTAAAAATCAAAGAGGTGCTTGTTCCAGGATTTGAGATGGGAGGGGGAGGGCAATTCTCTCAGAATTGCCTGTGACATCTTCACAATTTATGGAATAAGGGATGCCAGCTTCCAGGTAGGACATGGAGATCCCCTGAAATTACAGCTCATCTCCAGACTACAGAGTTCAATTCCCCTGGAAAAAATGGATACTTCAGAGGGTGGACTCTATGGCACTGTATTTCATTGGGGTTCCTGCCTTCCCCCAGGCTCCATCTCATCTCCAGAAGTTCCCCAGCCTGGATCTTGCAACTCTATCCCCCATAGCCCACCGGTGGACGGGGGACTTTGGCAACCCTATATTGAATTGAGCTACAATTCCCAAGTGACAGTGTATGAAGGCACAAAGCAGTTGGATCTTGTTAGAAGACTTTATTCATACCAATACACTCCACATATTTCTATTAGGTTGGTAAGGCAGATTGGGGGATGGCTACAAGGACAGCTGCTGGAAAGCTAACCTGCAATTCACTGCAATTTATGATATATTCAAGAGATAATATTTTTGATTGCTTCGAATTTGCCATTGGAGCAGTGAAGTGTTCATGTATTACTGATCTAATGTCCCGTACTTTTCAATATTACATTTTCTTGTAACTGTGAATGGTATTCCTCCCTGTCTATTTGTCTAATTCTATGGAGGCACTGGAGATCTGGGAGCATTGTGAGATCTGTGAGGGCAGTAGATGATGGAGTATAAAAATTCCTGAAGCTTAATCCAGATGGAACAGAAGATAAATAGTTCTGATTCAAAGTTAGGTGTGTATATAACTAAAGATTTCTAATAGCTAATATGTTGTCAGAATCTCATATCTCTTAGGAGCTTTGGGTTGAACTATTTCTCTTGCTGCAATATTTTGCAACCCTCATCTAAACTTCCATCTAGATAAATAACAGGAAGCCAAAACAGATGTTCTGGGTCAATTCAGAGGTCACCAAGGCACTTTAGGACTATTGTGATGCTTTAATTATGCCTGGATGAGCATTTGAAATGCACAAGTCTTGGGTAGGAATAGAAATCAGAGTATGAGGAGTTTCTCTCCAAATTACATTATAGCTCCGCAATAATGTGAACTTGTGTAATGTGTAGAACATTCCTTCTGCTTTCTAAAGCCCTGTAACATGAGTAACGTCACCACTGATGATAGGCATGCCAAGGCCTGTTCTTGCAAATCAGGTGTGGTAGAAATCAAAGTTGTATTATGAAGTAACTAGAGCTCCTTGCCCAGTCTTGAGGTGTATGTTGTTTTTCAGCTTTCAGGTCAGAATGTTTATGACAAGTTAATTATGGGCAGTGAATATTTTCAACTTGCCTACAACAAATAAAACCTGGAAGTCCCATTGTCTTCTATCAAGCACTAAACAGTGACTACTCTCAAACAGTGGCTACGCTCAAGCAGAGACCGTGTACCTGTATAACTTAGGTATTTTATTTTGTAAATAATATTGGGCTCCCTCCAGAGGTGCTCATGAGCAAAAGGCTGCTCCGTGATTTAATTCACATATGACAAATGGTTGAATATTATAAAAGTTAGCAATGGTGATCTACTTAAGATACCAGGTCTGGAGACACAGTCTGGGAGGGTAGAATGGCTATCTCTTAAGTGGCTGATCAGTGTACACCACACTTTGTGCCTGTGGAAACAGATCTGCCCGAACAACCTGCACAAGTTTTCTTTGCACCCTCCATCCATTTTGATTCCAGGCAAGTTTCTCTGTGATAAAGGCAGATTTCTGGTTCTGCTTCCAGTGTAGAGTGGGGTTCTGTAGTATTGTGCAGACATCACAATTCTTTCTGCATCCCCGGTATGGAAAAAAGAGGATCAGTAAGCCAGGATGATCAACATTGTTTTCATGAAATAACGGTATTGCGGTTTTATTTTCTTATCGATCCTGGCTTTGTTTTATGGATTTGTAACTTGCTTTGGGCCTGGAGGATATATAATAGGAGAGGGGGAGGAACACAGGAACAATATTGTTATTTCAGTTGTCCTTCAATTCCCTGTTTGTGCAGGCAGATGACAGCCTCTGATTCTTTCTTAAGCATACCAAATCTAAATTGCTCACAATGCACAAGACACCCCCATAAAGAAGAGGTGATATGCAAGACTGTAGCTCCTTCTATCAAACTAATGGCTACTTTACTTTTACTACAAATCTCTAGAGATGAAATGATATCATTTCTTGTGTCTCCTTCCAAGATTTGGCAATAACAGGATTGTTTTTATTATGTTACTATAAGGCTGCAGAAGGAAACTGTAAAGCATCAGACACATTTTTTTTTGCATAATACAATGAAAATTCAAAACAGGAAAAAGGAAGAGTATGAATTTATCAGCAGGAAAGCTACCAACTATTCTCTGATGAGAGGCAAGTAAGGGTATCATGTGCCAGTCTGCATCTCCTGCCTATGATTGATGCAGGAATGGGAGGAAGTGGACTAAAACTATTGTCATGCAGAAATAGCTAGCAATTTACAAGAAAATGTCATATTTTCAGCATGTAATTTTAGTCGTGAGAAATTCACTGAAACACCCTAAATTAAAGCTTCTCAAACCTAATGTAATTGCACACATTTAGAACTGGTGTGATGACATTTGCGCACCTGTTTGGTTACAGCCTCCATTATCAGCAAGATCTGTGTAAATCAAGAAAAGATTTTTTTAAAGTGTGCAGTGGCTTTGAAGCCCAAGGATGTGCTCATACTAGGTCACAGGACTAGATTGTACGTTATTAGAAAAAGAAGAAGGGAAATCAGCTATGCATTTTTTTAAAGAGAAGAATCTAGAATATAACAACAGCTCTGAGGTCCTGTGCCTCAAAGAGGGTTCTTTCCATCTCCTTTGAATGTCTGCCCCAGTTCCTTCCTGTACAATCGAGAAACTATGCTCCAGCTAAATAATCCTTTGCCCCTTCTCCAAGGTCACCCCGTGAGATTCATGGCTAAGTGGTTATTTAAACTGTCTCCCCAAACCTAACTGAGGGCTGGCTTTCTGTTGGTGGCAATTTCTTTGCATTTAGAATTTCATGATGAATAGCCCTCTAATTGTCTGTGGATTGCTTATCGAGTGCCCCTGTGGCCAAGACACTGATAATACTTTTCAAGTAAAGAAGGATTGTAGCTACTTCCCACTGTCCCAGTTGTACAGGTAAAAGGTGTGTTTGTGTGTATGTGTGTGTGCAAATTTGTCCCACAAAGTCAGGTGGAGCCATATCTGTTATTGTTTCTGTGGGGGCAGAAGGAGGAGGAGGAGATAGGAGCATTGGTTTTGGGCTTTCCCTCATCTTTCACTGGAGTGTTTCAATTCAAACTTTCTTGCAGCATTATAAAGTAGCATGAGTGGAACCAACCCCTGGGCAAACATATAAGGATTCGTCTCTCATACCACTTCCCTAGCACCATCTATGTTTGACCCATGTATCTCCTGATGCTTTAATTACACCAATAAAACCATGGTGTGAGCCTCACGTAGAGCCTTCAGGCATAGTGTCAGGTCACTGGCACAAGAGAAGAAATCCTAGCTTATCCAGTGGGTGTAAATCAAAACCAGGATTCTGTTGTTTGTCTTAACATGAATGAAAATTAAAAGAGTTGAACTTGAAACTGTTTAATGGAAACATGGAAAAAAATTAGTATTAAGCTATTTATTTTAGATAAGCATCTCAGAAACTTTGAGATGTGGATACGTACAATATAGTTTATTGAAAGTTTCTATTATATAAGGAATAATTAACACAGGAATAACATCATTATTCTTCACTATCTTCCAATAAAATTAATTTTTGATGAACTGAATATTTCTTAACTTAGAAAAACTAGTAATTGAAGGGACTAAGATGTGTTCAGTTAATATTTTACTTATGGTCATCCAAATAATCCATCAGAAGATCTCCAATACTGACATATTCCCAATCTTGATCTGAGTCATGATTTTTTTTAGTAAAATAAGGACACCATGGAGTTAGGCTTCAAAAATGTTGGCCAAACAAAATGAAATCAAATTGGTGATTCCTTGCTGAGAATGTATCCTATGGAAACATTTTCTTAAACAGCCACAGCAAATATCTAGAAAAGAAATAACATACCTGAACATTATAGGAATCCACATTTCCAGATCAGCAGAAATTCTCTAGGGAGTGACCATGGCCACATATGTGCAGATAGTTTGAAATGACCACAGAGTTTCATATGGTTCATTAGCAGAACAAAATTAACTGTATGAAAGCCCCTTGCCTGTATTCCTTTACATGAAATCGGGTCAACGATGAATAACGTCCAATTTAAATTGGTAATGTAAAAATATTCTAAGACTTAAAATAACTAAAATCTGTTAGCTGGTGTTCACACTATTTCTCTGAATCTATTTATGTACACTTGAAGGATGACTGCTGAATATGTGGCATAACTACATTGTAAAGCACTGTGCTAGAGGTAATGTGGAATGTGAAGTAGTAGGAAGTTGTATGCATAGTATGTGATTCTGTGGTGTACAGTTGAGATATGCAAGCCATCACTTGAGCATTTATCAAGAATGACATGCATATGTGAACCACTGATTTGACTAACATGGCTATCTGATACATTTTATATTAAAAAGGGATTTTGTGTTCTCCATATTGGCTACTGCTGCTTGGAAATATTAGGAAATATGAGGAGCTGAAGGTGTTCAGGAACTGTACAGGAAATGGAATAAATCTGAAGTGACAACTACATTTTTGATTCATAGTTCATTTATTCCTTCTGTGTGAAACTAAGGCTTCAGATTTGCCAGTTCCATTTACTTATAGTCATGTCTACAGCCCTGAATCATAATGTCAACATCAGGAATTATCAGCATGGTTTGTGACAGACTGAGGAAGCATGGTAACATGGGATCTTTTAATTAAAAAATACCCACAAACACTTACAACATGGGCATTCCTGAGTCAAAGCAGTCTTCCCATTTTCACTTAGAGATTATATAAGCAAACAAAAAACATGATTTTTAAACAATGAATGATTATATCAATATTTTGTTAGATATATAGTCTGGTCATATGGGTAAGTTTGCACGCATCAGTAGCAACGTCCTGAGCCACCCCAAATGAAGTGTGCTTGACAAGAGGAACAGAAAACCCTAATTGCTCCTGGGACAGCGTTGGGATTTTCTATGCGCTTGACTTATTTTCTTGTCAGTCAATCCACAAGCACTGGAATCAGCTTGGGCATGCTTCATCAACACCTCTCACCTCCCTCTGCATTTTCACAGTTGTGAAGTTAGTTTATTTTATTCCACATGTGCCTTAAATAATCAGGATTTTTAAGGGAGGGTGTTGTTGTGGGTGGTGTCACAGCACGTTTTTATTTTTTGCCCATCTTATATTGATGGCTGAATGTAAACCAGATTGAAAATGAACACGTGCTTAGCACTGAGATCATTGTTATAGCTATATACAGATGCAACGGTAGATTTAGTAGGTTCTCTGAATTGCCAGTTTTCATTTTTTTAAAGAAAATAAGTCTTTACATCCTTCTCTTACAAAAAATATAAGGAAAAATGCATATATTCACAAGAGAGAGGGCTAGAGATTTGTTAAAAAATGAAACTGGCAATTCAGAGAACCTTGTAAACCCAAACAGTCTCTTTTTGCGTAAGGATTGTAATTTTTAAAATTAAAAACAAAACCACTTCAGGGTGGGGGAAGAGGGAGTTGTTTGATGACAAGAATCTAATACTCCAAAAGTGGGATGGAGGAGGGTGGGATTAAGTGAAGTAACGCATGAAGAAAAGGCAACAGACTCAGCTTTCAGGAAAAGGTCCCTATAAAAGGGATCTCAAAAGGGTGGGATGGGAAAACAAACCAAAAATAAAGACAACAAATCAAAATTAAAGGCAAAAACATCCATATGGCAATTGAGATTTAAATTGAAGCAGTATGGGGCCTGAAATGATGGGGATGGGGATGATGTCCTGTATTCTGAGTAGCTGCTTCTGGCTGGATCTAAAGGCCCACATTTGAAGACTTAATTAAGCAAAGTTCTGCAATTGCATAGTTTAACACAGCAACATGGCCGTTATCTTCATGGCCCTCCTGTAAAATTTCCAGAATCAGTTGGCTGGGTCAGTAGTAGAAATAGAATGCTGGTCTAGGTGTTCCTTTTGTGTAATTACTTTATATTGTTGTTCCCACCCCCCTCAGCCTACAACATAAATATTGTTATTCATCTAGTAAGGCTATCATATTGTTGGAGATCTTAATGCCATGGAAAATTGAAAGCAGGGTATCTTCAGTATATAACGTACTTAGAACAGCAGATGTAGATTAGAACAATGTAATCAGGAATGAGGAGGGATATAGTTCAGTGTGGCCTATAGCACATTGAATTTATGGAAACAACTAGAACTAAATTGACATTTAGATGATAATATAAGCAAGAATTTGGTTACCATGTGTAAATTCTTATTTTCAAAAATCTGAGACATTTCTGAGGCAGTAACCCCCCATCCAAGGAATGCTCTCTAAATTCAGATTCCTAAATACTACTAAGCACGCAGAATTACGAATCAAATCTCTCACAAATTAGCAGTATATAACCAAAGTTTTTCGATAGATTGCAACTTGTCCATTTCCATGGCTGGGCTGGAATTTGAACTCAAGGCTTCCCCCAATCTTAATCCCTCCTTTTAAAACCTGTTTACTTTGTTAGCCTAATTAGAGATTATATAAGCAAGAGCTGTATGGAAGGGTGGTATAAAAATCTTGAATGGATGGATGGATGGATGGATGGATGGATGGATGGATGGATGGATGGATGGATGGATGGATGGATGGATGCTTTCAAAATGAAATGGGAATTTTGCATTGGCCATGTGAATTTCACAAGCACTCTTTGGAGAGTGATATTTACATCCTAACTTTGCGGCGTAGATGGATTTTTGGATACAGCAGCATACCATTGCCACATGATAAAGATTACATCCTTTTTCAATTACAGATCCTGGTAGAACTTTTTTATTTCAAATGCCTAACAGTGCAAGGAAGTTTCATTTTGTTTTAAAATAAACTTCCAGCTTTCTTTCCTTCCTTTGCCCTTGTTCAGGCAATAATTTCTGAACTTTTAGTGTTGTGCAGTGAGTTATTAGAACTGACATGCAATTTCATTCGTTTCTGCAGCCCCTCTGTATCAATCTACTACAAAGAGCTAGAAGTGGAGCTACTCAAAGGAAGGCTGTGAATGTCAGCCTGCAGAAGTCTCCTGAAATGCATTTTCTCTCATCTTGGTCTTTCCCTTGACCTGTGTTATCCAAATCATGGCCACTGCCAACTTGCCATCATGAAGCGGGCTTGCAGTAAAATTAGAAATGTCATTTTATTTCAGTATTCTGGTCCCAAGACTGCTTTGTGAGCCAATCTTTAAACTTAATTCTAATTCATGTCAATAAGGCATTGGCTGCAAGGATGACCTCAGAAAATGGTTGAAGCCATTTGGGGTTTTACCATCAGATCTGCTGCATTTCCTGGGAGACAACTTCCAAATCAAAGGGACATGTGCAGCATATTACAATGCTATGTAAGATTGCATTATATTTGTGCAACTCTGTTTTCCTAACAGGAATGCAGAAAGATTCAGTATTCCCGTTGCAGAGAAATTTGGGGCTTTTTTTACCATGACCCTGAGGAACATGAGCCAGGCAAAGGTGGTTTGGACCTTCAGTGTTGAATGAGCATGTCACACATCCCTTCACTCTCGACATACCAAGGATGAAATCCTTTATTAGACACAACATACAGCAATTTGTTTCTGGGGGTGCGGGAAGATTAGTTTTCATCAGAGTTCTAAATCTATTGCCTTCAATGAACTAACAGTAGTGCAAATGTCATAATCTCTTGTAAACAACCCTGTGAGCGCCTCTTTGGTAACTTAAAATTTGTGCACTGATGGTGGCAGAACCACAAAAGTTATATTTCACCACTTTAAAGTCTCTCATGCAGCACAGTAGGCAGTGGTACAGAGCAGATATAGCTAAGCCTACACTTCTTTGAAAAGTGAAAAATCCATTGATTGTCATGGAAGGAAGAGCGAAGTCACATAAATGTGTCCCTGCCTCAAATGGCTAATGAGTGTGGAGAGTTTTTTTTAATTATTATTATTACTAGGGAGGAAAGGCCAGTGCAGGCGAAAATGCAGTGGGCACTAGCGAGAGTGGGGCTTAGGAGAAGGCAGCTCTGTCCATGGGTGAAGGCATCGGGGTGATGGGGTGGCAGTGTGGAGGCATGTAGGTTATGTGGTGGCTGGGGGGGCTGCAGGTGTACCTTTCTGGCGGAGGCGGCCTCAGTGTGACGTTTCACGCAAGGAGTCCTGGGATTCGTCACAGGCTCCCCCCCAGCTCCATTAGTGGAGCACGGGCATTGTAGTGGGCTGAATGCTGGGGTCAGCACTACTGGCGTGCATGGGCCACTGCTGCTGCGGGCCATGGTGTGCATCAAGCCACGATGCGGGTGGCTCGTGGGCAGTGTAGCATCTGTTTCCTAGGCAGGTCCTGCGCTGGCTGCCCCTCGGTGTGAGTCTTCTGGTGCAGGAGTGTACTTGGCAATGGTGTAGGTGGCTCTTCGGTAGTGCCCCCTCTGCCGCCTCCTCCTGGCTGGGTGGAGTGGCCCAGTAGAGCAGCAGGGTGGCAGAGATGTCTGCTCCCCAGCAGCCAGGCTTGTCTGTGGCCAGGCATCTAGGGAGGACAGTGAATGTAGGGTGATTGGCCCATATTTGAATCCAGTCACGCTCCTGCCACAAGGGGTGTTTCACAATTATATAGAGGAACCATGGATAAGGATTATTTTAAATGGCTCTTTGCCTAGAACTCCAGCTGCTGGACCACGGAGAAAAATGACAAATATAGGCCCATTTGTGCAGGTGGTTCTCTTGTCAGGTGGGAATGGGTGTGCAAAAGCTTTCATTTTCAGGTGTACGCATACTAGTTGGATCAGGGTGCTTATGTCTTATTAACCAACTTGGCATGTAATTGACTTGTAAAGAATGTACAAACAGATGCATTTTACTGGTGTAACCTGTTCAGCAAGCTGTCAGAATCTAGACAAATACTAAATTAATTGCAAGGCTCTATAAACAGGTAATTATAGATCTGCAGTAATGACAAGCATGGCTTTACTGAAACATATTGGATTTCCATTATTTTTAAATACTGACAGGATGAGTTATTGCGTGTCATCAGCAGATAAAATAAAACTGTACTTTAAAAAAAACTGCAAAGGCTGCAAAATCCCCAATTGAATGTATTGTTTAAGTATAAATTAAAGAGGAACCGAATTTCCATTTTTTTTTAAATTGTGGCAGGTGGACAGTCGTCTGCATTCTAATAGGCTTGTTGGTTTCATTTACCTCTCCCACCACTGCATTGTCTAACTCTTTATCCCTCATCTCTCATCTAGATAATTCAAGGAAGACTACACTACTAACAGCAGCAAACCAACAAGGCCAGCAAGTAAAATGTTTATAAAATATAAAATATATTTAAAATTGATTCATAGCAGCTTAATTTGAGATATTAATACCTATCCCAACAAAGGGATCTTGCAGCATTTCTTATAAAAATGTCTGCCACATGTGGTTGTTGTCATGGCTCATCTAGCTCTTTTGTTTTTTACAGGGTATTAGAAATGTGAAAGATTTTTGTGCATGTGCTAAACCTGTTTAGCATTGCACTGAAATCTACCAACTATATGTGAGGCTGCAATCTGTGATTTAGAATGCCAGGCTACTGCCAGCACCTCCAGGAGCTTTCACATGATGTCACACCATGTGTAAACATCACATTGAAAACCTGGATGTGACATCAATGTATCAGCCAATGTGCTAGAAATACCATAGAGTTTCTAGAGTGTGCCATAGCCAAGGCTAGCCGGATCTTGGAAGCTAAGCAGGGTTGTCCTTGGTTAGTATTTGTATAGGAGACCACCAAGGAATACCAAAGTCATAACACAGAGGCAGGCAGTGGCAAACCACCCTGAACGTCTCTTGCCTTGAAAATCCCATTGGGGTCTCCATAGCTGTTACTTGATAGAGTCAATGGTACTGATGTCACGTGTGACTTTTCTGCCTTCCATGAGTGACAGTGTTTAAAAGAAGGTCCAGGACTGAGGATTACAAGCCTGTCCTATGATACTAGAATATAGTGGGAAATAGCTGGAGATTTTGGGTATGGAGTCTAAAGAGGGCCTGGTTTGGAGAGGAGAGGGACTTCAACAGGCTATAATGCCAAAGAGTCCACCTTCCAAGGTTGCAGGACAGGTTCATCAGTGGTAGGTTGGTGAGTCATGGTGAGTAAAGGCAACCTGCTTATCCAGAGGCAGTCATCCAGCAGAGTTCTTCTAATGCTCATATTCAGCCAGAATCACTGGCTGCATAGTTGGTGCCGGCAGGAGAGATTTGGTTTCTGGGACCATGGGATAGGCTTTCTTGAGGAAGGCCTACTAGCACCTGATGCACTGCACTTATCGAAACTGGGGAAGAATGTGTTTGGCAGGAACCTGGGGAGATTCATCAGGAGAGCTTTAAACTAAAGCCACTAGGGGAAGGAGACGATCAACATAGGGAGTGTATGGAAGGAAAACGATTGGAGGCAGCCCAACCGGCAAGGCCAGCTCATAGGGAACCAAAAGTAAAAGGATTCAGATGTCTTTATACTAATGCCCGAAGCATGGGCAATAAGAAGGAAGAGCTGGAACTTCTCATGCTGATGGAAAGTTATGATCTAGTAGGCATCACAGAAACTTGGTGGAATGATTCTCATGACTGGAATGTAATGGTGGATGGATATGAACTGTTCAGAAAAAACAGAATAGATCGAAGAGGTGAAGGAGTGGCACTGTATGTGAGGAAAGGGCTTACCTGTCAGGAAATTCTAGTGAAGGAGAGCATATCTACAGTGGAAAGCATCTGGGTGAAAATAAGTGAGGGGAAAACAAACAGTGTGGTGGTTGGTGTCTGCTACCGACCGCCTGACCAACGAGAGGATGTGGATGCTGCACTTTGTGAGCAGCTTGAGAAAATATCCAAGCGGCAGGACCTTGTCATCATGGGTGACTTCAATTTCCCAGATGTGTGCTGGGAAACAAAGGGCCATTTCGCACGGCTTCAAAATAGCACAATGGTTGCTAATTGGAAACGCTACTAATTTGCCATAACCCACGACGTCGTAGACAATCTGCAACAATCCTGAAACCAACCCGCAAAAAGCGCTTCGTTGTGGCGCTTTCAGGGGAATCCAGAAAAGTGGATTCACCCTCCAGATAGCGATACACTCCTGCAACCAATCTGCAACAAAGACCTGTGCGTTACCATTGTTGCTGGTTCTTCAAAGTCCCTCCCCCTGGCTCTCTCCTCCAAACTTCCGGCGAAGCGATCGCCATTTTTTTTTCTCCGAGCGAGCGGGGATAAACGCACCGGCGAGCCTCTTTCTGTTTAGAGGCTTCCCTGGCTTCAGTCCTTCACCTTTAGTCACTAAGCACAAACCACTTAAAAGCCCGTTTGCTGAAATAAAGTCCCTTTATTTTTTACACATAAATTCAGCCGAAAATCGGGCCCGTGAGAGGGGGGGGGAATTTTTTTTTATCACTCGAGGCAGCGTGCAAACGATCATACAATCAAACGACAGCTCACATTAGGCAGCTGGATGGGTCTCTCCGTAGCAACGAATCTACCTAGATTCGTTGCTATGGGTCGGTTTTTTTTTTTTTAAACCTTTCTTAAAGGGAAAGGGGCTGTTTGGGAGCATGCTAACGGCTGCCCATTGGCTGCTTGACAGCCAGGGGCGGGACGAGCTTGGCAATAGCGCTTCCTTTCTAGCGATTTCTGCCGAGACCGGAAGCCTGTGGGAAACGCTAAAAAACGCAACTGATTCCACTACAAAGGCAGGTATGCATAACGACGAATTCCACTATTTTAAATGGCGATTTTTCATTCTGCAAACAATTTGCAACAAAGATCCCCGTGCGAAAAGGCCCAAACTCTGCGAAGCGTCTTCAGTCATGCAAGTTTCTGACCTGCCTGGCTAACAATTTCATTTACCAAATGGTAGATGAACCCACAAGAGGTTCAGCCATACTGGACTTAATACTGACCAACAGGCAAGAGTTGGTGGATGAGGTGAAGGAGGTGGGGACCCTAGGGGGAAGTGACCATGTCCTCATAGAATTCCTTTTGAGATGGGGAGCCAAGGAAGCTTGTAGCCAGACGCGGATGTTGGATTTTCGTAGGGCAAACTTTAATAAACTCAGAGACATGATGAGTGTCATACTATGGACGAGAATGCTGGAAGGGAAGGGAGCATGTGAAGGGTGGGCGCTACTCAAACAAGAGCTATTGCATGCTCAATCAATGACTATCCCAGAAAGAAGAAAACACTGCAGGAGCTCTAAGAAGCCTATTTGGATGAACAGAGAACTTCAAGATGAACTAAGAAAGAAAAGGAAAATGTTCAGGAAATGGAGGGAAGGACAGAGCTCTAAAGAAGAGTACCTACAGGTTACTAGGCACTGTAGATCAATCATAAGAAAGGCCAAAGCTGAGAGTGAGCTAAGATTGGCCAGGGAAGCCCATTGTAACAAGAAAAGATTTTTCAGTTACGTGAGGAGCAAACGTAAAGTAAAGGAGGCAATAGGCCCACTGTTGGGTGCGGATGGACAAACTCTAACGGAAGATGCAGAGAAAGCAGAAAGGCTTAGTGCCTATTTTACATCTGTTTTTTCCCACAGGTCAAAGTGTTTAGGCACATCTAGAGATGGCCATAGCCAAAGGACAGTGTCTGGGTGGCAGGTTAACATGGATAGAGAGGTTGTCGAGAGGCATTTAGCTGCACTGGATGAGTTCAAATCCCCTGGGCCGGATGAAATGCACCCGAGAGTGCTCAAAGAACTTTCCAGAGAACTTGCACAGCCCTTGTCCATCATCTTCGGAACCTCTTTAAGGACTGGAGATGTCCCGGAGGACTGGAAGAGAGCAAACGTTATTCCGATCTTCAAAAAAGGGAGGAAGGATGACCCGGGAAACTATAGACCAATGAGTCTGACCTCTATTGTGGGGAAGATAATGGAGCAGATATTAAAGGGAGCGATCTGCAAACATCTGGAGGACAATTTGGTGATCCAAGGAAGTCAGCATAGATTTGTCTCCAACAGGTCCTGCCAGACCAACCTAGTTTCCTTTTTTGACCAATTAACAGGTTTACTGGATCGGGGAAATTCGGTTGATGTCATTTACTTGGATTTTAGTAAAGCTTTTGACAAGGTTCCCCATGATGTTCTGATGGATAAGTTGAAGGACTGCAATTTGGATTTTCAGATAGGTGGATAGGGAATTGGTTAGGGAGTGCACTCAACCGCACTCAAAGAGTTGTTGTAAATGGAGTTTCATCAGACTGGAGAGAGGTGAGTAGCGGGGTACCTCAGGGCTCGGTGCTCGGCCTGGTACTTTTTAACATATTTATTAATGATCTAGATGAGGGGGTGGAGGGACTACTCATCAAGTTTGCAGATGACACCAAATTGGGAGGACTGGCAAATACTCCGGAAGATAGAGACAGAGTTCAACGAGATCTGAACACAATGGAAAAATGGGCAAATGAGAACAAGATGCAATTTAATAAAGATAAGTGTAAAGTTCTGCTTCTGGGTCAGAAAAATGACAAGCATGGCTACTGGATGGGGGATACGCTTCTAGGTAGCACTGTGTGTGAACGAGACCTTGGGGTACTTGTGGATTGTAAACTAAACATGAGCAGGCAGTGTGATGCAGCGGTAAAAAAGGCAAATGCCATTTTGGGCTGTATCAACAGAGGCATCACATCAAAATCACAAGATGTCATAGTCCCATTGTATACGGCACTGGTCAGACCACACCTGGAGTACTGTGTGCAGTTCTGGAGGCCTCACTTCAAGAAGGACGTCGATAAAATTGAAAGGGTACAGAGGAGAGCGACGAAGATAATCTGGGGCCAAGGGACCAAGCCCTATGAAGATAGGTTGAGGGACTTGGGAATGTTCAGCCTGGAGAAAAGGAGGTTGAGAGGGGACATGATAGCCCTCTTTAAGTATTTGAAAGGTTGTCACTTGGAGGAGGGCAGGATGCTGTTTCTGCTGGCTGCAGAGGAGAGGACATGCAGCAATGGGTTTAAACTTCAAGTACAACGATTTAGGCTAGATATCAGGAAAACGTTTTTCACAGTCAGAGTAGTTCAGCAGTGGAATAGGCTGCCTAAGGAGGTGGTGAGCTCCCCCTCACTGGAAGTCTTCAAGCAAAGGTTGGATACACACTTTTCTTGGGTGCTTTAGGATGCTTAGGGCTAATCCTGCGTTGAGCAGGGGGTTGGACTAGATGGCCTGTATGGCCCCTTCCAACTCTAGGATTCTATGATTCATATGTTCATTCATTTGTTGAGGGGGCACACATCCAAATACAGATTCAGTTACTTATGATAGGCCTAATACAGGAGCCTGTTTTGTTTTTAACCTTATTATCTACATGCTTTTGCCATGACTGTTGCAACTCTATTTTATCTTGCAGTTAGTGCCTGCATAGATCGGTAGTGATGGGGGGTTTCACCTCTGCCATTCCATCAGGAGGAATAAGCTGTAAATCTGCTTGGTGTTTGGGTACAGGTTGCCTCCATGACCTTGGAGCCCAGGTTGGACTGCAGAGTCTGGCAGCTAGTTTTGTTTTGCCATCAAAATAGAAAGGAGGGGGTGTTTCCATGCCCAAGCAGGAGTTTCCATGCCCAAAGTTGGAATCATAAAGGGGGATGTGCTTATATAGGGGTGCTTTTGCAGAGATGCTTCAGTCTTAGCAAAGAATTGGAGAAGTCCTGTTTTTGCTTCCTCATGATTAAAGAGATTTTCTTCAACAAAGTCTGCTTATTAGGAATATCAACTGGAACCTCACACTTATGGAGTTTAGAACCAGAGGAGGGGGGATGTGTCCTTCTTTCCTTAATGTTGTGGTGGTGCCTGTCTAAATGGGACACTTCTTATGGTTACTGCTTGTGACAAAATAAAGCGATCCAATCACTAATCCCCAGTGACATGTACCCTGGCCTTATAGCCTGGCTTCAACAGAATGCATGGCAGAAGAGCTCCATCTTTTTTCTAATATGCAGCCCTGTTTCACTCAGAAGAAGAAAAAGTGTTCTGAATTCAGAAAAAGAACCCCAATGAGTCAATTTGACCCAGACCAAAGAATGTACAGATTTGCCAGCAAGATCAGATGAGGTCGAACACTCTATCACCAATAGTGAACCATGGCTATCAGACCATCTGATGTTGGCACTCCAAGTTTGTATATAATGTTACACTCACTGTGAGCGCAATTTCATTTAAAGTACCAAAACTTGTGCTGGGTGATTGAACTCTCATCTAATGCTCTCAATTTTACATACCTTGTATCTCCCTGTGGAAAATACTGAACAATCCTAATCAGATTAACTTGGAAGCTTTGTTCAATGGTGCTTTCCTAAATGTGTTCTTACGATTATAGCCGGAGTTGCAGTGTGCATTATGCTTGTTCTTAATTTTCAATTAGAATACTTCTTAAGTTTTGAGATAATGCAGCCCCAGTGCAATTACATCACTTCCAGTTTTGAGCCAAGAATGTGTTTATATATTGACATAATGGCAATAAGACTGACTGTTGCATTTCCCCACACAGACCTTTCAGTAGGGGCAGATAACTGAGAAGGGGTGAGGAGCTGGCCCCTCTCCAACTCGTGAAGATTCTCTGACTATTCAAGAAACACTTAAGTACTTGTAAATTGCTGGCCGGAGATGGGGGTGGGAGAGAGAAGGCTAGGGATAGAGCTGTTTCACCAGCTCCTTTGGTAACCTTTACAGCCCAGTCTGATTTATAAGGAAATGTAACTGAGACAGAGTAACATCTTGATGTAGTGGTTAGGAGTGCAGACTTCTAATATGGTGAGCCCATATGCCCATGAGCTGAGTAATCTTGGGCACACCACAGCACTGATAAAGCTGTTCTGACTGAGCAGTGATATCAGGGCTCTCTCAGCCTCACCTACCTCACAGGGTGCCTATTGTGGGGAGAGAAAAGGGAAGGCAATTGTAAGCCGCTTTGAGATTCCTTTGGGTAGAGAAAAGTGGCATATAAGAACCAACTCTTCTTCTATACAATTTATATGCTGCCCTTCCCCGAAGGCTGTGTGGCTTACAACATTTACAATAAAACAAAGATTCAAACATTTTAACATTAAAAACAACTTAACATGTTGTCAGCTAGGTGGTGTACAGATGGTTATCCTTTTACATGTGTGTGTGTGTGTATATAGTCTAGTCTAGTGTGTATATATATATATACACACTAGACTTAGACCTAATATAAAAGCTCTGTCTTACAGGGTCCCACCGGGCCCTGATCTTGCTTGGGAAAACGTTCTACCTGACTGGCACCAGGGCTGAGAAAGCCCTGGCTCTGGTTAAAGCCAGTTGAACAGCTATCTAATCTGGAGGTGACCGTTGCATGGATTACAGTGGACACCAACAGATAAGGCACTAGGCAGAGATGGTAAAAAGCCTGGCAGCATTTGTGATCTGGGCTTCCATCAATAGGGAGGAGTCCAAGATCACACCCAGGCTCTTGACAGTGGTCAAAGTTGTTCACTGGATCCTGTTCAAAACTGGGAAAGGGAGTGGATTTTATTCCCAATATGGGAGAACTGTTGTGCAAATCCTAAATAGACCTGCACCTGAGGCTTCGAAGCATGTAGCTCTGTTTAGGACTCCATGAGCCAGGTTAAATGCATATGCAGAGAACAAGTTGTTTTCATCTTATGCATTCTGTCTCAAAGCTCTTAAGAGTTAACCTTTCATCACATCTATAGATTGATGTCATAGTCTACTGCCTGCACTTCTCAGAAAGCCCAAAATATTTCCCACCTTCAAGCTGAATTTTATCACTCAATCTGGCAGCAGAGATCACATTATTTCCACCTCTTTAAGTACAGGCATGAACCGAATAAGATACTTTTTCTCTCTCTCCTGCTGTGAAGACTGAAGCTGCTAAAAGTTTCTAAACAGCCTCAGAGTTATCTATACTGTGGTTAGCTCAGGAGTGTTCATCTGTCCTAAAGACGGCACTTTAGCATTGTGATAGGGTGAGCTCTCTTCATGCATAAATCCTTTAGAAACACATCACATTTGCTTTCATATGATTGCAGTTTGTTGCAGGGGATAGAAGTGAATCTATGAATATTTAAATTCATAGGGGAATATTTTGCGACGGAGATTTCTACACATTTTCCTAGCTTACTTTGGTACTTTAAAGTGAATTTTAGAAGCCTGTTTTTCCTGCAATTGGTGTGTATGCAAACATTTATCTTCTCAAATTACAATTTGGTCATAAATTGTACTTTCCAACATTTTTATTGAGAACTTTATTCTAAATTGTATTGCAAACTTGCCTGGGTTATATGCAATGGTTTGTCATTGGAAGGTACTAAGGATCATGGATCTTACCAGCTTTCCCCTCCAGAAGGCCTTTATAGTCCCTGCAAGTTGATTCAAGGGATTGCTATATGGTTGGGAGGGCTGTAGAGAGGAAGGAGCAATGGGCACAATCATCCTTCTTTCTTCTTCTATCAGCAAAGATGAGGAAGAGGGGCAATTTCACTCCTTGTCAGTTTTTGTGGCAGCATGCCAACTCTTGGCTATTTCTTAAAGTTGCTAATCTCCAGTGGATAGCTGGAATTACTACTGATTTCCAGGCAACAGGGATCAGTAACTAAACCTGGAAAAAAATTGCCATTGCCACTTTAGAAAGTGGACTCTACATCATTATACACCATTCAAGTCCCTCCCCTCCCCAAACGCCAACCTTCTCAGGCTCCACTCCCCAGATTTCCAGTATTTCCCAAACTAGAGCTAGGTAAAGGTAAAGGTATCCCCTGTGCAAGCACTGAGTCATGTCTGACCCTTGGGGTGACGCCCTCCAGCGTTTTCATGGCAGACTCAATACGGGGTGGTTTGCCAGTGCCTTCCCCAGTCATTACCGTTTACCCCCCAGCAAGCTGGGTACTCATTTTACCGACCTCGGAAGGATGGAAGGCTGAGTCAACCTTGAGCCGGCTGCTGGGATTGAACTCCCAGCCTCATGGGCAAAGCTTTCAGACTGCTGCCTTACCACTCTGCGCCACAAGAGGCTCTTAAAACTAGAGCTAGCAACGTACTATAACTCCATGTCAGTTCCATGACTCCCAAAATTATTTTTGTAGTGTCAAAAAGATATGCTGGAATAAGAGAAAGAAGGGGACAATCCTTGTCTGAACAGATATATAATGGGATCCATCCCATTAACTCCCAATCCGTCCCTTGTTATGTATCTACATTGCTGGTGGGAGGGGGGTATTATGCATCTGTCTACACTAAGCTCTCTTAGTTCATGCAGATTCAGATAGAAGTGTTTCTGTTCCTTACTAATATCACACTTGTCATCCTACCAAGGACATGAACCCCAAGGCCATGTCTTCGGAAGAAATCATATCATTTTCAAAGATCCCCCTCCCACCATCTCCAATTGATCACAGAAGACAATTCTGTTCAGTATGATATATAAATCCTATCTTGTTCTGGCATATTTCCATTAAGAGCCCATCTACAAACTGAATTAAGGCCAAAAATGTTCCTTGAGAGATGGTGATACCATAAATAAATGTATGTGTGAGTATGTGTCTCACACAAATTGAAAACTGATGTATAGCTGAAAGGACTTAAAAGACATCTTGTACCATTGGTATTCACTGAATTCTAGTTCGGGCCAGTATTATGTTTACTAAGACTACTTACACCATATGTACCCCTGAAACCCTTATTAGTATAGGTGCTACCTTCTGAATTCCCTACAGCAGGCTTTCTCAATCGGGGTCTTGTGAAACCCTGGGATTTCGTGATGGCCATGGAGGGGTTTTTAAAACGGTTTAACATTTTATATATTTTTAAAATGTGTTAAACATTTATTGTGTGATATGACCATATATGATCATGTCAACCTGTGTCCCCTCAAAATGGTCAATGATGGTCTTAGAGGGGGTGGGAAGGGTAAGCGTGTACACAGCTATGCTTCCCAATTATATTTTGCATGATCATGCCACTTCTGGGGTTTCTTGATGCCTGAATAATGTTTCAGGGGATTCTCAATGGTAAAAAAAACGAGAAAGGCAGTCCTAAAGGGGCACCAGGAGACAGCTGTGACTTGCCAGCAAAAAAAAAATTAAATTAAAAAAAGATGGGGGAGGAGAGAAATGATGTCTCTTCCAAGTTTCACATTTCTATGCTTATGAGATATAAAAGTCATAAAAAGTGAGTGCTACAACTCACTCAAGAACTGACTAGAATGCTACTGCTACTGGCTGTCCTACATCCACAGTCAACTCAGGACTTCATGGTCACCATGTGAAAACATCTTTGTCCCAATACATTTGGCAGGTTATATGTGTAAGCTTTGTTGGAAACAGCTCTCTGTGGGATGTCTCCTGACTTGTGAGGCTGTAAACAGGAACTCTCTTCACCACAGAGTTAGTGAGATGAACGGGGACACAGACCGCTCACCTTTGATCTCACTGACCTGTCCCTAGAGGGTAATTTCCTGTTTCCCCAGTCTCTTCTCTCTCTTCCTCCATCTCTCAGGCCTGCAACATGATGGAAGGGAGATGCCTCAAGCATCTCTCTATCCAGCTATTTAGACTAGAATAGGAACCTTCTCTTTACCTCTAATATGTAGAATTATGTTCTTTAATAAATAGTTCTTATATTAAATAAGTACCACATTGGTGAACATGCCTTTGCTGTTTTCTGACCACATGCACTCTGCCCCACACTGCGCCACTAGCCATACTAATGCACTCTGCTAACTTTCTGGATATTAAGACCTTTCCAATGCTTAACATCCTTCAAACTTTTTTTTATTGTTTCTTTCTTTTATGAAGATATTCTGCACCCCTCCCTGGAAGTGAAAGCAAAACTGACAATATGCTGGGTTTTTTAAAAAATACTTCTAATGGATTTTGTAGTATCAGAAATAAATCTTTTATTAGAAAAACATTAGGCTTGAACCTACAGCCAATTGCTGGGTGGTCTGCCAGCATGGAGTCCCCCCAGTACATGTCCCAGGGCAGCTCCCCCAGTTGCCCCATTACTAAGATGACAGAGCACATGGCACAGGCACAGGGCTGTATTTCTCAGAGCTCACGTCAGCCACACTTACAATACATCAATGTTGTTGTTTTTTCTTTGATGGTTCCCTTTCATTTTCCCCCTGTATTCAATCTATCACTAAGTTATCTCACTTCTTCCTGTACAACACTGCAAACACCAACCACACCCTCCCCCCTGCCCTCAGTAAAAACTCTGGTTCATATTCTAGTAATCTGCTGCCTTGAGTAGCTCGATCTCTTCGGCCTTGTCATTCACCTCTCATCTCTAATCAGCCTTCTGCCAGCAAATTCTTTTATTTCAACATGACAGTCCTCCTTAAATTCCAACATTCCTAAATTCCTAAAACAGTTCCATAGGGCCTGCAGAAGGGAGCTCCTCCACCAGGCATTTGGTTGAGGTCGACCTGTCCATTGCTTCCAATTGGCCCCCAAGCCCTCCCCTCCTACCATGACTAATCAAATCCACCCAACCCCTGGGTCTCAGTGCGAGTTGAGCTAAGGCTCTTGTAGTTGCAGTTTTACCTTCCTTTAATGTTATTGTTGTTATTGTTATTATGTAAATGTTGTTATCATTGTTGTTACCACCTCACTGTTACTTGAATGATGTTACCTGTACTATTTTGTTGTTTCCTGTAAACTGCCCTGAGCCTTCGGGGAGGGCGGTATAGAAATACAATAAATAAATAAATACATGGTCCAATTGGGAGTCCAGCACAAGTTCCTGACCTTTGTTTCATAAGACTTACCTATTTTTGCCCTTTCCTTTTCTTTACACACCAATATTCCTCTGCTGTTACCTCTATTTTTCTAGCTGTATCTCTCTCTGCCATCTGAATGTTGTCCTGAACCTTTTAGCAATTTTGCTTTTTCCCCTCACTGTCTGGTACACTTTAAACTACCTCTCAGAATACCTGTTTGAAGTTGCCTTTATTTGTTCCTCAAATACCTTGTCCAAATGCAAAGCCTTTGGACCAGAAAACCAAGCCTATGTACATGTAATAGAAAGGAGTATTATTCACCTGTTTACCCTGGCATCCATCTTTTTTTCTTCTTTCTGGTTTGCTTTAATTTTTAGATTGCCTTCAGCCAGAAATCTGGTTGTTGGTGGTGTTATGGTTCTGTTAAGCGCTGCACACACTCATGGAGTTATAGAAACAATAATAATCACCAAGTAATAATAATCACTAAGATCAGACTGCCTTCATATTATAGTATTATTACATAGCCAGAAATAAACTTCAATAAATATAACATATATAAAAGATAAGTGAAGAACTCAAATGACAAGCCCACACTGGAAATGTCATTGAATGTGAGAGAGGGATGAGCAGAACAGTTGAAAAGACAAGGCGGGATGTCATTCATATGACAAATAAAACAGCAGTCTTTTTTTCCTGTTGAAAAGGAGAGTAAGTCAAAGGAAATGCATTGTATATCTGTGAGGGTGATGCGTATGATGGCTTGGTGTTTTTCTTTTCTTTTTATAAAGCATATAGATGTTTCTGCAGCCTGGCAAAGGTTTCATTTGCTTTACATATAATACTGAATTTCCTTTTTTCGTCTGTGATAGCAGAATTGGCCACAATGTGCTACCACAGTTCTTCAATGAATAACTCAGAGGTAAGAATTAGTTCATGTAAGGGTTTATTCTCACATCCTGAATACTGGTCTTTCAATAATATGAAGGTAACCACATCCTGCTTCTCTTCTCCCTCAGCCAAACCAGGTACATGAACTTTTTTCTTGACAGTGAGACTGAGCTTGCAAATAGGTTTGTCTACATAGAGATAAGAGTGAATTTCATGTACACTTGATGTAGGATTGCCATCCAAAATGGCATCCCCGTGGTGATTTCCCCTTCTTGTCAATATCTAGGAATATTTTCCACACAGTGCAGCAGCATCCTGGTGAGATTTTCTCTGTTCAAAATACTAGCAGCAGCAGTATGTAACAGGTGGGATAACTCACAGCATGCTTGTTCTCTGTGACATGGCAAATACACCCAGACATTATGACAGGAAGAAAGCGAAATCACTGCAGGGATGCCATTCTTTTGGCATCTCCATGGTGCACAAATCTAACCTCCCTTTTTGTTTTGTGAATGTATGTGTGAGGGTGACACTACAATGTTGAAGATGACACAGTTTTTTCCACAAATGCAGTTTCTGGAAGAGAATATTTGTGGGCTATTTCCACTTATAGATAATCAGTGGTATAATGTTGCCTACCTTTTGTAACATAAATTCGGCCAACTACCCCTCCAGCGTGGTCCTGTACTCACATGCAAAGTTGTTGGTAGACTATATAATGAGTTGGGAGGCAATAAATTGAGTCCTCAGGAGTTAGTATTACAATCCCTTGAACTCAGCAATTACTTTTGCTTAATTGTGGAGTTTGATTCCAAACAGTGACCAGGTTTCAGCAGCATGAGTTACATTTACAAAGGCGGCGAAGAAGAAGAAGAACAACAACAACAACATTTGGGCTTACAAATGACAATCATTGTGGTCTGCAGATAGCCCTCCAGGTGAGCTGTTTTGAGTCTTCTAAGCATTAACGATGATTATTTTCCCTCAGAAACTTAGTGTAACTCACTAGGGCAGGTTTTGCAGATTAAATTGCTCAGATTTGTCCAGTCTTAAAAAGTTTTAACCATCTTTGACTTTTTCATCAGCTGCAGTCCTGTCTTAAAAGAAGAAGAAGAGTTGGATCTTATATGCTGCTTTTCTCTCCCTGAAGGAGTCTCAAAGCAGCTTATATTTGCCTTCCCTTTCCTCTCCCTACAACAGACACCCAGTGAGGTAGGTGAGGCTGAGACAGCCCTGATATTACTGCTCGGTCAGAACAGCTTTATCAGTGCTGTGGTGAGCCCAAGGTCACCCAGCTGGCTGCATGTGCAAAGGTTGCTTCATCAGAAAGAGATTTGCTTGATCTACCCAACTGGTTAATTGGTTGGTGGTAACTGGCACCATGCCTATCAGGTACCTCAGCTGAACCAGTAGGCATTCCTTGTTGCTTCTGGATGGGATTATTCCGTAGCTCTAATTTTGAGCCATGTTATCAGCCAAGCTATTTATGTAACTGCAGATGTGAAAGAGAAAAGGAGGAAAGTTTTCAATGAGATATGTTAATTGAATTTGAAGGCCAAACAAGAAACAAAAATCAGATCCCCTCCACTGAAGTCATGACCCAGCAAATGGGGGAAGAGTGCAGTCTTATTCA
Organism: Paroedura picta; assembly: GCF_049243985.1. NCBI lineage: Eukaryota > Metazoa > Chordata > Lepidosauria > Squamata > Gekkonidae > Paroedura > Paroedura picta. The sequence goes on from NC_135375.1 coordinate 38,992,108, forward strand.
AAGTGCAGTATTATTCCCAGGTTCTGGCATTACATCTTTCATTGGCTGGTGTTACTGCTTTGGAAGGGAAAGAATCATTTCAAACACTGTAACAGAACCACCAGGCAATGTTGATGTGGACTCATCTATGTGAGTAACTCAGGGCAACCCCAACCCTTCAAAAGTTAAGCATGTGAACAACCTGGAACAAAAACACTCTGTCCCTTTAACAGAGGCCTAATGAGATCTACCAGGTGATGTTATTTACCTCTCTGCCAGGAAAAGCTTCAGCCGCTCATTTCATACAGCCCACCACTGCTGAAATAGCATCAACAATCTTTCTAAACAACCATAAAAACACGGGAGGTTATGTCCATTAGAGCAGGGGTAGTCAACCTGTGGTCCTCCAGATGTTCATGGACTACAATTCCCATGAGCCCCTACCAGCAAACACTGGCAGGAGCTCATGGAAATTGTAGACCATGGACATCTGGAGGACCACAAGTTGACTACCTCTGCATTAGAGAGATTATTGAAGAAAACCATGCTGTATAGAGCAGACTTATATGGTAACCCCCCCCCCCCAAACAAACCTTTATCCCAAACAAAAGCTATGGTAATAGACCATGACTCTATACATTGAAATAGTTTAATGGATTCTCTTGTTCTTTGCTTGTTCCTATAAGATTAAATAAGATCAAACAGGATTTTTAAATGAATGAATATTATTTAGTGATGAATGCCAGCTGGTTTAAATGAGATGAGCAGTCTTTTATGAATTAAAATCTAATCGTGATTTAAGAAAATTACTGTGTCAAGAAAAGAAGCCTCAGCCTTCAGTTATTTGGTGGATGGCACAATGTTCTGAATGCCACTTCCTGTGACTGTTAGGAAAATTAAATAATTTTCTCCTGATTTCTTCCTCTTTTAAGCCAGTGATTGTTAAAATTCCCCAAAGATTAAACTTCAGTAGCAAGGCAGTGTGCATAGAAGGACTGGGTTACTCTTGCTTTTAAGCCACTGTTTAATTCATGACTTGGTGATTACTCTTGTCAACCTGCATTTCCTCGGAGCAACCTATTTCATTAATAATAGAAAAATCTCTATCCATAATACACTTCATTTTTATGCAGCAAAGTTCTCCTGGTTGACATTCGCTGTTATTCTTTACCTCGATGCTTCTATTTACATATTCCAAGTCACTGAAGCCTAACATGCAATATTTGCTGGTCATGTTAAAAAGATGCCATAAATTTAGAATAGAAGAAATGGCTTAGAGCAATATTTGACAATAATGGCCTTTTCTGACCGCTTTTTTTCTCCCCATGGTTCTCAGTCTTTAGCATAGGATTCATACAGCAGACTCTTCAGAAATGCGACTACAGAGAGGGGGTTGGATCCAGCCAGCTTCCCCTATCAATCACTTCCAATGTCCCCCCCCCCACCCCACACACTTATTACTGCCTCTGTTCCAGACTGCTTTTGTCCATTTGGATCCAATGATATCCATAATCTTTTTATGGTTAAAGTTTACCAAACCTTCCCGTTCACCAGGGTCTGGATTTAACCCCTGGCTGGGTAAAATCTTCCAGGCAATGGAAGTTTGGGAAATCTGCATATTAATCCTATCACATGATTCTTGGTTGTGCTTTCACAGCAGCATCCTGCAGTAGTTTTGAATTGTTCTTATTAATAAGCAGCATGCTATAGTTACCAGTATTCCTGTTTTACTAATAGGATCATTTTTTGTGTGATACTGTAACTTGAGCTCGTGAACTAGGAGGAACTGAAACAGAGGCAATCCACAACCAACTCAATCATGATTAAGATACAGGAGGATTGCGGGTGATCTTCTAAGAACACAACAAACTTTCTGAGTCCCCTTCCAAAAATAATTGTTGGCCAAAGTCCAACGAACTGTTCCCAAAACTTGGAAGAACATGGGAGGAGCTTTCAACACATGTGTCTCCAGAAAATAAAATTTGAGTTATCTCTCCACAATAGGACCCCAAGTGGTTTACCAAATGAAAATATCACGTCAGCAAATAATCATCCTTCTTACTGGCAGAGGATATGCAAGGCTTCATCAACTTGAAGAGCTGCTGAGATTCTTTAATTGGAGATGCTAGAGGATGAACCTGGGATTTTGTGCAGGCAAATAATGTACCGTAACTATATTATGGGCTCTCACAAAAATGTAAATTGTGTAGAAAATTAGTTTATATTTTACTCAAACATTACTTTGTATGAAACATTCTGATATACTGACTCCCCAAACGTGTGCCATGTATATATAGAAGTACAATTGAGGTCAACAGAATTCATTTCCAAACAAAATGTTACTTAGGATTGCAGCCAATACATCGAAATTCAGTCTATCATAAATCACAGAAAAATGAACTAGGAGTGTGTAGGGCTGCCCAAGTGTAGAAGCTGAGTTCTACTCAGATGGCAAGGCTGTTTATGCAGCATTATTTGTGCCATCGTGGCAGTCCTTTTGCTCACCCAAAGTAATATGCTTTTTAAAACATTTTTATTGAAAGTTTGACATAACCACAAAAAAGACACAAAACCTATCAAACACTACCAACCACTTCTATAATCCCCAATAACAAATAATAATAAAGACATCTCCCCCCAAAACCAAAAACATACAATAACAAAAAAAAAACATTTAGAAAAGACCTCCGACCATCTACAAATCAGGTTCTTGTTTTCGAATACCACATGCACAAAAAATATAATTGGAAATCAAAATTTCACAATTAAATCCTTCATTAACCATTCATAATTATAATATATATCCTTAATTAAAAATATGATGAAATACATATTTACATCTAATAGATATTTACTTTAGTATACATTTCATCCTTGTCTTAACTAATTTATTCAACATAACCAATAGTAATACTCTCATTTACCTTATTACTTTTAAGATAATTCACAAATGGCTCCCAGTTTGTTCCAAAGTAATATGCTTTGAAGGATGGTCACAAACAGGCAAAATGTGTTTCTGTTGTTACCCATGGTTCAGAGAATTTTCACACCCTTTAAGTATAGTATAACGCTTACCTTAACTTGATGTTATATTTTGGCCTCTCCACATGACGTCACCAACATCCAGCATCTGGGCAGTGTCTGGCCGGCTACATCCTCCATTTTAAAGCACTAGTTGGTGAATCCCAAAAAGTGGATTCACCAACATATGTTGCGCTATCTAATGGATAGCAGCCAGCAGCCCACCGGCCCATGAAAGGTATGGAGGCTCAAAAGCACAAGTCACCTGCCTCTGCTCCAACCCCCCTCTTCCGGTGGACAAGCATACAGGCGATGGCAGAAAGAATTTTTTCCAAACGTCTCTCCTTTGAAGAAGCCTCCCTGTCAGATCACATGGGGATCTCCTCCGTCCCTCCATCTCTTGAGAGGCAGCCCACAACAAGGCAGCCAGCTAGTGAGAAAAGCCCACAGGCAGGCGCCCCTGCTACCCGCAGCAAGGGAATTTTATGGAGTGTATGTGCACGTGGTTGTGTGTACATGCACATAGGGGAGGCAGCAGTAGTGAGCCCTCAGTGGGTAGCGTGTGTGTGTGTACATGTGTGGGAGGGGAGAGGCAGCAGAAGAGAGGGGTTTTTCCCAAGTGAATTGCCTGGAGCAATGAATAGTCGTTCAATTGTACAGGCAAAGGTTTAAAAAAATTATCCCCAAAGTTGTAGCACAAAGCATGCCTCTTTAAGCTCCGCCACCCCATCATGAATGAGATTTATTTCTAAAAGAAGCTTCGTCATTCCATTACAGGTGGCAATAGAGAAGCACTATGCATCTATGATTAGATGCACAAGCATTTCAATGGAGAACTGATTTTTTAAAAAAATTAACGTGCATTGCGGGCGCTTCAAAGCATGGAGAGAGGGGACTGGCTGCCTGGCTTGAGTGACAGGCAGAAGAGAGTCCCATGTAAATCGTGTTGCTCTCTTTCACCATTACCAGCAGCACATGTGGAGAGGGAGAAGCATGAAATGGCGGCAAAGAACAAGACAGCAAAAAAGGTGAGGAGGGACCGGAAGGCACGATTATATGTAGTGTTACGCCACTCAGCTGGTGTTACACTATTTTTACCCATGTGCAGTAATGCCCTCAGTTTGTGCCATCCCTATATGCTATGCAGGCCTAAGGGGGATAGTAATAAACACACAATAGAAAGCCAGCATGATATAGTGGTTAAGAGTGGCAGCTTCCCAGCTTCTCCATATGCAACTAGCTGAGTGACCCTGGGCTCATCACAGTCCTCATAGTGCTGTTCTAACTCAGCAGTCCTGTCAGAGCTCTCTCAGCCTCACCGATCTCACAGGATGTCTGCTGTGAGGAGAGGAAGGGAATGTGATTGTAGGGGGCTTTGAGACTCCTTCAGGCAGTGAAAAGCAGGGTATAAAAAACAACTATTCTTCTAGAGTCTACAAAGGCCATTGGCTAGTCCTTGTGCACAATTACTTACAGTTATAACATCCCCTCCATTCCTTATGACAAATTAAGCAATAGTTACTCATAACTTTAGTGTTTCTTTAAAGCTCGTCAATAGTCTATCCTATTCCATTTTACCCTTTCAACAACTCTGAGGAATTCATGACTAAGAGACAGTTACCAGTTCAAAGTTAACACTTGACCTTCATGGCAACATTGAAATTTTAACCTGCACTTCACAGATCCTAGTCTAACACCCTGATCATTATAGTACACAAGTTCAAGAGAGAATCAAGATACATGACAGTGTTCTTTTAAGGACCATCCTACTCTATCCACCTGTTCTTGTCCATAGAGTACTTCCAGAAACACTCCAGCTTTATTCTTCTGGATATCTCCATGTGGGCCTAAATTCTTTGTTGATGTGTTTGGGAGTGTCCCCAGATTTCCTGCTACTTTTTTTGATATGAAATTTAGATTGAATAGAATGCTGCTTAAAAAGGTGCTGATCAATATATCTTTTCTTATGACTCACAAGTCAGTTCTTATGAGTCTGTATGACCTTCTGATCCAAAACGTTCTCTTTCCACAGCAAGTTGAAGTGTTGTTCACACAACTATCCACTTCACTAGGGTGTCTGAAGAAGAACCAATCTATTGTGCACTAAAACAAGAGAATTCTGTTGGTGGGGGGAGAGATCTGAACTGAGAATCAATTTTCTTCCACTATTCCTGGGGAAAAAATGTAATTGGCAAAAAGCACTGAATATGTGAAATGAGAATGTGGTTAAATAAAATGTTGAATATTATTCCAGAGGGCTCAAAAGTGCCTCCTTATTGAAAGCACTTATTATAAAACCAAGCTGAAATAATGGATAGGAATCTATAGTAAGACAATTGGAGTTAATGGGCATTTCTGCAGAAAAGAAGTATACAAACATAAATATTTGCAGTGGTGATAAGTGAAGGCGAATGTAGAATTAATTTGCCTCATAAGAAAAGGTTAAATTGGTGTCTGGTTGCTATTTTGCACTGGAGGATGAATTTTGCTTGCCACATAATAAATAGATGGGGATTTGTGAAGAACCTAATATAAGAATTGTTTAATTGCAACCATTCCTCTACCACACAGCATCAAGAAAGCTCACCAATGTTAAATAATTTATGTGTGGAAAAACCAGGAAGTCTGTTGTACTTGTTAAAAATGTGAGACTAGGGTCTGAGGGAGTATCCAAATGCTCACACTCTCCCTATGGACATTCCCTATGACAGTTGGGACAACTAATGAAAACTGAACACCTAGTATAAACTGCTTATATGGGGGAGCTGAATATATCTGTGAAATGCACTGGATAGCCCAGGCACGTCCAAGCCCGGGCCAATACTCGGAAGGGTCATGATGAAGGTCAGGCAATGGCAAAACCCCTCCAAATGTCTCTTGCCCTGTTGCAAAGATCTCCTGTCTACATTACACACATGCCATACGTTAAATGAATAAATGTACACACACTTGGTGTAGTGGTTAGAAGCAGAGCAGCGGCTTCTAATCTGAGGACCTGAATATGCCTCCATTCCTCCATATGCAGCCAGCTGGGTGACCTTGGACCAGTCACAGTCCTGTTTGAGCTGTTTTCAAAAGCAATTTTCTCAGACCTCTCTCAGCCACATCCACTTCACAGGGTATTTGTTGCGGGGAGAGGAAGGGAAGGCGATTGTAAGCTGCCTTGAAACTCCTTCGGGTAGTGAAAAGCAGTGTATAAAAAACGAACTCTTCCTCTATTTTCAGAGTCCATACATACAAAACAAGAGGAAACATGCTGGACAATGGTGTAACACTTTGTTTTCAATCTGGTATAGTGTATAAGAGTGGCATACTTTAATTTGGAGACTGATTTCCCAATCCCCACTTCTCCACATGAAGCTTGGTAGGTGACCTTGGGCCAGTCACAGTCCTCTCAGAAGTTTTTCAGCCCCACTTACCGCACAGGGTGCCTGGTGGCGGGGAGAGGAAAGGAAAGGCAACTGTAAGCTGCTTTGAGAGGCCTTCTGGCCTCTCTACCTTCTGGTAGAGAAAAACCTGCTCTTCTTCCTGCTCCATAAGATTACTTATTATTGAAAAAACACATCCAGTTTTGATTTATCATACCATCTTGTATGTTAATCTGTTCCACAGAGCTTGATTAAAATCTGTAGGTTAAGAATTTGAAGGAACAAAGCCACTTTCTTTCTTACCTAGCCTGCTTGTCAAACAAAGGCTCAAAAACTCTTATGGAGATATTAGCAAGTCCAACAGCATTGAACCTGAACTGTTGTATATCTTCTCTTCTTAAGCAATACCTTCCCCTAATCCTATAAAACAAGATGCATTTCAAAATTATACAATTTCTGTATAGAAATTTCTTCAATGTAGGAAGCCATACAGATCATATTTTCTCATTGGAGTTCTCCTTGCAGCTGCATTCCCAGAGTGTTTTCAAGCTCTTAACTGAGTCAGCTGATGTTAGCTGGTCCACTTCAAATGTGGCTAGCATCATGTCCTTCAAGACATCAGTCCAACCATTGGGACCTGTGAGTTTAATGATTTAAACCAATCCAATGTAGAAGAAGAGTTGATTCTTATATGCCACTTTTCTCTACCAGGAGTCTCAAAGCAGCTTACATTTGCCTTCCCTTTCCCCACAACAGACATCCTGTGAAGTAGTAGTAGAAGATTTGGTTCTTATATGCCACTCTTCACTACCAGAAGGAGCCTCAAAGCGGCTTACAATTGCCTTCCCTTTCCTCTCCTCACAACAGACACCCTGTGAGGTAGGTGAGGCTGAGAAGGCCCTGATACGTACTTCTACTTTCAAATGTCTTGCCTGAAGAAAAAGCTATTGTATTAACTTAGTGTTATGGAGAGGCTGCATTTGGTGCAGGATGCCACAGCTCCGTTGCTATGAGGTGTTAGGGAGAGAACACATACTATTTCTGCAGTCACTCCGTTGAACATCTATCAGTCAGGTGCTTTTATCACATAGAAAGTCCTATATGGTAATGGGCCATCATATCTTCAGGAATATCTATCTTGCTGTGCTCTAATGTGACAGCTGCTGGTTCGTATACATTCTGTTGTGGTCCCCCACACTGTAGAACGGCCTGCCTGAGAAATCCAGGACATCTCCCAACTGCTGTCATTTTATAATCTATGTAAAACAGAATTGTTCAAGGAGACATTTTTGAAGGTAGTTAAACATTTAAATTAAGTGAGACAGAGGCTTACAGAATGAGATGTCCTGTTGGGCATATCTGGCCTGACATACACATGGTTGTCCAAGGCTAGATAATGGCTTCAGCAGTCCTACACAGAGAGGGCAAACTCCTAGAGGTGAAAGGGTCAGAGTTAGCCAAAGGATCTTGGGGGGGGGGAAGGGTCAGAGTTAGCCAAAGGATTTTTGGGGGGGGGTCAGATGCTAGACCACCATTCAAGGCCATACTGCAGCACTCCAGGGGGTGGTTGGTGGAGGAAATGGGGTTTGCCACTCTATAAAGGAGGCTGAATGAAGTCAACCACAATCCTGTAGAATCAATGGAGGTACAAGAGCTGAGGCCCCTGACGGAGCAGTCAAAGTTATGCATGGCTTATAAAATGGAGCTCTTTCGTCAGGGATTTGGTTGTGGCTGGGACTAGTTTTAGGGACCCCTCTCCAGGCTGTGCTGTATCATCTTGTGACCTTCCTCAGGGATTGGCTGTGGATAGAGGGATAGTTTATAGCCATCTAGCTGCTGGAGTTTTGTAGTTTTTATGGGGTAGGGGTTTTTATGTCTAAGCTAGTGGTGGTGACAGCATTCCAGTTGAACTATTCAAAATCTTAAAAGACGATGCAGTAAAAGTGCTACACTCAATATGCCAGCAAATTTGGAAAACTCAACAATGGCCACAGGATTGGAAAAGGTCAGTTTACATTCCAATCCCAAAGAAGGGCAATGCCAAAGAATGTTCAAACTACCGCACCATTGCACTCATTTCTCATACTAGCAAACTTATGCTAAAAATCCTACAAGCTAGGCTCCAGCAATATGTGGACTGAGATCTTCCAGAAGTACAGGCAGGATTTCGAAGAGGCCGAAGAACTAGAGATCAAATTGCCAACATACGCTGGATCATGGAGAAAAGCTAGGGAGTTCCAGAAGAACATCTACTTCTGCTTCATTAACTATGCTAAAGCCTTTGATTGTGTGGAGCACAACAATTGTGGCAAAGTTCTTAAAGAGATTGGGAATACCAGAGCATCTTATTTGTCTCTTGAGAAACTTATATGCAGATAAAGAAGCAACAGTGAGAACTGAACATGGAATCACTGGTTCAAAATTGAGAAAGGAATTCGGCAAGGCTGTATACTGTCGCCTTGCCTATTTAACTTGTATGCGGAGCACATCATGAGAAAGGCTGGATTAGAGGAGTCACAAATTGGGATCAAGATTGCAGGGAGAAATATCAGCAACCTCAGATATGCAGATGATACCACTCTAATGGCAGAAAGTGAAGAGGAACTAAAGAGCCTGTTGATGCGGGTGAAAGAGGAGAGTGCAAAAGTTGGCTTGAAACTCAATATCAAGAAAACTAAGATCATGGCATCTGGCCCTCTCAATTCCTGGCAAATAGATGGGGAAGAAATGGAGATAGTGACCGATTTTATTTTCCTGGGCTACAAGATCACTGCAGATGGGGACTGCAGCAAAGAAATTTAAAGACGCTTGCTCCTGGGGAGGAAAGCTATGGCAAATCTAGACAGCATCCTAAAAAGCAGAGACATCACCCTGCCAACAAAAGTGCGTTTAGTCAAGGCTATGGTATTGCAATGTATGGCTGCAAAAGTTGGACCATAAGGAAGGCTGAGCATCAAAGAATTGAGGCTTTTGAACTCTGGTGCTGGAGAAGACTCCTGTGAGTCACTTGGACTGCAAGGTGAACAAACTGGTCAGTCCTACAGGAGATCAGCCCTGACTGCTCCTTAGAAGGCCAGATCCGGAAGATGAAACTCAAATACTTTGGCCACCTCATGAGAAGGAAAGACTCCCTGGAGAAGAGCCTAATGCTGGGAGCAATCGAGGGCAAAAGAAGAAGGGGACGACAGAGAATGAGGTGGCTGGATGGAGCCACCGAAGCAGTAGGTGCAAACTTAAATGGACTCCGGGGAATAGTAGAGGACAGGAAGGCCTGGAGGATCATTGTCCATGGGGTCGTGATGGGTCGGACACGACTTTGCACCTAACAACAACAACAACAACAACGTCTGATATAACCTGCCTTGAGTTGCTCGAATGAGGTGGGCTAAAAATCAAATAAATAAGTTGAACTCTGTGTCTGGGTTGCATCATATTTTCTGCACCATGGAGCCTTGCCTCGGCCTGTTAAGACCATCCAAACTCCTTGTGATCCAGGAGACAATCACCCCAAAGACAATCTCATAACAAATTGTTTCAGGGTCTTTAATAAATCTCTTTATTCCCATTTCTTCATTCCAGTGCTTTTGTCTGTGATTTTTGGATAGTTGCTTTCTGGAAAGAAAATTAAGATACTCAGTGTCAAATTCTTGTACAGCACCTTCAGTCTGAATGTTTATGGCATGTTGACAATTATCTCACAGCATCAGTTTCAATGATTCCATTCATGCTGGAAGAAGAAAGCCTGCATGCAATCTTACTGTATCTCTCAGTAAAGACATTAAAACATGAAATGTGTCCTTTTTTATTTCTGATATCTCTTTTATTAATACACTGAGTTATAGAGAGCAAAATTTAAAACTGTACAACTTGTCAAGAACTATATACCCCTGTTAAAAATATACATATTATGACATTACCAATTGTCACCTCATTGTGTCAAGGAGAAAGTGAGAAACACAAGCTATGAATGAACTGCCCAAGGCTTCTTTCATTTTCATTCCCTTGAAGAGAGAACTCATATGACTTATACCATCCTCATGATTATTGCTCTTGGACACACACACACAACAGGGTGGGGTGAGTGAGAGAGACAGAGAGACTGGAATCAGGAGGGTCATGACTGAAATTAATATAATAATTGGACAATAATTAATATCTAGTTATTTGTATATATGGAAGTGCTTCCTCATCCCGGACAGAGCCCCGCCCTAACTCCTCCCCCTAAGCCCTTATGGCTTTATTTAGTCAGCCAGCTGGGACAGGCCTATGCTGCTCTGTCACCCCCCACACACACACACACACACTGTTCTGACCCATCCTGTCCCATCCCAGTTAAGTTCTTACCTCTCTAGATTCCAGTTGCTACCATGTGTGACAAGCTTCATCCAGGAATTTGTATGGCTGGGCCCCCACCTCCTTCACACCCCATGAATGGCCCATCATTGGCCATTTTGGGAGGGGGGGTCAACATGACCATATATAGTCATATCACCTGATAATTAAAACAAAATAATTAACTCCCATCCAATTGGGGAAATTTCCAGGGCCATCATGAAACCCTAGACAGAGTTTCATGAAATTCTGGTTGAGAAAACTGGATTTGCACTGTAATTTATCTATTTTTGAGAAACTAGATCTATGTTGCTGCTGCTGGCACTCATTACAGCTATAAACATTGTGAAGTGTTTCAGATGATTCTATGCCAGCATCATAATTTATGCATGGCACATCAACAATTATTCAGTTGCAACCTTTATAATTTAAAGAGTTTATCCTTTGCAGAGGGGTATTTTCATGAAACAGAACTCTGAAGACAAATGAAAGTTGGCAAAGTCAGTAATCTAAAATACAACACAAACTCTGTTTCGGAATTACATTTTAAATGTCAGAAATAATCAACATTATTTTAAAATGTGAAACAGTTCATTAGTATAGTGCATAGCCTGTACAAGGTGGTATGAATTAAGCAACATTCGAATATCTCCTGTCTTAATCAACAATGTTGGATGATAACATTTCTGAATCACTCAGTATTTTAAATACAATACTCTGGCACCCATTTCACAATTTTAAACTTCTTCTAGATCTTCAAAAAGTGACCTGGGGAAAGCTAAATTTAATGAAATGGTAGTTTCTGGAACTGTTTCATCAAAACTCCCTCTCTCTCTCTTTCTCTATACAGCACTATACTGGAGCCATAGTTCTGGTATGAATGTTTGATTTTTCTTAAAATAACTCAGTTGAGGTCTGAAGGTCACACAAGAATAATGAGACCAGCATTCTATTTTATCCAGTGTCCAGTCTGATGTCTATGGAACATCCTCTGGGAAGCCCTGTGACCCGACTACCAACTGATGGAGTGGGTACACTGTCTCTGAATATGGAGGTTCCATTTATCATAAAGCCTACTGGCTGTTGATGGATCTATGTTCAATTGATTTATCTAGCCTTCATTTTAGAGCATATAATCTTGTGTCAGTAACTTCATTGATGCATTGTAAAAAGAATTAGTCTATTTTACCTGCCCCAAATTTATTCTCCATTCATAAAGGAAAGATTCTCTGAATCTACTTTCTCTACACCATGCACATGTATATAAACCTCTATAAGAAAGGTCAAAAGTTACTTTCCTACCTACCTTCCAAAGGGTAATATTATGCTCGAGAGACAGAGAGACAGCTCCAACCACAGACAGGATGTTGAGTGGTATGAAGTTACACTCCGTACAATTTCCTTATGATACATTGGTGGTGAGTTTCACTTCCACTCACCTCCAAGTGAGGGTTTCAAGAGATGACAGAGCTTAAACAGTTCCGCAGGGCCTGCAAGGAGGAGCTGCCAGATATTTGGTTGAGATCAGACATAACCAACAGCGACCAAAGGGCCCCTGCTCCCCCCCGTCCCCTCCTCAGAACACCACCTGTATACTCTGGACCTGTTTGTATTGTTGCACTGTTGCATTGTTTATTGGTTATCTTGAGACCGCCCGTGGCGCCAGGGACTATATAAAAGGTTAAGGGGTTCTGGGGCGGGATGTGTCCGTGATGAGGAAGGGTCCGAATTGGACCCTTCCTCCGGACAATCGGAGGGACCAATCGGCAGGCGCTTTGCGCCTGCCAATTGGTCCCTCCGATTCCCAGCCCCGAGCAACTGCGAGCCGTGCGCAGCACGGCTCGCAGTTGCTCCTTTGCCGGTGGCTGGATGCGCCAGGAGGCGCCGCGTCAGGCCACCGGCAAGGAAGCACCCGCCAGCCACGCATAGCGCAGCTGGCGGGTGCTCCCTGCCCGGCGGCCTGGCGTGGCGGGAGGCGCTTTGCGCTTCCCGACGCCTCCTCCAACATCAACACGGGAGCCCCGCAGCCTGCCGCCGGGCCGCTGGCCGCACTTGCCTCCCGCCGCCGCTTCCTCCAACATCAACGAGGAGCCCTGCAGCCCGCCGCCGAGCCGCCCCGAAGCCGGTGGGGCCATCAGCCCAACAATTCAGAGGCTTATGCTGCGCCGGCGGCAGTGGCAAAGCTCGTGGCCCCGTCAGCGGTGCCGCTGGAGACGTCCGCGCCGCCCTTGACGCCCCCCGCACCGAGCAGCTATGCCTCCGCCGCCTCTTGCTGCTGCGCTGGGCCGAAGCCTCCTTCTCCCGCCCGTCAGCCAGCCAGCCAAGCTCGCCTCGCTCAGCAAGGGCGCAGGGCCTGCCGCGCGGCCTGTGCACCCACTCCGCGGGGCGGGGAGAAGAGCCTGAGGAGCCCTCGACGAGCGGTCAGGGCAGCTGGAAGGACGGAACTCAGAGAGGGAGGGAGAATGCCTCCGAATGGGTCTCCGCTCTTCCTCCCTCCTACGCTTTAGATAGGCTGCTCCATGGGGGGGGGGGTTAACTGCTAGGGCCCGCTGTATTCAGACAACAGCGGGCTTATTTTCTAGTACTGTTATATGGTTACAACTATTAGTTATTATTGTACGGTTATTCAAATGTTATAGACTGTTCCGTGTATTGTTCTTATGTTATTACTAGCTTCAAAGCCCATTTATAAAAATGGGGTTTGAAAGGGGAGAAGGGGGAAGGGTAAGGCAGTGGTCCCCGTGGCTCCCTCTCCCCGCCCCCCCCGCAGTAAAAAACTTCCCAGGCCGCAAGCTTGCTGCGGGAGGGCGGGCAGAGGGAATCAGGGCCGGGCCGCGCCCGTGCGGCCTGATCCGCGGGCGCGGCCCGATCCACGGGCGCGGCCCACGGGTGCGGCCCGATCCGCGGGCGCGGCCCGATGCCCTGCCGGTCCCCAGCCTAATAAAGGTTGGGGACCACACGGAGGAGAGGCGGCACCGAAGAGCCGGCTGCTGGCCAGCCCCCTCGGCGAGGCTTTTTTCCATCTGCTGGCTGGCTCGGGGAACGGCGCAGCTGCTGCTGTTGGGGCTCGGGCGGGCGGCTGCAGGAAGGCAGCTCGGACTCCGGCTGTCCCGCAGCTGTCGGCTGGGTTTGCGGACGCCGCTTCTTGAAGGCAGGTCGAGGTCCGGCTGTCCCGCGGCTGCTGGCTGGCTTGGGGGACGCGGCTGCTGCCGGCCAGCACGGAGGAAACGCGGCCTCGTAGACGCGGCTGCTGGGCAGGCCCTCCCCCACGGCTTTGGCGCTGTTTTTCGTCGGCCGCGTTCGCCGGTGCTGCTGGGGCTTGAGGGTCCGGGCGCAGGAAGGCAGGGCGGACTCCGTTGGCGGCGGCTTGACGCGGACGTTTTCCTGCTGGTTTTCTGCGGGCGTTGGCTGGCTTGGGTGCCGCCGCCGGCGCTGCTGCTGGGGCTCGGGGGCGCGGCTGCGGAAAGGCAGCTCGGACTCCGTTGGTGATGGCCTGAGCCGGCAAGGAGCAACTGCAAGGTTGCAAGGAGCAACTCAGGCCGCCGGCAAGGAGCAACTGCGAGCTGCGCTGCACGCGGCTCGCAGTTGCTGGGGCTGGGAATCGGAGGGACCAATCAGCAGGCGCTGCACGCCTGCCGATTAGTCCCTCCGAGTGTCTGTCCAGAGGAAGTGTCGAATCCAGACCCTTCCTCATCACGGACACATCCCGCCCTAGAACCCCTTAGCCTTTTATTTAGTCCGTGGCGCCCGCGGCGCCACGGGCGGTTTAAAGATGTAAACCGCCCTGAGCCTCCGGGAAGGGCGGTATATAAATATAACGAATAAATAAAATAAAATGAATGTGAGTAGATGCTCCTATTTTCTCTAGAACCACTTTAACTGAGAGCTGATTCAGACTGAAGTTCTGAAAAGGAAACACAAAAACTGAGAATACACAAGTTTCTATGATAGCCATATAAAGGGGGGACCCTATCCTTTCCTGATCACTATTTCAATATTTACCCCCCCCAGCTATGTATATATGTTTGCACTAGTAGTAACTAATGATATTACAAGTTTACTATTTAAATATAGGAACTTTTAACTTATTTAATAAAATATGAATTGGCTCTGGGTGACCTATCTGGCTTTATAAAGGCCAGATCAAGTTGAGATAGCATTGTATGATTGAGAAGGGAAATTGACTTTTCATTTCTCCTTGAGCTGTTTCTGATACCTCTGGAACACCCCAGCAATAGACTGAATAAGGAACAAACTACATGAAAATGCCTAGCCATTTATTGAAAACAAAAATGAAAAGCAGCTGGGTGATGGGGTTGATTTGGAATGGAGGATCACAAAGTGAGGCTGACATATTTCCTTGCCAATTTTTTTTCCTCCTAAAATTGACCCAGCTCCTGTTTTCTCCCCACTCCAGATGCATTTTTATCAAGATAAATTCTGACAGTGTTAAGATAATATTTTACTCATTGGAAGTTTCAAAGCTTTCTGTTTCTCCAGAACTGCTTTCTTCCCCAGAATTTTTGACTGGGGGGATTGGGGAAGGGCAAATGAGTACTGTGGTGGCAAGCCCATCATTGTCTTTGACTATATTATTAATGAGCTGTTATGTGATGTAGTGTGAAGTCTCCACAAGGGACCATTCTACAAAGGTTAAATGATAAATCCTTTTTATTTAAAACCAAAAATCCCTTTCCTTTATTTACACATGATGAACAAAGTGTTGTAAATGCAAGAAGATCCCCACCCGCATATTGTCCCACTTCCAATTTCCTGGGTTGCTGTGTGCAAATGTGAATACCCACCTCAGCCCCCCCCTCCCCATATCATCAGATGTCTGTTTCTTCTGCTGAGCATGAAATGAGGCTTTGCTAACAGGGATCCCAAAAGGTGCATTTTTAAAAAAATGGATGACCCCTTTGATTCAAATGAAGAAGAGCTATTTTTTTATAGTCCACTTTTCACTACCTGGAGGACTTGGCATTCAGGCTGGAATGTAAGTTTCCAACCTCTAGGTGGTACCTGGAGATCTCCCAGAATTACAAGTGATTCTAGATTCCAGAGTGATCACTTCCCCTGGAGCAAACATATATTTTATAGGATAGCTTCTATATACTGATAAATGTACCTCCTCCAACTTCCCCATTCTCCATTCCCCACATCTTTAGGAATTTCCCAATATGGAGTTGGCAACCCTAGAAAGTATGTGCCTGTCAGACATGCAAGGGAAGCATGGCTTTATTGCTTCATGCTTAGGGTAAGAGAAGTTGGGAAGGCTCCCCTCTGCACATACAGGCATTGACTTACCTTTGCTGAGCCCAGTTAAAATAGAAGGCAAAATTGTTGCCAGCACCAATTCATTACCAACATTTAACAGAGATTTTTTTTTAAATGCTGTGATGCCCTGATCCACTTAGGCCTTATGGTGCGTAATTCTTTTCCCCACTCCAAGTGTTTTAAAGGGCAAAAATGGCTGCATGAGCACAAGCACATATTGTAAAATTGTCATGAGTCCCACTTGTGAAAGGCCAAATACAGAGGCGGTGGCTGTCACTCCCTCCCTCTGATTCCAACTACCTTTGCACACTCCTCACACAAAGCCCCCCCAAAAGAAAAAGCTTGAACATTAATTTGCTACAGTGCTGTAGATCAGAGGAATGCATGACTGACACAACCTTGCAAACAAAGGTGGGGAAAGGACTGTATAACAAAACAAGTGGGAATACAGTGAAGAAACCTCATAGAACCAACTATACTGTGTACAGTACAATCAAAAGACAAACAATTGTTGACTAAATATTTTTCTTTGTCAATGAAGTATTTATTTTTCAAGATGAAACTGCTTATTGAATATATTGACCATCATAAATTAGACTCTTAGTTCCAAGAGAGGTAATATTCAAAATGCAAATTTTATTTTATTTTAAATTATATCCTAGGAATTATATTTGCTTGAGAAGACTCCTATCAAGTTTCACATGAGACTGTAATATTAGTTATGCATAATCACAAATGTAGCTGTTCCATACCAACATACTCAATTTGTCTGTCAGATATAATTAGATATGTATGCTTCTCTGTGTCGATGGTAGAAAACAAGAGGGATGGGCCTTTGTTTTTTTGCAACAGTATAAATGTTCCCACTCTGTCCCTTGATTTTCTCTTAATTGCTGTTATTTGACTCTTTCTTAGAATTTTCCCCCCTCTCGGAAACATACACCATCTGTCCAGATAGTTTGTTTCCTTGGTATCATGCCCACTTAAGCCTTCCCAGTTTCTGTCTATTTTAAGTAAAACACTCATTAAGAACATTCACAGCTGCCATGAAGTGTTATTTGAAAGGAAGTATTCTCCTTTTGCCTGCATGCTAAGATAAGAATATCACCTTTGTGTCTGGTAATTAAACTTTTGGAACCTCTCAGCCTTCACCTGTATCATATGGAATCATCCTGCAAAGGGTAATAAAAAGTGCCTGAAAAAGTGAACTGCAATGGCATGACAGACTCATTATGAATGGTAAGTAATCTGTGTGGGGCATATTGATGAAAATATCCATTTGCCTGGCTGAGATCCTATAGGGCAGTGGTCCCCAACCCCCGGTCCGGGGACCGGTAGCGGTCCGTAGATCAGTCGGTACCAGGCCGCAGCTCCTTCTCATCCTCCTCCCTGGCTGCTGCCTCAGGGGCTGCCCTGCCACTCTGCCACTGTTTCACCTTTGGTGCTTTCCAGCGGCTGCCATGGCTGGGGCTCCCCCTTGGCGTGGCACTGTGCAGCTGCTGCTGGCAGCGCCCTCCAGCAGGAGGTGGGAAGTCAGGGGCACTGTCAGGAAAGCAAGTGGAGCAGGGGCTCAGGCAGCGGCAGCAACGTCCCTCGGCAAAAACTACCCTTCCCCGGGCCTCAGTAAAATTGTCAAGCGTTGACCGGTCCCTGATGATAAAAAGGTTGGGGACCACTGCTATGGGGTACTTCATCAATGCAGGAGAGCTTTGGGACACCTAGCACTATTACAACTCTTTTTCAGTGAAGTCCAAACCACAACTGCTTTTGAGATTCTTCCCACTTTCAAAAGCAGTGTGTTGTCAAATATGTAAAAGTGAGGAGGGCTTCTGTGAGGGAGCTGAGCCCACTGTGCACATAGAATAAGTCTGCATTAAATTGGCTCCTGAACAATGTGTGTTGTGCACACCATAGAACTAAACCATAAGTTTGTGACAGCATTCAGCTAGTCCTTTTATAATATTGAGGTTTTCAAACAGTGATATTTTAGACTTGAATACTTACCAGTATTTCATTTGCATGTTGTAACAATAGTTACACTTTTGTGCTTACATTTACTTTTCTATTGCAGATTTAAAAGGCTATGGCATACCGTAGTTTAAAATAGCTTCTCATGAAGAATTCATTTCCTGTTACACTGTATTTTTACACTCCCTAAACTGACTATTCAGACAACTTCTTACATTATCTATTAGAAGTCATGTGACAACAGCCATACTGGATCTCCAGAGAACAGTAAATGGACCACAACTTAACGGTAACATAATTAATAACATCTCAGAAGTGTTCAGTGCTTTTAAAAGTTTAATGGCACCATGGGGGTATGATTAAATGTAATAGTATGTACATTAATATTTTACATCAAACCAATGGAAGAAAAGAAAATTAAGCCTAAAGGCAAATAATGTATCTTTATAAATCAGGATGGTTATATTGCTAAAGATCAAGGCATGGTTTATCAAGTGACTCAAAGAAATGTGTTATATTCCAAAAGCTGTTCTCAGAGGAGGCTGGACAAACACTCCTTGTGCAAAAATCTGTTAGAAAAAGAAGCATGAACTACGTGACAATTTTTAATTTATATAAAGTGGAACATTTCCAGAAAGTCTCAAATGGTTTAAAAGTATAATGCGGAAAATCAGCATTAATTTTGGAGAGTAAAGCACAGAGTGAACTAGATATAAAATGGAGAGAAAATGCTAGTTGGATCCAACCTAGTATTTAAAATGTAGATCAAAATTTAGTATGCAGACCACTCTTGAAAATAAAGGTTCATTAAGTCATTCCTCAAGTTCCCCTGTCCCCTAGGAGCAAAATTATGTGAGATCAATGAATTGCAGGAGAATGGGGGAAGTAGGAAAGCTCTATTTTGACACTGGAAAATTTACTTTGGATCCAACCTTATTTGTGTAAGTATTTCCTCTTCTTTTCAGTAGCTATACCTAATGAACTACGTTAGTACTCAAAAATCTAATAAAAGTTCAGTTTGCTCCATAATTACTTGAATAGAACCAGGACCAGATTAGTTGCAGTTAGGTATCTATTCCATCAATTTTCTTGAACTGAATCCTTCCACCTGCAAAATCGGCACTTATGAATGGCAGAACTGCTTTGTTGACTAAGATGGGCACCAGCTAATCTAATCTGACATCTGTCATACAATCTAACACTATCTGGGTCAATCAATGTCCATCAACCATTATAAGGAAGTGAAGAAAAAGTGTGAGTGCATTGTGTCCAAGTTCTTCAGCAAAAATGCATTTTGCTATAACGCCTGTCTGCATATACAAGAATCTGTTTTCTAGCTTTACTTTATACAATTATTTATTCCCATGAAATATTTTTGCTACTGTGATAATGAAGATAGTCATGAGTCCCACTTGTGAAAGGCCAAAATATGGAAACTTTCATTTCCAATCCCCAAAACTTAACACTTAGGAAAGCCATTATCAGAATGCATATGTAGTACAAGAGAGGAAAGCAGTTCACTATCTTCATTATTCCCTCCCCATTTCAGACTGAAAAAGAAAAACAGAGAAGTGATTCCACTCTCATGCATTGCAAGTTCTGATCATGATATATCCATAATCCATATCTATCTATAATAATAAATAATAAAACAGAAGCATAATATAACATGTCATAAGTTTATTTTGCTCAAAATTTTTGAACTTTTGCATCTGACCCCATATTCTATAATTTTTTTTTTGGTAGCACAACTCAGGTTTCTCATCACATAACTGAACAATACATGGAATTTGTACAAAAATATGAATTTCTTGGTTATGTCAACCACCCCTTCAAATCATCTGAAAATATTTCTGTGCGATCACTTCCTGTGTTGTGAGAGTAGTTGGCGGGAGTGTCTGAGTGATGTCACTTCTGGTGACATGTTAATTCTGGGGGGGGGGGGTGGCAGAGAGGTGTGGCCTGGGTTTCTTCCAGGGTTTCTTGAAGCCTGAAGAATGTTTCAGTTGTTTCTCAATGGTAAAAAGGTTGAGAAAAGTTGGCCTAGAGCAGGGGTAGCCAACCTGGCAGGGGCTCATGTGAATTGTAGTCCATGAACATCTGGAAGACCACAGGTTGACTACCCCTGGCCTAGAAGATCTGGAAAGCCCAGGTCTGAATCCTTACCCCCCCCTTTTTTTGCAAAACAGGTCAAGATATAATAAACAAACTACATTAAAATATTAATTATATAGTATCCACATATACAATTTAAAACATTAGGGGTCTGGATGTGCAGTTTACAAACATTCCTGGTGGATTAGTACGTCTTATAATCTACATAAAGCTAGATGTATTTTGGCTTCTACAGCCTTTCTCAGTGGGTACAAATATATAAATACTCTGAATATGTGTTATATATATATTTTTACAACCAGGTGTTGTTCTCTCCTATACTGTCTGGTTAGGCAAAGAATATATTTATAAGGCCATGGGCACTTACTTATGATGAATTATGCACAGCTGCTATCTACCCCCAGCACAAGTGTTTAGGGTAGTTCGGTCTTTCACCGCCCTTGAGGAAGGGTGCCAAAATGATAGTCAACTGGGCATTAGTCCCTTGGCTGCTTTAGAAGGAGAATTTGATAGCTTCAGGTGGCTTACACGGGCTGAAGTAAATAGGTTGCTAACAACAACATGCCCACTGGATCCCTGTCTATCATGGCTACCAGAACAGTGTAATGAGAAGACAGGAGGCCCCCTTTGGCACATAATGAACTGCTTCCTCTCTATGGGGGAGTTTCTGGGTGGGCTGAAAGAGGCAGTGGTTCATCCTCTACTGAAAAACCATCTATGGATCAGTGAGACCCAGTGAGGCCAACTACCAGCCCATCCCACACTGGCATTTCAAGTTTTTTCATTTCATTTCAAGGTAGAAAGGGCCGCTGTGGACCAACTAGCATACCTAGAAGAAACTTCAGCCTTGGATCCATTTCAGTCTGGCTTACAGCTTTGCCATGGGGGAGAGACAGGACTGGTTGCTCTAATGGATGACCTCCAATGTCAGCTGGATCGAGGTGGATCAGTGCTGCTCGTGATGTTAGATCTCACGACAGTGTTCAACATAGTTGATCATGAGCTTCTGGTTCACCACTTTGTTGAAACTTTGCTGACACTAGGAGGCAGAGGACAGCCTTACTATATCTCCTTTCTCCAGGGTATTGGACAGAGGGTTGCAATTGGAGAGAATTTGTCACACCCCTGTCAGCTTTCTTGTAGAGTGCTGCAGGGTGCAATTCTCTCTCCAACTTTAACATTTTTGTGTGCCCTTTTGCACAGCTGGTTTGAGAATTTGAACAGGCTTGTCATCAATATAAAGATGATACTCAGCTCTACCTCCTGATGAGCAGCTACCCAGACTTGCCCCCAGAGTCATTCACCAGATGCTTGGAAGCAGTGATGAGGTGGATCAAGCAGAGTAATCTGAAACTCAACCCTCTGAAGACAGAGATCATGTGGCTGGGCAGGAAAGAGCCAAGCAAGGAAGTGTGCCTACCCTGAATGGACAGTGTTCAGCTTTCTGCTGTTCATGAAGCCTGGGTATGATCCCTGATGCCTCCCTTACGATGGAGGCACAGGTCACAGAGTAACACAGGTGGCATTCTTCCATCTTTGCCAAGCCAAGCTACAAGTACCCTTACCTGGTTTTAGAGCACCTAGCTGCAGTGATACACGCAACTACCTTTAGGCTTGATTTCTGTAACTTGCTATATACAGGCCTACCCTTATCCTTGACCCAGAAACTGCAACCTGTCCAGAACGCACCTGCTCAGGTCCTCACAGGAACTCCCTGGAGGGCCCATATTCAACCTATCCTTCAGCAGCTGGACTGGCTGCCAATTGAATTCCAGATCAAGTGTAAGGGACCACCTCTCTGCCTATATTCCCCAAAGAGCATTGTGCTCAGCCAGTACCAACTGGCTAGTGGTCCCTGGCCCCAGGGAAGTACATCTGGCCTCAACCAGGGCCAGGACATTTTCAGTCCTGGCCCCTATCTGATGGAATGAGATCCTGGAGGTGATCCAAGCCCTGTTGGAATTGGTGCAGTTCCACAGGGCCTGCAAGACAGAGCTTTTCCACCAGGCTTTTGACGGGGTTCAGTGATAATAACACCAACCCCCCTTCCCAACTGAAAACCACAATTACGTTTCTATGCCAGAAACAATAAGGATTGCACTGATGACAGAGCTGAATAAAATTTGAATGGAAGATGTGATTTTAAAAGTTTTTAATGTTTTTTGTTTTGACATTATGAGATTGTTTTTTCCACTGCTATACACTGCCCCGAGCCTGCATGGGAGGGTGGTATACCAATTAAATAATAATAATGACTGTACTCACAAAACTTAGATCTGGCGTGGCATTTCCAACAACTCTAGATGTGTGTAACATCGAACAGTAGAGTTGAAGAGGAGAATGATGTCAGCATCTTTGTATTCTCACTGGGGAGAAAGGTGGGGTATGTGAAATAAGTAAGTAAACAAATATACATTTCTCATTGTGCAGCAGTGAACTAAATGTGTGCTGAGTGGCAGATATCAGTGAAGCATACTGGAGTTCTTCATTTCAGAATATTCCCAATGCCTAAAAATTAGTGCTAGTAGTCGTTTGTTTTTACACATTTGTCTCCCCTGTTCCAGGTAAGTGTCTCTCTCAGTGCTGGCTACCAAAACTTTTCAAGTTAGTACTACAAAGAAAGGAAAGGGCTATTTCTTAACCAAAACGGTGAATATTTACAAAATGCCGTGTTGGTTACAAATTCAGAACACCCACGTCACCCGTCAATATCCCCTCAGAAGCAACACTTAGTCCTATATCTACCCTTACTGGAGAATAAACCCCCGGGCACATACCTACGCTCGTCTTCGAGTAGGCACTCCACCGTGCTCTACGCCACGAGAAATATGCTCGCTTTTAAGGAGCCCCAGGAAGATGGTTTTAGTTTGGCTGCGGTGGGTGCCTCGGGCCCGTTCACTGGACAGCCAGGGCCGCTGTTTCCCAGGGGGCTTCTGTATCCCGGGATAGGATTTCAGCCGCAGCCTGCAGGTTTTTCATTTACTCCTGAGGCTCGGCTGCAGTAAGCGGCGGGACCAACCTTACGGGCAGGGCGCATGCGCACTGGAAGGGGGCGGCAGGGGGAAGCCGCGAACCGGAGAGGCGCTGCCGCCCTCAGCAGCCAACCTGCGCCCCGCTGCCTGCCAGTGAGGGCTGAGGCGGCGGCGCCACCTGGCCGGAGGGAGGGGACGAGAGCCTCGCCCGCTGCGCTGGGGCGGACGGGCTGGTTGGCCGACGGGAGGCCGGCCCGGCAGCTCCCATTGTTCCCCTCTGCCTTGGGCGGCGGGTCTTGCTCAGCCCTCCCTCCCTCGGCCTCTTGGTCGCCTCCTCCCGGCGGCGCGTTGCCCCAGTGGGGGCGGGAAAGAGGAGGGGCGAGCCGGAGCAGCATGATGGCGGCGGCCGAAGCTGGAGGCGAGGAGGGCGGCTCGGGAGCGGCCGGGGAACCGGGAGGGCGCTGTCCCCCTCCCTCCGCCGCCGCCGCCGCCCGAAGCAGCAGCAAGACCGCCGCCACCGCCTTCCTGGGGGGCTCCGGCGGGGCCAGCTTGAGCGCCCCTCCCGCGCCGGGGTCGCAGCCCGTGGGCGCCAGGCCTGTCCCTGCGGAGATGTCCAAGGGCTCGCCGTTTCCCGAGGGCGGCTCCGCCGCCGCCGCCGCCGCCTCCTCAGGCGGGTTCCCTCCGCTGCCGCCGCCTCCGCAGCCGCCGCTTCCGGCGGGGGGGCTGAGCACGGTGGACGAGGGCGACTCGCTGGACGGGCCCGAGTATGAAGAGGAGGAGGTGGCCATCCCGCTGAACGCGCCCCCCGCCAACCAGTAAGTACCGTCCCCACCAGCCTCCCCCGGCGCCGAGGGCAGCAGCAGCAGCAGCAGCAGCTTTCGGCCGGATCCCTCCCCGGCGCTGCGCCCGGAGGGAAGCCTGGGGCGGGGGCGTGTGTGTGTGTGTGTGTGTCAAACTTCGGGCAACTCCTGAAAGTTTTTTTGCGCCCGTCTCTTTCGCCTCCCGCACACAGTGTCAAGGAGCCGTGGTTGGTTAGGGGTCTGCTTGGTTGGAAGGAAACCCGACGGAAGCTCAGGATTAGCATCGCCCCCTTCCCCTTAACAATCAACTCGGTGTAAATCGGGAAGCAGGCTTTCATTCAGGAGAACGCCTAGTGTTCCCGAATGGACGTTTCATCAAAGTTTGGCATGCTCTTCATCTAATCTTTTTCGACTGGTCACCCCCTCCCTCCCCCTTAAATCCATATATAATGACTTGAAGGGGGGAGGTCTTTAAATGGGAAATACTAGGACACATTTCAGGAAATTTTAAGCATGCATACTCAAAAGCACTCCTCTGTTTGTAGTTGCTTTTGACAGGATAGAACTGCCCAGAAGCGTTCACAAGGGGGGGGGGGGACTGATGGGAGGGAAGCATCAATACATATTTATGGGTAAAGAGGATCTTAATATATTTTGGGCCGTGGTTTCTTTGCTTAGATGGTGAGAATGTCCTGATGAACTTTGTGGGATTTACAGGATCCATCCACATATGAAAGGCTGTGTGGAATAGGGGAGCATGTGAGAGAGTAATGCAAGTAACTGAATCAAGCACAGTAACTGTTGATTCATAGGCAAAGCAGCATGGAAGAGAAAGTCATAATTATTTTATAGGTACACTTTCATGAAGAAAAATATTTGAATAGATTGTGAGTGAAGTCCTGTTTGAGAACAGCCCTTTTCTTTAAAAAAAAAGTATTTCCCTCTAAATACTACTTTCCTCAGTAAAAATAAGAAGGTAGTAGATTTCCTGATTATTGCTAGGTCTTGGACAATATGATGTCTTATAATAGCATTCTTGTCTGTTTATTATAAGTCTCAGGATGCTGCATAAATGACTATGTGCATATACATGCATACTCTTGTAAGCTTGTCTTAGGTGCTGTATCTGGAGTTAAATTTTCAGTTATCCTAATGTAGGCAGTAAAGAAACAAGGAATAGAAACTTCAGAGGCATTATGACAAAATTGCAATAATAATGCAAGAAACCTTTCAGGGGAATCCTTACTGCAGAGTAATTTACGCAGACATTTCTTAACACCTGTTGTACATTCTGAAAAAGGATTCTACTCTTCTAGGTGATTAGTATGGCTGAGATGTTTATTTATTTATTTACTTAAAACACTTTTTATATCCCACCATATACTCAAGGCAATGAAGATTGTGGTGACCGCATGAGCTACATTGCATGGTCATAAATTTTAATAGTCCAATAAAACCCAGATTCAAATATATAAAGTATAAATTACCATATCACATGTTTAGTAAACCTGCAGGCAGGATTAGTGAGCTTGATGGTAAGCAACTGGAAATTTTTAATGGTTATCTGATCACTGAGGCTTTGGGATAAAATACATTGTGAAAAAGTCATTGGAAGTGGCTTTAAATAATGAACAGCAATATACCATTAGGTATACTAATCTTACAACATATTGTTCTTTGGCATAAATAAGATCCAGGCTTCTCTGTATCACACTAAATGCCCATTTTTTATGTGTAAAGGAGTACTTTCTTAAGGAATAGAAAAAATAAGACTGTGAATGAGTACTGGTAGAACCTGTAGGCTTGTAGTGTAAAGGAACATGGTAGTGAAAACTGCTGTCAAGTCACACCCTCATGATAGCCTGGGGGTTTTCAAGGCATGAGATGTTCAGAGATGGCTTACCATTGCCTGACTCTGTTTAGGGGACTTCTTTGGTGATCTCCCATGAGATAAGACTAAGTCTGGCCTATTCAAGTCAGGGCATACATTGTTAGAAAAAGAGGCTCTTAAAGATTACTTCAGAAACAGTATTTTCAATTTGAGATAGTTCTTTCCCCAAAAGAATCAGAGTCCAGTAGCACCTGTCATGATGGTCAGTTCATAGTCTGAGGAAGAGTGCTTGCACTTGAAAGTTCACGCTTTGAATAAATCTTTGTTGGTCTTAAAGGTGTGACTGGACTCTGATTTTATTGTGAGACTTCAGACCAACACAGCTACTCATTTGAATCTTTCCCCAAAAGCTTTATCATCAAACCAATCATAATTGGTTTAAAATTCAGATGTAAGTATTGGACATCTTTCTCATAAAATTAATGTAGTCCCCTTTATATAAAACAGTGCAAACTACCATAAATGAAATAGCGATGGGGCATTTCATCTAAATACTGATCCAGGAGTACATAGGGGCCTTAATTTATCCCAGTGGTACTTGCTTCCCTTTAAAATATGGCTGGGATCAAAAGGCCATGACATTTAAGAGACAAAGGCTCAGAAACTTTTATGTAAACTTTATATTTGTCAAAGATAACTCACATTACAATCCTGAACAGAGTTACACCCTTCTAAATCAGTGGGTTTACAAAGGTGTGGCTGTTTAGGACTGCATTGTTACCATTCACAGTAGCAGCAATGGTGGTAACAATTTTGTTAAGTTAATTTCCACCTGTAGTGAGAAACGGCTGATCTTTCTTTAAGATGAGACATACTCTTTATTGGTATATTCTAAGCCAGCAGTTTTATCCTAGTGATTTTCAATGAAATTATTTTGTGGAAGAATGATGATTTTCATGTCACCAAGGGAGTGTTGTGGTAAATTTAAATGTTCTGTTAGTTTGTAAATGTTGTCATTTTTAAGGCATATCCTTTTTTTCTCTTTTGTAGATGCGCCACTACATTCCTTGGGGAATGTTTTTCCTGGGCAAACCCCAGAAATATTTGGGGAAAATCTGTGTAGCATTATTTTCCTGCCGGAGTAATTTATATTACTACTATGACAGTGCAAAGTTTAGCATATAAAATGTTACAGTTCAGCATATTTATGGAATTTAAGAGTAGAAATGCCTTTCTTTTCTACTAGCAAAACTGCAAATATAGCCAATATTTCAAACTACAAACTGATGCAAATCATGGTCCATATATATTAATTTTTGCCATCTAAGAAGCAGTACACATGGAAGCTGAAATTAGAAAACAAATTTATACTAAAATATATTATTTGGATAGAATAGTGTTATATAGTCCTAGGACGCAGCATAATTGGATATCAAGTTAAACTTGATAACACTGAAAATGCTGAACTGTTTATTAAAGATTTATTATGTTGTGTATTTTATAAGCTGCTAAAATTGGTCACATGTATTTAGTAGTTAAAATTTTTATACTTCACTTTGATCCCTATCAACTCAGTTGTATGTCCACAATATACATTGGAATTATCATTCTCTAATGTTGTATATTGTCTTATTCAAAACAAATTAATGATACACATTTTGAGTGAGTACAACATTGTCCTCATTCCACTTCTTCCAAAATTGAGACTATGTCATAGGTTTTTTTTAGAACGCTCACATTTGGGAGGGGAACCTTTTTGCTGATGGGTTTTTCTGCCATCTCTTCATACTTTACTCTCTGCTGTGGGGCATTCTTGACAGATTTCTGCATGTATCTTGTTGGAGAAAGAACAGGTGAATCATGTAGCATGATGTCCTGTAATAGTGTTGCCTTGATGGGTATAGGACAAAGTTAAAATCTGGATGTGTTGTATAACATGAACATTGTTGTTACATATTAGGTGGCCTTTTGTTACTGAAAAGTAACCCTGTTAGATTAGAACATGGTTTTTCAACCACTGAACTGAGGTACAGCGGTATACCTTATGAGCCCCTCAAATGTACCATGGAATTGGGGGGGGGGGTGTTTCAAGATGCCAGCTCTCTGTAGCCACCATCTCAAAAGCATATTTGCATAATTTTATTTATTTTTATTCACATATGGGGCATTGCAGGCAAAGTGTAGCGGTTTGAAGAGATTGGGATATATGTTTATTTGTGTATGCTTATTTTTATCTGCATATTTTTATTTTATATTTTTATATAAAATAAAAACTTTGAGTGGTAAACCATTCTAGGTCCATTATATAGATCTGATTATCTCTTTAAGGGCTAGCCCTTCATTATTTTATTATATAGTAATAATATGCTTGACGTAGTTTTCTGTGCTTTTATAAAACAGAACCGTGTATAGTTTTCATATAATTGATGTTGCTAAATATTGCAAGAAACTCTTGACAATTTTCAGGTTTTAATGTAATTGTACATTGATAGAAGATCCATAGTGGATGTTAACGCCATTTAACTTCTGATAATATAGGGTAATTGTGTACATGGCTGATCTGATTTAATGCAGGATTAACAAACATATATTTTTCCTTTAGACTGCCACAAAAGTCAGGACTTTCTATCTGAGACTGGAAGTACCAGTTTACTTAGTACCAGGTTACTCAGTTCCTCTGATTTATTTTCCCTCAAGGTGGAATAAACAGTTATGATTTTGCATGATGTTTAACAGTATATTCTGAAAATATTGTCCCCTTATTACATTCTTGCATCTTATTTGGAGCTTTTCTCCTTGGAAGCATTGTGTTGAAACAGCATGAAGCAGTGAGCAGTAAAGTGTGCAGGACCACCACTTCAATATCTCAACTAATATTCAGAGAACCAACACTTATAATAATGTTTTATAAAACTTTATTGCATTGATGCATGTTCCAGAATGCCAAAGGACCCCTGCCAACATGCCTCCTGGGGAATTAAAAAAAATCACTGCTCAGCTCCAACTCTCATCTTAGATTAGATAAAAGTAAGATCTTCTTAACTATGATGATATATGTAACAGTAAGTGGCACCAACAAGAAATAACTAAACAGCCTTAAATTCTGCTAAACAGCCTCAAGCCTAGTGATCACTGGCCCCAAGGAAGCTCACTTGACTTCAACCAGGGCCAGAGCATTCTCCATCCTGGCCCCAACCTGGTGGAAAGAGCTCCCAGAGGAGATCAGGGCCCTGATGGAACTTGAACAATTCTGCAGGGCCTGCAAAAGGGAGCTCCTCTGCCAGACATTTGGTTGAAGTCAACCTGAACAAATCACCTTCCATTTGCCCCCAAGTCTTTCTCCCATGAAACCATTGGCAATTTGTCAAACTCGGGGGGGGGGGGGGGGGCTATAGTTAAATTACTGTTTCTCCATTGTTCTACACTTCCATCATACTGTTTTATTGTTATTACTGTACTGTTATGCTTTACAACTGTACTGTTCCCTATGTTCTATATAAACTGCCCTGAGTCTCAGGGGAGGGCGGCATATAAATATAATAAATAAATTAAATAAATAAATTTATTCCTGATCCTGAGCAGTTAAATAGTTTATTTTAAAACCCAGCTACCTATACCTGTTCATATTACAGCGGCACTCTTAGTCTCCATTTTCACAGTGATTTGTCTTCATTCTTCCTTTATTTACAACATACTTTTTTATACTAGCTATGTTTTCCACTTGTGGAGAGCATTCTGACTAGTGGAATAGGAAGGGAAATGATTTTGCCTCTTCCCACTGTACACTCAAGTGTCACCCACTATGCTGTTCCCAGAGCACCAACCACAGAGGACTAGATTTAAGGAGTTAGAGCAGAGAGGGGAGCCAGGAAAGTTTCTTTTGGAAAGGGTGCTCTACTCATGCTAGAACAAGAAGAAGAGTTGGTTCTTATATGCCACTTTGTGTTCAACAGAGCTAAACCCAGATTAAGTGAGTGAATCATAGAATCATAGAATCATAGAGTTGGAAGGGGCCATACAGGCCATCTAGTCCAACCCCCTGCTCAATGCAGGATCAGCCCAAAGCATCCTAAAGCATCCAAGAAAAGTGTATATCCAACTTCTGCTTGAAGACTGCCAGTGAGGGGGAGCTCACCACCTCCTTAGGCAGCCTATTCCACCGCTGAACTACTCTGACTGTGAAATTTTTTTTCCTGATATCTAGCCTATACTGTTGTACTTGTAGTTTAAACCCATTACTGTGTGTCCTTTCCTCTGCAGCCAACGGAAACAGCATCCTGCCCTCCTCCAAGTGACAACCTTTCAAATACTTAAAGAGGGCTATCATGTCCCCTCCCAACCTCCTTTTCTCCAGGCTGAACATCCTCAAGTCCCTCAACCTATCATCATAGTGCTTGGTCCCTTGGCCCCAGATCATCTTCGTCGCTCTCCCTTTCAATTTTATCTTTCTTGAAGTGAGGCCTCCAGAACTGCACACAGTACTCCAGGTGTGGTCTGACCAGTGCCGTATAGTATACAATGGGACTATGACATCTTGTGATTTTGATGTGATGCCCCTGTTGATACAGCCCAAAATGGCATTTGCCTTTTTACCGCTGCATCACACTGTCTGCTCATGTTTAGTTTACAATCCACAAGTACCCCAAGGTGTCGTTCACATACAGTGTTACCTAGAAGCGTATCCCCCATCCAGTAGGCATGCTTTTCATTTTTCTGACCCAGATGCAGAACTTTACACTTATCTTTATTAAATTGCATCTTGTTCTCATTTGCCCATTTTTCCATTGTGTTCAGATCTCGTTGAACTCTGTCTCTATCTTCCGGAGTATTTGCCAGTCCTCCCAATTTGGTGTCATCTGCAAACTTGATGAGTAGTCCCTCCACCCCCTCATCTAGATCTAGATTCTTTGATTCTATTATAAGTGTTGGTTCTCTGAATATTAGTTGAGATATTAATAATATACTTGTCAGAGCTTTGTATTGTGTTCTCTCCTGAACAATATCACCTTTTGAAAACAACTGGGGGGGGGGGCGGCACATTTACTATATTTCTTGTTAAAAGTTGGGTTTCCAGGAGGCTAGATAGAAAATTGTTTTGCCGGTAGCATCTGGCTTGTAGGCTGTTTGAGCAGTAAAGTATGCAGGACCACCACTTGAGCCACCCCTTATTTAGAAAATCAGAGTTGATACCTCTTAAAAAAACTATTGTGATAATAGACATACCATTTTCAGAGCCCCGATTTCTGAGCCATTACCATTTCAAGAATTCTTTTGACTTTTTGTTCCAGTGCCCTTCCTCACCTTCCTAGCAAGTCCTGACATGCCCTAACATCCTTCAGAGGTAATTTAATGAGGCAGGGATTGCCTGGTGAGATCTTGAGATTTTTAGATACTATATATATGCTGTCAGTTCAATTGAATAGCTGTGAATCTGTCACAGAGCAGAATTAAGCTTTTGCATACTTGATGTAAACGTGCTATGCAGGCTCAGAATTCAGAATGCTTTTAAAAATATGTAATTGTTTTATCATTATGATTTAAATATCAGGCTGTCAGAGGTTTTCCTTGTGGCACTCCATGTATGCCTGTTACTCTCTTTTCTGACTCATGCAAATCCTTGTTTTGCAAAGATAGACATCAGTGTATTTGGAATAATAGAAGGAATTGTTTCTTGATGAGGAACTTGGTAGACCCCTTTCAGTGCCTGGAGGAACTAATAAGTTTGTTTAACAAATATATAAACTGTTTTCTACTGCAGATGTTGGCTTTCTTTATGGTACTGGGGGGAAATGGACACATGCTCATGCTCACCTGTTAGTAAAATGGAAAATCTATTGCTTTTTTCTTGGGAGAAACAACAACCATGTCCAGTGTCATCAGTTGACAAGGATCTGATTTAGCATGTTGCTATATTTTGTAAGCATGAAATATGTCATTTTTTACTATATTTTATTTTTTTTACTATATTTTACTATAAAATACCTCTCTTTTTTGGGGGGGGGGGAAGAGTTTGTAGAAGTGCCTGAAGTCCTGGAGTGCTATTGTTTAATTTAGTTTATTATATTTTAGACTGCTCTCCCTGCAAGCTGACTTATGACAGTGTACAGAATATAAAATACACAATTACAACAAATAAAATTTAAATTACAATTATTATTTAAATAAACTGACAGGTTAAAACAGCAATGATACTGTCGTAAAAAACCTCTTGTGATATTGAATTATCTCAGAAATTTTAGGATGATTTGGGAGTGCATCAGTATATAAATAGATTGCCTGGTAAGTGAATAGATGAGTGGGTGGGGCCACAAATAGTCTTTGGCCCAACCCAAATGCCTGGCAGAAGAGCTCCGTCTTACAGGCCCTGAAAAATTGTGCTAACTTCAGTCAGAGATGGTCTCACTCATGACAAAGCCATAACTACAGTTACTTCTCTGGTGGTTGGTAAAAACCTTTGACTGAAAAGTCAGTATACGTCGAAGACCCTTGACACAGTCCAGTATAAGAAAGATAGCAAGGATCATATAATCAATTGGTAATAGATTTGTATATTGGTTCTAATATAAAAATTATATTTTAAACTTACTACACAATAGTGTAAGTGTTGGGAGAATTCTCTTTATGAGTGGAGGCTTCAGTTGAACCCAGGCTCCTGGTTCTCACCAGCCTTGCAAGCTACTGATGTAATATGATCTTTTGTTCCTCTTTTGCAAAGCAGATAGATTGTTGATATAAGTCTTAAAAGTTTACAAGGTTTATTATGTACAAGGTGTATTAATAACACACATACAAGACACCAGCTGACCACAGAGGACTTATTGAAGTAAATCCAGCTATGCCAAACAGCACACAATAGGGCAATCATTTTCTAGTGTTTGAACTCTAGAACAGTGGTTCCCAAACTTTTTTTGGATGCTGCTCCTTGGTTCCCACATCCCTAGTGCCCCCCTGCCTGGGTCTCCTCCCAGCATCAAGGACTTCTTTCAGGGGCTTCAGAAAGCCCCCCTCCCCAGCCATGAACAGCCTAAGACATCCTGACTCACCTGGGCAGCACCGAAGCCCCCATGCCAGGCCTTTTCAGTGTACTGACCTGGGGAACAGCCTCTTGCTATTCCCCACAGAGGAATAGCCACGACTTCAGGAGACTAGACCTGCTGCCATTCCCCTGTCCTGGCCAAGGCAGGCCTATCTAGCCACGGGGGAAGCTGCTGGGGAGGAATTATGGTGCTCAGCTCCCCTTTGGAGCTCCAGGAGCATGGAGAAGATAGGGAGGCCAACACAACAGTAAGAGTCATATTGCTGCTTCCTCCTGCTCCCAAATTCCTTACCACCTCCTGGATCCTTTCAGCATCCCTGGGGGGGGGGTAGTACTTCTTACTTTGGGAAGCACTACTCTAGAGCCTTAGTCATGTTTACACCAAACATAGAACATAGTGATCTTACCAAAGGTTGGCTAGAGTGTTGAGATGAACAATGCAAAGGTCATGGGGATTCCATCTATACTTTTCTTGAGATTTGTGTCAGGTTATATATCGCTAATTCCAGTCCCCTTTCTTCTATTAGCCATTGACTGGAGGCACTTAGAAGAGGGGCAATTCTACCTCTGTGGGTTTTTCTCCCGGAATTGCTTCTGTGCATAAGGCATATCTCAAGATTAAGGGGCAGTCCTGCTGTATATTTGCTATCATCCTCCTAAGCAGTGGTTCCCAACCTTTTTATCACCGGGGACCACTCAACGCCGAGGACCACTCAACGCCTTTTAGACCCATTATGCACGGGGGTTTTAGCGCACATTCGGGGTGGAATGGCAGCGACTAAAATCACCGATAACGCACGGAGCCAGCTGCAACCAGCCGCAGCTTCGGTGCATGCCGCCAAAAAAGCCGCATCAGTGAAACGCGGAAGAAAGCGCAGCTTCCGGGTGACCGGGGTGCAACCAGAAGCGCCGCCCGGATCGCCGCGTGCATAATCAGTTACTCTGGGTTTTGCCGCCGTCGCGCCCCGCCCCGTACATAACCGGTATGCGTCGCGTCTTCCCCCTCCGCGTTTTCCATGTGACCCGAAATCGCCGTTTCGGCCGCCGTGCATAATGGGCCTTACTGAGGCCCGGTGGGGGGGGTAGTTTACTCCTCTACTCTCAACCACTGCCCTAGCGCTCTGATTGCTATGGTAATGTTTAAACATCCCTTCAAAATAAAATACAGACACGCCACAATGAAGTGTGTTGTAAAGGGCTCGGGGGGATGAAGTAAAGGGCCGGGGGGGGGGAGAAGGCGTCCTTCGGGGCCCACCTCCAATTAGTCGAAGGACCACATGTGGTTGTGGCCCACAGGTTGGGGATCGTTACTCCTAAGTATCATACCAAAGTGCCAAAGGGGGCTTATTGAAATGATGTATGCAATGTATTTCCCCAATATTACTTAAATGTGCCTGTGTTCTTCACTGATAGACAAGAGATGTGTCTAGCTAAGGGGAACAAGTCTTTTAATATTTAAGCATGCCTTTAGGCTTAGAAAGAGTAGAGCAGTGTGTGTGTGGGGGGGTGGACATTGTTGTACCTATATTCAGAGCTCTAATTTAGCTCAGGAATCTCAAGCAAGGGTTGTTTTGAACAAGTACATGTCTTTAAAAAAAAGAAATAATGTAGATTGTTGTCAAATCCTTTTCCTTCCCCAAAAGTATACACCCCTCTTCTTCTGTGTGCCCACACTGTGTCAGAGAAATTTCAAATAAACTGCTGCTGTAGGAGTAGTGGGACAGAAACTGCTTGATCTGAGTCACTACAGATATATCCCATACTTCCCGTTCCTCTTTTTAGAAGGTAGGTGGGATGATGTTTTCAGTGGAGCACAAAGAATTCAGATCAGAGATGACAGCCCAGAGAGCAAATAAAAGAGAACCAGAGAGTAAGAGAATAGATCTAGGCACCCTTAAGTGATTTGGAGGTGGCAACATTTAAATGGAGACTGATGATTAAAAGTTATCCACCATTTGAACAAAGTGTTTATTCATAAGAGTTAAGAGTTTACATCCCTAGTTCAATTATTTTGATGTATATTTATATATGGATACATATTTATTTATGTGTATTTATATATGGGTACATATTTATTTTGGGGGAGGAGTTGGGGAGATAACAAAAGTTGCTCCTGTTTTACTCTCTGTTAGGTATGTAACTAGCTTTTTCAGGGAAACTAACATGCCAATCAGAGGTTACCTGCAAGGAACTCGCAATGTGAGGGAAAACCCACTGCCAAACTGCTACATGCCCAGAGCAGGCATAGCTGTCATAGCCTAATTGAAGAAAAGGAAATGAGAACTGTCTGAAAATGGCTATTACACTGACAGATATTTTGATTAACAATATTTTTACTCAAAATACAAATACGCACAAAACAGTAGCAGTATTACAGTATTTTATTTATTTAACATTTGATACCTGACACCTCTTGTTCTGAATTAGTGCATCAAAATCTGGAGTCATCTGTGCTGCAGTAATCTTAACTATATATATTATAAGTGTGTATCTGTAAACTGAGAATGTACTTTTGATTTACTGGTTTTTATTAGAGAAAAGAGCTATTAACAGATGTATGTTTTATATATGTACTAGATTTAAAGCCCATTGTATATTGTAATACAATGGGTGCTAGCATGCTCTGTCCTGTGGTGGACCCCTTGCAGCTGTCCTGGCCCTCTCCCACCCTGCTGCCCTTGGCCCTGGACTGACTGGCATTCCAACCAGCCGCCTACCACCATTGCCCCCACATCCCGAACTGCGCCCACCCCCGCACCCCTTAGCCTTTTATTTATACCACAGAACAATGTAAAGATGTATTTCAATTTTTATACCACCCTCCCATACAGCTCAGGGCAGTTTACATATACCGTCACAGGGTGATACACGGAACGACCTAAACATGTAACATAGTCAAAAATAACATCAACAATAATCCAACAGTGGTTCTAAATCAACACTATTTCAGAGGTCAACAGCAATATAACAGGAACGGCAACTTAGATAAGGTCCCCAGAGAGGTCAGGTGGGTTCAGGCCATGGAGGGGATGTCTGAAGGGGACCTGTAGATGTTATTGGGTTTGGTCAGACTCAAGCAAATTCCTGGTGGAGGAGCTCCCTTTTGCAGGCCCTGCAAAATTGTGGGAGTTCTCAGAAAGACAGCACTTAAGAATCAAAAGCCTTAAGTAAAGGGAGTAAATCAGCCCCCCAAACTGGTATCATTTGCTAATGCCAACTTCAGTACAACATCATACTGCTTCTCTACCTACTTTTGATTTGTGGCATCCTTTCATTGATAGGTAGAGAGCCGTGCAAACATCCCGTTTTGAGTCACTACAGTTAGCAACATTTGTCATCCACCCTGAGTACACCTCCCATTTTAGAGAAACCTTCTTAGACAAGTAAGCCTGAACAAGTAAGCCTAGAGGTCCTCTTCCCTCCCTGGAAATACACTTCCCCACTACACTAGATCCACTACTTTTTTCTCTGCAGCCCTGGAGGCATTTTTGTCTGAAGCAGGATTTCTTCTCTACTTAGAAAGCTCCACCTCAAAACATACACATATAATATAAACTCACCAAGGAACTGGAGCCAACATCCTCAACACTTGCTGAATCCATAACAAAAATCATAAACCCTCCTCAGATTCACTACCCACCTGCCAATGGACAGAACTCATAAATCTTCTTTCCTTGCACTTTAGTCCAAATTAAAGAGCCCAGTTAGGGTTCTCTGTCAGCTGGAAGTACTTCCAGACTTTGGAGATGTAAGGGCACCTATGCTGACTGCCACCTGTGAGCACCCCTGGAGCCATCTCTGGTGAGTAACTCAGGGCAGACACACTATGTCTTGGGGGGGGGGAGAGAGAACAGGAAGAAATGCTTGAGGGGTAAGGGGTTGATATGGCAGCACCTTGGAGGGCACCTTCATCTCTTCCTCTTGTGCCACTTCTTATTTCCCCTCCTGTTCCTCAGAAAGCCTGCTGGACTTTGAAGAAACTAGAGCAGGGACATCCAGCCTCCCCTCCAGTTCCTCTAGAAACCTCTGGGTCCCTGGGGTGAGTCCCTGCCCAGTGCCAGCAGCAGCAGCCTCCATGACGCACCTAAAAATGCCTGCCTTCACATTCGTTAATGCTTTGAGCAGCACACTTTGCTTCTTAAAAAGTTAATCTAGGTTATTATAACACTTTTTTCAAGAAACACAACCTTGCCTCTTTTAGTATCTTCCTATCGCTGGCCTAATGGGGAAGGAACAGAAACCCTATGCTGAATTGTAATTAAAAGTATTTAAAAGTTAAACAATTCCTAAAACAGACCCTTATTACTAAAAGCCAATTTAGCAGCACCTTTGTGTTCAATAGGCCTGAAATCAGAAGCATACACTTGTATGCAGAACAGTGGACCTCAAAAATGCCTTACCCTGAAAACTTCTATCCTTCTACAATTTGTAGGGAAGAAATACAGGTGGGGGAAAAGACAGGGGAAAGGACAAGAGAAAGCAAGAACTGAAACCAACCCCCCACAGCACACCAAAAACCGAAAAAGGGGGGGGGGCAAAAGAAGCAAGCAACAAAGCCTCTGCCTAACTCCCCAAAACAAAGAAAATGAGTGAGCGAGATTTTTCACGTAAAATAGATTTTTAAAGCTAAGCATAGCCCTCCCCAACAAGCCCCCTCTAAAGAGAACCAAAAATGAATAAGTTACCCAAGTTTTAAAGCAGCTCAAAAGAATCAAAACCAAGAACCGAAGCAAAGTCAAGCTGTACCGAAGCAGAAGGAAAAAACCCTTGACTTCCCCACAGACCCAAACAACAACAAAATTCCACAAAAATAAAGCCACAAAACCAGAAGGAACTCTAAAATCTAAGAATCAAACAAACTAAGGAACCAAAAAGGCCTGAGGCCCTTGGCCTCACTCCCCTCACACACTCCAGGCCTAATCAAGCACTAAAAATCTCCAAACTCTGAAACCACAAAACCAGAAGGAACTAAAACCTAACCAAAGAGAACAACAAAAAAAGCCTGAGGCCCTAGACTTCCCACCCACATACAGCCTATCACCCATCAAGCCCAAAGAACAACTAACAGTAAAATAAAACGTTTTTAAAAATGTTGTTCACTGTCAAACCAGTTGCTGTCTTCTCCAGGCAGGCAGAGTCCGATCCAAAGTCCACAGAAGTCTCTCAGTCAGAGGATTTAAGGTGATTAACACAATATTAACAGCAAATAGTACAGTAAAAAGATAGATAACAGTGCTGAATACCCAAGTCAGCCTGCCCTCCTTCCCCCCCCAAAAAGAGCAAGAAAACACTGTCCATTTCAAGCGTATCTGAAACAGGTCATGTTTGTCAGGGTGTCACCCCTTTATTGACAGTCAGTTCTGGGATCGGGAGGTAGGAAGCCTGTTGTCCTGGTGGTGTTGCTCCATCCCTATGTTCAGTAGCTGCTCTGGCTTGGGTAGACTCTCCCCACTTGCCAGAAGCTGCCTGTAGTTTCATTATGCCCTTTAATAGGAGGCTTGAACTCGAGCCAAGTAAGATGTGCTTTGGCTCACTCCAGTAGTCTGCAAAAGCAAGGGGAAGAGAGGATCCAAAGTGAACGTCGACCCACTTTTTACCTGATGCTGAAGGTGTGAGAACCTAGAAGGAATGCTAGATACAGGAGTCTAGCCCAGTAAGCAAGAACCTCCTCTGCTAGGCTGCTCGATAAAATCAGTTAACTAACCCAAACAGTACAAAAGCAGTGAACCCTGTGAGAGTGCATGGTGAGAAGGTAGCCAGGGGTTTTATCTTTGCTAGACAATCATGACTAAGGATGACAAAATCTCCATTCATATTTTATAATACAAGTATTTGAATTCCAGTATTCAAAGTGAAGTAAGCTAGATGCTCTTGGGATGATCCTTTTTTTTTTTTTAACGAAACTGAATTGCTAAATTTGGGGTACAAAATGCATGCTAATATTTTCCCATCAGGATGAGTATAAAATTCTAGTATAAGAGCACGTTTACATTTCCCACAATAATAAAGTATTTCTTTATAGAAGCAGCAACCACCAGAACTGGATAAGTGCTTCTGCCACTTTACAGGACGAGATAGATGACCAAGTAGCCAATTTAGAATGATGTTCTGTTATTTTAAAGCAGATTGAGGATAAAGAACCATACGAGGGAGGGAGGAAATTCCATGAATCAGAATGAACCATGTTACAGATGTTTCAGCTACTTTTGCATAGATGATTGGATCGTATGAAACACTTCCCACTTTACATCTGCTTAGACCTTTGGAAAGTTACGGCTGCAGAATTAGGATATGCACAAAATTAGTGAGAGTTAGTGAATTCTTCCCTTCACATCAGGCTAAAGAGAAATTGTGTGGTTCTACTTTCTCCAAAGTCCATACCCTTGATAATGTATTTAGTTTTCACATGCTATGTAAGAGTACTTGGTTGCTTCCT
This sequence comes from Paroedura picta, assembly GCF_049243985.1. Taxonomy (NCBI): domain Eukaryota; kingdom Metazoa; phylum Chordata; class Lepidosauria; order Squamata; family Gekkonidae; genus Paroedura; species Paroedura picta. The sequence goes on from NC_135375.1 coordinate 39,031,243, forward strand.
CTGACTTTGGGAGGAAATGGTTCACCTTCATCCCACTTTCTTCTTAAGTTAGTCACACCATAAGTGCTTTAGCATGAGAAGCTAATCACACCTTTCAAGTTAGTGTTAGAGACTTGGGGACAAGCTACACATTATGAATGTATCCTGGTCTACCACAAGGATTTTGGGGTCAGGTCCTGGTTTGCTAGTTTCCTGTTGGAGACACAAATCTAAGGCAACTATGCAGAAAGAGACAGTTACGGCTTCTCCTTGGCACCACATTTATGCTGCCTTCCCTATTGGTGTCTGCATGTTTGGCCCATTGATGCATGTGTAGTCCCGGAGGCCATTTCAGGTTGGGAAAGGGATGTGAGGGGAGGTTTAATCTCCTTTTTTAATGGACTTAATCCAGATTGGGCCCCATATATCGCAGCATTGTCTTCCTAGGAAGGACGGAAAATACATCTGTCTGACCCAATAATTATCTTGATTTGTAGTCTGACCCTTAGTCTTGTTCTTCCTGGCGTAGGTGGAAAATCTGTTCACTTGAATAGCACAGGGGATCTTTATGCTGACTTGTAAATTACTTTATGGGAAACTTCTTAGATCAGTTCAGATCCTAAGCTTCTAATGGGATATATTTCTGACTACTTATTCTTAGAGTGAAAGTTCTTAATATACTATATGTACTTGCTTGAGAATAAGTGCTATTGAAGTCGGGGTGTTTTGTTTTGAAATAAGGGTGTGGTGTTAGTGCAGCCTTTTTACTGTTAAGAACCCCTTGAAACATTCTTCAGGCTTCGAGAAATGGGGGAAGTGATATTAGCAGGCCAGATCTCCCTGCCATGCCCATGGAAGCCATGTGTTACTAGAAGTGACATCACCCATACACTCTCACTGGATGTGACATCATAGACCATCACCCCCTGATCCCACATTGCCAGAAATGGCCCAGCAGCCTACTACGCTGGGCTGGGAACAAGGCTGGGGCAGGCATCTACTGCTCTGTTACCTCCTGCCACCTCCCCCTCCAACACGGTTAAGTTAAAATGAGAGTACTTACCTCTCTGGACTCTAGTCACTAACACGATGAGTCTTGGCTAGCAAAGATTTTTATGACTGGGCTCCCTCTCTTTTTCACCCTCTTCAGGCCCATCATTGGCTGTTTAGGGAGGGGGAATAGGTCAGGATATCACCTAATAATATTTGTTTTTAAATTAAAAGATATATTAAAATTAATTAACTCCCACCCAGTTGGAAAAACCCTTCCTGGGCTGTCAAGGTACCTCAGGGTTTCATGAACTCCCTGTTGAGAAAGCCTGTATTAGTGTGTGGTGTGCAGGATTTTTGAAGTACTGTTCGACAATTTTATTTTGTATTCATTCGGTGCATGATACATAATTATGTGATTAGAAATGAAATTCACTTTTCTCTAGCCGCACAAAGTTAAAAGAGCAACATTTGAGTCTTATGGCATTTTTAAGACCAATAAAGTTTTATTCAAGGTGTGGGCTTCCTTGTGCATGCACACTTCCTCAGACGATGAAATAGGAATAATCAGAGTACCGATATAAGGAGAGAGTAAATTAGCAGAAAATTAGCAAACAGCATCATGAATCTTGGATATCATGGTATCATGGATACCAACACATGCAGCAAAATGATGTTTATCATTATCAGATAATGCCTTGCTAGAATTATAGTTTATCAGTTCTTTGGTTGCTGTTCACAAAAACATAAGGCAAATAAAAATGTTAAAGTTAATGATTAATGTCAGATGCTATGCCAGTTGTGAAAAGAAGTAATTTAAGAATTAAAAGAGACCTGTTGCTTTCTCCATCTGTCTCCACCCAAGCACAGAAGCATCCCCACAAATGCAAAGCCCTGTTGAGTTTGGTCTCCTGGCTTAAGACTAGAGCATTAGATTCTAAATTACATTACATACTTCATGTTCCAAATGAATAAAATGAAGGGGGGATTATAAGGAATGCAAATAAAAGGGCTGAATAAAGGTAGCATATTTAGTGAGATAAAAAATGAATGAAACTTCATTGGTCTTAAAGGTGACATTGTACTCAAATTTAGTTCTGCAACTTCAGACCAACATGGCTATCCACCTGAAAGAAAAAAGAACTTTGCTTACCCTAGTACTGTTTCAAAAGCTGACATTTCAGCGTGCATCCTGTTTTCTAGAGAAGTGTGTTATCTACTGGAGTTTCCTGAGGATATTTGCTAGACTAGTTTGCTGCTACATTCATTACATGTGCTGTATTTTCATGGTTTGTTCTATTTTCCCCAGTCAGTTTTTACCAAAATTATAGATAGCACAAATTGACTACATAACAAAATATGTAGCTATACCTACCAAAAAATCAAACTATGAGATTGCTTCTCTTTTTCGGTATGACAAATCGAAAACAATAGATATTTTTTATTGATTACAAAACTGTCTCTAAAAGAAGCCTTCCGAACATTGTATGCGAGAGTAGGGTAATAGAAAGGGGGCATGATTGCATTTTGGTAATTTAAATTAGAAATGAAAGTGTTTTTGATAAAACATGACTTTATTTCTAAGAATATAGGTGGGGAATGTATCTTCCACCAAACAAATGTATTAAATATAATTTGTTAATTAAAATATTGAAATAACTTCATTCTTACATCCATCACCTGAAGATATATACATGTGTGACTGAAGATATATGCATATTATAAATCTTATTTGTATGAACCGGTTTCTGGTTCCTCAGTACAGTAAGGCAGTGGAACAATTACAGTTGAGCTGGGAAGTTAGTAGAGCTGGTTCAGATAATGGGTGCATTATATAGGGCAGATAATGCAATTGAATTAGAATACTTTACAAAAATTCTGTAAATACTAAATACATAAACTTTGCTATTCTTTTAAATATTTAGTATACTTGTACCATGGGCTTGCTGCAGAATCTTTCACCCCTTTCTGCCCCGCATCCAAAATCTTAATAACACCTAGGTCTCTGTTTTAGATTTTGTGTTCAGGTATTTCATGGTTTTGAATGTTAGCTCAATTTCTCTGGCCCGGGTTGATCTCTGTATCACTATATGATCCTGATTGAAATTAACATATGTTGTCTTCACACTTTGTTTTTCAGATGGTATCATGGAAAGCTTGACAGAACTATTGCAGAAGAACGTCTTCGGCAAGCAGGGAAACCTGGAAGTTATCTTATTCGAGAGAGTGATCGGAGGCCTGGATCGTTTGTACTTTCATTCCTTAGCAAAACAAATGTTGTTAACCACTTTAGGTGAGTGTTTTTAGAATTGGTTCTGTCCATTCAGAAAATTTTAAAGGACTGTTTATGACGCTTAGCATTCCTTTGTATAAAAATTGGGTGCACACTTTCTTTTCTTACTCACGGCTTCAAAGAATTGGCACAACATTTATTAGAATAGAAGCTATAATGTTTCTATAAATGAGAGAGGTAGGAGAAGGTAGTAAGTACAGGGACTGTGGATTGCAGGGTCAGTACAATACATTTAACCTAGTACTTTTGGGACTGTGTGCCTTCAATAATACTCGTTTGACATTGGTTCATTTGTGGCCAAAGCCCTGCTTATGAGAAATACTCAGACTTTTTCCTAGTATTTGAAAACTGTTATTTTAAGATGTTAGTGATCTGTTTTTATGCTGGATTAGTTTTTAATGCTGAATTCAATGTTTTTATTTTGTAAGCTGTCTCATGTGGGTTCTTGGGGAAGTGGCATAATTTTTTTCTAAGAAACTAAAATAATCCTCCTGAATGATCTGTTATTTCCTTTATAAAAATGCTTTCCTGAACAATTCCATTTTGTACATTCTACTGAGTGATTGAAGTATGGCAATATTCCTGACCTCCTCAGGCAGGCCATTGCACACAGTGAGATCCACAGTAGAGAATCCTTGGGCACAGGCTACTTGCTGGCCTTACTCCAGGGTGGCATCTTCAGCAGACTTTGACCAGAAGAGTGCAGTTATCACAGTGGGGTATATCAGGAGATGTGGTTCTTTTGACATGTGTCTTCTAGGCCATGAATAGCTCTGTAGCCAGTACCTTGAACTGAACATGAGAATGAATTGGTAACTAATGGAGCAGCTCAAAATTACAGATAACATTGGATTTTGCCTAGTTTCCGATAATAGAGCTGCAGCATTCTGTGCCAGTTGGAGTTTCCAGGTTGTCCTTGAGGGCAGGCCCATGTGGAATGTACTGCAAATAGTCAGTGGACAGATTGGCGAAGTCAGGAAAGAGAGGCATCAAGATTGTATTTTATTTTGTTTTTTACTGCTAAATGCTACTCCAGCAATAATACTGACTTAAAAGGTGGACATACATTAGGAATGTCCAAAGTTTGGGGACCTGCCTGATTTTATAAGATCCATTATCTCAATATTGATGAAAATTGAGTATGGCAGTAAACAACAAAAACAATTCCTCTGCTGAACTCAGGTAAGCTGTAGTGCTATAATAGTATTGCTATAAAATGCTGCTTGGCATTTTTATTAAGTAATATAAAATATAAAATGTTAATGCAGAGTGTGCATTTGTGAGCTATGCATAATCTGTCCAGGATAAATGGAATCCACTTTCCACTAGTTGTCTCACTTTTGTGTGTACTCACTTGCTCTGCCCTCTTAGCCCAACTGCAGCCCCACAATTTAGAGCTTTTGGTGCATGCAGGATCCAGCAACTCCCATGTATACAGGAGCCATAAGAGGTTAGACTGAAGTGCTTCAAAGACTTGGCTGGGAGCTCGAGCCCTGCATCAGTGACATATAAGAAAGTTCAGTTGGTTATTGGTGGCTCACAAGTTGTAGTTTGGACACGCCTATTCAACATTAATGTGTATACTGCTCTTGTAAGACTTGTACCATGCTTTGAAAAGTTACATGTAGAGTGGATTAGCATTGAAATATCTGTTTACGTTTATTTAGGTAACCTTGTTAAAGTGTTTCTAATGTTTGGTTATCTTCCTCAACAGGATTATTGCTATGTGTGGTGATTATTACATTGGTGGACGACGGTTTTCCTCACTTTCTGACCTGATAGGTTACTACAGTCATGTGTCTTGTTTGCTTAAGGGGGAAAAATTATTGTTTCCAGTAGCACCACCTGAGGTATGTTATTTTTTTTTAAAAACCTCTTTTCTGCCTTTTAGTAAACATTTATTGAAAAAATAAACACCTATTTGAGTCAGATATTCACAATAGTGTTAAGTCTATTAATAACTAATTTTAGGCTATTAAACACCTTAGCTGTCTAGTCTAAGTTTTAGGCTAAGTGTTTCTTTTCATACATTTTGTAATGGTAGAGGATGTTGTGATATATTTTGCATGGAAAGAAATCTAAGATTAAATACCAGGTAGCCCATTTTCTTCCCTATATTGATGACTACAGAAGGGGACAGACTCTATTTTGCTGGGCCCCAAGCACCACTGGGTATCATGTCACCTTGCTTCCCCTTGTGAAAGAAAGCAGGTGCTATGGAGAAGAGAACTACATCTTTTAAAACCCCCCAGCAGTGTTGTAACCCATGTATTTTCCTCTGTTACTACCTAAACTTGCAAGGATTAAGCCTGCTGTTGAGGACTACATATCAAGTTTGATTCTGTCAGGATCATAAAAAGGCAGTGCCCAACTTCCTTGTGTTCTGGGACTTTTTGAGTGCTCAAGAGCTATGAAGGTTGGGTAGAAATTGTAAAGCAGAGACATGATAGATGTAATTTACTCTTACTATAAATGCTAACAATTTAAACTTTGTGCTATAACCATTTCAGTAATACTCTGTTGAACCACAAAAATAATGATAAAAATATACATGCAAGAAGATAGTACTGTGCTTATTTTTCTAGCAAAACTGTTTTGAATTATTTTATTGAATAACAAACAGCAAATTCAAAACAATATTTATAGTTATTATTTTCATGTTACTGGAGACATAATCTAATAAGCAGCTTAGTCTGTCCAAAATACAAAACAGTTTTCACTTTTTGAAAATTAAGCTGTAAATGGCAAAGACTTCTGTCTAATTCTGCCCCGACAGATGAATAAGCAATTGGAAGCTATCTTTTGATGGATTTGAGATGTTGAAGAGATTAACAATGCAATCCTAAAAAGGGATAGCATCTAGCTCAAGCCTATTCAGTGAAATTTACTTCCGTCAAAGTGTTCTTAGAACTACATTACAAAACTCTAGCCAGATGAAAACGTTGGCATTACTAAAACAATCATCAGCTTGAGTTCTTGCCTTGCCAGAAACCAGTCAGTAAAAATTCAGCGTCTAGTTAGTACTTCGGATATTTTGTATCTTGCCTGGAAGTCACATTAGTAGCATTGCAATTCAGATCTGTAGTCCTATTCTGTAACAGAACACCTGTCTTGTTTATAGCCAGTAGAGGACCGCAGGAGAGTTCGAGCCATTCTGCCATATACTAAAGTGCCAGAAACAGATGAAATAAGGTATAGTTGATAATACTTTCAAATACTATGCATGGTGACTTGGGTGCAGCATTAAACATGTTCTTGTGTTTTTTAAAAAAGGGTTATTAAAGAGGGCAATGAGCACTACACTAGTTTATTTATAATTTAAAACTACCATTTTGTCTGAGGAAGAGTGCATGCACTCGAAAGCTTGAATAAATCTTTGTTGGTCTTAAGGGGTGCTATTGGACTCAGTTTCTGTTGTGCTACTTCAGATCAACACGGCTACCCACTTGAATCTATCTTAAACCTATGTTGTAAGTTACTTCAATATTACAGTTTTGTGTTTCAGTGAAGTATTCTTTTTTGGACACAAAATAAGTTCATGACCAAAGATATCTATTTATTTATTAAATTTATATTTAAATTTATTGACCTTCCTGCCCAGCTATGCCAGCTCAAGGTGATTTACAATAAAACAGAACAAGATACTAATAGCATAATCCCATGTATTTGCCCCCAAGTCGCCCACCAGCCTTGGAAGAGGCCATCTGTCTAGATGGATGGGTATCCTGGGGACACTAGAAGAGGGACCCAGATCTTCCTAGCCTGTCCTCAACCAACTGCCCAGTGGAAGAGTTCCGTCATACAGGCCTTGTGGAACCATGATAGCTCCAATGAGGCTCTCAGCTCTTCTGGGTGATCATTCTACCAGGTCAGGGCCCGGACTGAAAAGGCCCTGGTTGAGGCCAGACATACTTCCTGGGGCCTGGGAACCACCAACAGATTCAGACCTGCAGAGCAAAGTGCCCTGTGAGGGACATAACAAGATTAAAGATTACAAGAAAAGAATGACCAGGTAGCTGATATAATGTAAATAATATTTAGCATAGCAAAATATCCTCTACAGCTTACTATTAAATGAAAATTATTAAGGCCAATTCATTTCTGTGAAACTGAGTTCACTGGTAAAGGGCCTTGCTCCAGTACATGAAGCCTTGTACTGGTGGAAGGATCCACTGCTAGTAGAAACACTGATCATCTACCCTGTTCATTTTTTGTCATCACCATATCTAATAATAAGTGACTGCCCGTGAAATCAGAAAAACCCAGCAATTCACAGACAGGTTGAGGGGATGGCGGGGGGGGGGGGGTCCTCAGTCTGCAGAAAAACCTGAATTTGTAAATTAACAGAAAAAGGACACCCCAAATGGGCTTGATCTAGGAACTGAATATCCCCCTGGGGTGCAGAATTTTGAGAGTTGTCATGGGGGGGGGGGCAGAAGATTATTTTGGTAAAGCCTCTGAGATTATATATAATACTGAAGATGTAGATTTGTTTTATGAGATGGCTTCTATTTGATCCTCCTTCCCGTGTTAAATATTTTTCAAAATATTGACAAGCTGTTAGCTGACTACAATGTAGCTATTCCATTTTCCATGCAGCCTTTCCAACTCTTTACTCCACCAGTTGCTTGTATATGATGTTGCTGGAATAATGTTAGTGCTATCAATTTATTCTTCTTAATTTCAAAAATGGGCTAACTGCATAAGGACATGAATTCCAGCAGCTCTGGTTACTGGTGTCAAAAGGTGTGTCAAAAGCAGCATAGAGTAGAAACTGACTGGCCCATAACAGAAATCCATAAAATTCTGAATGGATGGAGAAACTAGATAGATGTAATATATACATTTTGTGTATGTGTGTTTGTTTTTTCTGCTTCATGAGGTTAACACTTCATACATTTCATGTAATACTTCAGTTAATTTGTTAGCTTTTAAGGTGCTATGGGAATAATTAAAATGATCTCTAGCAACTTCTGGAGTAAATGCTGGATTTGTTTTATCTAGCTGGATCCTTTTTCCTTTTTTTGCTGAGGTGTAGATCAGATGAAACAATCTAGAGAGCAGTGTATTTGGGACAATTACTTTGACCAAGAATCTATCTTTTCAAAGTGCTTATCTTACTGTAAGGAGTGCATAGACTGAACTAGCCTAGTACGTCTAACTGGAAAAACTAATCATACAAAGCTGACTTTAAAATTGAAGCTAGTAGTTATACTCAAATTTGCATGGAAGTCAGATCCAAATGCCCTGGGATTTACTTCTAAGAAAATATGTACAAGATTTGTTGTTGTTATGTGCGAAGTCGTGTCCGACCCATCGCGACCCCATGGACAATGATCCTCCAGGCCTTCCTGTCCTCTACCATTCCCCGGAGTCCATTTAAGTTTGCACCTACTGCTTCAGTGACTCCATCCAGCCACTTCATTCTCTGTCGTCCCCTTCTTCTTTTGCCCTCGATCGCTCCCAGCATTAGGCTCTTCTCCAGGGACTCCTTCCTTCTCATGAGGTGGCCAAAGTATTTGAGTTTCATCTTCAAGATCTGGCCTTTTAAGAGCAGTCAGGGTTGATCTCCTCTAGGACTGACCGGTTTGTTCGCCTTGCAGTCCAAGGGACTCGCAAGAGTCTTCTCCAGCACCAGAGTTCAAAAGCCTCAATTCTTTGATGCTCAGCCTTCCTTATGGTCCAACTTTCGCAGCCATACATTGCAACTGGGAATACCATAGCCTTGACTAAACGCACTTTTGTTGGCAGGGTGATGTCTCTGCTTTTTAGGATGCTGTCTAGATTTGCCATAGCTTTCCTCCCCAGGAGCAAGCGACTTTTAATTTCTTTGCTGCAGTCCCCATCTGCAGTGATCTTGAAGCCCAGGAAAATAAAATCTGTCACTATCTCCATTTCTTCCCCATCTATTTGCCAGGAATGTACAAGATTACATTGAGATATTTTAAATTGTGTGCTACTCTCAGCTGAATCAGACCATTGTACTTATGGTTGAAGTAAATGCAAGAGACATTTGTATTAACTATAGAAGTTCCTCAACTGCTTCCCTCAATGTTTACTAGTGTTTTTGGGGGTGGGGGTGGGGGTGGGGGGAACTTACTTGCTTGCCTCGCTCGGTCTAGAAGATCTTTTCTTTAGTTATCCTTTGTAACTGTCAGAAGTGGGGGTGTTCAAAAAAGTCAGTATCTTTCACCTGGTGTCTATTGAACTACAATTTTTTAAATTATTCCTAGATCCCAATGCTGAGATTTTCAGAAAGCTAGATTTTTTTCATGTCCAATAGACCCAAGACAAAAATGCTAGTTGTAAAAAGCCAGCCTGGGGCTGAGGCTGACTCAGCTTCTCTTGCAGCACGGTTTTAATTTTGCTAAAGTTGAAGCTGGCCCCAGGATCTGTGTGTGGTGGGCTGGATGTCTCCACCTGTGTGTGGTGGGCTAGATGTTGGGAGGACTGTGGTACTGTTTAAACTGAACTGCAAGAGAGGATGAGTTGGGGGTCACAGGAGCTCATTCTTCTTGCAGCTTTGTTTAAACTTCAAGAGGAGCCAGTCCCAGATGAGGGGGTTCTCAGCTCCTGCTACCCCAGATGATCTTTGGTATAACTGAATATCCCTGAATAAAAGGCAAAAAAAATCAGCTTTTATTTGGGTGGTGCTATATTAGCAGTTGATCAGATTTCCTGATTTGTAATTGTGAGAGCCAGCTTAGTTTGGTGTAGTGGTTAAGAGTGGCAGCCTCTAATCTGGAGAGCTGGGTTTGATTCTCCATTCCTCCACATGCAGTCAACTGGGTGATCCTGGGCTACTCATAGTCCTGCTAGAGCTGTTCTCAGAGAACAGTTCCTTCAGATCTCTCTACCTACCTCATAGGGTGTCTGTTGTGGAACAAGGACAGGTAAGCAATTGAAACCTGCTTTGAGACTCCTTTGGGTAGTAAAAAGTAGGATGCAAAAAAGCTGTTTTTTCTCTCTTAAATCAGTGGTCCCCAACCTGCGGGCTGGGCCGCGGCTCCCTCTCCCCGCCCCCCCCGCAGTAAAAAACTTCCCCGTGCGGGCGCGGCCCGTGGGGGGCATGGCCCGATGAGCGGGCGCAGTCCGCATGGGCGTGGCCCGATGCCCTGTGGGTCCCCAGCCTGAGAAAGGTTGGGGACCACTGTCTTAAATGATAACCACAAAATACCGGTAAGGTATTTTTGGAATATTATTTTGGCTCAGCAGTGTGCATTTGATGTCCAAAGTTATGTAAAAATGTTTGATTAATTTAGTCTGCCAAACTATTGGTTTAACTGGAATTGTCATAACTTTTATTGCCTATAGCTTCCTTAAAGGAGACATGTTTATTGTCCATAATGAATTAGAAGATGGATGGATGTGGGTTACAAACCTACGTACAGATGAACAAGGGCTTATAGTAGAAGACTTAGTGGAGGAAGTGGTAAGTCACATTTATATATATATATATATGTATGTATGTATGTTTGGATTTATATAACCACCGTTCTCAGAGAAATGGCTTGCAGCGGTTTACAATCTTGTAGAATATACATCCAATACAAACATAATCAACCATTTAAAACAATCCCCCATTAAAACTCTTAAACTCTAAAAACTCAACCATACAACCTGGCCTCAGACAAACACCTGGTGGAAGAGCGGTGTTTTGCAGGCCCTGCAGAAATCAGAGAGCTCCGACAGGGCCCACTGCTATTCAGGGAGCTCATTCCGCCATGTAGGGGCCAGGACAGAAAAAGCCCTGGCCCTAGTCAAGGCCAAGCAGACTTCCCAAGGTCCTGGGACCATCAGCAGCTTCATACCAAAAGAGCAGAGTGCTCTGTGGGGGGCGTAAGGAGGTACTTTATGCAATCCATATTTGAAAACTCAGTTTTAAAAAAAAACACGCTCTTTTGCACGCGCGCGCACACACACACATATACATAATATATATAATGATTGTGGGTTTCTTTAACATTTCTTTCCCCCCAGGCATAAACGTTCAAGCACAAAAAGGGGAGGGGGGATGGAACAGCTAATTTTACTGTTTAGGAAGAGGCAGAATACTGCGAAAAAGGAAAACCAAGGTTTCCCATTCTCTCACTCTGGATGCTTGCAGCCATTTAACTTCTCAGTTTTGTTCCCCCCTTTGATGGGGAAGGAGCAAAACTAAGGAGTTTAAATGGCTGACAGCCATTTTACCTATCAGCTTCGCTTCCTTACCCCCTTGTAGGAGGGAAAGTGAAATCGGGGAGTTTAATGGCTCACAACCAGTTGACTTTTACATTTAAATGGCCAACAGCCATTTAACCCACGGGTTTTGCTTCCGTCTCCCTTGAAGGGGGGAGTGAAACTGCAGTGTGGCTTGCAGCCATTTAAACCTAACAACCAAAATTAAAAGTTTGGAATATTTGCTTTCTTATGGATAGAGTTTTAGGACAGAATTAACACATTAGCTATCTGAAAGGAAGAGAGAAATATAGAACCTTCCTGGGCACTTAGATAGAATAGAGTTGAGATAAGTAGAACTATAATATCAAATGTTAAAGCAGTTCAAATTGCAGAATTAATAAAGTATTATGTGAATTTTAGAAAATTATTTATTGTGTTGCTTTGCTTTATTTTTAAAGTGTGTGGTATGTTTTCATTAGGGTCGTGAAGAAGATCCACATGAAGGAAAGATGTAAGTTTTGAGACCGAAGAGAAAGGCAGATAAGTACAATAAGTAGTAAAAAATGAAAGCTTTTGTGCTGTAAATCTATGACAGACCTTAATATCCAAAGAGAATTCCAGAGAGTACTGTGCATTGTGAGCATAATACTAGAGGAATTTTGATAGCCTTATTAAATATTTATTTATTATATTTATATACCGCCCTCCCCGGAGGCTCAGGGCCACATATGACATGGACCACAAAATTGCCGAGTCATAAAAGGATAGCATCATTATGGTAACAAACAGAACAGTTAATATATCTAATTCACAACATGACTCCACCTGTAGATACTTACATTTATAGGTTGGGGCCATGAATGGACAAGATAGGTCTTTCCACACACCTTAGAAAAGCTCCAGCTTTGCAGAAGAGTCTGAAACTTGCTACTATGCAACTTTCATGACTTTCTGGCCCCAGCTGCTCTCTAGTATTCAATAGGAGCCACCACTTGAGAGCTAATGTGATGTTAAGAGTTTCAGGCTAGAATCTGGGGGACCCAGGTCCAAATACATAATCTCACTGGGAGACCTTGGGCCAGTCACACACGCTCAGGCTAACCTATCTCACAGGAAGGATAAGGCGGAGGGAGAATGATGTAAGCTAGTCTCCATTGTGGAGAAAGACAGGGTATAAATGAAGTTAAAAAACAATAAATTAAGTGGAAGATGGTCTGGATGAAAAAGAGGACAGAGAACAGTGAGAGAAAGAGGAAATAGTGTTGGCGATGGGACAATGAAATGCCCCTCACAAGTTCTTGTGACCAGCCCACGGTTCAACTGGGCCTGACAATTGGCATCATACAGCTGGGCAGTTGACACTTGGCAATTTAACGAGAATTTCCCCAGCTGCCAGGGGAGAGAAGGAAAGCAAGACTGGGTATCCACCAAAGAATGATAAGGATCTCTGGTGGATGGAAAAAGAAAAGGAAGCAAGAAAGGGTGATGCTTTGAGGGCTTTTGGCAAAAGGAAAGAAGCAATATGTGAGGAAATCCTTGTGGGTCCCCTGCTTGCTAACTAATACATAATTCAGACTCTTTCAACCAGGGTTTCATGAAACCCTAGGGTTTCTTAACAGCCGTGGGAAGATTCCTTGAATTGGTGGGAGAGAGCCAGTTTGGTGTAGTGGCTAAGAGTGCGGACTTATAATCTGGCATGTTGGGTTCGATTCTGTACTCCCCCACATGCAGCCAGCTGGGTGACCTTGGGCTCACCATGGCACTGATAAAAATTGTTCTGACTGAGCAGTAATATCAGGGCTCTCTCAGCCTCACCCACCTCACAGGGTATCTGTTGTGGAGAGAGGAAAGGGAAGGTGACTGTAAGCTGCTTTGAGAAAAGCGGCATATAAGAACCAACTCTTCTTGTCCTCTTCTAATTATATAAGGTAAAGGTAAAGGTATCCCCTGTGCAAGCACCGAGTCATGTCTGACCGTTGGGGTGACGCCCTCTAGCGTTTTCATGGCAGACTCAATACGGGGTGGTTTGCCAGTGCCTTCCCCAGTCATTACCGTTTACCCCCCAGCAAGCTGGGTACTATATATATATAATTTAAATTTGTGATCATTTATTGGGTGATATGACCACACACCCCAAGTTGCCAATGAGGGGCCATGGGTAGGCGTGTATGCAGCTATACTTCCCAATCATATTCTGCATGATTGCACCACTTCTGATGTTTCTCAAAGCCCGAAGAATGTATTTAGTTCCTCAGCAGTTAAAATGTTGAGAAAGGCTGACAATTCATGCTGGGAGACTTTCTGGATTGTTTTGTTAAGTTCAGACCATGATAGTTGCAAGAATAATATGGACAAATTAGAAAACTGTGAGGATAATAGAAGGTCTGGAAAGCCAATCCTGTGAAGATAAGAATAGGATATATTAGCTGTGTAAAAATTGAGCTGTATGAGGGATATATCTGCAATATTGAAGTGTTTCCCAAACATATAAGAAAATGTAATGAACAAGTTGCCAGTGTATTGAAAGGGATTTCAGAGATAGTTGATATGAAAAATAACTTCAGCCTTTGAAATCTACCTAGCAGATCTTGTCAGAATGGCAGAAAATAATTACTACCCAATGCACATAGCTTATGATATAGATATTTTAAAATATTTCTGAGTGAGACTTCTCTGATAACTTGAACTTAAATAAATAACTGGGAATCTGCAAAATGTTGGGGCATTTTTCCCGTTTGCCAACAAAATGCCTCCTCCACCTCTTCTCCATCCTCCTGCCTCCTGCCATTTCTGCTGTCCCCTTCCCCTACCTGCCATTATCACCACCTCCCCTACTCATTCTGCAACTGCTGTGCTGCATTGTCTCTTGCTGAGATTAATGTTGTCATTTTTTGTGTCATAAACTGGCTTTGGCAGGTTCCCTGGAAGGTGCCATTAACACTTTCTGAATAATAAAGAAATAATTTTCAAATGCTTGGCTGTGGTGTTGATTGTGATATCATAACATCATGGCTTTCCTTTTTTTGGGGGGGGTTGTGATGTTCAGTGATAGAGAAGTAGACACTTCTCTTGTTTTGATTCTTTAAAAAAAACATTTTTTTAACCATTGAGATTTTCTGCAAATTAGTATTCCAATATTAGTATCCCTTCTATCCATACCTGGCATTGTGTGCAGTTTTTGATCACAGTCTGGGCCAAATTCAAAACTAGAGCTATAAAATCATTTGAGTCGTTATTAGGTAATAGAGTACTACATTCAAATAGACTGGAATATATTTCTAATATTGCCTAATTTATCCAATTCTTTAAGATGGTTCCACGGGAAGATTTCCAAACAAGAGGCTTACAGCTTACTAATGACAGGTACTGAGCTTAGAATGTACTGTATATATGGCTTCATTTCTTTTCATTTGACTGCATTAAAAGGTTGCAGAAGAATTAGTGGAATTCTCACAATATATTTTTAGTAAATGCCGTGTACAAACGTAAATATAGATGTAATACCATTGTAGATGGTCTACTGTAAAATGCAGTGGTTTGGTAAAGGTATAGCTTCAATGTTACACTATAGTTGTCAACATGTGAGAGTTCATTTCATGAATCACTTAACCTTGACTTATGTTCTTTTAGAAAAGATTCCTATAATTCAGAATGTCAAGAAAGAAGAAACAGTTAGTGGTTATAACACTCAGAGAAAAGATAACAGTGGCTCACGTCTGTCTTTATAGGGACATATAATAATGTGGGAAATGAATTTTTACAAGTAACTGGATTTCCTTGTGTGCATGCCAAATTCCGGCTGAGATCAATTAAGCTATTATATTGACTCCAAGAAAACAAATTATTGATGATGAGCTAAGTGCTTTTTTTTTTCCCAATCAGTTGGTCAGGTGTCAAGTTTTCTTGTGAGACCTTCTGATAATACACCTGGAGATTACTCTCTCTACTTTCGAACAAGTGAAAACATACAACGTTTTAAAATATGTCCAACACCAAACAACCAGTTTATGATGGGGGGCCGGTACTATAACAGGTAAGTTGTAAACTAGTCTTAACTTTCTGCAAGCTAAGTGATGTTGTATGTACCAATATTTGTTGTTGGTTTGGTATAAAATCCTAACTGTTTTTTTCTTTTTGGTGTATTAAACCAATGAAAAGCAAATTATTCTTAGTCATGAATTCAGGATGTTCAGTATTCGGCATGTTTGGATCTGGTGAAATTGGAGTTGGATCAATAAAATGAATAACACTGCATGTTCTTTATGATTCCTGTATGGATAAACTGTAAAGAAGGAGTGGCCTGCTAGGAGTCCTTTACTAGGAAAAAATACCCCTATATTTCCAAAAAGTAGCTAATTTTTCTTTTTTGTTTTATGATATAGTAAATTTGTTAATAGCCTAGTTCTTAATGTGAGATGTAAGAGGGAATCTTAAGATGAGGCATGTACTGGTATATGCCTATATTTAAATGCATCTTATTTTCAAGTGCTAACTACAGGACATGATAATCTATAGCATAATGTGTTCAACCACCTCTTCTTAGTAGTGCTGAGTATAGCTCCCTCTTCCAAAGACGATAGCTGTTGCTTAACCAGCAGATGATGGAATTTGTCATACCTGATTGTCCAGAACCAGGGAATTTTTATCCATCCCAACCGAGAATTTCTCTCGCTTCCAGCTTGGCTTCTGAGTGGTTAGAGATCCTGCAGCTGGTGTGGCTGAGAAAGTGTCACGTTCTCCTAGCTGAAAAGTTCATTGGACTGTCATAGGAACTTCAAGTGGAAGATGGTATGAGGCTAAACAGTTGGATACTTTTTCTTATCCCAGTACAAGCTGCTTGAATACCTTCTTCATTAATTCTCTCTGGCCCCCAGACATCCTCATTGAAAATCCAGCTAGCAGCAGTTTCAGCCTTTTCGAAGGTAAATTGTCTTTTGCCCATTCTCTAGCTGTCTAGTTTATTAGGGGTATGGCAATAGAAGCCTCCCATTTGACAACCTTGACAAGTTTTGTTATTGATACTGCAAAAGAAATCCTATTACATTGGGTTGGATTTATATAATTTTACAAAGTGAGAGAGGAATTAAAAGTGAACAATCTCTATGTTCTTAGTGTTAGGGCCATTTTGAATTACTATATCTAGTTGATAGATATAATAACTTATGACTGAACCTAAAGGTGTGCTTAATAGTTAATTTGGACTGACACATTCAAATATAACTTTACAGTCATGATAGTTTAGGTATTACAGCTGAAAAAATTTTCTTCTCCATTCTCATTCTTCCCGAGGAGACCATTAAATTATTAATTCTAACCATTTTTGGCAGAATGTATAACTTTGCTTGACTCTGAATGACCGTTTATGCACTGGGAACTTCACTGCCCCACCTCCCGTGCAGGAGCACAGATTGGTGGCAGATGAGGTGCACTGGGCCAAATGCTCCCCCATGTGGGTGCAGGAAGAGGTTGCGCAACCTGCCATGACTAAAACACCAGCCTGCAGCCCGGCATGAAACCTCCAGTGTGTAAATGGTCAATGGGAGCAAGAAGATTCAAAATGTAACTTAATTAATTTGGGGGTTTATTTGCCATTTCACATATTATTGTTTCTTACTGGAAAAATATTTAAAATTTTGTTATTAGTCATGATAAACTGTTCAAAGTTTTTAAAATATTGAACACTTCATAATTAAAGTAAAATACATTGAAAATAAGAGGGAAAAAAGAAAGAAGAGTTAAGGAGAAATCAAATTATGATATTACACAGGGCAATGAGTTCTTAGGATACAAATGGCAAGAATATATTTTTTAAAAAATTTCTATTAAAGCTTTATCTTTAAAACATACTGTAGTAATCAAGCATTGAGTTCTAAATAGGGATGTACAATTCCTCCCTCCCTCCCTTTTTTTTTTTGTTTTTTTTGTTTGGATATAATTGAACTGAAGAAAGCTGTATTTCCCGAAACATCCCAGAACCCAATACTGTTGCGGTATTTGGAAACAGTATTTTTCAGAAATCTCAGATTCTTTCTGAGTCCAGTAGACCCAAGAAGTAAAAAAATATGGGGAGGGTGGATTTGCATATGAGAAGCCATACCTATGGGGTCTGCTCTCCCTTAGCTCTGCTAAATCGAAGCAGAGGGAAGCTTGGCTGACTTCTCGCAGCTCAGTTTAAATCAAGCTGCAAGAGGAGCCTACCCTAGCCAGGGCAGCACAGACCTCTTAGCTCCTGCTGCCTCAGCCGGTCCTTGACTAACTTCTCTTGCAGCTTGGTTTAAACATCTGCAAGACAAGCTAGCTGTAATTCAGCTAGCGTGGAGCTCTCACCTTTCTCTGCCCTAGCTGATCCTTTTTTCCGGCTTGGTTTAAACTAAGCTGCGAGAAGAGCTAGCCCTAGCCAAGGCTGATTGTGGGCTGACTTTTCTTGCAGCCCAGTTTATACCAGGCTGCAGAAGAAGCCAGCTAGCACCAGACTGAGCCAGCAGGGACTGCCTTCTGCAGCTTCTTTAAAGTTTAAAGGAACTACAGAAGCCTACCAAACAGCTGAGAGACAGAAGCAATCTGTTCCTACCTATTGCTGTATTTGAATGTACTGGTAATTCCCAAATATATCTGGGATTTTCTCTGGATTTGTTGTTTTTGTTTTCATGAGAAAAGTCAGATACTTTTGGGATACTGAAATATTGCCAAAAAATACCAATAAGATTTTTTCAGATATATTTTCAGCATGGAAACCCCTTGCTTTAATGTAGCCAATTAAGCCACAGTTGCAGAAAAAATAATTTGAAAAACAGCTTAATGTTAACTTAATAACATGTGTCTTAGGCAGAAATACAATTTCAGCATGAGAGCTTATTGAGAATTATTCCATTTAGTTATTGATTAGCTGTACCCATACTTATAATTAGCTCTAAATATATTTGTTGAGTATGAGGAATGTACGGTGACAAGGTAGGGGTGTTGGTGAGGATTGTTAAGAGTCAGTCAAAACTTTGCAAGATCAATTCTGCGCCGGGTTCAATTCTGCGCTCCCCCACATGCAACCAGCTGGGTGACCTTGGGCTCGTCACGGCACTGATAAAACTGTTCTGACCGGGCAGTGATATCAGGGCTCTCTCAGCCTCACCCACCCCACAGGGTGTCTGTTGTGGGGAGAGGAATGGGAAGGCGACTGTAAGCCGCTTTGAGCCTCCTTCGGGTAGGGAAAAGCGGCATATAAGAACCAACTCTTCTTCTTCTTCTTCTTCAAATCAGTTTACTAAGGGGCGTGCAACAAAATCTGTTTTTGAAGGGGAGAGTCAGGTCTATTAGGCCCCCCACAATTTGATGTTTTTGAAAAAGTTTAGGTATAAATACTAATATGATATTTTTGGAAATCCCAAATTATTTTTTACTTATTTTTCTAGTTTTTCTGTATTTGTCATTGAGGTATGAAAGTTGTTTAGAGATTTTCATTTATTTTTGTAACAATTATTCTTCACAAATATTTATAACCTTGATGTGGTAGTTTGATTGCAAGTAGCTCTAGGCAAAACGGAACTTTGGTTAAGATATTGTCAATTGACATTCTTAAGATAACTATGAATTGGCAGAACACTCTTTAATCATGATGAATGGTGCTTGCAAACAAACATCCAAAATTTTCAGCTTTCTCCATTTGCTCAACTGTAACCATATTGATTATTAAGAGAAGGCCAATGTAGAAAATGTATCCATGAATCTGACCAAAGATTTTGAAATCAGAAAGCTTTTCCCAGATCCTCAACTGCTTTTAGTGTGACTTTTGCAATATCAAGTGCGTTATGTTCTCTCTGTAGAATACAATTTGTGAAATGAACAGAGCTCATATCTAGTGAATGTAATGATAAACCTCTGAATAGATATTGAGTTGGCATTTATTGGTCTACAGAACTAACCCTTTTCTTTGCTAAAATAATCCATTATTTTAAGTATTAAAGGTAACACATTTTTGAAAAGTGTAACTTGATCCAAAAGTTTAATCATAGGTACCTGTCTATGACCAGAATCCATTTATGTCCAGCATACATTTCATTTATTTCTAGATTGGCCTTTTCACTGTAATGTTGTTCAAGCATGTTTCAGTAAGATGTAAAAAACAAGCAAAATGTGTGAGATGCTAGGCTTCCTCTGTGAATCTTCCAATTCTGTGTCCTTCAGGTGTGGTAATTAGAATGGAGTTTTCTTTGAAAAGTATCTCTACCAATAGTATACTTAATTTAACATGATACCTTTGTGATTTTACCATGTAGTCTTATTAATCCGTGTTTGCAGTTTTCTAGAAATAAATTGCTTTGCATGTTAACGTGACTCTCATTCCTCTTCCTTAGTTACAGAGAAACTTAGAAATTTATTTTTAATAAAATCACAATTTTCAGCATTGTTGGAATGTTAGAGATGTTTTTGCCCTTAAACCCAAGGAAACTTGGTGCCTTTCCAACACTTTTGAATATTTGCATATTCTGAGCTTGAATTGTCTTTATTACTTTATTACTCTTGGAGTCTCATCTATGTTGATATGGTACTAAGTTTTGGATCACTAAAGTCATATTTTTGTAAAAATTAGATTGTCTTTTCCACTTTGGTTTCTGCTTTGCTTTCAGCACAGTCCAAAACAAATATTTTGGTTTCTGTATTAACATATTCCCAAATAAATTAATGAGAACTTAAGCCTTGTTTGCTGCACCCCTTGTGTAGTGGGGGTGGTCCTTTCCTATGGAGCATGTTCCTCTGAAGAATGGTGCTTGTCAGGTTAGTGAAGGAGTAGTCTTGCATGAGAAGAAGTTCCTAACTTCACTGTGCAGCACAAATGAAATACATGTGAAACCAAATATATGTGAAGATGACCTATTTTGTGTTCAAGTGTAGTAAAATGGCATTAGTTTATTCATACTTTCTTGTTTTGCTTGTGTTTTTAAAACAGCATTGCTGACATCATTGAGCACTATAGAAAAGAACAAATTGTTGAAGGTTACTATCTTAAAGACCCTGTCCCAATGCAGGTGAGACACTGTACAGAATATTATTTCACTTCTTGTGACACTTATACCTATTTATTATTTATACCTCTTGATTTTATTACCTTTTCCAAACAGTTCAGTCCCATTTAAATTCAACTTCTAATATGATATCAGTAACAGCTGGGAAGTGGAGGAGAGAAGAAGCTAAAAATGCTGGTTGTAATGGGAGAACTGCTGTAGCACTGACAGATATGTCAGATCATCCAAATTCTAATTATCTCTGCATTTTCATTTTTTTCATGTTCTACCAGGATCTCTAAACTGTAACAATTGTAGTATAGCAATACAAAACAGTCATAGGTTGTTAGGAAATGTTCTTTGTGTTTTTGGTGTTCTAGTTCAATTGAAAAATTCATCTGCTATTTCAAATATTAAAATGGATGGTTATGTTTTTCCTTTACAGCATCAAGGACAAGTGCTCAATGACACAGTGGATGGGAAAGAAATCTACAATACAATCCGTCGTAAAACAAAGGATGCATTCTATAAAAATATTGTTAAAAAAGGATACCTTCTTAAGAAAAGTAAGTGTAGGTCAGAGCTTTATGTTAAAAATAACTGGATTCCCGCAACCTCAAAGGCTCTGCATCCTTTCAAACTCTATGTATGTTAATCAGCTGGACCTGTAAAACACAAAACATGCCAACTTCTTCTGCAGTCCACCTTTCTTCAGTTTTTCTTTTTATTAGTGCAGTGTGGAGCTGATGTTAGACTTATACTTAATACTTCCAAAGTATCATTATTGCAAAAGTTCAAAGAATATATTAAGGCATTCCCAGAGCTTTGGATGGCGTTCCCTCTCAAACCTCCTGATTCTGCTATCATATGGTTGATCCAAGTTTGAAACCTGATTGTACTCAGTGCTTGCTTCTTGCAAGTTTTTCTGTTAGATCTGCTGTTGAGTTCACCGTTTAGAATCCAACAGGAGGAATAAAGCCATATTTCCATTATATCCTGATAATAAATATACATACGACGTACTGCAAGTTGGAATATTGTAATGACAAGTTCTCCTCTCTTTCAAAAAGTCCTTCCAGAGGGACGTAAACGACATCCTCCTGGCTAGGTGCGTTGAAACTTACCTGTTGGTGCCCCAATTAAAGAGATGAGAAAAAAGAATCCATATAAATGTCAATTGAGTTTTTGTTTCTTTCCTTGGCAGCTCCTTTGGGAATAACCTGGGTTATGACATTGGAGGGGTAATGACGCCAGAAGGGAACATCTGTGGGAACTTCCACCACCATTTGCAAGTTGCAAGGCAGTTTCTGTGGGTTTCCCCTTTTGGCTGCAGTCCCTTGTTTTGTATCCTGTTTTGTATCTAAGGATCCCCAAATCCTCAGAAACTTTTCAGAGTAATATAAAATGGGGGAAAGAGGATTGAAAAAAACTTGATTTGCAAACTCATTCAGTTCATGACTCTATAGCAACCTTTTTATCACTGGGAACCGGTCAACACTTGACAATTTTACTGAGGCCCGGGGGTGGGGGGTAGTCTTTTGCCGAGGGACGTCGCCACCACCTGAACCCCTATTCTGCTTGCTTTCCCGACAGTGCCCCTGATTTCCCTGCGTAATGCCATGCCGAAGGGGAGCCCCAGCCATGGTGGCCGCCGGAGAGCACCAAGGGTGAGCCGGCGGCAGAGTGGCAGGGCAGCCCCCGAGGCAGCAGCCAGGAAGGAGAACGAGGAGGAGCCGCAGCCCGGTACCAACTGATCTACGGACTGGTACCGGTCCACGGACCAGGAGTTGGGGACTGCTGCTCTATAGGATCTAACCCATTGGTTCTCAATCTTCCTAATGTAACAACCCTTTAATACAGTTCCTCATGTTGTGGTGACTCCCCAGCCATACATTAATGCAAGTGTTCTTTCACAGAAATTAAACCAAAACTGACCAATGGGGTGAAGATCCATTGTTCATTATTGTATATAAATTGCTTTTCTGCCTTTTGTCCCACCACGCCAATCTTGCTCTTTTCTGCTGCTCTAGACAGACTAATACTCTACCTCAATCTACCCTGCAAGGGTGTTCTGTGGTGGCTGCAGAAGGAGCGGCAACAGTGGCGGTGCCCTCCCTGGCCAAGCTGCTCACTCTGCCACGACCCCTGTGAATGAGTCATTCGACCCCCAAAGGGGTCCCGACCCCAAGCTTGAGAATCACTGATCTAACCCATAGGGAATAAAGCACATCACATTATGCTTAGATTAGTTGCTTATATTCAACTGTTTTGAGACTATTCAGACATAGAGTTTAAATTAAAAGGTTAGTCCTGCCTAAAATTTCCATCAGTAAAAGCATTTCTTCCTTAGTGCTGGCTAGAAAATGGAAAACGCACGAGCTACCGTCAATAGAAGACTGGCTGAGCAAATTGGCAGATCTCGCCTAGATGGCTAAATTGACATTAATGGTTAATGGAAAATCAAAAGAAGCTTTCCAGGAACAATGGGGTCCTTATCTGAACTATCTAAAAAAGTAAACCAAAAGGGAAAGGAGCGGGTTCTAATATGCTTAGATTCTAAACAATTGCTTCACTAATGTTTATTATATGTATCTATGTTATTTCTATCTTTTTGGAAAAATAATTATATAAAAAAAATAAAAGCATTTCTGCCTTCAAGAGTACCACTTCCTATATAGCTCCTTCCTGCTGCTACCCATAATGCATCATTATATGCCAGTCCAGGAACAGGGGGGAAGATCTGGAGGTTCACTCTGCCATGAGGGGAGGGTAGTCAGCAAAAATGGCCCGCCCTTGTGCACACAGAAAAGGTTGTCATTATCTAACCCAAGTATTAAAAAAAGGGCCAGAGTCCTATGAATCAGAGTTGAGACAGTCAGGAGAATGAAACATTTTTTCTAATCCTCATTGAATGTTTGTTTGCTTTCAGGCAAAGGAAAGAGGTGGAAGAATTTGTACTTTATTTTAGAGGGCAATGATGCCCAGCTTATTTATTTTGAAAGTGAAAAGCGAGCCACAAAACCCAAAGGATTAATAGATCTTAGTGTGTGTTCTGTGTATGGTGTTCATGAGAGTCTTTTTGGAAGGTAAGGTATTAAGTATTATTTCTAAGTACAAAGCTTCAAAAGAATCTGAGGCATGTTACATCATCGCGTACATCAGGGGTAGTCAAACTGCGGCCCTCCAGATGTCCATGGACTACAATTCCCAGGAGCCCCTGCCAGCGAGGGCCACAGTTTGACTACCCCTGGCGTACATAACATACTTTTTCAACGTATGCCCCTTTCTTCAAAGGTAATGCTGGCTTCCCCCTTTGAAGAATCCTTTCCCCAAACCATTTGTTGCCCTTCACAGCAGTGTTGTTACTGCAAGATGCTGTCTGTGTTCCCTTGTGTGTCCAGCGGACAGTGCCGCTAAGGATACATTTGCTGCTACATTTTGGGAAGTTTTTAGGGGAAAACCCTGTGGTATTGGAAAATTTACTCTTTAAATTGACTGAAATTGAAAACTGTGTGTTTAAAACACATTATATAGAACCATTAATACATTCTTAAATATGTTGTGTCAAAACACACTCACCCACTATACGTAAATTATACAACTGGCTATTTTTTATTTTGTGTAGAAGCTTTATAGGTTTTGACTCCTAAATCATCACTTCAGTCTCTGTCTTGCTTATTGTTGAAAGTGTCATGCTCCACTCACCAGTTTCTCTTCTGAGAAAGCCATGTGTTAAACTGCTAGAAAATAGAAGCTAGCTGTAAGTTAAATTGTCTTTCAGTAGGCAATGCATGTACGTTGTATTTATCCATCTATTTTCTTTCCCCAAGAAGCTCACGGTTGCATGCACTCATTCACAGTACTGCTGTGAAGTGGGTGTAGCACAGAGATGCAGTAATGTGAGCAGGGAATTTGAACCTAGTTCTGTCTGGTCACCTCCTTCCAACCTTGAGCATGGACATTATTCAGCAGGGGGAAGAGAAAGTGAAGGTGTGCCTTCCTCATTTGGCATGAATCGCATGCATCTATACTAGAGATTTTTAGACTGAGAGACATGAATAGTTTCCAAGACAGAAATATGATTCATCCAACCATATGCCTTGGTTAATTGAACAGATAGAATGTCTTCCTGTCCCTTATGTGTGTTATCAGTTTGAAATATCAATATGCCATTCAGCTTCTTTGCAAGCTTTCATACTTCCAAAGATGTTTTCCAAGAAATAACTTGCCCATAAATGTTTGTGCAATGTACCCATTATTAACGTTTATTTTAATAAATCAGTCTTTATAGTAATATGCACACAGTAAGCTTCCTTTTAGGAGCAGCAGCAGTATTCATGACAGTGACTGAAATCATGAATTGAATCAGGAATGTGCATAAAAATTGGATACAGAATCTATCCTCGAGACACAGATAATGGGTTTATATTAGAGTGGAATTGTGTACATTGACTGATCAGTGTAGTACCTCAGATCCCAGTGAATGGCATAACCTTCAAAGAAGGGAATGTCTGTACTGAAGAAGGTGTGTGAAATTCCCTTCTGATATATTCAGAAACATGCTTACTGATTAAGTTTAATTTTGACCAAGTGTAGTATGCCTTATTGTATGCAGTGAATGTTATATATGAATCCAAACACATTGCTTGTCTTTTTATGACTATTTCTCTCCAAGACTCTTTCTGTAAAGGGGATTAGGTCCAGACCGGTGCTCATCTAGTTGCGGGGCTAATTCCCATTTCCAGATGTTGCCTGTGCCGGCCCAGGGCTGGCCCAACTCAGACCCTTGGTTGCCCTGCAGCAAGGGAATGTGGATGTCTTGTGTGAAGGCACTAATCCATGTCAGATGAGGTCCAGTGGGGAAAATATTCCCTAGTCTGGACTCAGGAAGAGAC
The DNA here is from genome assembly GCF_049243985.1 of Paroedura picta. Taxonomy (NCBI): domain Eukaryota; kingdom Metazoa; phylum Chordata; class Lepidosauria; order Squamata; family Gekkonidae; genus Paroedura; species Paroedura picta. The sequence continues at coordinate 39,056,556 of NC_135375.1, forward strand.
AGGGCAAACTACCCTGTCACAAATACCCATTGGCAGCCTGGAGTGGCATCACTGGTTCAGAAAAGGTCAAAATGACATTCTTGCTTTTTTACTACAAAAATTGTGTGCTGTTTGTTTTTTATTACCTTTCAGCTGGCAAAAAGTAAGCTAGATGGGGAAACAAAGGCATTTATACTTTTAAATGTTATGCTTTCAAACTTCACAAATATGACAGTTATTTTGTTGATAAATGTTATAATTTATACAGTTTATGTTTTAATTCATTCAAGCAGTAGCATTTTTAGGCTCTGTTGCTATTTGCTAATATCATTCTCTTCTTTTTGCTTGAAATAGGTCAAACTGTTTTCAGATAGTAGTTCAGCACTTTAGTGAAGAGCATTACATCTTTTACTTCGCAGGAGAAACTCCAGAACAAGTACAGGTAAGACTCTCTGCTACTGTTGTTAAGACTAGAAAGCTGACTTTGAAAACAGTTTAGAAAACTACTGCAAAATGCTGCTGATTGTGTGCTTATAGGAGCATATAAATATGAACATTCAAGGCCAATTTGAAGTAGCTGCATTTCCAGTCTTGTTTTCGGGGTTTAATCCGAAGTACTTTATGACTTGGGGCTTCCGTATCTGTGGGCTTACTTCTTCCAGCAGACATGTGTAGGCTTAGGTCAGCCTCACAATTCCACCTGACCAGTTAGTCTCTGATTTCTTGAGTAGCTGGCCCTCCCCTCATTAGTACAAAATGCCAATTACCTTGCTCCTCAGAAAAGGGTTTCGAACTTGGCTGTCCAAGAGGACCATTGGGGGACTTTGGGAGATTGAACACTTGAAAGGGATGTGTATTAAAGGGTGTGCATCTGTAGTATTACAATTTGGTATAAGCAGATAGTTAATCTGAATAGTTGGCAAAGTTAAGTGGTGGTGCTTACTGGACTGACAGGTTTTGACTTCCCTGTCTTCACAGTGTTATCTGCCAGAAAGCCTGGCTCTCATGCTGGAGTTGCAAGGCAGGCTGGGGTAGCAAGCAAGGTTTTTGAGCTAGTATGCTGAAACCAGAATTTAACTGATGATCTTTGATTGGAATCTTGGTTTCACAAACTAACTACTATTATCATAATATACATCATAATTTTATATTTATGTTTGAATAGTGCCAAATGGATTATTCTGTAATCACAGCTTTAAATATGGTTCTGTGTACCCTACAGACTTAGTTAAGATACCCTGAGATGACCTCGGTCATTGTCATCTGGCTGGGTTAGTTAACTGATGATGTTTTTTGCATAACATCATCTTTTTTTATAAAGGCATGACGCATAAACCTGACAAAGCATCTGCTTCTGAGGTGGGTTCCCAGCCTACCTCTACAATACATATTAATATCAGAGGCACAGCTATTCTTGAGGGTTACAACATAGTAGCACTGGGGACAAATATCAGATATAGTTGACTTAATGTACACAAACTATTCTTAATAAAATAATTTGATTTGAAAAGATGTGAATATGGAACTAGTATATAGTGATTATTGCAGAGAGTTGATACAGTGTAAGGAGATCCGGTCTAATCATATCTTCTGTTAATTTACACATGGATATATATAAAACATGCCTAACAAATAGGAATACCAAGGCCAGCATTTGGGAAGTGGATTACTGTTGCTTGGGGCAAGTTTTCATGCTTTCTAGATACAAGATGACACATGTATATACAGGCACATAAACTATTCATGTCTGTTGGGTTTATATAATATGACATGTACATCTTCATTACATGTGCCAGAATGGTAAACTGGTAATGTTTTATAGTAGCAGTTTTATAGTAGCTTATATTTAGTAGTCGATTAAGTATTAAGAACAATAAATAGTCATGGAAGCACTTCACAATATTTTAAATTTTATTTATCCCCTATCTTTTCAGGATTCTTTTGAATTAAAACTTATACAAGTTTGTCTAATGGAAACTGGGTAATGAAAAAGACAAAATAAAATAAGCTTGAAATAGTCAAATTTTATTTAATACTGTAATAGCATGTTGGAGGAGATTCTGTTCATAAGAGGTTCTGTTATGTTTTTAGGACTGGATGAAAGCTTTGCAGACATTCTGCAATTTACGAAAAACTAGTCCAGGAACATCAAACAAACGTCTACGTCAGGTAGAATTATGCATTCTTTCAAAAACAGTGATATTTTTACTTTTCATTAAACTAGCCTCTAAGTATTGCTTGTAATGTATTTTCTCTTCCAGCTTGAGCTTTAGAAACGTTTGTTTTTCTGAACAACAGAATTTGTCACATAATTCAAAATATTAAAGAAATACTGTGTAATCTGATATCAGGTGCACTTAGAAGTTCTTTTACTTTCTACAAATTACAGTGCTGTTTCATCTTTTGGTTTTGACCTTCAAGGCTATACATGGCCTGGGTCTTAATCTCCTTATGCGGGGAGAGAGCTCTACGCTCTCTAGGCTTTGCAGGTATGAACCTACTGATTGTCGATCGACCTATCTTAAAGTTCCTACAAATATTCCATAACTACATGAGTCAGATTTTGGCTAAAGGCTGAATCCTGACATGAGTTTTGCAGTTAGTGCTTATGATGCTGCACTAACATTGCTGTTGGACTACCATTAAATATTATGTATGCCAGAATCACAGACACATTTTAGTGCAGTGGTATATAAGAGATGGGAAACTGAAGGTTCTGTACTAGTAATAATTATTAAAGAGAATAATGTCTCCACAAAACTCAGTGCTAGCGAATAAGAAATATTTACAATTACTGGGTAAACATAAAATTGAGACTTTTTAAAAGTGCTTAATGGTCAGTGTAATTTCCTCATGTTCAAACCAGAGATGATTTTGAAATCCTTTTAGGGTTTATTTCTGTCTATCCATCCATTTTAATCCTGTTCTTCCTCATGGTTGCATAAATGGCTTTTCCCCTTCCCTTTTTTCCACACAACAAAGGCAAAGAGGGTGACTGGCTCAGTCAGCACAGCAGGCTTCACGGTGGAGTGGGCACTTGAACTCAGGTCTTCCAGAATTGATTCTTGTGTTGTGCTGTACTAATCCTTGATTTTGCAATGTAGTCTTAGTCTCTTAGATTAAATGTGAGCAGTGAACTCCTCTGAGTTCACACTTTGGGGTACGTTTAATTTTTCAATGGAATCTATTTAGGTTGGGGACATGGGGGGGGGGGGAGTTGAGGTCCTGTTAGTTATCTTATCGAGCCCAAGAAAGCTCACCTAGATGTTATAAATCAGAAACATCAACAAAAATAGTAATTCATTCAAAATCTTGTTTCCATATTGAAAAATACTTTTTTTGTTTTTTGACATATTTGGAGAGCATCTAACTGTGTATTCCCCAGGATCCATGATTATTAAGATTGCAGATCTAAATACCTGTAGGACTTGGGGAGGGATTATAATAATAACAGAACATTTAATCCTTGGGGTCTGTTCCTTGGAGTTCCATTGGATTTTATAGAAGATCATTGCATCAAAACCCCTGGATTAATTGAGGTGCTGTTGGAGAAATCTGCTGATACCTAGATTAGAGACAGTGCTCTGCTTTTTCACTGAAGTTATTTGAAGTAATTATCTGAGGTATTTATATGCATAGATAATTTCAAAGCAGGTCTCATTTGGACTGAGGTGGCAAACTTGTGTCGGTATGGTACCAGAACACTGGGGCAGGGGATGGTTCATATGATTGATTGCTGTTCCATTTTTTTTTTAATTCCCTCGACATGGTGCCAGAGAGAAAGCCGGGCATATCCCCATAATATTCTTTGTAGAGGGATTTTTAAAATATTAACTCCTGCCTGCAGTGTGAAGAAATTCAGCTTTGACAGAGGCTTCCACCTCACTAAGAATTAAGTCAGGGCATGCAAGCATTTAGGGAAAAGCTGTCCTCCCTATATGTTACTTCCTAGTGGGTCAGATGCTGGGAGGTCTTTTCTCAGATTGGAAGCAATTTTTTATAGGCACTGCTGTTACCAGAAACGCACTTACACACGTGTCCTTGGACACGTGTATATTCAGCAGTGGGGAATGAGCTTAGCAAGAGGTGGTAATGTAGCAAAATGGATCGTTTGCCAATGTTTACAAGGTGATTACACTCTTAAGAACTCAAGGCAGACGATACCTATGATTGCCAACCTGTAGTGAAAGACAAGCTGAAGAGATTTCCAAAATGGATTCTAGCCCAGCAGTGTCTTGCCAGGTATTTACAGTGTCTGGCTTTGGCACAAGCCTAGACTATTGCAGTACTACTGGTTGTGGAGAGGACAGGGTGCCAGCCAGAAAGGCAGGGGTCCTGCCATTCTTGACATTGAAATACTCCCAACATTCACATCTAATTTATAAGAATGAAATTGTAAGGAAGTGAGTTTTAAAACTAAAGGTAAATGTTTGTTATGAAGCTGATGAGGAGAACTGTTTAAATTTGTTGTGATAAGAAATGTTTGTGCTAAGCTTGCAATCTGAGGATTTCATTGAAGAAGAAGAAGAGTTGGTTCTTACAGTCGCCTTCCCATTCCTCTCCCCACAACAGACACCCTGTGGGGTGGGTGACGCTGAGAGAGCACTGATATCACTGCCCGGTCAGAACAGTTTTATCAGTGCCGTGGTGAGCCCAAGGTCACCCAGCTGATTGCATGTATGGGAGCGCAGAATCGAACCCAGCATGCCAGATTAGAAATCCACACTCCTAACCACTGCACCAAACTGGCTCTCTTGATGGTAGAATTAGATTTGACTGCAGTGAATATACAACTATTTTCTTTTGAAATGTTCAGCAGAATTAGCCATTAGCCTTGTTTTCAGCTGGAAAGATTGTCATTCCATATGGTGACATTCTGGAATGTCTTACCCTTTCCAGTGATACTTCTAGTTTAGGTTATGACTAAATATGTTTAATGTTTTTGCCTCCCTTTGCACAGAAATCAAAATAGAAAAGTTCTTGAAAGATGGTTGACTAATAATAGCTTCCCAGCTCTCTCTGTTGGGGAGAAAGAGGGATGAAATGAATTAAGATAATAAATTAAATAAAAAGTACTAGAAATGTATGGGATTATAAGTATTCTATTTATAATTTATTTATTATATTATATTTATATACCACCCTCCCTGAAGTCTCAGGGCAGTTTACATCAAACAGGAATGATACAAGTAACTCAGTTTATAACAATACAATATTAACAATGGAAACATTACTGAATGATAGAACACTGGGGAGAACCAGTCCATGCATACTGGTGGTCCAGTGGGATGGGCGAGTCTGCAGTGATGGTTGTAGGAGGAAGATTTGGGGGGGGGGGGCCATGGGAAGCGGTCATTCGGGTTGACCTCAACCAAATGCCTGGTGGAGGAGCCCACATCAAATAACATGTTCTGTGAGGAAATGGAAAGTAAATACATTACTTTGTGGACTCTTTGCAGTCTCACAAATATATGTGCACCCATAGAAAACAAACCTTAGCAACTTTCTGATTGTAGACCAAAAAGAGTCACTTTTGCTTCCCTCCCCTTGATGGGATTTTTCTTGGACCATCTCTGCATCCATTTAGAAAGTTTCTGGGGTTTATTCAGTAGGTGCTGACTTATATATGTAAGTGCTGCAATATCTACCAAAAAGACCATCAGCCCTAAAGTATTCTGTATTTTGTTTTGGCATCTTTACTAATTAAACAAGATGCTACTTGCTCTTTTTGTGTAATTAGTAACGGAAATGGTTGTAAAAGCGAAGTTAAATGCCCTTCTGTGCTGGCTGTATACATAAATACCTCACTTGCCGACAGAACCAGTTCTATTCAGGCTGTGAGCAGAAGTCTCACTGCCTAAAACAAGGTATATTTTGTATACTTTCTCTAGGTCAGCAGCCTTATATTGCATGTTGAAGAAGCCCATACCCTTCCAGCAAAACATTTTACTAATCCTTACTGTAATATCTACCTGAATAGTGTACAGGTAGCAAAAACACATGTACGAGAAGGACAGAATCCAGTGTGGTCAGAGGAGTTCGTGTTTGAGTAAGTTTTATATGGTATTTTAATTCTTGAATTTAAAAATTGCTGAATTGGTATTTTCAGTTTCTATTACTTGAACCCAGAAATTTAGACAAATGAATAGTAATTGTCACTAGGTCGCCCTTTCTCAACCTTTTTACCATTGAGAACCCCCTGAAATATGTTTCAGGTTTTGAGAAACCCCAGAAGTGACACAATAGTGCAGAATATGGTTGGGAATCATAGCTGTGGACACGCCCATCTGGGACCTCTCCCCTACTCACCCCCTTTAGGCTCATCATTGGCCATTTTGGGAGGGTAGGGCAGGTTGATGTGACCATGTATAGTCATATCACCCAATAAATGCTTAACAAATTTCAAAACCATCAAGAAACCCCACGGTTTCTTGAAACCCTAGTTGAAAGCCTGCTCTAGAATATGACTAAATTTTTAAAACAGCAATCTTATATTGCACTGAATATTTAAATAAGAGTATAGTCTAATCATTTTCTTTTTTTCTTACAGTGATCTCTCATCTGATATCAACAGATTTGAAATAAGTCTTAGTAACAAAACAAAGAAGAGTAAAGATCCAGATATATGTAAGTGTGTGTGTCTGTTTGAATGTATTTACTTCATATTTGGTTGCGTCATAAGAAGAAAAATACTTAACGAAAGTTCAGTAGACGTTTTTATCTTTTTAAAGTACCTCAATGAATCATAGTAAACTTTGAAAATCAGTTTTCATGTTGTGACTTAGGGCTTCAGGTACCCTCTGACAACTGTGTGTATGTGGGGGGGGTGGTGGAATGTGGCTCATCAATGCAAAGAGAAGTCTAGGCCAATGTTGCCAGTGACGTCAGTTCTGGCATGCAGTGAAAGTGATGTAATTGCATCACCAGCAACACAGGAGTCCTCTGGTACTTGTTCAAAAACTGTATTAGAAGTCATTTTAATATAGAGTGTTTGCTGGTGATGTGGTGAGCAACAGAAGTAATATAGCCACACTGCTGGTAATGTAGGCCTCCTTTTGCTGCCAGTAAGCCCCTGCCAGGGGAGGGTCCCCAGAACAGGGAAATCCTCACCCTCAGTGGGTGCCTGACAATCTAATATGACTACAGTGTTCTCTGTAGCAATCAATAGTCTTATTTGTCCTTTTTTACCACTAACACATTGGGTTTTTAAAAGGCAAATGTGATTGCTGCTTCTTCCAGGCAGTGCAGACAAGTATCCCCTATTCCAACAACCATGAACTAACTTCCCCTCAGTCTGTTCTGTTTTTCCAAAGGGTTTAAGTTGTAATGGTTATTTCTAGTGATAAAGAACAAAAAAAGCCCAATACACAGCTGTAGTTTCCCTTCTTTGGCTAAACTTCTTCATTATAGTGGCCAACTGCTACTTTTGAGCGTTACCAGGAAGAGCTCTTCTTTCACTAAGAAAGTTTTGGCCTGCTAGAAACTTTTCCATACACACACAATTGCTTTCTTTGTTATTTTTTCCCTACAATATAGCAGTATTTTGTGTTAATTTTTTTAATTGTTCACAGCACACTAATTGGTGGTCCTTTAGAACTTTAATCATTAATAGGATGCTCTAAGTCTTTTGGAAGTAGCCTTTCTATGTGCCTCACATTTTATGCAGCATTTTCAGTCCTAATATTCAACAAATTACTTAGATTGGGGGCTAATTCATATAGTTGGATTTTCCTGACTTTTGCAGAATTCCCTTGGATTTACTTGAAATTCATCATTTTCTTTCTCATTTGTTTTATTTGTGCAAAGTTAAAAATGGTTTTTTGTTCAATGTAAAATTTAAAGCATATATTACCTTAATTTCTGTCTTGCATCCATTTTAATATGAAGTTTTTAATTATTAAAGTACAGGAAATCTGATAAGAATCAAGATCCCCTTGGGTTTCTTCAGTTATGTGTGTTATGAGTCATTCTTCCTCAACTTTCAGTTTGCTTCATTCTTTGCTTTATCTTGTGAGAAAAAGGGATAGGAAACTACTTGCTAAAGGCAAAACTACTTTCAAACTGCAATTAATATTCACTCCTAACATTACTTGTTAGGGATTGGCACACACCTAAAAAATCTTGTTTAGGGTTTGGGATGGCCCTTGAACTGAGAAGGAATTTTTCTGAACTAAACTGGCCAGTTTAAACCCTCTTTGGCTAGGAGAAAGGGGGAGAGCAAAACAGGCATTAATGACTTACGCTTGGCTTGGAATTGGGGGAGGGGAGCAAAATAGCCCTTGAAGCCTAATTAATGGACAGATCTGCAAGGCTGTTAGATTTAAATGGTTGGCAGCCATTTCATTGGTCTATTTTGAAAGGGGTGGGCAGAGAGGGAAGAAAATTGGTTAAATGTCTCACAGCCACCTAACAGCTTGATGGATGGCCTGAGTAGCTGAATCAAGCCAGACAAAAGTCCAGCAAACATGTGGTAAAGACACCTTCCCCAAATATTGGTTCAAGGGCTATGGATCAGGTCAAGTTTGTGCTAAATATTAGCTAATGAATCAATTTGTACCCATCCTTCACAATACATTTCATGCTGCTTCTCCTTTGTGTATCTTACTAGACAATTGTTCATGAAATAGTGTTTGTTTTGTGCAAGATTCATCATTTCAGATAATTTAACCTATACCAAGAATGTAAGATGTATTCTAACAAGAAAGTTAAAATTTATCTTAAATGTGTGGGTAGAAAGGGATGCATTAACTGATTTTATTACTTGTTCCGACTATGAACTCGAACTACATGTCATGTGGGTGAGGAAGGGGGTATTCCATGTCAAATCAGCAAATGGGATGCATCAATTAATTAACATTGCTGAAATTTTGTAGTTTTTACACATAACGTAGTCATACATCAACAGCATTTATTTTTAAATTCTGACACAAGTCTGAAAATTTATTCAAAGTCATATTTAATGTTAATTGTGGACTCATTCATATTACCTTAGAATAAGACGTACTCTATCTGCAAAGAAAGTAAAGCCGGCTTTAGAAGTTAAAAATCTTTCAAAAATGCAGTGTACAGAAATGTAGCATTTATTTATCAATAAGTATGTAGGAATTACTCAGGAACTTTTGCATCCATTTTCTTCTGTGGTACAGCTATTCAGGCCATCCAGATGCCAGTTAAGCACTTAATCAGCTGTTAGGTTTAAATGGCTGCAATTCACTTAGTGATTACCAGACCACCCATTGTATTTTATTATATTTTCAAAGCAGACATATTTTGGACACCCAGATATCTGAACAGTGCAAAGGTCTTCCACTTTTTTGCCTCTCTGCCCCATGTCAAGTGTGTGCAAGTTGCGGCAATATTTATAATGATGATGATAGAATGTGTTTAGCAACTCCAAGATAGTAGTCTTGATATTCCAATTCACGATAATTTGAAGTCTTCTTAAAAGTTAAACTATATTTGAGATTTGTTATTCTACACTAAAAAAAACAAAAAACCCCTGCAAGATACCCTGACGTGGATTGAAATTACAATTCTACTACATAATATGTAGTTCGGCCCTTTGTCATGGTGCAGTCAAACACAGTATTCTACAATATAGGAAAATACAGCAGGAGTTCTGATTGTGTTGTGATTTTGCTTACCTGTCCACCATTTTATTTCAAGTATTTATGAGATGCCAGTTAAGCAGACTACAGAGAGGACAGGCAACAGATGAATGGTTTCAGCTCAGTTCACACGTACCTCTGAAAGGTATTGAACCAGGCTCTTTGCGTGTCCGAGCAAGGTATTCCATGGAAAAAATAATGCCAGAAGAAGAGTACAGTGAATTTAAAGAGGTATTAAGTATCTTCGTTTTAACTACAGTAGTTTGAAATATTAATACTTAAAAGAAGGCTGGTGGCTTCTGGTTTTCCATGACAGCCATTCTCTTGTGAAGCTTCCATCAATTGTGGTACTTTCACAGGGTATTCAAGGTGGATTTGTGTGACAAAGAAGTTGTATTCATGATATTAGTTAAGGTAGCGATCCCCAACCTGTGGGCTGCGGACCGCATGTGGTCCGTCGACTAATTGGAGGAGAAGGACGCCTTCTCCCCCCCCCCCCCCGGCCCTTTACAACACACTTCGGGTGTCATTGTCTCCCATCACTCCCAGATGGGACTATCTCGTTGCAGAGAAAGAAGCTCAGGGTTTCCATTGATTTGTCATTGTCATGAGTTAAAATTTCCATGAAAATAAAATGTTCCTTATGTTCATTGTTGTGGTGTGTCTGTATCTTATTTTGAAGGGATGTTTAAACATTACCATAGCGATCAGAGAGCGTTAGGATAGTGGTTGAGAGTAGAGGAGTAAACTACCCCCCCCCCCACACCGGGCCTCAGTAAAATTGTCAAGCGTTGAGTGGTCCCCGGTGATAAAAAGGTTGGGGACCACTGAGTTAATGTAAATATATTTTAAGAAACAATAGCACCTCATTTTGGAATGAGTTCTTGGGGTCCGTGCAGCATCATTGTCAACTTAAAGGTTTCCTATCTCTGTTTTTAGTTGGTACTGCAAAAAGAGCTACATGTGGTCTACGCGTTGTCACACGTATGTGGACAGGATCGAACACTGCTGGCTAGCATTTTATTGAAGATTTTTAGTCATGAAAATCTGCAAGCATTATTATTGCGAACACTAAATGACAGGGAAATAAATATGGAAGGTAGAGTATGTATAAATATATTTTACTATTAAATATAATTTTCCAGCTTACTCGTAAACCCACATGAGCACATTGTCCTCTGGAAGGTCCTGCTAACCCCCTTTACATTTTGTATAATGGTAGACTAATATTTACATGCCATTTACATGAATGCATGCTTTTGTTCAGATGAAGCCACAACTTTATTCCGTGCCACCACACTGGCAAGTACGCTTATGGAACAGTATATGAAAGCTACAGCCACACAATTTGTTCTCCATGCTCTAAAGGACTCCATTTTAAAAATAATGGAAAGCAAGCAGTCTTGTGAGGTGAGAAACTATCTTAATTAATCACAGATTTCATCTTGATGAATAAAAAAATGTTGTTATATGTCTGTGCTTCCTTTTAAAGGGTTCAGATCAGCACTATAGTCACTCTGCAGTCCTATATATAGGTTAGAGATTGTTACTGGAGCCAAAGTTGCTCAGGCAGCTTCATGGACAGAGACCTGAGCCATTACACCAGTGTGGCTCTTACCTGAATGGCTATGTTCATGGTTGTGCCTTTTATCAGGTTTTAATCACAGACTTGCATGTATGCTTCGGTGATATTCTCTTGAAATTGGTAAAATAAAAACATCATATTCTTAACCTAAAGTTCACCATGACTGTTTACGCACTGGGAACTTCACTGTCCCAGCTCCCATCCAGGAGCACAGATCAGGGATAGATGAAGTGCACCAAGCCAAATGCTCCCCTGTGTGGGTGCAGGAAGAGGTGGGACAACCTACCACAACTACTACAAGTACAACGATATAGGCTAGATATCAGGGGGGAAAAATTTCACAGTCAGAGTAGTTCAGCAGTGGAATAGGCTACCTAAGGAGGTGGTGAGCTCCCCCTCACTGGCAATCTTCAAGCAAAGGTTGGATACACACTTTTCTTGGATGCTTTAGGATGCTTTGGGCTGATCCTGCGTTGAGCAGGGGATTGGACTAGATGGCCTGTATGGCCCCTTGCAACTCTATGATTCTAAAACTCCAGCCTGCAGCCCGGCATGAAACCTCCAGTGCGTAAACAGTCTATGAGATGTATTGGAGTGAATTGTAAGGTAAGCATTTCATAATTGTTGTCAGGCATGTCTAGACGTTGTAGACTTGCTAGGCCATGTTTCAGAGCCTTTGAGGTTGTCAGAATAGGGACCTGTAATTCCTGGGGTCAGTTATTCTAAGAGCTGTTTTCATTTTCAGAAAGTTTTGCTAATTATTCACAGTATGGTAATGGGAACATTACCAGTTTAACTCACTGTTGATAATATTTTTCAGTTAAATCCTTCAAAGTTAGAAAAAAATGAAGATGTAAATACTAATTTAACACATCTGCTGAGCATCCTTTCAGAATTAGTGGAGAAAATATTCATGGCTGCAGAGATACTACCAGCGTAAGTTTATAAACAGTTTAAAAAAAAATAGTTTTCTTCTTGTTCATAGTTTTGATAAAAAATGTTTTGATAAAATTACTCTTGTGACAGATCAAGTTTTATTGCATAACAAAAGCCACCTTAGTATTATGAACAATAAAAACAATATGGCAGAAATATATTAATACTGATCATTTGTCCTATCAAAATCAAACAAATTTAACACTTCCATTTGCTTTTAACATGTTTATGATGAGAAATGTGTCTTTTAAAATTATTTTGTGACTGAAAGTCTGATTTCGTTTGATCTCTAAAATTAAACCAGTTATTTGAAGGAAAGCGCATTTTAGAGTGTGCTTGGATTTGGGATGCTTTCATGCATATATTGTCATTGTCTAAAATACTGTAATATTTAAAGATTATGAATTGCATTGTTTTGACAGGACATTAAGGTATATTTATGGTTGTTTACAAAAATCTGTTCAGAACAAGTGGCCAGCTAACACCACTATGAGAACAAGAGTGGTTAGGTAAGAGATTTTTGGTGTGCAGTTAACTTGGTTTAAATACAGTATTTCAGCTTCAGGATAGTGAATGTTGCAAAGCTGATTTGAGTTGTATAGTTAGATGTTATTCTCTGATCTATCCAGCTTTTACAACTAAGGAGAATTTACATGCTTTTTGTGGATTCATATGGCCACTTGCCAAGTGGTTATTTATGGTGTACCTGTAACTGCTTTGTAAACTGTTTGGCTGAATGGATATGCTGGCAATTTACTTTACTTGGCAGAAAGTTACAAATTCCAAACAAGTGATAGAAAAAGCTCACCTTGGGTAAATCCATGTGGGCTTTTATATCCTTCTAAGCAGAAAGTTGAATTTTACCACATGTTGAGTATTGATATATGGCAAAATTGTCTTCTGTATTTATCCCACTTTGGGGTGAAGGTGAGATTCCAAGCTGTCTTCATTGTAATAAGAAGCCAAGAGATTAGAATGGTGTTCTTATTAAGAAATGATATCCTAAACAAGTATTTTCATGAACTCATTTTATATTTCTATATATAGCACAGTTGTTAGATAAAGAGACATTGCTTTTCTTCTCTTCAGTGGCTTTGTTTTTCTTCGGCTGATTTGTCCTGCCATTCTAAATCCAAGAATGTTTAATATCATCTCAGGTAAGCACTTTAGACAGCATTCTTTTGAAGCTGCAGTTAACTTGATTTTCCAGTAATAACTCTCGGTCCAGTATAACCCTTAGGCTCTTAACTGAGTCAGCAAGTGTCAGCTAGGCCTCATCAAATGTGAGAAGTTCAGTGTCCTCCAAGACCTCAGCTTGCTATCTCATCAGGATTCAGTTTCAACTTGCACATTCTTAACCACAGCAACCAGACAGCACGTCCAGACCTCTGCAGCATCACTAGGCAATTTGGATAAAGAAATGTAGAATTGGATTTCATCAGCACTTAAGGCAACCTACTGTGAAACTACGAATTATTTATCCCAATAGTTTTATCATAAAGTCCTTTAGGACAAGTTCTAAACTGACAACAGTTGGTCAACAGTGATCCTGTGAGTCTTTACAGTGATCTCTGTAAAGAACATTTTAAACCAATTCAGAGTGCATCCTTTAATCTCTCCTTCTACCTTCAAATACCTCAACAAGTTGGCATGGTCCACAGTATCAAAGGCTGCTAATAAATCTAGTAAGAGCAGCCAAGAGAAACAATACTTAATTCAAACGGTGATAACGAACTCACACTGTCATGATGTCTGTCCCATAGCCTAGCTTGAAAGGGGATCTAATGCAGCTGAGTCATCCAGGAAGATCTGGAGTTGTTCCGCAATCTCTCAATCATCTTGCCCAGAAAAGCAAATTGGGGACGAGGCAGTAATTGGCTAAATCATTATTCTCTGGTGCTGATTTTTAGAATCATACAGTGGGCGCTAGCGGGGGTGTGGAGGTGGCGGGGAGGGTGGTCAGGTGGAAAGAGTCGTGACAGGAGGCTGGGATGGGCATCCCATTGGAGGCTCTCACCTCTCACCTTTTTTGTGGAAGGTGGAGTGTGGGGAAGTCAGGCTCAGGCTGTGCCTTGGTGGTTCGGTGCGGTGGTAGGTGCTGGTAGTGTGACAGAGTGGCAGGCGAGGCAGGGCGGTGCAGCGTGTGTGCAGCGATAGAGCGAGCCTAGATTTTCATCCAGGGGGCTGGGCAGCTGGCGGCAGTGTGGAGTCCCTGTTGTGGCCAGTGTGGCGATGGTGCCTCCTGTTTGCAACCTGCCACACGGCCTGCTTCTTGTCAGCAGGGCAGCAGCCTCAGCAGCCGCATTGACACTGCAGCTCCTTCTGGCAACCACTGTTGCATGGTGCCATGCGCCACTGCTGGCTGGAAGGAGGGCTGCATGTTGAGGAGTCCCCGTCACAGCCAGTAAGGTGGCGGTACCTCCTACCCGCAGCCTGCAGCGTGGGGTGCTTGTTGTTGGCGGGGCAGTGGCCTCAGTGGCGGCGTTGACCCCGCGACTTCTTCTCGCCAACTGCCAGTGCCTGCTGCTGCACGCTGCTGCTGGCTGGAGGGAGGGTAGCGCATTGAGGGGACAACCAAATCAGGCTTCGCTGGCCGCTCCCTGATTGGGCCAGATTCACGCTCGGACACTCTCCGGGGCCAGACACGTTCCACCCCCCCCCAGGGATTTTCACGAATATATAAGTGTACTGTGGATATAAGGATTATATTTCGATTTATTTACTGCCAGTCACGGACCGTGCCAGCTCGTGAGGATTTACAAAAGCACAATAAAGAATAAAACACATTTTCCCAGCGACCTAAACCAGTCCCAGTATGTACTGCCCACCAACCTTGGGAGTTTACTCAAGATGGAGCATTTAAGGCCATTAGGAGCCATTGGAGGAAGGGCCCAGGTCTTCCACAGCCTGGCCCCAACCAAATCCCTTGAGGAACACTGCCAGTTTGTAGGCCTTGTAGAACTGTGATAACTTCGTTAGGGCCCTCAGTTCTTCCAGGAGCTCATTCCACCAGGTTGGGGCCAGAACCAAGGAGGCCCTGGCCAAGGCCAGGCACACCTCCCATGGACCAGGGACCACCAGCAGATTCAAAACCGCATGATTGTAGCAACCAGGATAGACAATGTTCCAAAATACTATGGTAACTTTCAGAGATCCTAAGATCCTGTCAGCATCCCTCATGGTACCAGGAACAAACTGATCTATAAACAGGTCTAATGGTGTGCTTGACATTTCAATAGTCTCAACTATATTATATCTAGTAGCATTCAAACTGGAATATATTTGGAATATATTTGAGAGATTTGTGTAATTAAAAAAAAAACTTGCCGAAATTATCACAGGTAAAATTATTTGTTCCTGAGAATCTATAGACTCCAGAATCAAAAGGTGGTGAAAGACATTAAGCAACTAGTCAGGTGAGAACTAGCTGATGGAATGGTAGCAGAGGGGTAGGATTTCTTTGTTGAAAACACTTCGTCCCCACAAAGGAGACAGTAGTAAAACTTTTATTGTGGACTGGACTATGCTGTAAAACTATGTGGGGCCATCCTAGGAAGCTTCAGCTAGATTACTTGTTTATTAACACTTTTTAAAGTCATATTTGCATCAAAACCATTCCAAGCCTAGAATCTGTATATCAGAATGACCATCTTTCCCTATATGAATTCATATACCAGTTACAGTTATTCTCTGCAGAACAGAATTTGGAGATTCATGAGCCTATATCATAAACTGCCTTGTAGGATCTATGATGAGCCTTGTACATCATGTATTGTACTGATATTGCTGATACCTTGAATTCCCCATAAAAACTGTAGAATGGGTTGTGTTGTAGGAATCTTTGTGGCCCTCCAACCATTGCATTCTTCAATGTTAGTTGTAATTTTCAAATTTGTTCTCTCAGATTCTCCTTCTCCTACTGCTGCAAGAACACTGACGCTGGTCGCCAAGTCTGTGCAGAATTTAGCTAATCTAGTTGAGTTTGGAGCCAAGGTAAATATGAATATTTAAATATATATTAAGTGTTTGAGTTGGGGCTGATGTGAAACAGGGTTAGAGTCACACCATAATTTAGTCGTCGTATGCATGAGGTTTAATCTATGGGCATTGTAAAGGCTTAATGTTTAAAGGCACATATGAAAAACCAGTGGCCATGGTTTTAATCGATGGTTTTACATCAAGAAATTCTAACTGGAGAGAAAATTATTTTTTGCCCAAATTTGGTGTTCTTTTTGCAAAACTACAGGCCTTTGTATGTAAATGTTATATATCCTTTGTCCTCTTTTTTTTCTTCTCACTCTCTACCCCTTAATTTGAGCATTGGGTCATTAGAACTCTGGCCAGAGCTTGTTTTTATTGTTGGGACAGAGCCCAAGAATACCTTAGTTAATAGATGGTGGCTGAATAAAGCCTGTTACCACTTTGATACATGCTTTCAGTTGTAAAATATTGTGGAAAGACATGTAATGTATCTGTTTCACTAGATAGCTGCAGGATAAGTAAGCCAATGTGATTTCTAATCATTTTAACTTTTAGGAACCCTACATGGAAGGTGTAAATCCATTCATCAAGAGTAACAAGCATAGGATGATCATGTTTTTGGATGAACTTGGGGTAAGAATTCTTATTTCTTTAGTGTCTTTAGTAAATATATGCAACAGGGATAAGACCTTCAGCATTTTGTGGTACATTTCTCAGAAACAGTGTTGCTTCCAGTTAATGGCAGCCTTAATCAGGTTTTGCAAACATTGGACTGTTGCTTCCTTACTTGATTTGACCCATCTTACATTGGGCCTTTCTTGGCTGCCAGTCACACATGGGGACTGTTCATGAGCATGCCTGCGTTAGAGAGGCTCTTACAAGCTAAAAGCTTCTTTGGGGCACTGTGCACCGGAGTCAGAAACTTGTTACCACCCAGGGATCACATGCTCTCACACAGCAGTGCCTACATCTTCAATTCCTCTTTTGCCACGAAAGTAGAAGATTGCTCTGTGAGAACAGTTCTAATAGGACTGTAACTAGCCTAAGGTCAGCCAGCTGGCTGCATATAGAGGAGTGGGAAATCAAACTTGATGATGGGGGTCAGTCTAAATGATGTCCAAAGGATTTATGTCCTCTTTCCAGACCTGTTGGTTCCCCAATAGTCTCTTTCTGTTGTTTCGTCTCAGTTGATGCTTAAACTCTTTGAACCCCTTGTCACATGCTCAGCTGAAGGTATGTTTTCTAGTGGCTGTTGCATTAGGGTGAGTTAACAGCATGTCAGGTGAACCCACCATTTTTGAAGTTTTTTCCCAAGAGGGTAATCCTCCAACTGCAGCGGTCCACCAACCTTCTTGTAGTCGGGGACTGCCTCTGAGGGTGGGAGAGAGCCGGCGGCTCGGCCACAGCAGCTGCACGTAAACACGCACGTGTAGTTGCCGCACATGCACGTTTTTGCCACTAGGTGGTGCTAACGCACATGCGCAGAACAGCCGCACGTGCGCATTTTCACCAGCAGGGGCGCAAATACGCATGCGCGGCGGCTCAGCGCGTTTGTGTTGCTGGCGTGCCAGCGGCCCGCCTGCCTCTTCCCCCCCTCTCACTGCGGGGGGAGGGGAAGGCAAGCGTGGCCGCTTACGGCCCGTTACCATGGCCTTAACGGCCCGCTACCGGGCCGCGGACCGGGGGTTGGAGACCTCTTCTCCAACTGGATCTTAGTTTTCCCCCTAAGGTAGTTTTCAAGCTCTGCTTACCCCAGGATATTATTTTGCCTGTCTTTTTTTCTTGTACTAAGCTATGAAAATGAGCAATTGTTGTACTCCATAGATGTTAGAAGGGCTTTATTGTTTTATCTTAAAAGAACCATGAGTTTTGCTGGGATAAAGCACTGTATGTTTCACTGGTTCTATACTAGAGATAAAAGCATCCCAGACTTTGTTGCAGTGGGGTTGTCTCAGCCATTAGGGAATTCTATAGTTTGACCTGGTCGCTGTGCCTGCTAAACATCCTTGTCTATACTACTAAAGCAGGGCTTTGTGAAACCCCGAGGTTTCTTGATGGCCCTGGAAAGTTGCCTGAATTGGTGGGAGTTGATTAACTTTTAATATATTTCTTAAATTTGTTAAACATTTATAGGATGACTAGATTTAAAGCCTATTTCACTTTTAAATGAAATGGGCACTAGATGGCTTCTGCCCCCCCCCCCGGCCAACTCACAAAGGCTTCTGCATGGTTGGTGAGGCGGGGTCCGCCATCTGTGGGCCCACAGAAGCCTTTTTCCTCCCCCCCCCCTCCAGAGTGGGGCCCGGGTTGTAGAAAGGGGAGTTGGCCTATCTCATGTGTGGCTGCGCGGCTCCTGAGCAGGCGTTGGAGAGTGGGGCGGCAATGTGCTGGGCCGTGGCGGCGGCAGGCGAGGTGCGTCAGGCGAGGCGCGCCGCTGTGAGCGGCGGGCCAGGCGCAGTGTTGGCGTCGGTGGCCTAGGTTGTGCAGGCCTCCTCCAGGGCTGGGGGCGAAGGGGTAACGGACGGCAACGGTAAGTAGGGTGTTAGCAGCGTTGGGGCGGGCGGGGTGGCTGCTTGCGGTGGGCTGGTGCGTGGTGGGAGGGAGTGGCAGAAGCGTGGGCCGGCATTGGGACTGTTGCGGGTGCGGCTGGTGCGGGCAGCGGCGATGGGGAAGCATGCGGCCGGTCGAGGGAGCGTTGAGCCGAGGGGAGTGGAGTGTGGGTCCGCGGGCCGTGTGGTAGTTTCTGGGGGGGTGTTCAGAGGGTGGTGGGGCTTGGGGGTCTGGGAGCTCACCGTGAGCGGACTTGCAGTGTGGGGCCGCGTACAGTGAGCGGCCGGGGTGATGGAAGGCAAGGGCGATGGGTCGCTGGCAGGAAAGGAGCTACTTACCCAGCCTACCTCATAGGTTGCCGAGAATGTAAAATGATGAGGAGAGAACATGTATACCTTGCAGGAAGATGTGTAATTGCATTATTGGCAAGGGCTCATGGTAATTGTAGTCCCAGGACATCTGGAGAGCCACAGTTTGGCCACCTCTGCATTATATGTACCCCTTCAGATGGAGAAGAGTTGACACATCAAGTTGTGATGAGCAGCAAACTGGGTACCTTCTTGCAAGAAATGAGCATATTCTGCTGTGTGTAAATGGTTACGCATCTTCCCTGTGAGCAGATCTGCTAGAGCAGTGGTCCCCAACCTGCGGGCCGCGACCCGGTGCCGGGCCGCGAAGGCCATGGTGCCGGGCCGTGGCTCCCTCTCCCCGCCCCCCCCCCCCAGTAAAAAACTTGCGGCCCGGGAAGATTCTTATTGTGGGAGGGCGGGGAGAGGGAATCAGGGCCGGGCTGCGCGGCCGTGCGGGCGCGGCCTGCGGGTGCGGCCCGATGCGCGGGTGCAGCCCGATGAGCGGGCGCGGCCCGATGCCCTGCCGGTCCCCAGCCTCAGAAGAGTTGGGGACCACTGTGCTAGAGGGATTGGGAAAGTGATGGGAAAATACCTTTGCATATCCCTGGCTCTCATAACAGCTGTTATATGATTAGTTCATATTTACTATCAGCAGGATTTTTGCGTGCGTTGGTACCACGACATTACCTGTGTAGGAAGATTCCCTTTGCTAATGTTTTGCATTTTCTAATCAGAATTCACTGCATGTGGGACAAGAATGGTAGTAACTATGTTCATTCTTCACTTGACTAGTCCCTTGAATAGTTTTGTGGGGATGTGGCAATGAACACACTTTCCTTCGTACTGTTTTTTATGGTCGGAGATTGTTTTTTATGTTATGTATTTATGTTATGTATTCATCATTCCTGTTCAAGAATGTACCTGAACTTCCAGATGTCACAGAATCTTGTAGGACTGACTTGCCTCGTGATCTAGCAGCCCTTCATGAAATCTGTGTGGCACATTCAGATGAGCTTCGAACACTCAGCAATGAGCGTGGGGCAATGCAGGTAAGTTATATTAACAGAGGGATATATTTTCTCTCATTTTTTCTTTATATTAATCTGATGAGTCGCTGCATTTATTCTGTAGAAAAATGTTAGTCAATGAACTTCATCTCTTGTACTCTCACTTTAGAGAAAACACTAAACATAATTACTTCGAGACACAAAAACTACACCATAGCAAAACAAAATGGGACCTAGGTTGTTTAGGAAAAAATATGTAGCATTCAGCATATTATCTCCATACTAGAAATAAAGCCCATTTTATTTTTTAATAAAATCGGCGCTAGGGGTCATGTTCAAGGGAAGGCCTCACAGGAGGAAGGCTTCCCTGGGGTCTGGGATGGGGGGACAACAGCGGGCGGCAGCACGGGGAGACGGAGCCTGCGTGCGGCTAGTCAGGCGGGCGTGGCTGGCAGGGCTGGTAGCTGCCCCTCAGGGGTGCAGCTTGGTTGGGGGAGACTTACCGTGGCTCGGGCGTGCGTCGAGATGAGGATCGGTGTGGGCGGCGATGTAGGCTGCCCAGCCCACCCCACCCCACCCCCCACCCGAGGCTCTCTCGAGCCTTCTCCCGGCCGCTCCGCCGGCCAGGAGAAGGCGGCGCAGCTCACCCCTCACCCGTGGCTGTCTGGAGCAGCCGGGCAGATTCCCTGGGCGGGTGAAGCAGCCAATGGGGAGCCGCGCTTTGCGCGGCTCCTCATTGGCTGCTTGGGGCGGGATGGACACTCAGAGGGGCCAATCAGGAGCCGCTTTGCGGCTCCTGATTGGCCCCTCCAAGTTTTTATCCCGGACAGGGCCCGCCCTAACTCCTCCCACACAGCCCTTATTGCTTTATTCAGTCCGTGGCGCTCTGCGCCACGGGGCTGTTTAAAGATGGACTATAAAGTGTGACTTTTTACCTTGTCCTGATTGATTGAAAGCCAGCTTGGTGTAGTGGTTAGAAGTGCAGATTTCTAATCTGGCAAACTGGGTTTGATTCCCCGGTCATCCTCAACATGCAGCCAGCTGGGTGGCCTTGGGCTTGCCACAGCACTGGTAAAGCTGTTCTGACCGAGCAGTAATATCAGGGCTTTCATCTACCTCACAGGGTGTCTGTTGTGGGGATAGGAAATGGAAGGCGATTGTAAGCTGCTTTGAGACACCTTCTGGTAGAAAAAAATGGCATATAAAAGCCAACTCTTCTTCTAAACCGTGTGAAACATGAAAATCTTGACTTCTAGTAGTTAAGCTTTTGCTGAAGCACAGTTGCTTTTGGAACAACTGTTTTAGAAGAAGAAGAAGAAGAGTTGGTTCTTATATGCCGCTTTTCCCTACCCGAAGGAGGCTCAAAGCGGCTTACAGTCGCCTTCCCATTCCTCTCCCCACAACAGACACCCTGTGGGGTAGTAGGTGAGGCTGAGAGAGCCCTGATATCACTGCCCGGTCAGAACAGTTTTATCAGTGCCGTGGCGAGCCCAAGGTCACCCAGCTGGTTGCATGTGGGGGAGCGCAGAATCGAACCCAGCATGCCAGATTAGAAGTCCGCACTCCTAACCACTACACCAAACTGGCGTAATGCCATTTGTGATTTTGTAATCCTGCCATTTGTGATTTTGTACGTTCTAAATATCTAAGCAGTATGCTGCTTGATAACCACTAAATTACTCAAAACATTTTAACAGCTATCACGAATTATAAATATTTAGGCTTTTTCAAAAATCAAGATTTCTTCATCAAACATATCTTCTCCTAACTCATTTCATTCATGTTTGCCAGGAAATTCTAAACTAAGCTTTATGAGTAGGTTCACAAGCTCCATTTGGACTAATTGTTTATCTTAGATTTGTAACTTGCCTTTTTTTAGTCCCTGGTACATTTATTTACATATCTCAGAGCATAGCTTGCAAGCTAAAGAAAATGGAAATAGTATACCCAGCTAGAGACTATGTCAAAGTATACATTAATGACCTGCGGATGTAGAAGAGCCAATATGAGAGTTTGGTAGAAGGGAGTGTGCATGTTTAAATCAGTGCATTTTCAGTGTCATTATTCTTCAGAATTAATATACCTTTATACACAAGTTATATCTCCAAACAATTTTTGGTATCCTGTTTTATATAGCAGTTTTTAATTTTTCTTTAATTTGTTAAAGCTTCAGAGCCCATTCACCAGTTTTAGGAAACTGCAGTTTGGTTATAGGCCTTCTCCCTGCCTACAATCATATTTGCTCGGTGTTCTGAACAAATTTCATAGAAATCTATGTCCAGTTCAAAATCTAAGTTGACCAAATAATTATTACACATACATCCCATCTTTCTTCTCTGCAACTTGGTATAGCACACATGGTACTCTCCCATCTAAGCAGAGACCACTTTAGCTTGCAATGGCTTTATTATGCATCATCTGCCTAGAATGAGTCTGCTAATGCATTATCTGTGCCGTTTATTCAACAGCATGTGTTAAAGAAGTTACTGGCTATTACAGAACTGCTTCAACAAAAGCAAAATCAGTATTCTGTGTCCAACAATATCAGGTAGCAGCTTTCCTCATTGAACTCTGCATGGATCCAGCATGTCCAATACAATAACTTTCACCAATATCACTTCCTTCTTGCTCTTGCCAAAAATAGCACACACGTTTCACGTACCCGGTGATGTGTGAACTATGCAAAAAACAAAAAACAAAACCTGTTGGTGACAGACTGTACCAGCAGCTTTAAGCTATCTGTGCAGGACACTTGCACTTTCTTCCACTTGGAACCCATTTCACAACCTCTGAGCCTTGGTGTACAGTTCACCTTCCACAAAGAGAATGCTGTGACTGTCTCTTGAACTGTATTTCAACACCTCCAATTGCCAAAGTCTTGCTGTCTTGTGGGGAAAAAACAAAACTATAGTCAACTGCCAAGGAACTATCAACAGCAAATTATAACTGGATTGAGAACACTTCTTACTGTAATTTGACTGGTTACATTTATCGAGACTGTTCAATCACTTTGATTTGTATTTACGGCTTCTGGAGTTTGATAGGAAAATCCTTGCTGTATCCTTTTTATACCATGCTGTTTCTCTTGTTTAGAATTGTGCAGAGAGAAGATGCAGATTAGGTTTTGTCAACTTCGGGTTTTTGTTTTTTAAAATGTGCCACTGATTATTTTGAATAATTTGTTCCATCAAGGGCTGTATCCAGAAATCACAATGCTTTTTGTAAAATGTTTACAACAGTTAATAAATTGAATTCAGTAAGTAAGTTTATTGATAATTGTATCAGGCATGCATTCATTAAACAATTTTATAGCATACAAATTGGCTTGGTTTTTGGCATAATTAGAGATTCAAGAGTTTAATTTTTTAATGCAAAAAATTTACAGGCAAGGCATTTTCAATGTGTATTCTTATGTTTGTATTCATATCCTGCTTTTCTCCCTAATCAGGTTCTAAAGCAGTTTGTCTAAAGCAGTTTGCTCTCCTTCCTCTATAATCCTGTGCAGTAGGCTAGGCTGAGTCTGTGATAGGTCCATGATCATTAGTGTGCTTTCACAGCAGACCAAGGTTTTAAACCTGTTTGCTGTAGGTCACTCTAAACAGCTGTGCCACACCAGACAAGATTGCTGATAGAGGAAGAAGTTTGGATGAGGAATAACCCACTCAGACATTTGTATATGAGACAAATCCTTGTTCTTTTAAAATATTGCTATGTACTGTTCCTCTCATATTATGTTCGTTGATGCTATATTGAGTAAGATGGAGATGAAAATTGGCTGTGGTAAAAGCCTCAATAGTTCATCCAGGTCTTAATGCACGTCATATTGGCTTCAGAACAGATTAATGATTGGATTGTAGCTCTCTAAAGATAGGCAGGGACTCAAATTTATAAAGTAGCTGGAGAAATTAAGAATGAACCCTGAACATATGAATCTGGTGGCTGGAAAAAAGCAGAACAGAAAGAAAAACATCAATGCCATCTTCCCCTTGCACTGATAACTCCCCTTAGTCCCCCAGTCCCTCTGCCCTGGACTTGGTCAACAGCATTTTCTAATTTACTAGTTGGTTTACTTCTAGCAATGCAGTCCAGTTCACATTTTAAGCATACAAGGAGTTGAAAAAAGTATTTCCTGTTTCATTTTAACCTACCAACCATTTTCCTTTCACAAGGGATGTTAGTATAGGACTAGAACACCCTAGGCACCGCTTAATCAAATCCCTTTAGGCAAAAACATTCAATTCATTTGAACAGAAATTCATGGACCACCAACTGAGCAGGAAATAAGTATTCCAATACTTCCTAGAATTCCTTGTGCTGGTTAAGGCAGCTGGTGGAGCAAAATTTTGTCCCTAATACTTTATCAAAGGTATTCAAGGATGGTCAGCCACTTTCTTCTCCAGATAGACATGCTTTTGGCATAGCCTCTAAAAGTGTACTGCTCTGTTGCCATCAAATACCAGACTTACTCTAGAATACCATTAAGGCCTGAAATATTTCTACTTGACAGAGGCCAAAGATCACAAAGCAGTACTTAATACCCAATGCATAGCCACCCTGAGAAGGGATGAGGATAGAACTAACCCTATAGAAATATGAAATAGAACTGATACTCAGCATAGACCTTTATTTCAGTTCTAGAACAGTGTCTCTCCATAAAAGGCTAACTCACACTGATGGCTTTTTACCCAGAAACCAAAGTGCTTGGATGGTTAAGTTCTTTCTAACCACAGCTGAGAAAATTGGAAATCTGTATAGCATACAGCAGCAAGTATTCCGACATCAAAAAGTCTTAAATACCCAATGATTTCCATAAGCAAAGATGTCCCTTATGCAGGACGAGGATTCTAGTACCAAACATAAAAATTGGCTTGGGTACCCATTCCATGATAAACTCATAACATTGCCTTCATCTATGCAGTTATTCACCAGATGCCTGCATCCCCAGGCAGGATTCTAATTCTACCCATTGACAATTCTTTATACAGTGTAACATTTGCTGCTTATTTGATTGGCATATCAAAATACAACACTTATCGCAGGATTCTCTCATAGAAGGATGATTGGATCAGGTGTTCATTATGAGAAGTAAAAGCTTACAGAAGAGCCCCTGTTGTTTTGACCTAATTGAGAACCATAGTCATGAGAACCATAGTTGGTTTTTAAATATGTATTTTTCATAAAGAAAATGGTTTGATGAAGTATCTCTAAATGACTAACTTAAGTATGTCCTTCCTTTAAAACAGTGGTTCTCAACCTTCCTAATGCCACGACCCTTTAATACAGTTCCTCATGTTGCGGTAACCCCCAACCGTAAAATTATGCAAATGTTCTTTCACTGAAAATAAACTGAAACTGACCATTGACGTGAATATCCATTGTTCAGCATTGTATGTAAATTGGCTTTTTTCCGGTGTTTCTCAGTTAAGTTCTGCCTCTTGACCACCATGCCGATCTTACTCTTTTCTGTTGCTCCAGACAGACGCTCTATCTCGATCTAACCCAGAAGGCTGTTGTGTGGATGCCCCCCCCCCCTGGCCAAGCTGCTTTCCATGCCACAATCCCTGTGAAAGGGTCAATCGACCCCCAAAGGGATCTTGACCCCCAGATTGAGAACCACTGCTTTAAAACCATGTAAATTTCAGTTACTTTTTCCTATATAAGGAATGAACAGTAAGAAATGTCTTCAAAGAGTCTGCTGTGGTACTTTGATATTAACCAGGTACCAAAAGATTGTAAAGCATGTTCCAAGTTGATTACATGTCAAGTTCCCCATAAAGAAATGCACTTAAGACAGCCTTAAATCTGATGTGCAACTAATTAACACACACACATCTTGAAAGTAAATGGGCAGTGTCTAAAAATTTTACTAAACAGTGATCATGGGCAAGCCTTTTCATGTTACCACCCTCACTTTTTTGAAGTTGAACTAGGATGTTTGTGCCACATTCCATGTTTGGAACTTGTATTCTATATTTCATGCATCTTCAAGTTATTCCCAAGCAATAACTTAGGTATAGCCTTCCCTCCCTGCTAAGATCTGTCTTTGTGTACTGAGCCAGAGATGGGAGTGTAATCCAGTTTGATATTCAAGCAGGGACTCAATTTGGCATAAATTCTGCTACATGTTCTAGATGTAGCCTGACAGCTTTGAATGTTCCACGAGAACAAAAACCAAGATTCTGAGTGTCCAGATCTCCTTGTACCCATGGCCATAAGCAATAACCCTAGTATGTAGGATAATATTTTCAGAATCTTCCTCAATACAGCCTTCTTTGGTGACTTGTTCATAATCCCAGATAAAACTATTAAGTCATCTTGGTAAATCTAGTTCCATAAGAATGGCGTCTCAATTTGGTGGTCGGTTCTCCTTCAGTACCTTTTTTAGCACCACGAGCACAAAATTGCTTCAAGACAGGTAGTGGGTTTTTTCCCTTCAATTATGAGTTCCATTCCAAATTACCTTCCACATGTTTCTATTCACCTCTCCCCCTTTATTTCATCTACTGTGCCAGACTGAACTGCCTTACCACCTGCTGCTTCTTAGCCAAGGATTCTTTCCCTGCTACCCAAACTTCCTTCCCTACATTCTGGTTCATTTGGAGCGACCCATCTAACTTTATTCTCTCTGAATCTGGTTTTCTCTGGTCTATCTATGTGGAAGGAACAGAATTTGGATTAGGAGCAACAATTAACTGGGTACTTTGCTTAAATAATACAGCCAAACTCCAGGATTGTGCAACTAGGTGGTTTTAAATTGTCATAATACTGCAATTGCTCACTGTCTTGTATGTTGGTCTTGGTATCCCACTTCCTGTTCTGTATCTTGGACAAGGCAATAAACCTACTTGCTGGTAAAGTATTTGTCTCCCATCTTTTGCTTTTTTAGTCCCTATTGTGCCAAATGGGGACCCATGTGTACAACATACTGCATGATCCTGGTTTGCTCCGGAACTTATATTCTTTATTCTCCATGTGTGAAATGCTCTACATATGGTAGACCTGACACAAGTACAAATTGAGGTAAAAGTACTAGTTCAGTCCGTTTTGGTAGGTTTAAGATGTAGCCAAATCTAGCTTTAGACTTAATATGGCCTTAATAGAATGCTATTCTGAAAGTGTGACTGGTCCAAGGTCACCGAGCAAGCTTCCATAGCCCAAGTGAGGATTTGAAACTTGGCCTTATAGATCCTAGTCTGACACTCTTAACCTCTACACCACAGTGGCCACTGACAAATAAGCCATGTTACTCCTGAAGTAAATCGCTCTGGTCACTTCATAAGAGAAGCTATTTATTATTCTAGCAACACGAGAACTGTGCAGTGAGTTTTAGGAATCTAAATTCCTCTGAAGTGTTCAAGATTTCACCTTTGTGGACATTTGTGGTCATTCTATGAAGTCATCATCTGTCCATTCATCCTAGATAAAGAAAAAAAATCAAATTAAAAGCACAGATACTAAAGGAAACAGATGAATATGCTTATACCCCTTTGGAAGTATTCAAAACCACATTTCTCCTTAGGATTTGTCTACTGACTCCCACTTACTAGGCAGCCTTATTCCAATATTTTTTCAAGATTTAACCTGTTTCTTTTTACTAAGAGTTTCTCTAGCAAAAAACTTGCTAGAAAAAGTGAGCACAGCATACCACACTGCCTCTGACAGTCATTGCTCCAGATGTATCTTGAGTCAAAAATTGCCAGTTAGATGTTTGGTTTTTAAAAATGCTGCTTAAAAATGAAATGATGAAAGGGTAGAACATTTTTGAATTGATACATTATCATTTTATTGTATCTTATTATATACCATATTGAGAGTTAATTTTAATTGATAAATATTGTTGTGAATTGCCCTGAACCTCCTTGTGAGGAAGGTGTGGTCAAGAAATCTAATTATAAAAAAATAAAAATTCTTCTGTTTAGTATATGTAACCAAAATATCAGTTTTAATTAAAGCAAGTCTTCATACAAAAAGAGATACTTCAGTATCCTTATAAAAATATGCAGGGGCAAAGTTTTATGGAGATGAACCCATTCCAGACAGATTTCTTAGTAGAGTAGAAAAGACCTTCACATGGTACCAGGGGAGAACTGCTTGCAGTATATATTTAGGTGTTTTTATGCTGCCTCTTCAGAGACTTCATTGAGGTAGCCAACAGTTTTAAAATGCAGCATAAAAAACAGGCCATCAGTTATAAGTAACAAAAATTGCTTGTAAAATAACAGATCATGGGAAAGCTGGTGAGATAAAACAGCTAATTGAAAGCCTGGGTGAAAGGATGAGTTTTAGTCTGAATAATGTAGGTAGTAGGCGAGTGTCAAAGGGGAGAACATTCCAAAGATGAGAACCACCATAGATAATTATTTATTATTATTATTATTATTAATATTTCATACCTGCCACTCTCTGTAGTTACCACCTGTCTCATTTCTGAAGGTGGGGCAGCCCAAGGAGCAAGACTAAAAGGGGCAGATCTTAACTGGAAGGCTGAGAGAAACCCTGGCCCCAAACAATTTAGGGCCTTAAAGGTAAGACCCTGCACTCTGAACTGGGCTAGAAACAGATAAGTAGCCAGTGCAAATCCTTCAGCATGGAAGATACAGTCCCTGTAACCAATCCCAGAAGTAGACTGGCCACCACATAAGTGATCCTAATGCTAAACAGGATTCACTAGATTATTTCTGAATCCATTGACAGTGTTATAGTCCTCTGTGTTTTTTCTGGGAAAATCTAAACTGTCTCCAATTCAAATTTATATACAAAAATTGTTGGCAAAAGAAGGCAAATGAACCATGTATATGCACATTTAGCCCATCTAACATGACTGCTTTGCAGCACAACAGCTCTGAGAACTATATAGACTATATATTTACATGTACAGGACAGAAAAATTTCCACAGAAAAACAGCATCATAAACTTTTCTGCTCCACATTACTGATCTTGCTGTAACGGACAAAGTTGATCAAAGGACATGAACTTAAACAGATCAGGAAGAATGTATAAAAATTTACTAACCTCATCCATTTTCGATTTCTTTGTAAAATATTCATCCTCTTCATAGCCCTTCCGCTTCTTCCTAACAACCCCCCAATACCAAATAGTAAGCATGTTAGTTGTCAATGCCATTGTTTTTCATTCATTTCCTTTCAGTTTTACAATCCCTTTGGGACGGTCTAATCTACCACCTGACCAAACAAGCTTATTTTGTGCTGGATGAAAACTGAGCAATTGGATTCTTAAGATGTGACATCCCTTGGCTAATTGGATTTGTTTTTTCTTCAGTTAGTAAGAATTTCTGTGTTCTTTCCTAAACAGTCCGCTCCCGCAAAGGCAGTGGCCTGATCATCCTTAGGATATAGCTAATAATTTATTGGCAAGAGTAGATAAGCTTTTTAAACAATTTCCCTTATAATGCTGGAGGCAGGAGCAAGAACTCCCCACTTCAACAGCTCAGTTACAGAAGCAGATCTTGTAGTATACAGCAGGGGTCCTCAATCCCCGGTCCGCGGCCCTGTACCGGGCCGCAAAGGCCATGGTACCGGGCCGCCAGCGGCCGCGCCTTCCTCCCCCCGCCCCCGCAGCGAGAGGGGGAAGAAGCAGGCACGGCCGCCGGCACGCCAGCGACGCAAACGTGCACGCGCGGAGTTGCCGCGCATGCATGTTTGCACCCCTGCTGGCGAAAACGCGCACGCGCGGCAGCTCTGCGCATGCACGTTAGCGCCACCTAGTGGCAAAAACGTGCATGCACGTCAACTGCGCGTGCGCGTTTGCGAGCAGTGGCGGTGGCCAGGCCGCTGGCTCCAACCCTCGGAGGCGGTCCCCGACTACTAGAAGGTTGGGGACCGCTGGTATACAGTACACTGTTCCCATAGGTAGCTTCTGCCTGGCTACACCAGACTGCCTGGCCTCAAATCTCTGATAATTTATTTTATTTATTTTTATTTATTTATTTAGATTTTTATACTGCCCTTCCCTACAGCTCTGGATGGTTTACAGAAAACATTTTGGACCATTTACATGAAATAATATCAGTAACAATATAACAACAATAACATACCAACTAGAACTAGAACAATATTTTAACAACAATAACTTTGACATTCCCTTGGTATGTTCGACCTCTCAGTCTGAGGGAAGGGGGTACCTATAGATGTTATGGCTCAGTCGGCCTCAAACAAATGCCTGGTGGAAGACTGAATCATGCAAAATTTTGCAACAGATTTCTGAACAGATCTACCTAGGAGTCAAATGTAAGGATTTCAGAGGTATCTGCTGTTCCTTACACAAAAGATCAGATCTTTTCCTACAACTCATAATATGAAGGCGTATTTATTTATTTTTGAACTTCTAGTCCACCCTTCCCCCGCGCTATGAGTAGGTTACAAATAAAAATATACAATATAATAATTACATTACAATTGCATATAACATTTTAGATGAATTCTAAAGATATAAAATACAAAAATATACAGCTTTGCTACAATATTTTTTTAAAAGCTACCATAAGAGCTTTAAAGGTCAGCTTACGTGTTTGTGTTAAGAGCAAGTTCCGGGCTATGACATTTCTCTAGCTTCTGTTTCAGAACAGCAACTTCTTCTGGATGTGGTGGCTCATATTTCTTTACCAGGTTTTTCATGCCTGAAGAATAATGGTGATTTATTTTAAATATTTAAAGACTACCTCTTTTCAAATACTCTACAGTATTTGACTAAAAATTTCAAATTTAGAATTACATGGAACCACAAATGCCAAAGAACACAATTGCATATATGCAATTAAATCCAATAGTGATGTAATACCATCTATTTGCTAGAAATGTTTAAAAAATTATAGACAAGAAACCATTTACAAAATGTACAAATATATCTGTAGACCTGCAGGCTTCTTCTAGATCAGTGGTTCCCAAACTTATCTGGCCTACCACCCCCTTTCCTGAAAAAATATTACTCAGCACCACCTGGAAATTAATTTTTTTTTAAATTTTAATAGCAATTAATACCGGCCGGTAATACCGGCGCGTGCCGCTTGGTGTCCAATTACCGAGTAGCCTCGCCGAACGGCGTCAGCGTCACGCCATCAGCGCTAGCTAGAGACGTCGACCAGCGATTCTGAAATACGTTATTCCCTACAAATAATGGACCTATTCCAAATATACGACTGACCTATTTATAGCTGCAGCTGGTGGGGACCGGAGAACCGGTCCGTTTCTCTACAAATACTTTACCGGAGAATCAATAGTTTTCAGGCCTAGTAAAAAGGCTTAACAGTTATAAATAAATAAATTACCGATAAATAAGTAAGAAATTTTGGTTTTAGACTAAAAATATAATACAAATAAAAGATATTTATTGGTATGTTTACGAGTTTGACAAAAAATGATTCAAAAATTCAGAGCGAGACAGTCTCGCTCTTCGGCGGAGAGAATCGAAAGTGCGGAGCGATGCTGTCTCGTTCTTCGGAGCGAAAAGGTTTGTAAAGCACATATAATTATTACAAAATAAATAAATAATACTCACCAATTATAGTCGCACTATTTGTTAGTTAACTTCAACTTGTACAATATCACAACAATCTAACTTAGAGTTATATTACGCTGTAATTTTACCCTAATAATTACGGGAAATCTCCTGATTCATAGCATGCTCCAAAATCTGCTGGTAGTACTGCTGCTGCCGTTCCAGACTTTGGCCTTACGATTGACCAATTGCATGAGTGGCAGTTGCCCGCAGCAATGCTCGTAGTACTCACGTGTTTTGGAACGGCAATTCAGTAGCATCGCATGAACAATAGCAGTGCGCGATTGTACATATCTCAATGCAAGTGAGGGAGTATGCTGAAACCGAGCTAATGTCCAGTACGTTGTTCAAAGAAAAATTAAGCGTTATGAGCAGAATACATAAATCAATTTTTCTAAATCTTCTCTTCTTTCTTTTATGCTTTCACCACCCCCTTACAGGTATTCATTGCCCCCAAATGCACCTGTGGCCCATCACCACCCCCCTGGATCGCTGCAGCACCCACTAGGGGGCGGTAGCACCCACTTTGGGAATCAGTGTTCTAGGTGGTCAGGGGCCTAATGGGTTCCAGCAACTTGGAGGAGGTGGACTGCTCTGCTTTGCAGATAATATGCCTTCCCTAGACCGGGGGGGGGGGGTTAGGGCTAGTGGACTTGGTCCAAGAAACAGTAAATGCCTCCCTAAGAGACAGGGTTGTCACTCCTTCCTTGAAGCAGATAGTGGCAAATCCAGTACTAAATAAACCCACATTGGACCCAGGAGAGTTGAATAATTGTTCTGTCCCAAACATACCATTCTTGAGTAAGGCGACTGAACAAGTGGTGGCTGGCCAACTTCAGAGATACCTGAAAGAAGATTGTTTGGATCCTTTCCAATTTTAGGTTTAGGCCTGGTTATGAGACTGAAACAGCCTTGACCATAATGGTGGATGATATGCAGTGGGCGGTGGGAGTGCTATTCTACTAATTCTCTTGGATCTCTTGGTGGCTTTTGATTCCATTGATCATGGTATCCTTCTGGATTGTCTTTTGGGATTCGGAGGCACTGTTCTGTGGGGGGTTCTGGTCCTACCTCAAGGGTAGATTTCAGAGTGTGGTGCTAGGGGACTCCTCCACCCCTTGTCCCTTTGACATTATCCAAGGTAACATCTTGTCCCCCATGCTTTCCAATATCTTTGTAAGGCTACAGGGAGAATTAATCTGGATATATGGTCTGAGCTGCCACTGAGTATGCAAATAACACTAATCTCTGTCTCATGCTACCAGCTCATCCCAGGGAGGCAACTGCTGGCTTACAATTTGCTACCAGGTAAAATGTACCATGTACAGCCTAGGACCAATTTATTTTAAGGACCACTTTCTCCCACATCCACTCACTGCAGTCATTCTTGGAGCCACTGCTTCAGTTGCCCCACCTTCTGAAGCTAGACGTGTGGCAATCCAAGAAAGGACCTTCGCCACCATGGCACCAAAACTTTTTTCTATTTTCCTATTATCTCTACTGCTAGCTTTCTCCAGCAGGTAAATACTTTTTTGCTCTATCTGGCGCGCTACCTCTAACAGTTATTGGCACTCCTTCCAATGTTCTTTGTGTGTTCTTAATTGAATGTTATAATTTTAACTGTATTTTTAATGATTTACATTTTTAGTATTTCTCATGTTCTCTGCTTTGTGGACCCTGATTGGGTGGAAAAATGGCATTAAAATATTTTAAATAAATACAATAAACAATCCACAGGTGTGCATTTATTCATGCTCTAAGGAGGATTCCATATTGTAAAAGCTGATGTTTCGTGATAGATTGAAGAAGCCTGTTTAACTAGATGAAATTTTCCAAGCAATTCTAGAGCCATTAAAGAAATTAAGTTGATTCAGAAGCATGATATTTCCTGCTAAGCCTAGTAAATCAGTCCTCTTGTCAGAAAAATTAAAGACCCCCCCCCCCACTGCTTTCAAAAGGTTTCATAAACAAAGTTGTGGCTTAAAATTTGTCACATGGCACTTTTTGCCCTTCACAGAAGCTGAGATTACATGTGTAAGGCTCTTCGCTGTCATCTTGCATCAGAGGATTTATTCTAAGTAGTGTCAAGACACAAGCGTGAGCACAAACTGAAAGAACTTCTCTACAGTGAATGTTCACATTATGATTTTGGATTTCCTTGAGGCTAATGGAGAATGCAGAGTTAGCACTGCTGTCCCAGGGAACCTGTCAAGACACACTGGCACATTTCGCATATCAAACCTCCAAAACATAAATCAAATGAAGGCTGTATTGTCTTTGATGCAAGTACAAAAGCAGTGTCAGGGACAGACTAGTAAATAGAATTCTAGTTGCAAAAATAAGCACCATTGTTTTGACACCTCTTATGTGTCCTGGACCACAGGTTGAAGGTTGGTAGTACTACTACAAGGCTGAGGACAGGGGTGGAGGGGATGGTACTGAAGACATCTTCCGTCATTTTCTTACAAACTTTTATGCTTGCATTACCACGAATTCAGGTCTCCCCCACCCTGGAAGACATCCACAATGCTGACAACAGCAACTGCAGCAAACAAAATATTAATATTCCTGTTCCTTTTGTGTATCATTATGCTAGTTATTTTTTTAATAACACCTGCCCCACTATGAAAGTGGCTTACAACGCTGTTTAATAAAACACTTAAGTCCCTCTTTTCTTCTTTTAAAGAGTATAATAAAATAGCAGACACAAGCTATTCGATATTAGTAAAAACTCACTAAACTAAACATGACAACAGATGACAACAGCCAAAGAATGCAAGTCTCATCAACAGAGTCAGCAGAAAAGCAATAAAATACAAGCAAGAGTGAGCAGAGTATCCTCTAATGCTCTCTGAAGCACCACCATCTTTGTGGCCTAAGGAACGGGTAAGACAGAACCATTACGTTTTCTCCTGTTCTTCCATTCTTTGTATTGTGCAACAAGCTTAACAAAGAGTTCTGAAAAAAATGAAACGCTCACAAGCATGTTTGTAGTATATTTTTCCTCCAGTTAAAAAAAAAACAACTATGACTACTTTGGTTAAACCCAGTAAAAAGTTATTATCATAATAACCTCTCCCTGGCAGTCTTGGTGCCATTGTTAAGAATGCTAGACAATGGTGCACACAGGTAAAGTTTACCTGTGTAAACTCCAAGGAGGCTACATATGATAACAGTAAATCACAGCATAAAAGGCTGACTTGGAAGGAACAGATTAAAACTGATAAATGGAAATAAACGACATGAGACTCAACAGGCCAAAAACAATCTGGAAAGGTACCCAGTGGCTCTGAACACCTTCACTATTGATATCATCTCTGGTCTAAAGAGAGAGAGGAATAAATCAACAAGGATTCTCACCCCTTAAATGGAACATCCACATAAGGGGCAAGAATCCTTGCTCCCTGCCCCCACCCCACACCTCCCTACCTGCTGGCATGTCTGATGCCCAGGCCCTATGGCCAGCCCAGCGCGACCCAGAGCTGTGTGTCGCTGTGCTGGCCCCGCCCCCGCCAGTCTCCTGAGGCTGCCCCTGCTCTCCGGAGGGCAGGAGCAGCCTTGGAGAAATAGCGGAGGTGGCCTCAGTCCAGCAACGCACAGCGCTGAGGCGCTGTGCTGGTCCCGCCCCGTCAATCTCCTGAGGTTTCCCCTACTCTCCAGAGGGCAGGAGTGGCCTTGGAAGACTGACAACGGTGGTGGCAATACCAGAGTACTGAACGTGCCTCAGTGCTCCGGCGCCACTGCGCGGTCCCTGGGGGCGGGACTACGGATGTCATGTCTATAGACTTCCATTGGAGGGACCACAGCAGAAGATGTTCCACATCAAAAAGGACTATAAACATACGTCAGTTTAGAAAACACGAATACAGGGCTGCCTCTAATGATCTTTCAGGAGAGTGAAAAGGAAGTCGGTCGACCTCGGAGAGAGCCCAGCAAAAGAAAAGATGATCGCCCCAGGCATCGTATTCAATACATTCAATAAATTCAATTTTATTCTCTCATCTATATTTGTAGTTTATTCAGTAAAGCCCACTTTCTCCACCACCATACTGTAATAGTCGGCAATTTCCCCCAAACACTTTTGTAGAGTATGCATTTGGGCAGGTGATGAGGGCATAGGCAACGTTCTCTGATTCCAGCCCTCTCATACATTGTTCACAAGTATGTGTATATGAGGTGGGGGGGGGGGAATAGAACACAAAAGGATTTTTAAAATGTGCTATAGCAAACAGGAGGAAAACCAGGCTTCTAAACAGGTGAGGGGGAATTATGTGCCAAACTGTGGAAGGTATAACAGTTTTCCAGGGATCCTTTCACAACCCAAGATGAAAACCTTCACAGTTAGCTCCCCTGCCCCCCCCCAAAAAAAAATCAGATCTAAAATGTGATGCAACACATGTGTGCAAATGCACACGCATAAATGTATGCCCGTAGTTAATTTCAGCCACCTTTAAACTGTTCCCCCGCATGAAGAAATTTGTGGCTGACCAGTTTCTGCTCGTGTAAACTGAAAAATCAAAGCAATGGCACAAACAACCTCTTGCTGAAAGTTTACTTTTCTACTGCAGGCACCTTTTCAAAGATGCACCTGCTCAAAGAGACACTTGTGCTTGCCATTGCACTTGTTGGTTTCCACCTGTCAGTGGACAGGATCCAGACAGTTTTCATGCAGTGTCACCCAGATCACATCTCACATTGGCACACCCTCATCATAACCTATGGTGGTCAAACAGAACCTCTCTTTCCTCTTTCACCAGCAGAAAACCTGCCCGGATGCAACCCATTGCTACTATTTTTATTAGCTGTCAGAATCATGCAGCAACCTTTGTTTCTTCATAGTTCTGAGAGGAGAGCCTGGCTGACTACAAAAAGGCATGCCACTGCACCACACATCTTGCTGTGTTCTTGTCATTGTACGTCCTACGCGGGGCAGGGAAGACAAAAACAAGACAAGACAGCCACTCAAGGTTCTTTTATCATCAGCTAGATACAAGTTTGTTATTGCAGGTGTCCTAGTAATCACTTAGGAAACAAAGAACAAGTTGTACTGCAGAGATACGCAAGAAGTGGAGGTACTACTTTCTTTCAAATGGCGATCAAGCCTTTTGCAAAGCCTCTTTATTTCTGCGGCACAGTTTAAACTCAATCAGTCCCCACCATCTCCTTCTCGGCAGCTTTACTTACATTTCATACCATCCAGTAAGTGGGAGAGGGAAGCTTTGTTCTCTTTCAGCATTAGACTTTCTGACAAGTAACTGTCAAAAGATTGCGAAAATTAGATCCCACTATCACTGTTTGGATGCAACAACAGCTATAAGCAGCATTTAAATTAACATACATGCCAATACAGAGAATTACATTTTAGCTCACGTTCTGTGTTATGTGACAGAATGCCAGATGTCAGCATAAGCAAACAAATGTAGTATTTAAAAGAAGTACAAAAGGCAGTCGATAATAATGTTAAGAACCTAAATTTTCAAGCATCTACACCCCTCGGGCATGAAAGATAATGTTCAAAAAGCAAAACAACCGAATTATGATTAGAAGATGTAATGCAGAAACATTCAACTTATGGTGACAGACATTAGTAAAAATGTACAACGATCCTTTTAAAGGCAACTGGCACTCAATTCCAACACACACAACTGCTCTTCTCTGAGCAGAGTCACATACACAGGCTCTAAGAAGTAGCCAAAACGACCAGCCACATATGAACAAGCCTGCTTGAAAAACCATTAGTGACAACCAACTCTGTTCTCTGTGCTGCAATCAAATGCACTGTATGGACCCTTTCACAGCTGCACAAAGGTAATTTGTTCCATGTTCAGAATAATTACACAAAGGGAGGAACCTAATAAGTGAAGCATCCAAAATATTATCTACCTTTCCATACTTATCCCTGCCCTGGACGCGCTAGACAGGAGAGCGGTGAGAGCTATCTGAGAAGGAGTATACAGGAGGCAGGCATCTGTCAAAGCTACCCGAGTAAGAAAGTCGTCAGCTGTTTTCCTCAGGGTCTCAGGGTTTTCAAGCAATGGATAACGAGTCTAGGAAAAAAATATATATTTTAAGTTGGAACTTCAGAGGCTGCTAGAAATTCCACAACTCCAGTATTCGGGACAAGATTCAAAAGAATATTACTAAAAGAAAAAGAACAACCTCTTTATTTATAAGAAAACCAAGTCCAAATCAGTCTACCCCCATCAAGTGCAATCTGTATTACCTAAAACAAGGTTCCTTAATCTGATTGTTTTGTTCTTTTCTCCTGACTCACTTGCTTTATATATTACATTCACTATGCCCAAGGCAGATATTTTGAATTTATAAGCCACCTTGAATGCAGTGACAGAAAGATGGCACATAAAAGGTAGCAAGCACATAAATTACAGAAACATCTGGAATGCCCAACACTAGAGTTTTATGAACTGAAAGGACAATACTGCCAAACGTCTCAGAGAATGATGATTAATAAACCCAGCCCTTGTGCATTCATGTTTTGAAAATATCACTTAAAACATTTAACGTTTATCATACCATCTCGTGCCAACACACCATTGGCTGTCCTGCCGTACACCGAGCAGGACAGCCACCTTGAGGTGGCAGTGAGTTACTGCAATGAAGGGTTACAACAGCTTTTCTGCTTCCTACCACCCACGCCTGTCACTTCACTGGAGTATCAGCTCACATTAATAAAAGAACGGTGCTAAAAAGGGCCCATGCCACTCACCTCCCAAAAGCATGCTACTGCTATCGGCTGGAGCTCTTAATTCATCTCTCATATATCTTTATTGTTAACTAAGACAAGCAGGTTTTGAAAGTTCATTGATCAAAAGAAACTTATAGAGATATTGTTTGCTTATTGAACAAGTAGTCAAAACAGACTACTTGATCAGTCCCTCGATTCTCAAGAATCCCATTGTAACTACTTGATCCAAAGAATGCTATTCATCCAAAAACTAAAATGTAACATAAGAGCTACGATTGGATAAATATCCTTCTGGTAAGGCCTTGGAGGAGAAGTATGTCTCATGGCTTAAATGCCACTCAGCACAACACCTACTCAGGGTGGCTATCCTTTCATCCCCCTCCCCTGACCACCCCCCTCCTCCTTCCACTTCTCTCTGAGGCTTGAAGGCTGCAGATCTATGCCACGTGAGAGCTGGCCCTGCCAGTGAGTTCCCTAACAGCTGCCTGCAGCCTTTCCAGGTAAAGGGGGGAGGGAGAGGCCGTCCGCAGAGTTCTTCCACTCCACCCTTCCACCCTCCTCTGCTGCCCTGCTTGCCAGCCGGCCGGGCCTGCCAGCAGCTGTAGCAATCTCTGCAGACGTCACCCCAGCCTCCACCAAGGCTACAGGCTCAACCACCACGCAGCACGACACCCAGCTGCCTTGCCCTCACCCCAGCTGCCAGCATGACACGTGGCTCCAGCACCCCATGCCAGTCTGCCCACCTTTGGATGCCTTGCCCCAGCCGCCAGCCAGGACTCCAGGTAGGCCAGCAGTGGGCCCTTTTGTGGGGGCCTTCCGCTAGCGCCATTGCAACACACTAGTTTTATATAAGTTCACTTTCCTTCCAGAAATGCATGACTGTTTACAGGCTCTCAAGCAATGCAATCAGACAACACCAAACAATGAAGAATGCAACAGGACTAGGATTACAGAAATAGAGAACAATGCAAACAACAGAATGTGGATTACAGGCATAAGACAATGCATTAAAAATTGGCAATACCTACAATAATGGCAATGGACTACACTTCTATTCCATTATATAAGGGCCTTCCTGGACTGTTTCATTTTACTACAATTCTAAGATCTTTAAAGAAAATCTAACCTTATCCATGGTTCCTCCATATATTTGTGAGACAGCCTGGGGGGGGGGTGGAATGTGTCTGGCTATCCGAGTTAGAGTAGGGCGAACTTTTGTTGGCTGCACCCTGATTCTAGCCTCTTTGCTCTCAGACACGCCTCAATGCCTGGAGCCAGCAGCAGGTAAGGGGAGAGGGCCCTGGGCACAAGGTCGTGGTGAAGGGCCTGCTAACGAGGACCTTCCAGCCTGCTAAACAGGGCCTGCTAACGAAGGCCTCTTGGCCTGCTAGGCTGGGCCAGCTAACAAGGGCCTTTGGGCCAGCTAACAAGGGCCTTTCGGCCTGCTAGGCTGGGCTTGCTTAGCAGGGCCTCCTAACGATGGCTTCCCGGCCTGCTGACTGCCTGCTGAGGAGCATTGCCCAGGCCTGCTAACAAGTTGGCCAGCCCCTGTCTGCCCCAGTTGATCAGGCTGCGAGCTGTGGCCCAAAGCCACCTTAAGCTGCCTGGCCGGGGCCATGGGAGGGGGACCCTCTTAGGAATCGGCTTTGAAACTAGTGTTGAATATTACTGTTTGGCACATTCTGTGGAATGACAGATATGTGGTGGGAAGCTTCCTTTTTTCCTTGAGCAAACTATTCCTCAAGGTGGGAACCACCATTGCACCTGCTGCCAATCTTCGCCACCTGCAGGGTGCTACATTTAGACCGAGGCCATTAAGGGCTTTGGGATAACCTAAACCTTAAACCGAACTCAGTAATTCATCAGTAGCCCATGGAGTATCTACAGATTGGGTGTGACATGCATGGTCCACTTAGTTGCCAGAATGCAATGCTGGGCATCAACTGGACTTTTCTTTAAGGACAGACTGGAGTACAACAGTCTGCCCTCAAAGTACAGCATGGATACATGTGGCCAAACCAGCCAAGTCAAGGCAGGGGACACCTTACGAATCTCGCAGAATGCCTCTTTGCATCTGCATTAAATTGCTTCTTCAGTAATAGGGCTTGGGCCAGTATAATTCCTGGGATCTTACTTAGGTCAGTGAGCCTGAAGTTGACCCCACCAAAGGTGGGCAACACCGTATGAAAGGCAGGCAGCCCTCCCAACCAGCATTACTACTGTCTTGCCATGATTCAGTGTCAGCTTGTTCACCCTTCACCATCTAATCCCTTTAGTAATTCACTGATTCAGGATCTGTACATCATCAACAGGAAGATGAAGTAATACAGAGCTGGGGGCATCAGTATATTGAAAACAGGCTACTCCAGGTCCAGAAATGATTTCTCTTAATGACTCCTGTCTATGATATTCATATTTAAAATGTTTCACTCTAATTTTGCATCAAAAAGGTACAGTTCTTAAGCAACAAACATTTACATTACCTTCAGATCAATCAAGAAGCCTTCAAACGGTCTGTAGGGATTGTGAACTATAAGATGGAAATTGAGCTGCTGAATAAGTAGCAATTCATATTCCAAGATCTGTTCCAAGGCCTTTTCCTGACCTACTGGGCTTTCACGAAGGTTGCCAACAAACTGTGCACTGGACACGTTAAATTCATCAACTTTACATGCCAAAAATGCACACGTTAACCTTAAAAAACAAACACAGACACTTGATTTTACTGTCTATTATACAGCAATTAATTTAATTGGCTATGGACCAAAATAAAAAGTGTTTAGAACTCATTCACCTATATCCTAAAGGGAAATTATCAGTTAATTGTTGTGCTTTTATTTAATCATTTCACAATTGCAAATATTTTTTAACTGCACAAGTGGAAAGACGGCCAAGTGGAAAGACGGCATAAAAACATTTTAAGAAATACATTTTTAACACCCTATAGCTTTTCTGTTGTTGAGTTTTGAACGTTGGAATCGAATCTTTGCTAAGCCACTCTCTCAGCCTTCACAGGCTTGTTGAGGACAAAAGGTTCTGGGAGAACCATGAACATCACCCAAGCTTTTAAAACTTGCACAGTAGTATTAGCTGACAAAGAGAGCTTGTTACTCACATAATCACACGTGGATGATATTCCATCACTGAGTTATTGAGGTAAAAACGTTTGAAGTACATGCAAGCTGATCCCTAGAAGGAAATGCAGGTCAGAAAGCTCAGTCATGTACCATAGTTCAGTAGGAATTGGCTGCTAGCAAACACTACACATAAAGGTAAATTAAAATGCACGACATATCAGGCAATTCAGTTCTGCACATGAAAAACAGGCCTGTTCACACATTACAGGCAACATAGGTACATCCTGCAGATACGCACATACCTCTGTTTGTAATAAACAGTACATTCACATTACAGGTGCAGTCGCAGACCAGCAACTCATTATATA
Source organism: Paroedura picta (assembly GCF_049243985.1). Classification (NCBI taxonomy): domain Eukaryota; kingdom Metazoa; phylum Chordata; class Lepidosauria; order Squamata; family Gekkonidae; genus Paroedura; species Paroedura picta. The sequence goes on from NC_135375.1 coordinate 39,098,218, forward strand.
TGGGGTACATATGTGGGATGTAACACGAGCATTACTCAATGCACATATGAAAAATCAAGGGTATGCTGTACACAGACTGTGAATGTGCTCACTGTAACTTATGTATAGGATTGATAAAAGTAATTTAGCATCAGGGCACCTCACTGCTACCACTTGTAGCACATTAGCACTTGTAAAGGTAAAGGTATCCCCTGTGCAAGCACCGGGTCATGTCTAACCCTTGGGGTGACGCCCTCTAGCGTTTTCATGGCAGACTCAATACGGGGTGGTTTGCCAGTGCCTTCCCCAGTCATCCCCAGTTTACCCCCCAGCAAGCTGGGTACTCATTTTACCGACCTCGGAAGGATGGAAGGCTGAGTCAACCTTATTAGCACTTGTAGACAATTATAAATATATAGACATAAAAATGTTTTCAATGGGTCTTTGAACAAATTGCTGTTAGAATTTTATTTGTTATGTTTTCTAGCTCAGAGCATTTTAATAAATACAATGGCCATAGCTCTTATTATATTTAATATTTATTACATTTAATAACTATAACTGCCCCTAGTTAGCCATTTTCCAGACAGGCACTGTGCTCCACAGTACTCGCATTCCAATATGCCCTTTCTTAGAAATTGTTCTAATTAGACACCCTTTTATTTCCTTTGAGTATGTTTGCACTTTTTTTTAATACCCCACTGTTGGACCTCGAGAGGAACTGACCAGCCACTGTGCCAGACAGGATGCTTCAACTCTATGGACCACTGATCTAATCCAGCCAGGCTCTTCTTATATCCTTAACATGCTATCTACAAGCAGGCTGGTGGTTACAAGTAAATAAAAAATGAGACAGGCCAGGCAGATTTGGACCACTGCCAATAGTAAAGTGATGTGCTGGTAAATCTAGTCTTCTTCAGGGAAATCCATGAAAACATGCCACATTCAATGGAGCTTGAGGATATCCTTTATGGAAATGACTCTCCTTAAAGTTCATAAATCCTTCTTAAGGTAATTTTCACTGTTGTTGATATATTTCATTGTGAGGGAAAAATTATAGGAATGCCACTACAAGTCAATGTGGGCAAGCAGTGATTACATGTTTTTGGTTAAGGCTGATAATCAAATCAAGGAATGCATAAACATTTTAAGCTACTGCACATATGACTACTGGATGGCTCCAAATTGCCTTTGCCATTTAGCATGATTACACAGATATATTATGAGTTATTTTCAAAACAGAAATAATTTAAATGTCATAGGCCAGCTCGGTCTCATAAGTCTTTAATGCTTGTGAAGCTAGATGTTGCTTGTGCCCGGGATTATTCCAGTGGCTTAAATCACTCACACAGATTATTGTTCAGATGCATAATCAAATGGTATACGCTTATGGGTTTATTGGGGTGTATTCACATTGATTTATTAAGGTTTCTGCAACATTTGATTCAAAAGATTAACTCAAAATGCATTGAAAATAAAAGAAAATAAATACGAGATGCTTGTTTTTGTGTCCGTGTATGAATTCACATTACATTGAACGACACAACAGTCTAATTCAGGCTTTTTCTGCTGAAGGAAAACATGAGGCCTTTTCCCAGAGCTTTGAGCAGTACATGTCTTTCCTGGAACAATATGACACCCCATATTATAGTTCAATTCACACATGCTCATCTGAATATTCAAAGGGTATAGCACCAACCAGTTTTCAAGTTAACATAAAATGAAAACAACTTACATACTAAAGGTTAGTGCAAAAAAACTGTGGATGCATAAACAGCCACAATGATAATAAATGAAATAAGTACTTTATTTCATGTTCAAGTCTGCAAGTATGTACACAAATGATTCAAAGTCTATGGAAGCTTTGGGAAACGTGTTGTCAGCCCTGTATAATACAAGGAACTCGCACCCATAAATCAGAACTCTCTGGATTTCCAGTATGAACATCCTAGTATAACTCTCTGTAGGCAAGAGACACACGTTCTGAGCCCTCACCCCCCACCCCAGAAAAACATCCATATTATACAAAGGATAAGAATAAAAAAGTTACCCCATGTTTTCTGATCCAAACAAGTCTTTAAGCAGCTTACAATTGCCTTCCCTGCCTCTCCCCACAACAGGCATCTTGTGAAGTAGTTGGGGCTGAGAAAGCTTTGAGGGAACTGTGACTGATCCAAGGTCACGTAGAGAAGTGGGGAATCAAACTCAGTTCTCCAGAATAGAGGCTGCATTCTTAACCACTTTACTAAGCTGGCTCTCAGGGGTGACTTATTCATTTTCAATACTAATCTCTCAGTTACGAAGAGAAGAGTTGGTTCTTATATGCCACTTTTTTCTACCAGAAGGAGTCTCAAAGCAGCTGACATTAGCCTTCCCTTTCCTCTCCCCACAACAGATACTCTGTGAGGTGGGTGAGGCTGAGAGAGCCCTGATATTACTACCCGGTCAAAACAGCTTCATCAGTGCTGTGGGGAGTCAAAGGTCATTCAGCCCGCTGCATGTGGAGAAGCAGAGAATTAAACTCAGTGCGCCGGATTAAATGTCCGTGCTCCTAACCACTACACCAAGATGGCTACTGTAATTTATTTATCATACTTCTAATGAGTAGGCTTGTGTGGCAGGGATAGGGTTGCCAGGTCCCATGGTCCAGGCAGGGGTCCCCTGGATTTAGAATGCACCCTCAACCCCTTTCCAGACCAGAAGAACACTGCAAATTAACTCGATGTGCTGATGTCACCTAGAAATGACATTGGCATGTTGGCAAGCAATGCTCTGGACTTTGGGCAAACCACTATGGTTAGTAGGTAATTGTACCACAGAGTTTTTGCCCAAGCATTGCCCTCCCAATGTCACTGATGTGTCAATGTCACTTCTAGATGATGTCAGCACATCACATTTATTTGTGGCACTCCTCCTCCCCCCTACCAGAGTGCATACTCTCCATCCCCCACCAGCAGCTACAAGGGACATAGCAACTCTAGCATAGACAGTGGGTTTAATTGTCACATGAACCACATTGTCTACCCATGGAAACCTTACCTCTAGTAGCCCTATTTAGATATGAAAAGGACTACACATGCTCACAGACATCATGTGCATACTTGCACTTGCACATCATATTGTTAACATCATACTTGCCAGGCTTAGCTTGAGCACAGACCAAGAGAACCACAAGGTTTCTGTGGGGCAAGGATCAAAGATACTTCCCCTTGAAGACTGGCTAAGAGGGAAGTGGGGGGAATGTGAATGCCTCTTTCTGTTAAAATTACCACAATGTGTTTCAACCTTCAAGGAGGGTGTCTTTAAAACAAAAAATTGGGAGAGCTCATCCTGTCTCAAAAGAGTCATGCATTTTATTCTGAAATCTCTGGGCTCCTTAACTGTATATGTGTAGAAACAGGCAGCAGTTTCTCACTTGGGGAGAAAAGGTAGTCTGCACATCCTCAGCAATCTATGCAGTAATACAGCAAACAGAATTGTGTCTTATTTGGTAAGGCATTCTTGTTTGACCCTATAAACTCAAAAGTTATTTCCTCTAAATTATTTCCTCTAAAGCATGTGAAAGAGAACCCAATATAAGCAACTTACCACCACAGATCTGGGCATTACTGGCTTGAAGACAGAGCAGAAATCCAGTAATCTTTTTTCATAGTATTTACAAATTGTAAATTCCTCATGTGGCTCAAGAATACAGGAGTCATTCTGTTGTACCTTTTGGAAGGACAAAAGGTGTCTTAAAGCAGATATATTCATTAAGCACAGGTCTGAATTCTCTGTGTAATGTTATTATTAACCTTTCATTCATTATAATCACTGAGTTTGATGTATTGTTTTGTTTAGTTATATGTGAACCACCCTGAGCCTTAGGGGAGGGTGGCATATAAATGCAATGGAGAGGGATAGATGGAGGAGAGGAGAAGGATAGATAGTCCAAAGAAAGAAGTGTGCATACAAAAATAGATTTAAGGAGCCCAAATAATACACCAAATAACAGAAATTAGGGAAGAGAATCTGAACATTGGATACAAAATGATTTATTTCACAGTTGGCCAATTTAATATTTAAGGGAAGCTTTTCTCTCTCTCCAGCATCCTAGGTCCATAGAAGTTACAAATCAAACTGACTAAATTAAGAAATAAAGTACACTTTGGTTTTGAACAGGAAAGAGAGAGAGTGTAGCAGAATCACAGCTGCAATTATATTATCCAGGATGTTGCGGGCCAGGCTTTCGTGAAACCCTAGTGTTTCTTGACAACCCTGGAAGGCTTTCATAAATGAATGTAATTTGTTAAACATGTATTGGGTGATATGACCATATACCATTTTATCAATCCACCCACCACTCCCAAAATGGTCAATGATGGGCCTGGAGGGGGTGGGAAGGGGAGGGGCTCTGGATTGGGCATATACACAGTTATGCTTCCCAACCATATTCTGCATGATTGCACCATTTTGGGGGTTTCTCAAAGTCTGATGACTGTTTCAGGGGTTTCTCAATGGTAAAAAGTTAGATAGGCTGCTGTAGACTGATCCTGCATGGGGGTTGAACTACATGACCTGAATGGCCCCTTCCTATTCTATGAGTCTATATACAATTTATCTATAACATGAATTAGCCCCCTTTCTACTTTACCAAAAACTCAAGGCAACTTACCGTATAGTATATTATAGCTAGATATAAAATACATAAAAACTAATCACTTTTTAGTAAGCTCCACAAAACTGTGTGAGTCATCAGAATAAACCCTAACTTGAATCTTATTGCTTTACACAAATCCACTAGATGGCCTTAGCAAGTCTGCCAGTTTTAATGCCAGTTTTAATATTGAGACGAAAACACTGACTTGTCACAATGCTGAGGTAAGGGTGTTTAAAAGCCAGACAGTATATTAATAATTACAGAGAAAATCCATGTGAAGCACTGTGAACACTTTGTTGCCATCCAATCACACCTGACTTACAGCAACCCTGTAAGGTTGTAAGGCGAGAAACCATCAGAGGTTGTTCTGCCACTGCCTGCCTCCTTGGTGCTCTCCCACCAAATACTAAGCAAGGCTGACCCCTGCTTAGTTTCAGAGATCTGATGAGCCTAGTTATTCAGGTCAGAGCATTATGAACACTCTATATGAAGGGCGAGTCTCATCACCAGTATTAACAGATGATACTTTTGAGCGTCTACCAAAAAAACAGAGCCACTGTAGTAACAGATAACGGAACACAGGCCAAATGCAGCTGTCGTGCAAAGAGTATCTGGCACCAGGTTGTAACCTCGTGCAAGAAAAAGTCTGCACGGTAGCTGCCTTTTGCCAGTATTCCACTGCTTCTGAGTGTCTGGCCCAGCCTAAATCCATTCACTTTGCGCGGAGCTGAAATGTTGGGCTCCAACTGCAGTGCCCCGGCATCTCGTGTCGCCCCCTTTTAATGCTGAGCCTTCATGGGCTTCCCGACTACAGAGCCCAGAGATGCTGACGGAAGCGCTGGGGGTCTCCCCCGGAAGAAGCACGGTTGTGACAGCCGTGCCACTCGGCCAGAAGGCCCGGCGAGTTCAGCGGGGCTTGCTCCCTGGCACCTGCCAGTCCTCCATCACTTCATCCCATTCCGGGAGGAAAACGGAAGCGCAGGCCGGACGCCCCCCGCCCCCCTCCCTTCTCTCCTTCCGCCTCGCCGGTACCTTCCCATTGGCCACCGCTTTGCACCGGAACCTGCGGTTGGCATCGGCCCGGCGCCGACTCAGCTCCTCCTCGCCGCGGAAGGTCCAGTGGCGCCTCTGAGTGCTGTTGTGATACATCCCGGCGGCTCCAGCCACGCCCGCTCGCCCGTCTCCCGCTCCCGCCACGAACCCACAAGCGCCCACCCGGACATGCGCTGTAGAGCCGAGGGCCGTCCTTCCGCTTAGACGGCCCCGAAGTCTCAAGGGTTAGGGGAATGCTAGTTTCCTCCGCTTCACACTTCCGGCGCCAGAGTGAAGGCGGCCGAGCGCCCCGCACGCAGCCCGCAGTGTTCTGCCTCGAAGGAACCCACGCACGGCTGCCCTGCAGTGAGGCGCGGAGGCCGGCACTGGTGTGCGGCGAGGTGGGCCTCGTAGCCCTCGGAGAGGAGCAAGGTGCCTTCGCGTCCAGGACGTGCGTGGGCTTGTGGCGCCTTCCAGACGAAGCGGTCCGCAGCACAACGGGGCGCGCGGCTAAGCCAAGCCCCTCGGTTGCAGGAGGCTTGGGCTGGAGCTGGGATTCCTCGGGCGGCCCTGATGTTGTGGCATTTCAGGCATTCCGCCACGGCCGTGCACGAAGGGCGGGGCTCAGCATGGGAAGTCGGTCGTGTGTGAGCCTGAAAAAGGGAATATTCAGCACCAGGATGCTAGAAAGGTTTTCCGAGCAACGAAGGGCAGCGGGTGTCCACCGCAGTCATAAGCGCCGCCACAGGTGACTAACCCCCGTGCTGGGGATCTTATCTGATGCAGGGGTGGCCCAACTGCGGCTCTCCAGAGGTCCATGGACCACAGTTCCCGTGAGCTCCGGCCAGCACGTGCTGGCAGGGGCTCATGGGAATTGTAGTCAATGGACTTTTGGGGAGCCACAGTTTGGCCACCCCTGTCCATATCTCGTCACTTTCAGCCCCCTCCAGTCTTCACAGGAGGTTGAAATAAACCACAGAATATGGTAAACAACAGTAGCCCTGGGGTATAAACTACTGCCTTCCATTTCAATCCCGTCTGAAGTCCACCTAGAAAAGCAATACCTCATTTTGCCAGGAAGGCCTTTAGGGATGGCAATGCAGTCTCGCCTTATAAAATAACTTAAACTCAAGCGAATCCAGTCTATTTAACACACCTCACAGAGCTCTGCCAGCCGAGATTAATAACATTTAATGTGCCTTTTGAAGAATAGTTTCAGATATCACATCTCAGTCTTCCTGGAGGCAAGGGGCTTATGGCTGTTCCACGAGACAGTTACCCACAGCCTGTCAACTTCTCTCTGACAACCCAGCTAGCTCCCAGTTGAATTCTAGATTAAGTTTAAGGTTTTGGTAATCACCTTCAAAGCCATATGCAGTCTAGGCCCAGTGTACCTGAGAGACAGCCTCCCTGCCTGTAACCCCAAAAGAGCCTTACGCTCCACCACCCCCACCTGGCTGTGGATCCCTGGCCCCAAAGAAGCATGTTGGACCTCAACAACGGCCAGAGCCTTCTCAGTCCTGGCCCCCACTGGGTGAAACAAGCTCCCTGAAGAAATCAGGGCCCTGCCTGAATTTCCACAATTCTGCAGGGCCTGCAAAAGGGAGCTCCTCCACCAGGCTTTTGCTTGAGGCCAACTCACCCCAAAACACCCACTGCTACAGCACCAAAATCTCCAGGTATTTCCCAACCCAGAGTTGGCAACACTTCTGGACCTCCTAACAATGCAAAGTACTTGAGGCAGCAGGGAGTTCCATGCTTCTCAGACATGTGGGAGTCTAATTCATATTATAACTATAGCAAGCATGGAGAAAGAGCTCTCTGCCTCTTGATTTTCCCAGACAAAATGGCTCTTGGGAGCTGCTTTTTGCTGCTTTGCATGGAGCCATCATAGGGCTGGAAGTGGCCTCCAGGCTCATCTCGTCCAACCCCCTGCAAAATGCAGGAACTCACAACTACCTGCCCACCCACAGTGACCCCATCATTGCACACAAAGATTCCAGTGGAGTGAATAGTGGCTACTAGCACAGTCCTGATCTGAATCACCCCTGAGTGCACCTGGAAATTCCTAGCACCTTTGAAGTCCAACATTCTTCTGGCAGCCACAAAGATTTGTAATGTGTGAATCTGATGAACTGAATCACTAAAGCTGCCTCTCAAAAAGAGTCCATGGACTGATTATAGCATAGGGTTGCATCTTAAACATGTGATACAGCCTGATACAGACTTAAAGATTCATAACATTAAACCAAACGTCAGCGTATGATTTCTGACTCTAAAAGCAGTGTTTTAATTCATTAGCATACATGTCATGTGCAGTATTGTAAAAAGCAGAAAGAATCCTGTTCTTAGAAGCAGCAGTAAAATGTACTTTAAAAATTGAACCAAACTATTGAAGAAGAAAAAAATAATTCAAATAAATAAAGTTTCAGTGTTCACTTTAATAGTACAGCTTTAATGTATGAATCAGAAAGATGCGCCACTGAAAATTAAACTGGAAACTGAAATGTGCTAGTTAATTATGAACGGCTGAATTGCTTGTTGTGCAAATTGTCCACAGGCAGGAGAATTAGAAATGCAGTGTTAATTTTACAAGTATTGTAATCTCATTTTCATAACTAGCTGTAAAAGTTATTAATCAATTGCTCTGGCCAATCATGTGTAAAAGTTCTTAGTCTATGAAGATGTTTTATTTTGCCATTAAGCATAGCATGTGCTGAAAATGTGGCCAGAATTATGAGAATAGTGGAACAGCAAAGCAAACTTGAAAGATAATGAAAATTATCCAATTACTTATGCCTTTAAAATGTGCTACCTGAGTAATTTCAGTATCTGACAGAGTATAAGAATTTGGCTAAGCTATTTCCTTTTTTTAAAAAAGCACAGGAATGTCTGCATTCCTGATTTAGTGTTTTGCATCTAAAGCAGAAGGGGAAGAAGTCATTGTCAACCCCACTCCAGAGAAAGGCACATTGTAGTGCTGGAGAGACTTGTGCCAACAGATTGTTTGTCCAGGGCAGCCTGCATTGCTGTTATTTGCATATCCACTGCTAATTAGTGAGAAAAATCAGTGCAAGCTTAGATTGGAATTCAGGTGACTTGTGTAGAATGGGCACAATGAATGAGCAAATTCTCCTCATACACACAAATACAATGTTTTCTCAAAATAATCCAGGGCTATTTGCTCATGTAAATAATTGTGATTGATACAAAATAACTCCCCATCTACATTGGTGGGGCCAGAAGGTCTCCCAGAATTACAACTGAACTCCAACCTCCAGAGATTAGTTCCCCGTAGAAAATGGCAGCTTTGGAGGGCAGACTTGCAATTCTATCACCTCCCCAAACTTCCCTCCCTAGAGGAACACAAGCTATTTTTTGTACCCTACTTTTTACTACCTGTTGGAGTTTCAAAGCAGCTTACAATCGCCTTCCCCTCCTCTCCCCACAACAGATAGCCTGTGAGGTAAGTAGGGCTGAGAGAGTTCTGAGAGAACTAGAACTGGGCCAAGATCACCCAGCTGGCTGCATGTGGAGGAATGGGGACTCAAACTCGGTTCTCCAGATTATAGGCTCCTGCTCTTAACCTGTACACCCAACTAGCTCTCTGGGCACCAACTCTAAATTTCCAGGAATTTCCCAAGGTAGTATTAGTACTCCTATGTACCTCAGTGCTGTTGATTTTGGCTGGCAGTAATTCTCTCCCCACTCTGATCTCCAGCAGAGAAAGGTCTTTCCCCTTTCCTGAACCTTTAAAATCAGAAATGCCATGGAATGAAGCTCAGACTTAATACATGCAGAGGGCCATATGCATTCAGTGTCTCTCCTTACATGACCCAGGCTTGCCAGCCTGTTGGGGCCTGGAGATCTCCCGAAATTACAGGTAATCTCCAGACTACAGAGATCAGTCCTCCTGAAGGAAAGGGCAGCTTTGCAGGATGGAGCATAGAGCATTAAGCTCAGTTGAGTCCTATCGTCTCCCCAAACTGCTCTCCCATCTTCTCCCCAAACTGCTCTCTGCATCATCCACCCCCAAATCTCCAAGAGTTGGGAAAAATCAAAAATCTCTGCCAAACACTTTGATCCTAGTACAAACCATTTTACAAAGTGTATAAATGTTTTCATGGAATTTTTCATTTTTGCTTCTGGTAATCAGGGGAAGGAGAATGATGTAATGAAATATCCTGAAAGCTTCCCTTGTGCCTCTCCGTTTCTGAGGTTAACCAAGTTTGTAGGATACCGAGGAAGCCATATAAAGAAAATCTTCTCAGAAGCGGGCTCAGTTTTATTTAATGGACTTACTTCCAGGAAAGCATTTTTAGAATTTGAGACTGAATAACATTCCTAATACCAAATTAAGTATTGGGCCAAAATTGCAAGAATGCATGGGGATCTAGGTGTTGTTGATGTTATACTGGAAATACAAGGTTCTATTGTCTGCTCTATGGCCAGCCTTTTGACTATGGAGGTAAACCTGAAATATATTTCAGGCTTTGAGTTATTGTGGAAGTGATTTCAGCTGGCCATACCCCTGACACACAAATAAAATTATACATTTTCATCAGCTATGGTTGATTTGTGTATGTGTGTGTATGCTGAATTTGCTCATATTAACATGGATACTATTTGTTATGATATTACTTGAACACCGCTTTGAAATCTGATGTAATTCTTTTTACTGGTTGTTTGGATGAGTCAGCAGCAAGTTTTAACAGTCTGAATTGTAAACATTCATTGGCTTCCAAGTAATGACTTCCTCAAGAGGCTAATCATCACTTTTACATCTAATAACTTCCCCTCTCTACTCTTGAGAAGGCGAGGGCATCTAAAGAACTTCCAAATCACTCCTACAAGGGTCTTTGCAGACAGTGAATGCCCCCCATTGTGTAAGCTGAAGGATCCTCAAAAACAACTAAGAGGCATGTACAAAAGGCCTGCAGCACTGAAGACAGGAGAGAAGGAACTATCTACTTCTAAAAAGCTACCAAATAGCAACATATGTAGGAGGAAAGGAGTAATAACCTCCCTACAAAAAGGAAATCTAAAGAAGTCAAAGCTGACAAATCAACAGAGTACAAGAATAAATCTAAGTAAAAGTTCAAGGAATTTAAGCCTATCACCTGTCCAGACTATTCAGACTTTAAGAGCAAAGAATAGCAGCCACAAAGAAAGCCAAATAGACTTAGATCTCTCCCTAAACACAAGTGAAGGGAGACCAGTAACTCCTGACTCAATGCCAGCTTTAGAATCCACCTTCTGTTCAGCAATGGAGGTGAGTCTGAGGAAACCAGACCCATTTAAAGGCCCGGAAATGGAAGAAAAAAATAAACCGAGGGGGTCAAGAGATGAACTTGAAGCAAATCCTCAAGGAAAGAGAATAGAAAGACCCATGGCCTCATCACAGCCAACAGATCACAGAGAAGATTTTGAGTTGGACTCACGAATAATTCTTAGTACTTTGCTGAGCCAAAGACAAAACAACCAACCCAATACTAAATCTCTGGCCCAGGAATTTTCAGAATTAGCAAATAAAACACCACACGTTGCATCCAGGGAACTTTATAAGATGATTGAAGAAAAGAAGCTGTTGTTAGATTCTTCACCTTCCACCTCATCCCATAATACGCCAAAGACTAATGCAAACGTGAAAGGAAAATCCCCACAAGCAAAATCTCTCCAGGAAGATCTTAAGACCCCAGAAGGGGAGGAGCCCACTCAGACCAACTCTGATCCTTCTCCCCAGTGGACGCAACCTGAAGAACCAGCGGCAAGAAATGATTGACTATTTGGAGACCATTCCCATCCTAGACTTCGGATAGCATCCTGGAACATCGCTGGATGGAAAAACAAATCCGGAGACTCTGATTTTGCAGAATTCTTAACCTCCTTTGATTGTATTCTCCTCCAGGAAACTTGGTTTCAAGAAAAAATTCATCTCAAGGGATTTACATCATTTAACTTACCAGCCTATAAAAATGAGCCCAAGGGACGTTTCAAAGCGGGCATTTCCACCTTGCTGAAGATTGACTCTGTTGCTAACCCTTCTATTTTAGGCTGCTGCCAAAATTTAGCTATGGCCATCCTATTGCACTGGAATAATTCCTCACTAATAATAATTAATGTTTACCTCCCTCCTGCCCAGAATTATTTGACTCTCAACCAAAACTGGGCCAAATTTTCTAATTTTATATTTTCAATATATAAGGACCACTCCTCAGCACAATTCATTATTTTAGGAGATTTTAATGCTCGAATTGGCACTAATAATAATGATATCTTTGCAAGGTTGGGGTTTGGGGAAGATGATGAGGACTTACTACCCTCCATTTGGCCTTTGAGGAACTCAAAGGACAGTGTCGTTAACGAGGCAGGGATCAAATTAACTGAATTCTGTATAGAGCACAATTTTCTGATATTAAACGGTCAAAGCAAGTTTCCCACATCTGCAGATTTCACATTCGAAAGGTCATTGAGGGAAGATTCCATCATATCCCATACCATGCGAGACTCTGTCCGTGTGGTTCTGGCTGCCCTGACTCTGTCTCACACATTTTGCTAGATTGCCCCTTATATGAGCAGTGTCGGGATGACAGCTTTGTTGCTTTGCTGGGAAACAAGCCTACTGTAAGTAAATCTATGACCTTGCAATTTCTGCTCTCTGACAAAGACCCAGAGATAACCATTTTAGTTGCCAGAGTTTTAACTAAGATGCTTTTATAATATGCTGCCTACTTTGTATTTTATCTCTTATAGTTTATTTAATCATTTTAAGATCTGTTTGGTCATGTAACCCCATTTTATTATTTTGTTGAAATTTTAAACCCTATTTTATATGTCTTATACATTTTATGCCAATAAAAGGTTACTGACTGACTGACTGACTGACTGAATTGTGAATGGAAGAAAATCTGAAGGTGTGTAACAATAACAAGGACCATTGACTCACTTCTTCCCAGTGTGAGCAACATGTGGCTCTTGTGTGTCTGAATGAAATGCCCCTGCTCTGAAATGCCCCTGCTTTGCCACTGCTCTGTAACAATGACACTTAAGTGTCTTTACCTTTGCAAGAAGATTGCATTAAATAGAGTATAACCCATAAACAGAAAGCTTTATTATGTTGTCTCTTTTTGTTACAGGCCACAGCCTTTTCTCCATTTCCCTTTCCACTTATTGCTACCACCATTACCCCAGTAGCCTTAAGGAGCTGCAGTTCTGAAGGTCACCCTACAGATATACCACATCAGCCTTTCTCAACTTTTTTACCCTTGGGAAACCCCCAAACCATTCTGTAGGCTTTAAGAAATCCCAGAAGTGATGTCCCTCCCTAGCACGCTCCCAAGAAGTCATATTTCATGAGAAGTGCCATCACCCAGAAACTCCTACCAGATCTGACACCACATGTTGTCCCCGTGCCCCCGTAACCAAAAATGGCCAAGTGGCTTACTCGGTGGACTGGGATAGGCCTCCATAACCTCCCCCCCCCCACTCCCAATGCTGGTCTGCTCTCTGGTGTGGCAGTCCTGGCCTTGGTGCTTGCTTGCCTGTCTGCCCCCTTTGCCAAGTTCCAGGTATTCTCTTGCATGTGGTTCGACTGGCACTGCAGTCTCATGGCTCAGATGGACTGGCTCAAGAGGGGCAGCCATGAGCCAGTGCTCTGTTTCTCTTGTCTTGCCGGGGAGTGGCCAGCCCCAGCCTGGAAGGAAAAGCAGGAATCAGGTTGAAGGGATGAGGATTTGGGTACCCTTTCTCTTGCATTGCAGGGTGCTTCCCCCATTTTGGGGGCAAAAGCCACACTGATGCCCCCCCTCCCATCCACCCCATGTATGCTGCCCCTGGTTCTCATTCCTTCCCCTCAATGAATGAAAGAAAAGTAGGGCCAGGCTTTGTGCACAAAAGTCATCAGGGCTCCTCGCATACAACTTCCCATGCCCACATGACTCTTAATTGCTTTAAAAAATGCAGGCTCACAACATGTTGCCTGGGCACACAATGAGGACAAGCACTTTGCCTGTCCATCCCTCCCCCTCCCACAGCCATGCCAGGAAGGGGCAGCTATAGTGCTTCCCCTTTAACTCCCCCAAGAGTGTCTAGAAGGGGCTGAGATTGCATCAAGAAGGCACAGCACAGTGCTCTGTCCTCACCCAAAGGTGGAGTAGCTGCAGTGCAAGAGGGGCTGGCCCCCCTCTCCCCCACACACACAAACCAGAAACAGCCCAGCAGCCTATTCTGCTGGACTGGGATCAGGGCTGGGACAGGCATCCATCACTTGGTTGCCTCCTACCACTTTCCCCCCATGCAGTTAAGATGAAAGTACTTACCTCTCTGGATTCCAGTCAGTATCTTGTGCGCCAAACCTTGTCCAGCGTGGATTTGCATGACTGGGTCCCTTCTCCTTTCCACCACCTCCAGGCCCGTCATTGGCCATTTTGGGAGAGGGGAGGGTCAACATAACCATATATGGGCATGTCTCCCAATTTAAAAATATTTAAAATATATACAAAATTAATACACACCCAGGTCCATCATGAGATGCCAGGGTTTCATAAATCCCCCTGTTGAGAAGGTTTCCATTATGTGGATAAAAATCAGAACACACAGAAAGCATCTAAAGTCATGAAAATACAACTGGAGACTTTGGTAGAAACCTCCTTTTGTTGCAGAAGTCAGCCACTCGGTTCATGCCTCTTGAAAAGAGGACTCCCTCCTCCAATGTATAAACTGCTGCTCTAGTAATGTCTTCCCACATCAAGCAGAGCTGCCCACTAACAATTGCATATATTATGGTTTTTGGATGCCTGCACAGTGAAGACTATGGTGTCTGTTTTTACAGCACGGTTTATGAACCATAAACAGGAACCAAGAAAGAGTCAGGAGTCATGTCAGAACTCTGCAAATGTCCCAAACCACTTGTATTTTGAGCGTGACAATAGCATAAGGTGACCAGATTTTAACATTGGTAAAGCGGGACACCATTGACCGGGGGGGGGGGGGGGGGTCTTGATTAAAAATTTGGTCTATATGGAGCAACAAAAAGTTTCATAGAACGCATAGAACACAAAAATAGTATTGTAATATATATATATATATATATATATATGAAATTATATATATATAATTTCAACATTACAATTTGCCTGGTACCCCCAGATGTCCCTCCAAAAGTGGGACAATCTGGTCATCTTACAATAGCAGAGATTGCAGGAATGGCAATATATATGGCTAAAACATCCTGCTTAAATTGAGTTCTGATGGAGGGGCAGACATGTACATGGGTCCCTTTCTCAGAGCTAGGGATGCTAGCCTCCAGGTGAAACCTGGGGATCCCCCTCTCCAAATTACAGCTCCTCCAGTCATCAGAGATCAATTTCCTTGGAGAAAATAGCTACTTTGGAGGGTAGACTCTATGGCATTGCACTCCCCAAATATCCCAGTCCTCCCCAGGCTCAGTCCCCAAATCTCCAGGAGCTTCCCGATCTTAATTTGAAAACCATACCCCATTATCCCCTGCCAGCGGCCAAGGTGGACCTGACCACCCCATTCAGAGCTTTAGTTTTTCACAGCTTGAATGGGAAGAAGGGAAGGGGTGAAAATGTAGTTGAGGGGTGCATTACAAAAATGGGATGGGGGGGGGGGGGTTGAACTTGGGAGCCACACTGCAGGACTAGGTAGAATCCCTAGATTTCCAATTATCTTTACATGAGGCCAACATTTGTGCTACTCCCCCCCCCCCCAGGTTTACCTCTTAATTCTATGCACTACAAGGAAAAGGCTTTGCAACAAGCAGCATTTTTCTTTTTCAAATTAAAGTTTTCACTTTAATATTCTGTCCCTAGCTTGAAAGTATTCCCCTAGTGCATATTAGGAATGAACAAATTACCCATTTTTCAGATTCAGAATAAAACACTTCAGCAAAAACCTGACCGGCTGTCTTATCAATAACTGTTTCCCAGCTCCTCCATCTGAAGAACGTTGCTATCCTGAAAAAAGCTCTGTTCATTTCCCCCCAGCCTTCTTTGCAACAAGATTCACATGTAATGGTGTCCTTGCTGGTGCTGTTGTTGTTGCCATGGTTATGTCCTCAGCTTGTTTTCTCATCAGGGTTCTCCCCCTGCACTCCCCGGCATAATGTATAACTAACATAAGATCGTTTTTGTTCAAGAGATTGTGGACAAAGACGAGGAATAACAGAATGGAAGATATTGTTAAGTGCTTTTCACTTCCCTGAGCAGTGAGAAGTCCAGGGCTGGTGCTACAAGATTTGCATTTCTTTTAGATGCCTACACAGTGAAGACTATGGTGTCTGTTGTTACAAATATTAATTAATAATATCTGGTAAAGAAGTAAGCAGATTGCAGACAGCAAAATTGCAGATTCTGCATCAGAATCCCAGATAGCATCAGTATGAACCTTTCCTATCCTGAGCTATTTCTAGTGCAACTATCTCCAGCTAAAACCTCTAATCCATATGTATTTCTGTAACCAAATTAAAATTGCCACCTCTTCTGGTTTTTCATTGCCCCTCCCATCCCCTGATGGATGTCATTCCCCAAGCAGGAGGGAAATTCTAAACAACTAAAACAACCATTAAAACCCTTTTCTTAGGTCCCTGATCAGTCAAGAAGAGCACTTATGCTAATCATAACCAAGTATATAACAACATTATGTGGCCTTGTCTATTTGAAGAATATATTAATTCCTGTTTATCATTTTAAATATTTACTTGCATTTCACAAATTACCATCATATTTTATGGACATTCTGAAGCCTTGAGCTCATAACAAAGACTGGAATCCTGAACTCTGGTTAGGAATTGTCAGGAATCAGGCTGAGGCCAGGCTGCAGAGTCCGAGATAAAGACACGCCTGAGATCCAACAGGCAGCTGAAATCCAAAGAGAGCTTTATTGAACAGAGTCTACAGGATGCTAAAGCGAGCCAAGATCTTCCTAAGCAAGATCTTCCTAAAATTGATAATAACAAAGAGCAATAGTCAGTACAGAACAGATATAGGGTCCTCTCCATAAGGGAGGGGCACTAAGGCATTTCGGCAGGAGAGTGAATGGGCACCAGAGATGTGAGGGTTCACAGGATTGCCAGATGGCCAGGAATCTAATCTATACAGTTACAACTTTGTTGAGACTAGGCCACTAATGTGAGATTGATAAAGCAATGGAAGAAAACTCCCGCTGGGAAAGAAGGGGAGTCTTGGAGCCTGAGGACAGATTTACAGGTTTACAACCCTCGACCTTGCCAACCTTCCAGAAATGAAACTAACGGGCATGAATCAAGGTTCATGACAGTAATTTGCTGGTTCCAGGTTCTAATCAATCAGAAAGCAGACCTATCATGGGCCTCTGATAAGGACCAATCACATGTCTTGGCAGGAGTCTCAAGCATGTTCCCTAGTTTTGCTTGTCTGTGTTCAATGTTTTCTGGTTCTAGTAAAGTGTTGGTTGTTTGGAGCTGAAGTGTCCATGTTTTCGCTAAACCCATGGATATAATAGATTTGCTGCAAGAGATATCATTACACAGGCTTGTGAGTTCCTGTTACTGATCCTTAAAAAATTATTCTAGCATGCTTTTACCTACTCAAGATTACAAGTGTTTGCTTCAGTGAACCTGGCTGCTTCACCACCATTCAGATTCTTCAACAACTATAAGGGCAAGCTAGATACAGTTCCCTCTGTGTGGCTGCCAGCTCTAGGTTGGGAAATTTCTGGAGATTTGAGGGCTGGAGACTGAGGAAGGTGGGATTTGAAGGGGGGATTTTGTGAAGCAGAATACTATAGAGTTCACATTCAAAAGCAGCCGTTTTTCCAGGGAAACTGTCATCTGGAGATCGGTTGGGATTCCAGAAGATCTTCAAGCACTACCGGAAGTTGACAACCCATATCTTTTCACCTGTTTTAATTCAAGCCTTTCACACCAAGAGAAGACCAGATGGCTGCATGGGAATTCTAATTCCAAAAATAATTTGGCCTTAATCAGACTGGAGGGAAGACAGCATATGCTGTTTAGGGCATGTTATAATCTAGAGACTCTTTATTTGTTACGGTGTTAATGAAAGAGTTTTACTTTAGTATTTGAAGTTAGAAGACAATACTATCTCATCTTTATAATACCATTGTTCCAAGGAGCTTTATAACACCATTGTTCCATGGTTCTTCCCTCCTGTGGATGACACTGAGCCAAAATGACTGTCTATAGTCACTCAGTGAGCTTCAGAGAGCCAGTATGGTGTAGTGGTTAGGAGTACGGACTTCTAATCTGGCGAGCCGGGTTCAATTCTGCACTCCCCCACATGTAACCAGCTGGATGACCTTGGGCTCGCCACAGCACTGATAAAGCTGTTATGACCGAGCAGTGATATCAGCGCTCTCTCAGCCTCGCCCACCCCACAGGGTGTCTGTTGTGAGGAGAGGAATGGGAAGGCCACTGTAAGCCGCTCTGAGCCTCTTTCGGTAGAGTAAAGCGGCATATAAAAACCAACTCTTCTTCTTCATATTGGTATGAACCCAGATTTACCAATCCTTGTCCATCCACTATACCACACTGCCACTATTTAATTGTTATGATTCTTTAGCTGTATGGATGTTTTGTTGTTGTTTTGCTGGGTTATATAGATTTCTGCTACTCTTTGTCCTAAATACTAAAGCAATCATATACTACTCCCCCCCCCCCCCAAAAAAAAAGCACTCCTGGAAGAGATAGCTGTTTTTGCTGCAGTCCTAAAAATGCTTTTCTGGGAATAAAATGGGACTTGCTTCTGAGTAGACCTCCCTAGGATTGACTTTTCAGTACACTTTGTGATGCTGTGATATGAAGCTGGATGTCTTGATTCCAAACCTTACTTATCAGTTTGATTAATCACTGAAAGGATGCAAAGAGAAGAGTGATGGGATAAATGCCTTCTTCTAGACTGCAATCCTATCCATATTTATTTGGGGAAAAGCTCCATGTAATACAGTGGCACTGACTTCTATAAAACATGCCAAGGATCACACTGGCCAAGCGTCACCGAGGTAAATCTCCCTAACAGGCCAAACACTGGATTTATGGAGGCTCTACTTTTTTCCTGACTGGGTTTAATCCGTCCCTTAATCATCTGTACCAAACATGGGCATTGATGTGCAACAGCTCTGACCAATACAGAGATGCAATGAGTTGTGACTGCACAACATGGTATGCATGCTTGTCAGGCAGCGTGAAAGTGCTCGTTCTCCTGCTCACCCATTGCAATGGCATAGAGTTTTTTCATGGAATGGCAAGCATCCAAATCATGTATACACCATACAATTCATTAAAGCATTCTAAATTCCAATAACAGTGTGTAAAATATGATGAGTCAAAGTCACATTGACAGAATGAGAAAAGCAAGGTTTTCTGAAGCATGATCAATAGGTGCTGTTGCTCTGGGTTTGGTGTAACGCAAGTATGGTGCATGAAAGAGAGTGTTAAATAAAACGTGGCCTATTCCTGAAGTGTGATCTTTCTCGGTTGGTATGAAGGACAGTCCTTGGGAGGAACTGGACCTCATTTGCCAATCTGAGAGCAGACTCTTCAGCCTTTGAGTTAGCACACATTCTGGGCCTTGGGATGGCTGTGGAGGTTAGAATAGTAATGCTGGCTTTACAACCCCTCTGTTCAATAGCTAGAGCAATGTGTTTCATAAAGGAGTTAGGGATCCTCATCCTGCTTCTTATTTACCCTAGTGGTCTTCAGATGGGAACCATGGTGAGAAGCAGGGTGTGTGTGTGTGTGTGTGTGTGGATCCTCTGCATATCAACTACAGCTGAACGTCTGTATTGCTTTCCCAGGAGGATAATTTGCAATCATCCTGACTTTGCTCTCCACATTCACCTTGGTCATTTGTGAAGCTGGGCTGCGAGGGATAGAGATAAATAATAAGATCGGGGGGGGGGGGGATAACTAGCAGATATTGACGTCCTATCAAATGAACCTGGGGAAGGGATGGCTGCATTACGAGGGGGTGAGAAGCATTAAGTGGCCCACCTGAGGATGCTAGCTACCTGAACAAGTCCATTGGCCTTTGAATTACTTGCTCTGAGCAACTACAGCAAATACACTGCTTCAGGTATGTTGTTCATTTGTTTCTTCCCAAACTTTTGTGGGTGCAATGAGGCCTGATACTATGTCTGGCCCAAGGTCACCCAGTGAGCTTCCATGACAGGACGTGTGGGGATTCAAACCACGGCCTCCCAGATACTAGTCTGAAGCTGATAACCGCTGCACCATATCAGCTCCCAGTAGATTCATTGACCAGTGGTTGAATCGGACTCCTTTGCCAATGAGCGCATTCTGTTCAACTAAGCTGCAACTCAACATAGGAAACTTTGGGTACTAGATAGGCTGAGATCTTCCCATGCTCCAGGCTGAAAGGGGAGAAAATGGTATTACCATATACTAGGCTCATTCCATTTCCACCAACATCCAAACCTCTGCATCAGTGTTCTTAATTCATGAATGTTTGCCTGTCATTCTGCGCAGGTTTTGGCTCCTCCAGAAGTAGCCCCAAAATAATTCCCACCTAACTGCACATTTTCTGGATCTACTTTCCCCATGATTTTCCCCCTTTGGCTATTGACTTGCATTTTGCAACTATGGAAGACCCAAAATCCAATTATTTTTCAGTCCACTTTTAGTGATGTCAGCATTGTGTTTATGCCCTGCCCATTTCCCCCTTCTTTATGCTCCAACATAACAAATAGATTAATTTCTTAAATCATCCTTCTGATTGCATTACGACACTGGTTATTTTTAAAATTATGACATTACTGTGCTTTAACGCAGGGGCAAAATAAGTGGTACAACTCAGGGCCATTCCGCACCGGGATCCATGTAGCAAATTGTTTGCTGAACGAAAAATCGCCATTTTAAATAGTGGAATTCGGCGTAACGCATACCTGCCTTTGTAGTGGAATCCAGTTGCGTTTCTATCGTTTCCCACAGGGTTCCGGTCTCTGCAAAAATTGCTAGCCAGGAAGCGCTATTGCTAAGCTGTGTCCCGCCCCTGGCCGTCAAGCAGCCAATGGGCGGCCGTTATCATGCTCCCAAACAGCCCCTTTCCCTTTAAGGAAGGTTTTTAAAAAAAAAACCACACACACACACACCTGTTGCAACGAATATGCATTGATTCGTTGCAACTGAGAGACCCATCCAGCTAGCAGGTGGTGTTTGAGCTGCCGTTTCATCGTTGCCACGCTCCTCCCGAGTGAAACCCCCCCCCCTCACGAGCGTGATTTTCGGCTGAAAACAGTGTGAAAAATAAAGTGAAAATAAACCAGCAAATGGGCCTCTGCGATGCTTGTGCTTGGTGACTTTAAACAGAGAGGCTGCAGCCAGGGAAGCCTCGCTGGGTAAACGAAGGCTCGCTGGTGCGTTGATCTCCGCTCGCTCGGAGAAAAAAAAATGGCGATCGCTTCGCCGGAAGATCAGAGGAGAGAGCCAGGGGGAGGGACTTTGCAGAAACCGCAACAATGGTAACGCACAGAACTTTCCCGCTAGTGTTGCAGATTGGTTGCAGGAGTGTAGCGCTTTCTGAAGGGTGAATCCACTTTTTGGGATTTCCCTGAAAGTGCTACAACGAAGCGCTTTTTGCAGATCGGTTTCAGGAGTGTTGCAGATTGTCAACGACATTGTGCATAATGGCAAAACTGTAGCGATTTCAATTAGTAACCATTGTGCTATTTTGGACGAATGCGGAACGGCCCTCAGTGTAGCTTTCTCCATGCCATTGCCCATCCTTCTATTGTTCTCCTTGTTCATAATGTGTACTGGTTCCTCTTTCCTTTCCTTTCCTTTCCTTTCCTTTCCTTTCCTTTCCTTTCCTTTCCTTTCCTTTCCCTTCTATTTTCTTCCATTAATTAATTTACATAAAATCCATACCTTTTTGTATGTATGTTTAGTCACCTCACTGTTTTGCTTGTTCATTCTCCCCCCTCCCCCCACTCTTCTCCAGTCTCTCTGTATGTTTCTTATGACAGTCCAGTCTTTGAAACATTTTATAATAATGGTAATTATGCATGTGCAGTGTTTCTAGTTAGCATTCATTTTTATCATTAAATGGATATAATAGTGCTGCTGTGTACTGATGCTATTTTGTTTAGGATATTTCAGAAATATTTGCTGGCCATTTTGTTATCTGGCTACAAAGGAGGCTCAGGGTACTTTTGAAATGAGGGCAACCATGACGTTCCCTATGATTTGGGAGTATGCATGGTCACTAAGCACAGAACAGAGAATTGCCATGTCACTTAAGGGCGTGTTGGGATTTGAACTTCCACCATTAATGAACTCTGTTGATTGTGGGTGGGGGAGTTTGAACAAAGGATTATCATTGGTGGAAGGGGAGGCAGAGCCATAGTAGCGAATGTGAGCACCCATTTTCACCCAGGTTCTGTTTGTTACACCTTGGCTTATGTGCAAGCCATAGTACAATGACTTCACATTTCAAGCCTGGTGGTGGAAGGGGGGGGGTGCCTTGACATGTGAGGGAAATGTTAGAGCTAGACCTTCTTTTTCTCTTGGGGGAGCGAAGGTGCAGGAGGCACTTGGTTTCTGCCTCAGGACCATTGATATTTTTGAGACAATTTCAAAGCAAATGCACTTGCTGGGGCACAAAAGACCAGCAACGGACTACCAGGCAAAGGCACTGTCCACCTAATGCTGGGAATTCTGATGGCAAATCACCTCTGAGCATTCCTCCTTTTGACATTCATTCCTTTTTTTACAGTGAAATGATGTAACATTACTAGACATGTGCAAAAAAAATTTTTAAGGAGGTTCCATCAGTGACAAAACAGATGATGAAATGGCTGACAAACCCCTTTTCAAAGAAAATGCAGAAAACATGTGGTAGATTGAGTTTGAACTGGGAAAAAGATACTCCAAAAGAAATGCTCTTTTGTGGATGGAGGGCCATAAAATCAGGGCATTTGATTTGCCAAAAAACAGCAGTAAAATTGTGGTGTGTAAATGATCTCGTAGAAGATGACCACCTACTTTACTTTCTTCTCCTGTGGATATATTTTTAATCCTAGCAAATGTATGACTCTTCTTATGTTTTTAACTTGGCTGGAGGTGGCATTGTGGGCTATTCTCAGCATTATAGCTGTGCATTGTGTATGGGAGTAGATTTGAAATGAGCTAAGGGATATCATCATGGCTCTCCCACAACTGATATGTGTTGACGGTTCATTCTGTTCATCTTAATGTGGGGCACTCTTTGGATCACACTGGGATTGTACGGTAGCTGTAGAATTGCTAGGGATTCTGATAGTGCGGCTATTGTAACATTGGGGGTAGGGTGTCTACTATTACTGTACTTTCTTTCTTGGAAAGTAGCCGAAAAGCTTTAACCGAACGGTGGCCATCTCTGCCAAACCATACAATTACCTGTAAGATTACCTTGTGATTGCCCAAAGACACCCAAGAAGTCCACATTCTACTTCTTGTTCGGAAAAAAAAGTGAGCAATTGCAGACAATATAAACACAAAATGATACCCAGCATTATCTTCATACTTGCATGAGGATTGTAAAAATAACAGTGACAACAGTGTAAAACAGTAGCAGCTAACATTGTAGTCTTCAAAATTAGTTCGACCCTCGATACAACAAGAAAAAATTATTGATGCAAATACAGATATATTGATTAGAAGAAATACTACTGAATGAACTAACCTTCATCTTCTGACTGTAGTGGGAGATGGGGCCTTCATGGATATCACCAATTATCAATGTCTGGGGAAAAAATGTATGCCATCTAAAAACCACTGACCTATGCAGTTTGTTTAGTTAGCAAGACAGAAAGCATTACAATTTCTGTAATTGGTTCTGATGAGTTTCTGAATATTTTGCTGACTAATATGTTTGTCTTCAGTTTTTGCATGAATTACTTTCAATGATATTTTCTTTCTGGGCAAGAACTAAATGAGGCTTTGCATCTCATTGCCGGCAGCTTAAACAATGTCCTACAATTAATATCAATAAATGTGAAGAACATATATAGTCAGCGGCACTAACTTTGTAGTTCCTAAATTTTGTTGCTTATCTGGTTATCTCAGTTGTCACTGAAGTGGTTTGAGGTAATTTTAATTTAAATACAGGATGCTGAAATATGAGAGCATGCCCTGCAGGTCCTCAAAGAGTGTGAGGCAGAGTTTGAAGAAGCTGTGGAGAGGGGTTTCCCAATGTTTTCTAGCCTGAATCAGAAAACATTCTGAAAAGGGGCTGTGTTTCTGAGATTAATGTAGTAGTTATTGCTTATTTTATTGTTAGTTCATCATATATATTTCCAAAACTCCTACATTCAACTGTAATCAGTATAAATGAATATCTCAAGTATTGGGGGGAACAATTAAGTTATCCCCAAGGAAAGTTGTCCATCGTTTCCCAGCATATTCCACCATTTCCCTTGACCTTTGCCCTTCCAGTATGAGCCCTTGTTTGTGAACACTGTGCCCTCCCGGGAACAATGCTGGTCTCATTCTTATTTTATGCTTTATTATAGAAACTACACAACAGCACCAACTCCTGTCATGAAATGAGAGAAAAACAAACAACTATTGTAGATCTCATTCTGATGGGTAAACTGGAGGGCTGTGGAATAGACAGGTGGGCAGGGAACTGGCTAGAGTCCCATACCCAAAAAGTCAATGGCATTTCATCGAATCGGAGGGAAGCACTTTAGGGGTTGCCACAGGGATTGGTCCTGGGCCAGGCACTTTTCACTAGCCATCTTCCAGCAATGGCTGGACAAACACTTTGGTCAGGGATGTTCTAGGCAGGGATGTTCTAGGCTTGTGTTGAGCAGGGTCCCTTCTTCACCCTTAAAACACACACGTGCATGCACACACACTGTATTCTCGTATCTATGCCTATCAACTTTCTCTTGCTACTACCCTGATTTATTTTTGTGCAATGTGTTTGCACACAAAGGTTTATACCTTGAATAAAATTTTATTGGTCTTAAAGGTGCCCCTGGACTCAGACTTTGTTCTGCTGCATCAGACCAACACAGCTACCCTCTTGAATCTATTTTAAAGATGTGAGTAGTGTTTTGGGGATTAAAAAGAAAAGAAAAAAAAAACTTCAGCAAGGCTATATCTTCTCGCAGTATCCTTACACAGTTCCATGCTGAAAACACTGAATCCCATTATATCAAATTAAGATACCCTGAAAATTACAGTAAATATCTAGTAGTTGCAACACTGTCTTTGATCTATAAGTGGCAGTATTTATTTGTTGTATCTGCTGGATTTTTCCCCGTGCCTCATATTTGTGAAATCCTACGTGTCAGAGTTTCATTTTCAATCATACAATATGCAAATAAGCTGTAGTTCCATGCAAGGGAGAACCACAGCTTGCAAAATAATTGCCAACATTTTTCAGCAATTCCATTCTTACACATGGAACAGTCTTTTGAGAAATTACGTCTATAAATAAATCCCCGCAATTGCTAGAAAGATATTCTACAACTACACTTTTTTTTTCTCATGAGGAAATATGTTAGCAACAAATTAAAATAGAAAAATGTTACTATTTTATAGACTGTATACTCCAATATATGTGGATGACTGAATCAACAGTTGAAAACTGACTTCTATTATGACACAGTGATGCTGAAAAGATGAAGTTATACTGAGGGAAACAGTTGGTCCAGCTAGGCCAGACAATCTACTTGGATTAGCGGTGGACAGGGGTATTTCCAGCCCTACTAATTGAGATGCTCTAAAGTGACCAACATCCTATATAATTAGGGCTACTACCTGCTTTTGATTTATTAATCTTACTAGCTTATTTTTCAACTAGAAGAAGAGTCGGTTCTTATATGCAGTTTTTCTCTACCTGCAAGAGTCTCAAAGCAGGTTACAGTTCCCTTCCTTTCCTCTCCCCACAACAGACACCCTATGAATTAGGTGAGGCTGAGAAAGCCCTGATATTGCTGCTTGGTCAGAACAGCTTTATCAGTGCTGTGGTTATCTCAAGGTCACCCAGCTGGCTGCATGTGGGGGAGTGCGGAATCAAACCCAGCTCGCCAGATTAGAAGTCCTGACCACTACACCAATTAATTTTAAGATTGACTGATTGAAAAAGTGGCTGAGACTGACTGTGGCCACTCGCTGATGCTTGTGGAGGGCTGGCTGGAAGTGGATGCAACTGCCCCAGCAGCTTGCTGGCCAGGCACACTGCTGGCACACAATGTGCAAGCCATTAGGGTGAGGCGGAACCCGTGGCACCTATAAAAGGCACCACATGCATGGGTCCCAGGATGCCATGGAGAGCAGCTTCCCTGTGTGTGTTAATGTGAATACAGCCTTGTTCTGTGTCTTGTGGGGTTGTTTCATGGTCAATAATTCATCACAGCTGGGGGTTTACATGGGATGGAGCTAGTTGGCAGGGAGTCCTGTGGGCAATCGGACTCCCTGGGGTTCGGGACTCCCTATGAGACAGTGTGCAAAAGAGTGCAGCTGAACCTGCTGGACAGCCAGGGGCTCATTTGCCAGGCTGCCATAGATAGCCAAATGAAGTTGGCATCTATTGGCTCCCCACGTAGGGCACTTCCAGTAGGGAAGATTTCAGAAGGCAAGGGGAATTGCTCTCCCATCTGGGAATGGTGGGGATGCCCAGGGCGCCTCTGGACTCAGGCTCCCTCTCCCATGCTGTGCCAACCCTCCTATGTGGAGGTAATAAAGCTGTGGCCTTGTTTATAACCAACATTGTTGTGTCACGTCTTATTCCAGCCTAAATGCCCTCCTGCAAGTCAATGAACAAAGCAATTGTTCTCAAGCAAGTAGCATGTATTTTACATGACATATACATACAGCCAAGCAGGCACTATTACAAGAGGCATTCCTGGTGACAGAATGGGCAAGAAAGCAATTCTCACCTGCAGTGTTCATTTAGAAAATTAATTTTGGAAATGCTTGTACCACCTTTCCAGAAACCTCCTGTATTTTCTAAGTAGTATTAATAAAAACAATACTTTAAAAATGCTGCCTGTTAATCAGGATCATAGTTTTGTTAATCAAAGAGTTTTTAAAGCAATCAAACTGATTAATTAATTGAACAATTTGTACTTTTGCTTGTAATTTTGGCTATATTGGTTCCTTTATGATATACATGAGTTCCACTGCAGAGAATCCTTGTACGATGTTCTGCTGCTTGAAAAGCACCTCAAAATCACTGTTTATTGAAGAGGGAGGGTGCCTCAGTTTACCCATTCCTTGAAACAAAGTGAGATCACAAGACTCAGTCAATCAACACTGAGAAGGGAAGTGAGACCACAAGCCTCAGCCAATCAACACTGAGACAGGTAGTGATATCACAAGCCTCAGTCAATCAAAACTGAAACAGAAAGTGAGACCATAAGCATTGGCCAATCAACAATGGGACAGGAAGTGAGACCACAAACCACTTTTTGAAGCTCCAAATACACCGAATCCTAAGCAGGTCTACTCAGAATGCCACTCAAGTCTATTCGATAGGGCTTACTTCCAGGAAAGTGTCCTTAGGATTGTGTTGTTAATGACCGATTATGCATGTGCTGGCAGCAGCAGAGCAGTGGGGCTAATCCCTGATTGTACATGACAATGACGCCATCCCGGCCACTTCCCAGCCCTGAGCCAGCGTCTTGGATGGCCCTTTCATGCCACGGTCACTGCCGTGTGGCGCAATAGGTTCTTCCATCTCTGATGTTGTGCATGTGTATGCACAACGTCAGAGCAGTCCACATGAGCTCGGGGATTCTGTCCCTCATGCATACCCAGGAAGTGGCAGAGCATGCCACCCTGCTGCAAGGATCCAGCAGCAGCCCAATGCAGCCGCTGCCATGCATAATCAGTTAATATATTGCAAAGATGATAGCTGTGATTTATTCTGTAATGTAGCATCTCTGGTTCTTTCCTGTTCCAGTTTATCCTCAGAACAATCCTGAGGGGTTTGCTTGGCTGAAAGATAATAAATGCAGGTAAGGTGATCTAATGTGCATTATGGGAATATGGGGATCTGAACCTGGGTCACTCCAGTCCTCCCCTGAAATTCTAACCACCTCACCATACTGTCTCTGCCTTAGTCTATGTCTTGAAAAAAATCCAAGAACCTTATCATATTATTCAAGAAAGGTTTATGAGAGTTTCATTCTGTGAACATTCAAATAGGTTCTATGATTGGGGTGGGGGGGGGGCTTAGATTTTACTTATTGCTTAATTTTACTGTTATGTGCATGCACATATATACTGAGCTGCATCTGCATTACAGTGTTTCACCCTCACTTACTATGAAGACATGCTTTAACAAATATCTAAATAAATAAATGCAAATAGTGACATTTTGAAAGACTATGATGTATTAACATAAAAGGCACTAGATAATCCAGAAAGAGAATTTCAAGCACTGGGCTTGGTTTTTCGAGAGGCTGAAGAACGAGCATCTTCTTGTGTCTCATCACACTGCTGCATACATGTAGGCCTTTTGCCAAATAATAATGTTGTGTGTGTCACTAAACTGCAGAGGGCTGCATTATCAGCGAGCAGATGTTGAGCTCATGCAAATGAGCGCGGCACTCCAGTCTTTCTTCTCCTCCCCTTTCTCCTCCTCCTATCACTCTCTGAAAAGAAGGGAGGAAGGAGGGGGAGAAATAACCCTCCTTTGTGTCTGGGCAGAAGAAGGTTTACCTTACTCCCAAATGATTCCAGTTGAAAGAGGGGTGTGCATGTGGATTGAATGACACCTTGTCTCCTGTTCCTGCCAAAAGAGAAATGTAGCTCTCCCTTAACCTTGCCTCCCCTCCAAAGCTCCGGGCTCTTTGTTTGTTTGTGTCAAGTTTTGTAGGCTGTTGCTGCCGACAGTCTAATCTCCTCGATTGGCATGTGTTTAACAATAATAACAGTGTGGCATGCACATCTTCCTTTCTGCCTTCCCAATTTGTAAAGCTTCCTTTTAGAGTTGCATGTCTCCCAAAGAAAGGACCATTAATCTAGCATTCACTCTTTCTTTTCCCTTTAAATATGGATTTAATATATAATTAATTTCTTCACAGGACATCACCCCTTCCATTTTTTAAAGTTAAGGATGGCATCTCTGTTAACGTACAGTTTAAGCTGGTATTCCCCCCCCAATCATTATTTCACCTACTAATGCTGCTTTACCCTACACTTCCGCCTTTGTTAATTTACATAAACATGCATAGGCAATGAATAATGCATAAGACTCACTTGAAATGCAGGGTTTCCAGCTTCGACAGTGCACTGGTATACACAACAATTTGATTGGCTCTGCTCTGTTTTCATTACTGGCAATTTCTTGGAACACAAAGGAGGTGGGGGGAAAGCTGACAAGAATGGACAGTATTTATTTTGTGAGAAATATTTGTTGCCTTTTCAAGGTAATTGTGTTGCAAAGTTTTTTTTTTTCCTTGTGATTGTTGTTCTTCATTTTTCCTCCCCTTGAAAGAATGCATTTAAAAGGTCTGCGATTGCTCTTTTGTACATTCAGTCAGTCAGATCTGGGCTTTTTTTTTTAAGGGGAAAAAAGCTTGCTCCTGGATTTGTTCCTTATTTGCATAAACGTGAGCGCAAGCTATAAATAAATAAAGAACCATCAGATTTCTTAAGGCCTCTCAATTAAACCGAAAGCAGCAGTGCGGTTCTAGGAAGAACTGGGAGAAATGATGAGTTTGCTCAACTTTCAGAATATAGGAAGTTGGGTGGGTGGCAAGTTTACAATTTTTTTTCTGGCACACATATTATGATAATCTTATTTTTATTGTGGTACATTAGAGCTCATGGGACAATGCTATAGCTGAATTCCGGAGGTGGTGGCAATGAATCAAAGCCATTGTGCATACAAATTGTCCTGGCTTGCTTTATTTGTGACATCTAATTTACAGCAAGCTGTCTAGTAGCTTTAATAAACCTGTTAGGCTTGCCAACCTCCAGTTGGGGGCTGGAGTTCTCCCAGAATGACAACTGATCTCCAGATGACAAGAGATCCCTTCCTGTGGAGTAAATGGCAGCTTTGGAGGGTGGCCTCTATATCTTATCACATTCCTACTGAGCTCCTTCCCCTCTCCAAACTCTGATCTCCCCCAAATCTCCAGGAATTTCCCAAACTGGGAATGGGCAATGCTAAAACCTCCACTGGCTGGCTAGATTGCAAAAATGGTATTGTGGAACCATCTTTGCAGAGGCTCATGAGTAGCTAACAAATGTGTTCATGTACACACAGAGACAAATCAATAATAGACAATTTAAATTATATTCTGGTTATGAGCCTTACTTATCCATGCATGGTGGCTCATTAGCAGAGGAAGAATGTTCTCGTAGAGAAGGCTTACGAACACCCGAGCCTAAGTCTGCCACATGTACAGCGGCTTCCTAACCAGAATTACATCCTTTAAGCCCATTGACATCAATGAACTATGTTTAGGATGGCATTGGCAGTGCTATATACATTTGATGGGGAGGAATGTTATGTGGCCACTCCTTCCAGTACAAAATGATGATGGTGATTCTCTGTCAGATGAATGTGTGAATTCTTTCTTGTCTAATTAGGGTTGCCAGGTCTCAGGGAGAATTTAACAGAAGAAAGAGAAAGCCCTCATTGCCAACCTCAAATAGGAAGTGATGCCATCATGTGGGAGCATCACCATGACATTCTGCTATTTGGGCAAAATCTCTATGGTAAAACTGGCTTATACCATAGGGTTTTTGCCTGAATACCAGAGCATCACCTGGACACTGATGATGTGATGAAGTCGGTGTCTGTGCAATGCTGATGATGGGCCTTTTCTCTCTCCTGGTGTCCTCTGGCCAGCTAGCTGATCAGTAGCTCAGGGGCAGGGGTGTCCGACAACCCTATGTCTGACTAATGTTTTATGAGTGAGAATAAGTTAGGCTCCTACCTAGAATATAATTTAAATATCAAAATAATTATACAAATAGTACAGATAATCTTACAATTAGAAAAGGTATACAAAAGGTGCACAATTAACAATCTTCTATTTTCTTTATACAGACTCAATGATAATGTGTAATACAAAGGAACAGTAACTCCCACTTTGTGGATGCTCCCAACAGGACCCAGGAGCTCAGCCTGTTTCGCAATAGCTTCTGCCGGGGAGTAAACAGCTGACTAAAGTTTTTCTTTTAATAGGAAGTGGATTATAATTTGTGTAGAAGAAGGAACACAAGTCCTTTGCTGGTTGTCAGAGCCAAAAACAGGTCATAAGAAGGCTTTACTCTCCAGCCAAAAAAGGTTTATACATGGGCTACCAAATAAGACGTCATGTCTCTCAAGTGCCATGCTGGCAGGGGGTCATGGGAACTGTAGTCCATGGACATCTGGAGAACCACCGTTTGGCCACCCCTGATTGTTAGCTACTCATGAGCCTCTGCAAAGATTGTTTTTTTAGTCTGATTCATGAAACTTCACAGACCAACTCACTTCTTTACAGGCTGGTCCTTGCAATTCAGACCACAAACTGTCAATGGCAAAGAAAAGCAGTAACATTGGAAGAAATCTGTGGAGTAAATAGTTTGAAATAATAGATCATTATTTCTCTACTTTTGTAATTCTATATTCTGCACTGTCACTTTTCTCATGGCTTATTAGACAGCCAATCCTAATGGACTGCATTGTTTTACAGTATGCAATTTGACTTAAGTATCAGTAAGAAAGGTGGACTTAAATGCATAAACCTCTGACAACCCATCCTTCCCAAATAACTTGATTTCAATTTTTAAAGATAAAAATAATGTCTGTATTGAAGTTCAATGAGAGCTTTGCTATTACTGGTATTTTAAACACCTTGTATTGTTCTCCTGCTAATTATACGTTGCATGCACACATGTGTGTAAGAGCACAAGCACTATTCAAACAAACACTTCAGGATGAAAGAAACTGGCACTTCCTAACTGTCCTTGTCATAATGGAGGAAAGAACACCTGAAGAGGAAATGTCGTAGGCAAGGAAAGCACCCCTCCTGGGTTTCCTGTCACTTCATTTCCATTGCAAATATCTTTCTCTCGAGCTGCTTTTTAAACATTGTCTGTTTCTAGCCCCTTTTATACCTTTATTGATTGTGTATGATTGGGTGAGACACTGTAGAGACACCATGACATAAGGGATGCCAGCCTCCAGGTGGGACCTGGGAATTCCCTGGAATTACAACTCATCTCCAGACTACAGAGATCAGCCCCCCCTGAAGAAAATGGATTCTTCGGAGAGCGGACTCTATGGCGCTATATGCCACTGAGGTCCGCATCCTCTGCAGTTCCTATTGTCAAGTCTCCAGGAGTTTCCCAACCTGGATCTGGCAACCTAACCCCCCATCCCCAGGTGATAGCTATGGGGAACTGGAAACCTGGCCATCGAACTTTACAGTTTAGTGGGGATCTGGCAGCTCCTCTTGACATTTAATTAAAATCCAGACAGGGTCTGTGCATGTGCAGCTGCATACAAACACGTAGGACTTGTCATGTAGCAGGAAACCCTGGTTTATCCATTGCACAGAGAAATCCCGTTGCTGAAGGAGTTGTATCTGCAAAGTCTCTCTTCCGTTGATTAGGTGTACACATGTGATTTGGACTGGGGCAAGGCCTCCCACAACAAACACACTCCCCCTTGTATATTTGTGTTCATTGTAGGGTAGGTCAGGGAAGGGCCTTCACACGACACATTTATGTGTACTGTATAAATAAATTGTGTGTGTATGTTCTTTTGGAGCATAAATATCATCTGACAACATGTGTAAGGCATTGCTACCATCAGTACCCTGTATTTCCTAGAGTTGCTTGCACCAGGTTGGAAAATTCTTGGAGATTTGGGGGTGGAGCCAGGAGAGGGTAGGGTTTGGGGAGGGGCGGAACTTCAGTGTGATATAATATCATAGAATCCACCTTCCAAAGTGGTCACTTTCTCCAGAAGAATTGATCTCTTTCTCAACTAGAAGAAATAGAGTTGGTTCTTATATGCTGCCTTTCTCTACCTCCAGCCACCACCTGGTGGTTAGCAACCCTATGATTTCCTGATTCCTTGCATGGCTATGGCTTTATGCAGGAGATTTTCTCCCCACATATTCAGTCTTTCTGTGAAGACAATTTAGACAGGCTGTCCACACTTCCTTAGTTAATAGGCAACATTAGAATAAGGTCTAAGCCTCTGTGTTGTTTGTTGGCCATTAACTGGCCACTGTGGGAACCAGGATGTTGGCAGGGCTCTTCTTAGGCTCCTGATAGCATTTCTAGTATATGATACTATTGAAAGCACTATATAAAAACTAAGCATCATCCTATAACATCAATGGGCCCCCCTGCACCCGCCCACGGAAACGTCATTGAGCAGAGATCATGCTAGAAATGGATGGGAGGGCAATCTGGCTGCTCGTCAGGGTTGATCCAGCTGGCTAGGCAGGTGTACCCTCCCTTCCTCATTATGCTGTCGGTGAAGGAGGATAACCATCCTGGATAGGACTGTACCATTCTTGGATCAAGGGCATACAACGCCTGCACTATCCTGCTAGAGCCTCCAAACAAGCTCAAGCTAGAAATAACTGATGTGAATTTATAGACTTATTGTCTTCTTCCTCAGCTCCTACCTTCTACAACTAAGGAGGCATCTATCTAATCATATGAGAAACCCAAGAGCTGCATCTCCACACACCCCCCCCCCCCGGGTATTACAGAGCACTTCTTGCAAGCACTGAGTTTGCCAGCCACTGCTATCTGAAGAGGAGGCTCATAACAAAGAACTGAGTAGAGATTTTACATATTTTCAAAACAAGCGGTTGGCAATGAAAGGAGTGAAATCAGAATTGGACCCCCCCCCCATTAAAGAAGTTGTGCTGTCACTCTGGGCTGCTGAAAATCTCTGCAGATATTTCTGACACTGCCGAGGAACATACAGTGGGATTCAGGTGGGGCAAATTCATCACCTGCTGTGGTTGTGGCCAATCGAATGCCAGAATTTCAGCATAGAGACAAATTACTGATGACTCTCTTGGGGGTGAGGAGGAAAGAAGGGAGAAATGCAAATCTGGAGTTTTCTGTATTCATGCTCCCTTGCCCTGGATTTCTTAAACAGGAGAAAGTCCCAGGGCCGTTCCGCACAAGGACCAATGTTGCCAATTGCTTTCACAAAGCAGAAACGCTATTTTAAATAGTGGAATCTCAGCATTCTGCATACCTTCATTTGTAGAGGAATCCAGTAGCATTTCATTCATTCCCCACAGGTTTTTGGTCTCGTAGGAATCGCTAAAAAGGAAGCAATTTTTTTCTGTGCTTGCTTCCGCCCCTGGCCATCAGTCACATGGAACAGCCAATGGGCGGTTGTTATCATGCTCCCGAAAAGCCCCTTTCCCTTTAAGCACAGTTTAAAAAAAAACACACACACGTTTCAACAAATATGCCTTGATTCTTCACAACGTAGAGACCCATCTAGCTGGCACGTGAGCTGGCGATTCATCGTTACCATGCTCCCCCAAGTGGGAAAAAAAATCCCCCCCCCGCACGGGCACGATTTTTGGTCGAAATTAAAGGGAACTGGAGAACAGGTTGCTGTGTTGTGCTTGGAGACTTAGGGGAGCTTTAAAGCAGTTCTGTGGAGGAACTGTAGCCGGAGAAGCCTCGCTGGTTCGCTGCTTTCCCCGCTCCGAGGGGGGGGGGGAAATGGCAATCGCTTCGCCGGAAGTTCAGAGGAGAAAGCCAGGGGGAGGGACTTTGTTGCAACCGCCACATTGAGAACGCACATGTCTTTTTCGCAAGTGTTGCAGGTTGTTGGCAAGAGTATAGCGATTTTCTGAGAGTGAATCCACTTTTCCCAATTCCCCGGAAATCACTACAACAAAGCGATTTTGGCGCTAATGTTGCAGGAGTGTTGCAGATTACTCACGATGTCATGCGGAACGTAGTTTTAGTGGCGAAAACAAAATGCAAGACTAGTGCTATATTAAAGTCATGCGGAATGGCCCCCAGTGTTGAGGAAGGCCCTGGAAAATGCCACTATCATCTAGTTAATGAATCACTAATTTGTTTTGCCATTCTCAAGCTCTTGAGAAAAAAAAAACCTGCTGATGCTTCCAGGCTCCTTCTTCTCTTCATCAGAAGTGGAATGCATTGATTATGAAGACCTTAATAGCATCATCCAAGCAGAAAGCTTAAAGATTATATGTTAAATCATGTCTCTGTATAGGTTGATCCTGTGCCTTTCCTATAGTTATATCTTATTCCCCACTTCTTTATCCAGGAATTGGAAAGGAAATATATTTTCTTTTCATTTTATCTCTTTGTTGCAGGTGTTGGGAACATATACAAACCATACTATTTCTTCTCTGAGTCAGACCCTGACAGGAGCTGTCATCTTGCTGGGGGACCAAAGAGCTTAAAACCTTTCAAAGAAAAAGAAGAAGAAAACAAAGCTATTAGTTTGCATTGCAGTACATCAGCTTAATTGCTGAAGTTGTCTTATGCCGAGTGGCTAACTTTTAAAATATTTTATTACTATAGTTTGTTGTTGTTGTTTGTGCCATTTCACGCATCACTCAATTAGACATTTGCAGGATCAGGATCAGTTCCGATTCAGATGGCATATCATGTTCAAGGAATAGGGAAAAGTGGGATCATATCCACTTCTACCTCTCTCAGTGTTTATCAGAGCCAGTGGATAGACTACTGATTGGGTACTAGAGTTCAAATTTTATTTTTTTGTACTTTTTAAATAAGTCCCACGAGGCCCTGATCTCACTTGTGAGAGTGTTCTGTCAGGCTGGTCCCAGGGCCAAAAAATCCCTGGCTCTGGGTGAGGCCAATTTAACTTCTCTGGGGTTGGGGATCTTGAACAGGTTTTGTGTACTTGACTTTAGATTTCTTTGTGGGGTGTAATAGAGAAGGTTGCCCCAAAGGCACAAAGGCTCCAGATGATTTAGGGTCTGAAAGGTATGAACCAGAACCTTGAAACTGATTCTTCACGTTTCCCAGCTCAGATATCTACAGCTAGAAAACTAACAGTACCATCTTAAGGGGAAATATAACATTCTAAGACCAGTGCCTTGTTTTAAACAATTTTACAAGTAATGCAGTTAATGTTATTTATATGTCTACTTTCCTCATTTATAACTGCCTTTCTTACTGAGACTCAGAGCTGATTTCATTAGAAAACAATGCCGTAAAAACCTATTCACCTTAAAAAATACACTCCA
Source organism: Paroedura picta (assembly GCF_049243985.1). Taxonomy (NCBI): domain Eukaryota; kingdom Metazoa; phylum Chordata; class Lepidosauria; order Squamata; family Gekkonidae; genus Paroedura; species Paroedura picta. Next base: position 39,134,081 of record NC_135375.1, read on the forward strand.
GAATAATTCAATTTCCCTTAAATTCTATTTGCATAAATGCTAGCCTACCTTTCCCCCCTATAATGGAACTCATAAATGCTAGCCTCCCCCTCCCCCCATCATCATGGAACTCAAGATGGTACATATAGGATTTTCAAGGTTCTCTCATCCAAATGCTAGCCATCCTTTGCCTCATGACCCTCTCAATGTGATTTTTGTTCCATTAGGGGAAATAGAAGTATCCATAGCCTCGCGTCTTAGGCAGCTGAGGGGGGTACGCAAGGGGAAAAGTTATAACGACTCTCCTGCATTAATCTCCCTTCTGGAAGTCATAATGATAATTACATTTTCTCCATCACTTTTCATTTCAGACCAGAGCCTATTTCTTTCTTTCTTTCTTTCTTTCTTTCTTTCTTTCTTTCTTTCTTTCTTTCTTTCTTTCTTTCTTTCTTTCTTTCTTTCTTTCTTTCTTTCTTTCTTTCTTTCTTTCTTTCTTTCTTTCTTTCTTTCTTCTGCCCTGTCCTGCGAACCAGCTCAGTGTGGTGCACTGCATATTGCACTGACAGATTAAACAGTTGACTAAAATAATTTTTTTAAATCTAAAATACAATCATAGAATCATATGGTTGGAAGGAACCTTCAGGGCCATCTAGTCCTACCCCCTGCAGATAAAATTTAATATAGCATCCAGTATCAAAAATAGAATAGCAGCATCAACTAGATTAATTTATCTTCAGTTCTTCCAGAACTAGATTATAGTCTGGGGGCATGATGTTTCTATTTCACTGACCCCTACAAGGAAGAGCTCCATCTTGCAGGCCCTGTGGAACTGCGCTAGTTCCGACAGGACCCACATATGCTCTGGGAACTCGTTCCATAGGGTGGGGGCCCGATGGAAAATGCCTTGGTCCTGGATAAAGTTACATAAGCCTCCTTGGGATCAGGGACCACCTGCTGGTTGGTATTAGTAGAGCAAAGCACTCTTGGGGAGGTTCCTTTATATATATATTTCTTACCTCCTTTACTGGATGTGATCAGCTTTGAAATTTCCTTCCATACTATTATGAGTCAATTTTCTCTGGCAATTTGATTCCTTCTATTCAACATCTCAGTTTTCATAGTAATTATGAGTTCAGTGCCTATTTTTCTTATATCTTTTAATATCTCTTAAAATAGTCGAGTGGATGATCAGTTGGTCAATGTTGTAATACTCAGCACATTTGGCATCCTGAAGCAGCAGCAGCAACAGCTGGTCAATTGTCATTGACCACTCTTTTTCCATAACTGAAACTGAATTATGATTAAGAGGGGGGGAAAAGAAATCAAAAAATTGTTCCGTACTGAACATTTACAACAGGACAAACTTCTATGAAGAAGAAGAAGAAGAAGAAGGAGTTGGTTCTTATATGCCACTTTTCTCTACCCGAAGGAGTCTCAAAGCGGTTTACAATCACCTTCCCTTTCCTCTGCCCACCACAGATGGGTGAGGCTTAGAGAGCGCTGATATCACTGCCCGGTCAGAAGAGTTTTATCAGTGCCGTGACGAGCCCAAGGTCACCCAGCTGGTTGCATGTGGGGGAGCGCAGAATCGAACCCGGCATGCCAGATTAGAAGTCGGCACTCCTAACCACTACACCAAACTGGCTCTCTGAACAGATGTAGGATGAATTAATATGATGGAATAATTAAATTCACAAGTGATAAAACAATTCATTTGTCTTCAGATTAAACAGAAATTCATATTCAGATAAATGGTATAGCCATGCGTAACTAACAATATACAAAAATGTTCATACCCAATATAGAGTAATACTTCCTCAGTAACTACATATCAGTACCACTTGTGCAGCTGAGATTTATATGCTATATTTTTGTCATCTGGACACAAGGACTCTCAGGACTTCAGCAACTTGCATCACACCATTAAACTGTTCTTGAATCAATCCCCACAGCAAATATATTTTCTGGAAAACTACTGTCCAATTATATGTTGGACACATCTACCTCATGGTACCAAAGTTATGGAATTTTCTCCCTGGAGAGATTTGGTTATCCTCTTCTATCACAGTTTTCAGCCACTGGTGAAAATTCATTTTTTGCCTGCTGATCTCATTGATCTTCCTTCCTGTTCATGTTTGTATATTTGTTTCAGTGGTTTGTATGTTTTTATTGTTTGACCCTAGGGACCCTACATTGGTGGGAAGGCATCCTTAAAAAGTTTAAAATCAATCAATAAGCACCACTTTATACTAGAAACACACTGACTATCATACAGATTTGTGTCCTTCCAGGTACCACCGAAAACACACTGAACAATCCATTGTATATGGTCAAGCACAACATTATAACCAGATTTGATTATTCATATGATTAGATATTGTTTTAAACTAGCTCTCCCTTTGCAACATCTTCCCCAAAACCCTTGGTATGTTATCTGAAGCTTTGAGTAGAAATACTTCTCCCTAGTAGGTGAATACTTCATGCATTTGAAAAAGTGAGTATCATTCATTAAATTGTATTCTGGAATAATTCTCTTTTTCTTTAAATGTACCAGTGGACTCCTGTTTTATTTTTCTGTCACTTATGAAAACACCACACAGAGCAACTGAGTGGAGTTCTGAGGGACAGAACTCCATGCGGTGATTTTCCTTCCCCAAACATACAACCCCCAATCCAGAATTATATATTGCTTTCTGTCAATATCTCATTATTTCCTGTGATGTCTCGCCAGTCCTTTGCAGAGTTCCTACCCTAGAACAGGAAATCACCTGCAAACCAAATTATAGATGTGTCTAGTTGCTGCAGCTTAATTTATTTAATTTACCTCATAGCTTTTTGAATTAAGGTTTCTGAATTGCAGAGGGGTGAGGGTTACCTGCAGTAAAACCAAAACTACTCCCATCAAGACATTTTCGTCACCATGAGCCATACAATGATTCAATGACAGAGTATACACTTTCCCTGCAGAAGATCCCTGCTTCATTTCTAGTTAGAGGAAACTTAGACAGTAGGGGTGGAAAACACCTTTCTGCCTATGACCTTGGAGAGCACCACTATACTAGATGGACTAATGGTCTGAGTGTGTAGAAGGCAGTCTCATGTGTTCTTTACGAGCAGAAGTATTGGGATTTGTGAGTCCCATGGTGAAATCTGGTAACAATTTATATGTAGCAGGCATCTTTCCAAGGCAACCAACAAGCAGCAAACTTACTTCATATCCCTGAAATTTCATTGGAGTGGTTTATGGGCCTAGTCCAAGGACAATCCAGAGGAAGTGGCTTGTAGACTGTAGCTGAAATATGATATGAAAACCCCAAAGGAAAAAAGAAGAGCTATTAATCACAGAAGGATTCACAAGGGGGCTGAAAACGAGAAACCAGAGAAAGTTCTTGCAAAGAGGTTTTATCTGTTCTGTTCTGTTCATATTTTTTTTGTTAAGTTTTGACTGTAACACGGAGTCAATTAATTGGATCGATCAATTTTTTATCAATTTAATTGTACCCCCAAATTAATCAGAGAAGTTTTTAAAATGCTATTTTTAATAGTCATATTTTTAAAAACCCTGCAGTTAGCAGGGGCTAGCTTAGAAAAGGAATTCCTATTTTGCTTAGGGAAATAATGGCATTTTTAAAAATCGTGCCTGTTGTACAACACTGACAAAAAAGGTTATTGACAACATTGTACAACATTGACAAAAAGGTCTTTTTATATGCACATATGTGCAGCTTGAATAGGTTTAAAATCACATGATGAGCTGACAACAAGTTCTTTAGGTGGGTGGTAACAGCACTAACATATGGTTGAATTATAGGAAACACAGATTCAGAGGGCACTGGAAGTAACCAAAGTCATACGAAGTATGTGTGTGTGTATGTGTGTGTGTGTGGGGGGGAGGATTTAACACTTCTCCTTTCACCATGGCTCCAATTTGCATGAAAGCCCCCACCAGCTGCTGTTTAGTATTTTTTTAAAGCTAGGGATCCATTACTGGTTCTTCTGGTGGCTTTGAAGCATGCAGTGGTACAAACACTCCTACGAAAGCCCAGTAGAGTTGAACAACTCTCCCGCTCCAGTCTCAAATTTACCTTTCTTGAGCAGCGTCTAGGCTGCTTCAGGGATTCCTTAATGAAGCAGATTATTTGGATCTGTTCCAGTCAGGTTGCGGGCCTGATTGTGGAAATAAAACAGCCTTGGTTACCTGGCGGATGACCTGTGCCAGAAGATCATATAATCATAGAATCATAGAGTTGGAAGGGGCCATACAGGCCGTCTAGTCCAACCCCCTGCTCAACGCAGGATCAGCCCTAAGCATCCTAAAGCATCCAAGAAAAGTGTGTATCCAACCTTTGCTTGAAGACTGCATCGGGGAAGGCAAGATGAATGGGGGAAGGCAACCTTTTAAGCAGCAGGCTTGAGCAGCCGCTTATTAACAAGGAATCCCCTGCTCAGAAACAACCTGGAGCTGTGCAGGGCAAGCTTTGCCTCAGGATGTTACTGGCTGTTATGGGCTGTGTGATAGCTTCCCCATTCTACCACTGCTTGCAGACAGGTTTACGCATCATCTAAAAGGCTAGGTAGAAACTCTGCTTCAAGGGGAGGTATCTAGACAAGTCGCCAATGACGGGAATTGGCTGGATAACCTGTCAATCCTCTGCTGCCTGCTCAGGTGCCTTTCCTTAAAGCAGCTCTACCAAGTATTTTAGGATGAAAGTGCAGCCATCTGCCGACACCGGGCTTGGCATTTTGGCATGAGACTCACCTGCCCTTTTGTGCAACTGAAAAGGAGTTCTTCTGTTTGAGAGAGGCCTTTGCCCTCTCCGGTGAAGCAGCTCTCTGTTCCTTCCCCTCATCCACCTTGGCTGTAAAATGTGCTGTGTACACCATTGATGACTTCCCCAACGTTGTCAGGCAAGCTTTCTTAGCAGAGTGAGATTCCAACCTGGCTTTCTTCGAGTAGGAGTGGAGATGGGCCAAAAAGTGAGGCAGAAAAGTTAGCCGATAGAATCATACCTAGACTACAGAAGGCTTGAAATGGCTTCTGGGAGCCATTTTCTGCTTTGACCTTGTACTGCTTGGTGTGATTAAGAGAGTTGCTTGTTCCTAATTTGGAGTGCTTGTATGCCAATAAAGGTCTGGTTCTGAATTTGGAATGCTGTTGATGAGCAGCTCTGAATTCTTAAACTTGCTTCCATCTTTCAGTCAGCTTTTCACAAAGAGACAGTCCTGTTTTATTTGCCTGTGTTGAATCATGAAAACTTTCTCAAGACCCCAAAAACTTTCTCAAGACTGGAGCCACGTGACTGATGGAAATCGGAAGACTGTTCCCCTGTAAAAGGAGTAGGTTGCTGGTTTACACTGATCTCCTTCAAGGGAAAATCCAATGTCCAGGTTGCTTCTTCTCTATAAGATTGTTGAATATCTAATAATAATAATAATAATAATAATAATAATAATAATAATAATAATAATAATAATATGTGTGGTCTACATGTGTATCGAATCATAGAATAATAGAGTTGGAAGGGACCTCTTGGGTCATCTAGTCCTACCCCCTGCACTATGCAGGACACCTCTCACAACCCTATCGCTCATCCACTGTAACCTGCCACCCTCTTGAACCTTCACAGAATCATTTGCTTTCCACCTATCCTATGTTTTCTCAGCATCTACGTCTTTGATGCTGAAAGTCTACTCTGCTGGTCTTTTGCAAGAAACCCCTAAAGTGACAAATCTTTTATGCATGTTGAATCATGAAATGCAGCTGGCCTTGGCAACCTTGTAACAATCACAAACACACTCAGTGGGATATAAAAATATTGTTCCCCCTTGAAAAATGCTAAATTTTGGTAATTAGTGGCAAAGATGGCAAAGGAAGACTTGGTAAACAGTAACGTTCCCTCAGGATCAGCCAGAACAGCCAGACCACCCACTCAAATTTCAAATCCTCTTTTTGGTGTCTCTATACACAGTGACTCCTTACACTACTGAAAAGAATGTTCACAGCTAAGAATTAAATAAATGTAATTAAAACCTGGGAAGTCCCAGCTCTGACTTACTCCATAGGTATAATTAAGTGGGCTGCTATTGATTAGAATTAGCTTGATGGCTTAACCCATGCCCATGAGAAAGTTCAAAAGGCATCCTCCAAATGCCTTAGTGGAAAGGCTCCAAGTCCCAAGACCTGAAGAAGAGAAGGGATGAGCATATATAAAGTCATGATATTTATTTATTTAGGAAACTTCTGTTTCCCTTTTTTATTTTAAAAAATGCATAAGATTGGTGACAGTAAAGAATGACAATAAGAATAAAAGAATGACAATAAAACCCTTTTTGTTGTTGTTGTTGTTGTTGTTGTTGTAAGGTGCGAAGTCGTGTCCGACCCATCGCGACCCCATGGACAATGATCCTCCAGACCTTCCTGTCCTCTACCATTCCCTGGAGTTCATTTAAGTTTGCACTGACTGCTTCAGTAACTCCATCCAGCCACCTCATTCTCTGTCGTCCCGTTCTTCTTTTGCCCTCAATCACTCCCAGCATTAGGCTCTTCTCCAGGGAGTCCTTCCTTCTCATGAGGTGGCCAAAGTATTTGAGCTACATCTTCAGGATCTGGCTTTCTAAGGAGCGGTCAGGGCTGATCTCCTCTAAGACTGACCGGTTTGTTCGCCTTGCAGTCCAAGGAACTCGTAAGAGTCTTTTCCAGTATCAGAGTTCAAAAGCCTCAATTCTTTGATGCTCGGCCTTCAAATCAAACATCGAGGTGGTGCCATACAAACCTGCTTGCTGATCTTGTGATGAGCAGGAGGTTGGCCTAGATGGCCTATATTGCCCCTTCCAACTTAATGATTCTAGCTGAAATCCAACTGAAATGTACTATGTGGCCCCAACTACTAAGATGAAATGGGTGGTCACAATGCTTCAGACACTTGGCCATTTTATGACCCTACATCCAGATTTCATATTGTTTGACTGATCCTGTTTGTACTCTGAATTTAGATTCTAATCATGCTTTATTTTTATGCTTATTTTTTTAAAGAAATACTACTCTTAAATTTTTACTATTTATAAATAATATTTATTCCTTTTATATTAATTTGTATGCTAGTTTATATTGCATATTGTTGACAGCTGATTAATATTTTATTTACCTCTGCTGTTACAGTCATGGGTAATGTTTGGATATTTTTACTTTAATTGTTATTTTGGGATTTATTGTTTGTTAATTCCTGGACTCAGAGTGTAGACTACAAATATTCCCACCCCAATAAATACAACACATCATTCCGTCAACATAATCTGTAAATACCTCAGTAGACAGAATTAGCATCATAAAAGAAATGGCAATAAAAACAGATCCTTCAGAACAAGTGTGCCTTTAAATTACACCAGAATGATTGAAGAGATAGTGCCAATCACATCTTGAGGCTGAGATGAGGATTTCTATTCTAAACCATCCAGACAATAATTTGTCAGCCTTATCCTACCACAGTGGAACACCCCCAGCTGGCTTTAGAACCTGTGTTACAGGACATACGATCATCTGGTTCTCCATTAGTGGCCAAGCCTATTCAAACATTTACTCCTCTATATGTCATTGATAGATCATTCCAGCCAAATTATAAAAGAATGAATTACAATATGGAACTATAAAGTCTCCTGTAGGAAATGCTCAGAAAGAGCATGTGGGTGTAATCTCTCCTAATGGTCAATTTAAGACAGAAACAGGGGGTTTTCAAAACTGTATCATTACTACCAATAAGTATCAAAACATATAAGAAAGATCACAACTACAGACACTTGTAGAAAATGCAAGGGCAAATCAGAAATAACAGGACATGCAATAACTGTTTCCCCTATTACATCCAATTCAGATTTTGTTTGCCAGGCACACACAAAAAAATTGCAAAAAACTTTAGTTCCAATTGAGTATGCATTATTGGCTAATCCTCCAGTGCTTGAAAATAATAACTAAAACTTGCATTCAGATAACCTTATCATAACAGTTAAAATAATAGATTTCAATAGAACAGACATAATTCTGGTGACAAAACCCCAAAATCACCTAACAGAAGTTATACTACCTTGCACACATACATTGAAAAATCTGAAAATAATAAAAATATGTAATCTAATTTTGGAAATGTATGTCTCAAAATTCAAGATAATTCATATAGCATCCCTTTTAATGTCAGTTATGGAAGTTGTTCCAAGTACTCTGAAGCAAAACTTAAAAAGAATACATCCTATTAAATACAATGGAAAAAGCTGTCATTCTCCAGGCTTGGCATACAACTAGGACATTTCTAAATGATTGACACTCCTTACAGAAAGAGGCTTAGGATATTGTATTCCTGCCTGAGTAAGCACCAGCACTTCTGAGAAGAAATACAATAGTAATTATTACTATTGCTATTTGTACTTTTCTTACTATACAGTGCCAGAAGTAAAAATGCCATAATTTACACTTAATATAAAAAGAGACAGATCTCTGCCCTGCCATGTTTACAATCAAACTGTATAATCCTAATCCAAGTTACATACTTCTGTGTGCATTTAAATCAGTGGATTTAGAATTCCTCCATGCATGGAACAAATGCAAATGACACAACTGGCTTATATCCCAAAATCAAGATGATTTCCCCCCTGAAATCTTGTAATGAAAAGATTTGCTGACTCTTGCCAGGAAGCTTGTTGCAAATGGACTGGGCCACAGTTGAGAATACTTGGGGCCATTCCACACGGTGTTAATGTTGCTGAAGTCTTACCATTGTGTAATGCTATTTTTTTAACATTACACACGACGTCGTACACAATCTGCAGCACTCCTGCAACACTCTTGCAAAAATCGCTTTATTGTAGTGCTTAAAAAACTGCTAAACTCTTGAGAACAACCTGCAACACATACAAAAAAGACCCTCCCTAAGCTCTCATACCCAAGCTTCCGGTGTCACGATTGCCCTTTTTTTCCCCTTAAACCGGCAAAAGCAACAAATAAGCGATGCTTGTTCGGCTGAAATCCCTCCACAAGCAATTGTCAGTAAAGTTTCCAAGCATGATACAGCCCCTTGTTCGACACTGCCCGTAATTTTGGCCAGAAATTGCACCTGGGGGGGGATTTTTTTTTTAACTAAGAGCATGTAAACGATTAAGTGCCAGCTCCTACACCAGTGAAAAAGGTATTTCTGATATATTGAATGAATAAATAGGCATTGCTACAGGTGTTTTCGGGTTTTTAAAAAACAGTTTTTAAAGGGAAGCACGAACACAACAGTTAATTGGCTGTTCTGTTTGATTGACGGGCAGGGGCGGAAGGAAGCATGGAACAATATCGTCTCCTTTGTTGCAATTTCGGCGAGACCGGAAACTTGTGCGTTAGAAGAACAGTGCTAGTGGAAGAGCCTTTTTCTCAAGATAAAAAGCTGTGTGCGTTACCAAGAACTGCCGCTTTTGATTGCAGCGCTTTTCAATAGCACTCAGATTTAGCGACATTGCCCATTTTGCGGAATGGCCCGTGTGAGTGGTAGTGAGAGTTTACCACCAGAGTTCCCTCTAAGGTGCCATAACACCATTCGAAACTGGCATATTAAGAGTTGAGGCAAGGTCCTGCCTTAGATCCCTCTATTTTTGGCTCAAAATAAACCTCAGAGCCCAAGGTCTTCTTCCTCTGGTTCTTCAAGATCCTTTAAAATCTGGTTGGCTTAAAGCCATCGAGACTAAATTCGCATGCCCGGGCTTTTCTCTGGGTATAGATCAGGCTAAGCAAGTCTGAGGCAAAAAATCTGAGGCAAAAAATAGAAGACACTGAAGAGACAAATGGACATAGCAAAGATTCCTCTCATCGCCATCTATGAAGTACACATTAAAACCAGATGCCCATCTCTCTTCAATTGATATCAATAAATGCAGAAAACATTTGCACTAGCAAGATGCTCGGCCATGCCTACAGCATTTCTGGAGGGCAGATATAAAAGAATTCAAATCTCAGAGAGATTGTGCACCTGCTCATTAAGAGAGGTGGAAACAATGGAACACATCTTCTATCACTGCCCTTTGTAGTAATTAAGCAGCAAGCTTTATCCAGCCACTTCTGGTCAGGAAGCCATACCCAACAAAAGCAGATTGGTCCAAAGAATTATTCAAGGACTAGTTTCAAAGCCCATTTATAAAAATGGGCTTTGAAAGGGGATAAGGGGGAAGGGGAAGGGACACGCTCCTACACACCCATCCACCCCCCCTCTCCCCCCCCCAAAATGCGACCCACGCTCCCCCCTCCAAAGCTGAGATGGAACCCCAGCCCCACTCATCGGCTTCACAACGCTCCTGTCCATTAATGGCACGGCCCTGGCACTGGGGTTGCCAGAAGCCTGGGGTGGCCTGCAGAGGCAGCCGCCCACGCGGGCTTCTGGTGGGGTCAGCCATTTCCTTGCCGCATCCAGCCTGTGCCACCACTGTCTGTTGGCCGGCCACAGGCCGGGGGGACGTGCAGAAGTGGCCAGAGGTTTCTGCTGGGCCCTGGCCCAGGCTGGCCGTGTCATCGACGCTTCTGGCGGGCCCAGGGACAGCCCTGGCGTGTCGATGACATGGCCGGGCTGCCCCAGGCAAGCCTGCCCCAGATCCCAGCAGAAGGCTCCGGGCGGTGGTGGCGGGTGTTGCAGCCTTCTGCCAGGGCCAGCCTCACCGCATTCAGGAGGCAGCAAGGCTGCCCCAGGGCCTGGCAGAAGGCTCCGGGGGGGCACGGCGTTAGTGACCCGGGGCGTGAAAGGAGAAGGGACGCCGCATCTTCGACATGGCACCCCTTCACCTTTCCTGAGGGCGAGGGAAAGCCGGCTGCAGGACTGACCGCTGGGGAAGGCTTCTTCCTCTGAGCGGTGAGGCCGGGCCAACCAGCCAATGGGGGCCACGGTTTGCACAGCTCCCAATTGGCTTCTTGGCCCTTGAGTGACACTCGGAAGGCTTCGCAGCTCCTGATTGGGCCCTCAGAGTTTTTTATCACGGACAGAGCCCTATCTCCTCCCCTTTAGCTCTTACTGCTTTATTTTATCCGCTCCACAGGAGTGGTTAAAGATGAAAAGCCCCAAGCTTCATTCCAGATAACGAAATTCTGAACCCATGTGATTCAAGCCCGCCAGAAAGATGAAGACTTCCAACCATCATCACCATGGCCTTCTAGCTAATTCTTGCTGAAATTTTAAATTTTTAATATTATTTTAAAGTTTTAAAGTGTTATCTGCATTCTGGTCTGTGACTGTATAAATAAACTTGACTTGAGACACATGAAACAGAACAAAGCATATAAAGATGCATGACAGAATGAACCATTCTGACAAATTCATAATAGGATTTGTAGTGTGCAACTGTGTCCGGTTGGGGCTTCTTCAGGATCTATGAAATCAGCTACCCTTCTGTATTACCATTGCATCAACCCTCATGCCACAGCCCTTGAATGTCTGAATATGGGAATTAGCAGGTAGGTAGATGTGTATATGTGCATGTAAAATCTTATTTGGTCTTTCTTTCTTTCTTTCTTTCTTTCTTTCTTTCTTTCTTTCTTTCTTTCTTTCTTTCTTTCTTTCTTTCTTTCTTTCTTTCTTTCTTTCTTTCTTTCTTTCTTTCTTTCTTTCTTTCTTTCTTTCTTTCTTTCTAGGGTAGTTTACATCAAAGTTTAAAACAATCCCACAGTATAAGAAAACAACCTCACAGGACTCACCAACCCCCAACTCACCCACCTTCCTTTCTCCCCTCCTGTTTGCTCGATGGACCATCAGTTCTATGCCATGGGAAGGGTGTTCAAAGATGTTCAGAAAGCTTCAAAGATCTTCAGAAGAGCAGATGTTGCTTGTCCCAGCCTCAACCAAATGCTTGGTGGAAGAGCTCTGTCTTACAGGCCCTGTGGAATGATGAACTCTGCAGTGCTAAAAGTTGTAAGGGCATAAAGGAACTGGGGGGTGAGGTGGGGGGAGAGACAAATATCCTAAGGGGGAATTCACTGGAGAATTCTGAATGACAAGGCCAAATCAAACCGTGGTCTATATTAGAAGCTTGTGATTGCTTAACATTCCCAGGAGGGAGATCTCCAATCTTTTTTCCTCTTCTTGGGACATTCTTTTATGAATTGTTCAAATGCAGTTTAAATATCATAATCTGACATTTTAATTCTTTCAAGATTCATTCAGAGTCTATTTTTTTGGCATTTCAAGTGGGAAACTGAGCACACCTCAGAGAAAAAGCTAAGGAATTTCACCCACCAACCCCCCTTCAGGTAAATAATGGAAGATGTTTTCCCACTGTCTTTCAGAACTACTAATTGCTGGATGCGGGATTAATTAACTGGAAAGCTCAGTTGATGGGAGGACATCATTGTACTATAAATGGATGCCATCAGAATCAGTATTTGGCAGAAATGGGTTCTTTTGGGAAATAGAAAAGTGATCAGAAATGTATACTGTGCTAGAAACACTGGACCAATGGGAGGTAAGGACAGCACTTGAGGCTTGAGACCAAAACAGACCTAGATATTGTGGATCCTGATAATAGAGCAGACCTATATAGTGCAGAAGTATACAGACCTCATGAAAAAGAACAACTAAATTTGAGGCCAATGTCACCTTTAAGACCAACGGAGATTTGTTCAAGGCAAGAACTTTCGTCCGCATGAACACTTCCTCACACCTGAATCGTCACACCTGAGGAAGTGTACATGCACACAAAAGCTCATGCCTTGACTAAATCTTTGTTGATCTTAAAGTTGCCATTGGACTCAAATTTTGTTGTGCTACTTCAGACGAACACGGCTACACACTTGAATTCACGAAAAAGTAATAAGGGAAAAATTAAGAAAGGGTCTCATTTACGTTATCCATCCATCAATTATTCCTTAGATATTTGAACTCCACTGCCCCTTTAGCATGCTCAGGGTGACAATTCTAAGGTCATTTCATTTGATCCTGACTGCCTTGTGAGGCAGGATATGCTGAATGATTTTCCTAGGGCTACTAATTTAGTTTTTCCTACTGCCACCCAACACTGTAACTCTGCTACTACACTGGCACTGCTGTCCTCTACACAGTCACTCCACCATAAGCCCATTGGTTTCAAAGGATTTAGCCTTGAGTAACTTTGCATAGATTGTAGTGCAAATCAGCAAAATGTGTATGTATGGGGAATGACCCTGAGTCTGATACAGAACATTCAATGTTGTCCATAATGGGCACAATCCACCGAGCACAGCAGCTGCACAACCCATAGAAATCCACTGAAATGAATACAGCATGGCTGCATTCCTTTACTGGATCAGGTTCATGTTCTCTTCCCTCACACACCTATACCAGGTGTCCCCTGACTCAGGCTTCCTGAGAAAATTAGAAATAAAGCCAATGATCCTACTGAAAAACACCAGCAGCCTGTTAACAGAGGAATAATATTACCAGGATGTGTAAATCTACACTTCAAAATTCATTATTAACTTTAATCAGACTTACTCAGGCTCATGACTCTAATGACTCCAGTGACCTTTAAAAAAATGTCAGGCATGTTTGCCAGGTAGATTTTCTGTATTTGAAACATATGCAATTATCATAAAAGTTATGAAGATAGTAGATATTCCTTTTTCAGATTCTGGAGAGGATTGCTCTTTTAGGTCCTTGTCTCCAGTAACAATAGCAAAGGGTCTCTGCTCATTTATTCCCATTCCCTCCTGACAGAGCTATTCTACAATGTTGCTAGAGTTAACAATAATTCTTTAGATGAGTTGTTTATGCATAGCTTTTGCATATGCAAGGTTTGCAAACGTGGAAGACTGTTGTATTTGATCAGACTTGCTGATCTAAATCCAGAATCCTGTCTCATCTGTATGGTGTAGAGGTTAAGAGTGGTAGATGCTAATCTGGAGAGCCCTGTTTGATTCCCAACTAATCTGCATGCAGCAGGTGCCTGGGTGATCTTGGGCTAGTCATAGTTGTCCTAGAGCTGTTTTCACAGAGCAGTTCTCTTAGAGCTCTCTCAGCCCCACCTACCTTATAGGGTGTCTGTTGTGGGGAGAGGAAGGGAAAGGTGTTTGTAAGCTTTTTGGGAATCCTTTGGATAGTGAAAAGTGAGGTATAACCCTTCCCAGCTCTTCTTCACTCTTCTTCTGTTACCTAATCTGAAAATGTATTTTCTGTACCATGTTTTATATCACCTTTCCTCACAAGATCTTGAGGTGGTGTACATGGTTTTGCACTCCCCATTTTATCCCTAGTAGCAACTCTGTGCTGAGAGTAGCCTGAGAATGAATGACTTGTCAGGCTACAAGTGGCATAAACCAATATGGCTGCCAGATCCAGGCTGAGAAACTCATGGAGGAGGACAGTCCTCAGTGGCATAAACCTCATAACTGATGCTCCAAAGCATCAGTTTCCCCCCGGAAAATTTCAGGTGCCACCTGGAGGCTGGCAACCGTGTATATTTAGGAGAAATTAGCAGCATATCATTAAAAAAAATTTAAGAATTAAATCTCAGCCACATCCTTGTTGAGAATATATTCTACTTAAAGGGATCAAGGAGCACTTCTGTGATCCTCCATCTGTAGTGTGAAATGGCACCATCCATTCTACCATTTTACATCTCTGTGAGCCATTCCTATTTCATTCTGCTGCAAATGTTACAGCCATTCCCTGTGAGAAGAGACTGAGTAAACATGAATGGAGGCAATTATACCACATCAAACTCTAACAACTGAAATTTAGCATGACCAAGTAATGGAGGTATTGGATTGCTTCCCTCCCCCCTCCACACACACCTATTTTTAAGACAGATTTGTTTAACAGAATCAAAGAGTGGTAGCCCAAGTGACCTTTGGGTGGGCACAGAACTATAAAACTCCAAGGACAAAACCAGTATAACACTCAAGTTCTAGAATCAATTCAAGGCAATATATATCTCACTGAAAAGTGTGTGGAGGGTTGCCTGTGGTACCATTAAAACAATTCCACCACTCTAGGGTACCATCTAGCTTTCTGTTGAAGCCCTTTGTTTTGATCCTCATGGGCTTCCGTAGGACGTAAGCGCTACTCATTATGTGTGGCTTAGACCTTTTTTGCACACTTTGAAATACTTCTTTGTTCTATATGATTAAAGTTGGTGACCTGCTGAAATCACAGTGCCAAGAGAGATGCATTTTTGATCAAGCTGTATACATAGGCAAAGGGGTGAGGGGAGGAAGGGTTTAGGAAAGGTAGCTTATAATAAAAGCATAAAAACAATATTTTCAATTCAAGCTGGACTTGTTGGTTTTGGAACAGGCAGCTTCTCCCAGAAGTTATTAAAACTATTGCTCTCCTGAGGAGTGGCTGAGGTAGCACCGTAGATGCAGTGCAAATTGGCTCTAGCAACTTGTCATTCCAACAGTGACACTGGGAATCTTGCTTTAAAAATATGCTATCAAGGATAATCTATGCTGCTGACTGTATGCAGGACCATAGGTGCACACTTTGGGAGTAATTCTTAGGTTATAAAATTGGCAAACATTTCTGCTTTGCAGAGTCAATATTTCTTTATGCTCAGTGCTTAGTAAAATTTGCAGTCTGATCAGGATGCAATTACTTTTTGTATGTATTTTATTGGCATTTATTTATCTCTCACCACTTTTGGATCAGAGTTTCTGATAGGGATCTAGCTGTGCTCTCAAGGACAAAGTAGGAAAAATGTTCAGAGCAAATATGTTGGTCCCATTTCTTTGTCTGACTTCTTCATCTCACGGATTTGGGAAAGCTCCATTTGATTCATGGTACAGTAAACAAAGAAATGTTTAAAAAAAAAACACTCATCTTGATGGACCAATGGTTTGATTCAGAATAAGGAGCAATGAAGAACAAGCCGATGATGGCGTAAAGAACTTCTTTTTATTAGCAGATACAGATGAAGTCCAAGTCAAAACGAGCTCCAGTATAATGCCCGCTTTTGGGAATCCCTTCCTCCATGACTCTGTATTCATAAAGAATATTTCTGTTACTACATAGACTGTATATAAACCAATAAGAAAGTTCAGGATGAGGCATCTTCATATGTGACATATCATGGTACACTGGAAAATGTTAATGTAGGGTTCCCCCTTCTTATGACTCCTTTGCCAATTCTGACTCATCTGTAGACTCTGATCTCATTTCAGGTGCAAGGAATGAAAACAGGTTTGATGAGAAATGTCCACATGTTGACCCTGACAGCCATCAACTAGAAACTTTAGAGATGTGCCAATGAATTATTTCATTTTTTAAATAAGAGAGAACTGGCTTGCCCATCCCATGAAGTTCAGAGTGGCAAGGAGGGCTTTTTAATTTAGATTTGTTCATGGCCTGGCATACAGCAAAGTCCTTTGTTCTAATTTAAAGATAAAAACATGATCAGGTTCCACCTGCCTGCCTTCCTCTTGGTTCAGATTATGTTCTTGTCCCTGAGATCCCATCGCTACTGCAATGCACATAACATTAAATCACTCATCCATCCATCATTCTTTATACCTGCATGCAGAAATATCATCCAGTATCATCCTGTGTTACCTTTCGTGTGGGTAAACGGGATTCATGAGAGAGTTGACAGCAAGACAGCAACCAACTGGCTCCTGCAAAACAATCATGCATTGGGTAAGCATCAGAGGGGGGGGATTACTTTTTAATTATGAAATTTTGAATACTGTTTGAATAACATCACAATAATGTCTGCCTCACAGTGTCATAGTATGAAGTGCATGGCCATATAAGCTCTGCGTAGCAGGACACTGATACAAAAGTTAATTTTAAAGAAAGGATGTATGTTTGGGTCTAGTGGACTTTTAAACATTATAGTTGCAGTTTCGAAAGTGTGCAATCATAATCGTGAAATGATTCCATGTAAATACTGTTGGCAGAGTCCAAATGTGTAGAGAGAGTAAAGCACCAAGCTGCTTAAAAGAATACAATTGTTATATTAAGAAGAGAAACAAGCTATGTATAGAAAGAGGAGAGAATCCTAACTGTTGTTCTAGAATAAAATTTGAGTCCAAAGACTCCTTTAAGACCAACAAAGTTTTATTCAAGGTGTGAGCTTTCATGAGCATGCGCATTTCCTCAGACAATGGAACACAAATCATAAGAGTACATATATGAGTGAATAAATTAGTAGTAATTTAGTAAACAGCATCACAACAAATATGTTGTTCTGCTTTCATTCAGTCTGTTGTGGAGGCAAGCAGGGAGAAGAGTGCTCAAAGGCGCTGGACGTCTGCAAAACATCAGGAAGTTCCTAAGCCAACCATGCTAAATGCACATCTCCTCTGATACCCCCTGCAGGATGTCCTTCTTATGTTTCTGAATCATGCACACTGCAGATCTTGCACATTTCAATAAATACAGCAGAAAATCAAAATTCCATCTGCAAGAGAGTTGGATTTTATATCCCACTTTTCTCTGATCTGAGTAGTTGCAAAGTGGCTTACAATTGCTTTCCCTTCCTCTCCCCACAACAGACACCCCATGAAGAAGGTGGGGCTGAGAGAGCTTTGCTGTATGCCAGGCTTTGAGAGAACTATGACTGACTCAAGGTCACCCAGCAAGCTTCATGCGGAGGAATAAGGAATCAAACCCAGTTCTTCCGATTTAGAGTCCAGGTTAGAGGTGCCTGAGGTACAATAGCCTCTGTGCATTAAAATGTAAAGACTTTCTACAATCGGTTTATTAATATATGTTAATAATAACATTAATAATAATAACATAAACAATTTTAGCTCCCCTTCCATGTTGCTCAGGGTGGGTAACAGCACTGTAAAATATTATACATACATCATAAAAAGTTTAGAAAAAAACATTATTAATTAAACGAATGCCCCCAACTAAAATTTCCAGACAGGGAATTTTGGGTGTCAGGGGCTAATTTTACATCTCTCCCTTCCTCTCTCCCCCCCTCCAAGTAAGGCCAATATCTGTGAGTGGATGTTATGTTGAGCCCTGTCCATAAACATAGTAGGATATCTCTGTCTTGCAGGATCTGTGGAACTGTGCACCTATTCTAGTGGAAAGAATGAGCAAGAGGAATTATAAGCAACCCAGATATTTCTGCTCACCTCACTATATTCTTGATTCAGTATGAATGAACTGCTATAATGTGCTTATTCTATTGCTTTAGAAAGGTGGTATGTTCTGATGGGATGGAAAGTTTCTTATCTCACAAAACATCTGGAATAAATAGGATGTGGAAAACACTGACAGGGTGCAGAGGAGAGTAACCAGGATGCTATGGGGCCCAGGGAACAAGCCCTATATTGAAAGGCTCAGGGACTTCGAAACATTCAGCCTGGAAAACAGGAGGTTGAGACGAACTGTGCTTTTCTAATCAGTTCCCTTTGCACCTAAGGAATTTGGACTCATTCATTGCAGCCGGGAGTCTCTCAACCACTTTTCTATCCCTGTCAACCTGTCATCCAGACAGTATACCTTGCCTACTACCATCCCAAGATGTTTCCATTTTCTTCCGGGGGGGGGGGGGGAGGCAAAATAGGTATTGAAAATAATACAGCAAAATTTTCTCTCTGTATTCTCAGGTGGTCATCCAAGTTTTGTGGTTTATAAAGATTAAGACTAACAGACGGTTTCAAGCATAAACCACTCTAGGTCTGCAAACATACGAGACCAGCTATGAAACCAAGGTCAGTCAAATGGCATGACTGTTGCTACCTGGCAAATCCAGGGTCAAACAGGTGATCTGTCTCTGTTGAGAAGTCAGCAGAAGTAAGTCAAGAGGGACGATTCAATTATTGACTTGTATTTCCATATGCTTCCTCTCTGGCACCTCTGATAGGGGGCTCTGTCAGTCACAGGAAAACAGGCTTTACAAACCATTGGCTTGATACGGTAAATTTGTTCATAGGACTACAGTGTTTCCGAAATGTCCTTAAAGCTGTAAAGTGTTAAACTATGTTTGTCACTGTAATGGTCTGCTTGCCTATGAAATCTTTATAAATCCTTTAAAAGCAAGTTTGTTCCAACCTTGGCTTTTAAGTTATAGCCTGACAATGCAATACAAGCTTAAAAATGTTAGCTATGGCACGATGAATGGAGCATCACATTTCATGTGTTTTTATTTTTGTGCTCTTTACAGGTCCTGTGCAGAACCGCTATTGATTTCCTGATGGCACCATAGAAGTTTAATAGTCCCAATTTCAGGCACAATTTGTTTTGTGCTGAAGTGTCAGCCCTATTTTAATGGGGCTAAAGCCATGCAACTAGTCGGGTGCAAAACAGCTTAGGGGGCAAAATGTAAGCAAGTTGAAATTGTTTTGACAGACAATCACTAATTCTGGTAAATATAAATTCCAGGTTTTAACAGAAAAAAGTACAATATTCCTATGTTTGCTATGCTATCTAATACGCCATAAGAACCAAAATACCAAATTACAATAGCAACAAAATAAAATATAGCATGTAGACAGCCTCTTATGAGACTTAAAATGATCCAAGGGATAGGAAGAACAAGTAAGAACAAGTAAGGTCATAATAAAAAAAAGCTCAAATGCTTGCTGGTTCAGCTCATGCTCTGTTTGCCAGTTACAAACAGGAAGCCTAATTTTTTACAGACACATTTGCAGTTTGACTTAAGTAGGTGGCCATGTTGGTCTGAAACAAGAGAACAGAGTTTGAATCCAGTGGCACTTTGTTCAGCTTAATAGTGCTACTGGATTCAAACACTTTGCAGTTTGCCCACCATTCATGGGTATTAAATGAGAAGAAGAAGAAGAAGAAGCATTCCAAAGGAACAACATACAAACACCCTGACAGGACTGCTCAGTCAGAACAGCTCTATCAGGGCTTCGATGAGCCCAAGGTCACCCATGTGGAGGAGCTTTCTCCCTACCTGCACAATATGGAGCATGCATACAACCTCCCCTTGCTTGCTATGTCCCTTCTCCAGTCCACAGGAATGTGTTTATATAGACAGTTTAATCAGTCACACAGCATATAAATCAGCCATAAATAAACACTTCTTGGTGTAAAAATCTCCTACCTCTTGGGGTTTGTCTAAGTAATCCTTAACAAACATTTTGACTACTGATCGTTTGGATTGTCATGGTAGTTTTTTGGTGGAGGAGGGGGGCAGACATGTTAATTGTGTCAATCTACCCCTAAATGCTCAGAAGTTTCATAGCTGTAAGCTGTGTTAGTAAAGAATCTTCTAGAACCTTGACTTTGCCATAGTTTAATAACCTCCATTGTTATTGGTTAAAGTGATGCGGTGCACATCTATCAAGCTCAGGACTATTCAATCTAAGCATGATGGCAAAAGTAGATATAACACCCTAGGAACACCCTAGAAAGTAGATACCAGCAGGAAAACAGTGACACTTCCCTCTGCCTGGTCCTGAAGCCTGTCCTTCTCCCATTGGGTTGTATCCTTAAAGTCCCCAGGACTCAAAATAGGGAGCTGAGAGAGCTCCACTATCTGGTCCCACTTTTTCACTTGGATATCTGCTGTCAAAGGCCTGGAGCAAGATCCATTGCTTCCTCTTCCTAATGTGAGAATTGCCTTATATGAGTTGGGTTGGCCCCACTGCCTCCCCATCCTTTTCTAGTCCCTAGTCCTCTAGAACAGGGATTCCCAACCTGGGGTCCATGGACCACTGGGGATCTGCAGGAGCTCTGAAGGGGGTCTGCAGAAACTATGAAGTGCCATAGTGTGTACGTGGGGGGGGGATGTCCAAGCTCTTTTCAGCTCCTACTCTTCTATCTGGCCTACATGAGGCAGAGCCACCATAATAGTAGTAAAGGCAGGGGGAGGGAGCAAAAGGAGGGCTAAGGATGCAGGTAGTGATGTCACTGCTAGGGAAGTGGCACAGGGTCATGACCAGCTGACATCACATCCAGGGCTCCTTAAAGTCTGAAAAATTATTTCAGGGGCTCCTCCATGGTCAAAAGGCTGAAAAAGGTTGCTCTAAATTATCTTGCATGTCAGAATATGGTTAAGCTGGTTCCTTCTCCCAAGAAGTCTACTGCGAAAAATGTAAACTTATATTTAAGTTGATTCAATTCACATTCAGGTTGCAGTCAAAAGAAGGGAGAGGAACAGAAGGAGAAACAACAGGGAACCCAAGGGGGTCAGGGATTCCAATAATAAGGGAAAGAGGCAAAGACAGCAGTGGGAGGAGGTAGGACAAGATAAGGGAACATTGTTCCCATGGAGCCCAGTGGCGTGGGGCCAGGGTCCTCTCTGGCGGCCATCCGGTAAGGATAGCGGCTCGGGAGGACTGAAGGGTTGGGGGGCGCAGTCCGGGAGATGGGCCAAGTTGCCAATAGGGAGGCGCGTTTTGCGCGCCTCCCAATTGGCCACTTGGCCCTGGAGTGCCACTCTGAGGAGCGAATCAGGAGCCGCTCCTCAGAGTTTTTATCCTGGATAGGCCTGCCCTAACTCCTCCCCAACAGCCCTTACTGCTTTATTTAATCCGCTCCACAGGAGCGGATTAAAGATTATTGTTATCTTTACATATTATAATCAGTCAGTTTAATGTATTGTTCTGCTACGTCCCATGTGAACTGCCTGAGCATTAGGGCTGGGTGGTATAAAAATGTAATAAAAGAAAATAATAAACAAATAATCTCAAGAATCACTGTCACAAATAGAGAGCTTGACTGACCTCATGTGTGTGGGAACATGAAGGCATTGTAGCTACAGGACAGACTTGCATAGACATGTGCCTCAATGAAATACAGGGTGAAGAGTGAGCGAGAGAGAGGAGGGGTCAGAGGGTATCTCCCAAGTTAAAACTAAGAGAGGCATTTAAGATGATAACACCTGTAAACATTAGAGGGAGGTAGCATAGCAAACAATTGCCAGTACTTTTTTTGTCGACACAATAAATTGTTGCATAGGACCCATTTTATCAGGGGTAATGTATAACATGTATATAAAGTGACCAATAATTATTCATGAGTTAATGAATGGGTTAAAATACTTGCATAAAAGAATTATCCCCCAGTAACAGCCCTTAACTGAGCAATGCTGGCATATCTGTGAGATTAATGCTATCGTGCTTCGGTGCTTATGCATGATAACATTCTATCAGCACAGTCACCAAATAGGTGAACCGAAAATTGGACAGATCTAATGGTCAACTCTTTGAACACTGGCAAGAGGCTATGACCAAAATGTCCCCAGCGGTAGTTTAAAACTACGACCATCAGGTAATTTGTACACCAAGACATTTGAAATTACATGTTTGAGACCACAAGGTCTGCAACTAATTTCATTTTCTCCAGGGCCACCCTAGAGAAGCTGCAGAATAAAATATTAAGACTGAGTTTGAAATGTGAATAAAGCTGATTTGTCACAGCTCAAGCTCAAAGTGTATTATTGCATTGAACTGTGGCACAGATGCATCTCTGCCTTTGCCTGTGGCCTGTTCAGCTGGCTTTCTTCTGCCAGCAAGTAGAGTTCAGCTACATAACGGCTTCGATTTCTCCCCGCCATCTTCCATCTATGTCATATATGAAGAGTGCCAATTGTCTTTCTGTTCTGATGCCTTTTGGGAGAAACTTTGACGGGGCCGTTCTTCAAGTCCACCTGGGGAAGTGCACAGTGCAGCAGTGGCGTGCACAAAAGAATGCACTCTGAGGAAACATCTTGTGCATTCAAAAGCATCCATTCAAAAGAATCTTGCTGTGTAGTCTTCAAGCATACATTGAATTTGGACTGGATAGTTTTGTTTAACAGTCTCTTGTACCTACATCTTGCAGCCAAAGAATGTCTGCCTCACTTGGGAACTGTACCTAACCATTTTTCCTGGGGTTTAAACTTGAGGAACTCTAAAACTTTTAATAGTTGCATTATTTGCCATTTGAGAGGGAAATGTTTTAATCTATGTGAAATGTGCCAGTCAGGGACATTTGATCACCCCCTCTTCCCAGCTTGGTTTAGCCTGCTCACAATTTGTGATTGTTGAAGCTGAATGTGCAGTGTGTCCATGTCAGATGTATTTGATGGTTGAGAAACAATGACGAACAAGCACAGTGGCATACTGCTTTGCTTGTAGCTGACTCCTTGCCCTCCTACTAGCTACTTTGGCTATGTCTGCCGTAGCCTCCAGTTGTTAAAAGGCACACTGCTAAAAGCAGAAACACGTGAGGAGCCATAGTTTGATATTAAACTAGTACTGGGAGGGCAGGCCAGGATATCCCATGAAAAGTTAGGAACCTAAAGACTGAGCTGCAGAAAAGGTTTGTTTGAAATATCAACATTTATTATAATCAGGTGCACATCATAAACATTAAAAACATTGATAAAATCTCCTTTATATACTGTATAATACAATCATCAGTAACACATGAAACATATGAGGAAGTAAGACCAAAGCGTTTCTACCCTAAGGATCAATTTAAAATGTACTTATACAATAAATTAATAGTGGGGCTTGTTGGGTGGTAAAAAAAATCTATATGGTGATGCTTGTACTAATATGTATTGTATATAAAGTTGTCTAATATGGATTCCACACAGAAAATTATTCAAGGGACCACCACCCACAGTGTTGTCTGGCTCTTATTCAGAAGTGCACGCTCATGTGTTAAGCCATGGCTCCATCCCACATGGGCTGCGGGTTTCCAGGTCCTTCCTGGCAGCTAGCAGGGGATTGGGATTGGGTTTACCAGAAGCAGGAAGTCTCACTTGATGTCTTGGCAACATGTGCACGTGACTTCCAACATCACCCTTTGGTAAGGGTCCCCTGACAGCCAGCTGATCAGCAACGGAGAGATTATACCTGGAAGCAGGGACTGGAACCCCAAATCAGCCCTGGATCCCTTTCAATTCAGTTTCAGGCCATGGTTTGGCTCTGAGATAACCTTTATGGCCTTGGTCGATGACTTCTGATGACATCTTGAAATAGGCAGGCAAGTGCTGCTGATCTTTTTGGATCTGTCAACTGCTTTCAACACAGTTGACTATCTGGTCCTTGTCAACTGCCTAGTCTCCCTGGGAGCAAAGCGTACTGTACTGAGGAGGAAGAGATGGGAATCAGGGTGTGACTAAGTGGAAAAGAGGCCCAGAAGTCTTGGCTTTTCAATATGAACCCCAATACGATACCCCAACAGGTGTACTCCTGAATGTCATAATTCACGGCTTTAGGTGGGTCAGGCAAAGTTTCCATTAGGATTAAGGACTTATCTCCTGACTGTGGTTATGGTCAGTTTTTCACTGGGTGTAATTATGTATTGCTAGTTTGGACAGATTTTGGTTTGGAAAAGCCAGCCAAGGTATACATATTTTCAATAAGTACAATAAATCCCCCCAAATTTGTTCTAGCAGAAGGGATTCACAAAAATAAATCTTTCCCATCTTCCTCGCATATAGTATCTTTTCGACCTGCTGTAGCAGCAAGAGAAAACATGGAAGATTCACATTGGTTAACTTCTTGTTCTCTAGAGTTTGGATCCAACCTAATTTATGAAAAGCACAGGTCAGGAGTTCAGGTGAAAGCAGCTCATATATATCCCTGATGTCAGGAGTCATGAAAGCCTCTTTTGTTCTATATTCAAGAATGGAGGGGAAATGCCTGTGTGGGAGTGTAAGAACAAATCTTGTGGTATATCTCAAGATTTTGATTTTCCCAGGGCATCTTGACATAATGATACAGTTAATGTATCACACAATGTTATTTTAATATGAATACATTTTTATAAATATAGATAATATAAAATATTCAAAGGCTAGCAATTATTATTTTAAAAGGCCTTGGAAAACAGCAATTGCTGTCTAATGCTTACCAATTAATGCTCCTTTGATGAGAGTACAATGAAACTCCAGGCTCATGAGAAAGTAGGAAAACTGTAAATGCCTTTTAAAAAAAGATATTAAATGGTTGAGAAGAAAGTAATCTCTCCAAGGAAATCTAAATCACCCTTTGTAGATAAGGCATCCTTTTCCTCACCCCAGATATAACAACCACAGTTCTACTGTATGTTGTTTCAACAGGCTACCCTTGACCTCTGTTTAGAAAATCCTTGTTGTTAATATAAAGTGTCACCCTATTTGTTAATTAGAAATATCTCTTAAACTCTGGCTTTCACAAAGGGGCATTTTGCAACATTTCCATTTAGACAAAGTTTAACAGGATTCTTACTTTTTTCCTCTCTCTCTCTCCAACTCCAAAGAACAAACAAATATGATTGGACTGCCACCCTGGATTAATGTTTCTGTGGAGAAATAAAATATCAGGTTAAAAAAACATTAAAAAAAGAATATGTGGAACACCACAGCATCTCCATAAACTTCAGCGGTACACTTTGGAAGATCAAAATCACTGAAGGTCAAGTCAAGCGAAGTAAATGTAAATCTCTTGACACAAAATTAGAAGCCTTCAATGGTATAATTTTATGATAAGCATAAGCCCTTGATTTGCAGCCTTAGAACACCACTAGCAGCTGATTCATGTAAACTTTCCGGTTTGATGTTGGCTTTTTATCTCACAGTGGGCACCATTTGATGAATGAGTCATTGACAGAGTATTCCTAAGCAGTCTACTCAAAATCCTTCTCAGGTTTCTTCAATGGCCCTAACTCACAAGCACTGCTTTGGTTTGCATTGATGGTACCTTCTTTATGCTCTCATCTCCCATTTCTATAATTCCTGATATATTTGTCCTTTGCACCAAGCAGGACAGATAGATCCTCTAGAATCAGATTCACAAGATGCACACATTAACATATTACATGACACTGCATCAACATGACAGAATGCAATCTTACCAGTTTAGAGTTGGGCCTTCCAGGCTTGCAAAAACTAAGTAGTAATATCCACCTGTTTCTTTTATATTTTCTGATCCTGGGAGCCAATGGTGGATTAACACCAACTGCAAAGTTATTTATGTTTTTCTAATGAGAGTTTTTGAGTCACGGGCCAATAATAATCTCCAGATTTTACTTTATTGCCTACATGTGGGAACTGAGGTAAATAACCAAGCTGTGGAGAAGAAAAAAGTAATGCTGAGATGTAGTACAAGTGTCAGAAGAGGGGCAAATAAAATTGCAAGGATAATTACCTTGAATTGTTTTAGCCTACTTTAAAATGTAATAAATAGAGCTGTTTGCCTGTATTCCCCAGAGACCATATTCTTCTATAATGATGAAAGCTGGAGTATAAACCAGAGTTATTAATGATATTATGGCCATCTTTTGTACATTGAGCTCGCCTAGAGCCTAACTGTTTGCAGAATGTTTTAAAACAAACTGTGTAAGCAAACACTCTTGCCACAGAATGTTCTTTATTTCCAAGGAGTAAGACTTTAGCCTCTGCCACTGAAAAATTCCCCTCATCTTTTTTTGCAGTTTCTATTTATGCCATATTTTTTCTAGTGCTGCACCCTCTTGCACATATGTCTCATGCTAGAATTTCAAGTCAGTTATTCTGCAATAATCTAGCAGAATTAGAAGGAAGAAAGGGTAGGACACTGCCCTTAAAGGAACAACAAATGCTTTTGGGGTGAGGGAGAACAGCCTGCCAATGTCAAGGAAGAAGAACTGAGAGAATAAGAGCGCTGCAAACAAAGCAGAAGGGAAGAGAGAAGAATTACAATATGAGGTAGGCCCATTTTAGCACTGACTACAGGATCATTCTAAACTTGTAGTGGAGGAAAATAAGAAGAAAATCTTGCACCTGAAGGCAAAGAAACTTCAGGAGTGAAAAGGAAAAAAAAAAGACAGCAAGAGAAAAAAGACTAATTACCACTGCAGAATTAAGAAGAAAGGTCAACATGTGCAGTAGACAATGCAGAAACAGGGCAATGTTGGGTGAAAAGGGAAAGAATACCAAATTGCCAATAATGATGTTCCTGGTTATCTAAAAAAAAATTCATCTTTGAGCAAAATTGTAAAAGAAATCAAATGATCAGAGAAGAAATAAAAATCAACAGAAGAATATGAGGAACTGAGAACTATGGTAAGTTAAAGAGAACAACTTGTGTGACTGGAGTTCGGCATAAATCTGGAGTTTGTGAGATTTGTGGGCAGTTGCATGTCGGGGGGGACATCATAAACCTCAGACCCCAAACTTGCATGCCCCCTGTGTTCATGAACCTTGGGTTTGCTTGAGTTCGTTAACTGTCTAGTTGTTTCCTGGGGTGCTATACATGTGAAATTCACTGTGGAGCAACTTGACTATATCACCTTATTGTGGACATGGTTTCTGGGTCTTTTCCATTGTCCACCCTTCTCCCCTTTGGCCCTGGGAGGTGGTCATCCAACTACCTACCTTCCCATATCATTGTTTTAAAGAGGAGCATGGTTTCCTATAGACTTAATGGATGATGACTGAAATGGGTGTTGGGAGCCCCCATGGGGGCCAGGTCATGCCCACACATACTACCATGAGGGTCCAACAAGCTTGGAGGAACCTGGATGGGTCCTGAGTCAGGTACTTTGACTACCTAACCAATTACCTACCTACCTATCCAACTTTTTACCTGCCTACCTAACTAGCTACTTACCTACATACCTAACCAACTGTCTACCTGCCCACCTACACCACCATCCACCCACCTGTTTCCATCCTGTGTTCCAAAACAATGACATTTTGAGTCCCAAAGTGGGTCTGTTCCCACCAGCCTCCTAGCCCTTCTCCCACAGAAAACCAAGCTACCCTGAAGGCCAGAGAGCATGAGAGGAAGTCAAAGGGAATGTGGGGTAGATCATAGGACAGTGCAAGAAGAGATCTGTAAGGACACCCCTTGGCCAATGGGAACTGAAGACTTACCCTATATACTCATGTATAAGCCTAGTTTTTCAGCACCTTTTTTCACACTGAAAAAGCCCTCCTTATACGTGGGTATATATGGTAATTGAAACAAAAGCCCACTCCAGCCAAACAATCATTGCTTTGCCTTTTGCAAATGTGTACTGCAAGCTGAGCTTGCTCTGACAGCTTGTAGGATATCAACGGTTTGACTGAGGGACTCTGATGTTTTTTCCCCCTTTGCCTTCACTTCTTCCTCTTCTTAATCACTTCTTCCAAACTATTCTTTTAGTTTCTGTAGGTGGGGTGGGGTGGGTTTTGGAGATGCTTTGGGATCTATTGTTTCTTTCTCCTAGCGTTTCTTTTTTTATCTGAGGGGCAGCATTGTTTGCCTTTTCTTCTTGGGGTTGTGTTTCTTTTAAAAGTTGATTTTTACAGTTCTTTCAATGTTCAGTTTTACACTCCTTTATTTCAATGTTTTGTTCGGGGGGGGGGCACTGCCACTGTAGAATTTTCCATTGTCCCAGTTTGGTAGCTGTTATACTTGTTGTAGTAGGTTGCCAACTTTGAGTACTGTTGTTCTCTGGTTTACTGGCCTGGGGGGCAATGTTTGCTTCTCCTGCCAGAGCTGTTCTCACAGAGAAGTTCTGTCAGAGCTCTCTCAGGGTGTCTGGCATCAAGAGAGGAAGCTAAGGCAATTATTAGCCACTTTGAGACTCCTCTGGTTAGTGAAAAGTGGGGTACAAAGACCAGCAGCTATTCATCCTCTTGACTTTTCTGTATTTGCCCCCCATCACACATGCACCCAAGTAAAAGTGAATCGAGGTAAAACCGTACCTCAGATTCAGAACGTTGGGAAATAGAAACCAGTATTTATTGGTGATCTTTCACCCCACTCCCAGAAGAAAGTTACAAATGGATTTGAGATTATTCTATCTGCTGAAATGCTAAAAGCCTATATGCTGATTTGGCTGTGCATCAAAAGCCAGCCCCCCCCCCGCCCCCCACTCACACACACCTTAAGTGAAGGGAAAAGTCAAAATAAAATGTGTCCCAAAAGCACTTTGTAGAAAAGTAAAGTAGAAATCAGGATTTATTTGTGATCCTTCACCCCACTTCCAGAAAGAAAATTAGGAGAGTTAACCCAGAAAATGTTTCCAGGAACCCACATCTCCCACTCTCAGAAAGTACAATATGTATGTCTTCAAAGACAAAAAATAAGTCATCTGTCTGCACTCAGAAAGACTGAGATTGAATGCCAGGTGGAAAAGAGCAGCTGAAGACCTGCAGGTACCGCTGAAGGTGTTCCTTCTCTCTAAATCCTCCACCTACACATGTCTCCCTCTCTCTCCCCTCTCAATGAGCTCTCATGTGGCCCCAGAGAGTATATATGCTAGCTAAGGCATTCCTTTGAAACCAAAGAGAGCACTACTCTTGCCAATCAAGCTAAACAGGTAATCACTGGAGTAGCCACAGAAACCAAAAGACAACCCTCTCAAGCCCATCTGTGCCAGAAGAGAGATTTTCATGCACTTCACTTGCTCACATGCATGCACCAAAGGAAGAAAACTCTGCCTCTGAAAAAGCCCATGAACATGCAGAGAAGCAAGACCCTTATGTGGTCATGTGTGGTCATCAGGAGTGTGGTCATACAAGCTACAGTTCGCGACCCATGAACTAATCCATTTTGTGGGTTTGCAAAGACCCGTAGTTTGGCTCTTGCCCATCTCTAAGTGTGAGTAACAACTGCAGCAAGTAAAACAAAGGTAACCCCAGACATGCCCCCTCCTTGCAGCCATGAATCAAAGAGAAATACAGAAGAAAAGATGCAGAAAAGATAATTCAAACTCTGGACAAACGCTTCAACTATGAAGATAATAAAATAGCATCGGGCTTAAATAAGAGAAGCAGAAAGGAAGAAGGGATAGTTTATTTTATTTGATACAGCACTATGACAATCTATGAACATCTTCTAAAACAGAGATACAAAATGTCCTAGAATACAGTAAAGGGAGTAAAAGAATTAAAATTTAAAATAACCAAATACAAATTTGAAATTTAGTGTTACAAATTTAAAATTGAATAAAAACACTCCTCTATGACAACCTGCTAGCAGTAGAAGAAAATGGCACCCCTCACCTCTGTGTGTGGTGGTATGGGATAGTGCATTGAAACCAAGATTTGGAGCAATAAAGCAGTGCAAAACAAGAAAGTAATCACATCTAAGGGAAACCTTGTTTATCAGAGATCAATGGTCTAGTAAACCAGAAAAAATGCACAAAATGTATGAAAGGGAAGCCGACCATTTCCGCACTGGGCATTTCGCTGCCCCAGCTCTCATGTGGGAGCACAAATCCAGGGTGAATGAGGTGCACCAGGACAAATGCTCCCCTGTGCAGGAGCAGGAAGAGGCGCCCCCCCCCTACTCAAATTCCAGCCTGCAGCCTGGCACAGAGGTTCCAGTGTGGCAATGGTCCAAGTTAGGTGTATAGGAACAAATAAAACCAGAACTAGGACTGTAAGAACTAGCAAATACTAAAAGATTTTTTAAAAATCCATAACACAACTATTAATATAAAAACCATCACCACCTTAAAAACCTAATTAGAAATGGAAAAGGAGATACCTTTTGTTACCTTTTCACTACCAGGTCTTCTTATTAGCTTCACTGGATGCTCTAGTAGTTTGGGAGAAAGAGAACAATTTCTCTTTGTAAGATTACTCCACACCATGCATGATTTTATAAACCTTTATCACAGTGGTTCTCAACCTTCCTAATGCTGTGACCCTTTGATACATTTCCTCATGTGGTGACCCACAACCATAAAATTATGCAAGTGTTCTTTCACAGAAATTAAACCGAAACTGACCCATGGTGTGAAGATCCATTGTTCATGATTGCATACAAATTGTTTTTTTCCTGGGGTTTCTCAGTTCAGTTCTGCCTCTTGTCCCACCATTCCGATCTCGCTCTTTTCCGCAGCTCCAGACAGATGAATACTCTTGAGATAATCTACCCCACAAGGCTGTTGTGTGGCAAGGCAAGCCTAGTTGCTTGCCCTGCCCTGTGAAGGGGTCCCAACCCCCCAGGTTGAGAACTACTGCTCTATCAGGTCCCTTCTTCATCCTTTCTTCCTAGGGAAGATGCTCCAGCCCTCTAATCTTGGCTGCCCTGTTCTGTACTTTTTGCCAGCTCTGAAATGTCCTTTTTGAGATATGGTCAACAGTATTGCACACAGTATTCCAAACTCCGCCACCACAGATCTATAAAGGGTCATTTTATTTTCAATCCCTAACAGGTTTTGTCATTTACCAAGTTTTTAATCCATAAGAAAACCTGTCCCCTTATCCCATGATTCCTAAATTAGGAGTCTTTGGTGAGGTATCTTGTCAGAAACATTTTGAAAGTCTAGGTATGTAATGTTTGCCAGGTCACTGTTGTCTACAGGCTTGCTCAGTTTCCTCGAAAAATCCAAAAGGTTGATGAGGTAAAACTTCCATTGGCAGAAGCCATATTGACAGGTAACAGGTTTGCTGGATCGGGGAAATTTGGTTGATGTCATTTACTTGGATTTTAGTAAAGCTTTTGACAAGGTTCCCCATGATGTTCTGATGGATAAGTTGAAGGACTGCAATCTGGATTTTCAGATAGTCAGGTGGATAGGGAATTGGTTAGAGAACAGCACTCAAAGAGTTGTTGTCAATGGTGTTTCATCAGACTGGAGAGAGGTGAGTAGCGGGGTACCTCAGGGTTCGGTGCTCGGCCCGGTACTTTTTAACATGTTTATTAATGATCTAGATGAGGGGGTGGAGGGACTACTCATCAAGTTTGCAGATGACACCAAATTGGGAGGACTGGCAAATACTCCGGAAGATAGAGACAGAGTTCAACGAGATCTGAACACAATGGAAAAATGGGCAAATGAGAACAAGATGCAATTTAATAAAGATAAGTGTAAAGTTCTGCATCTGGGTCAGAAAAATGAAAAGCATGCCTACTGGATGGGGGATACGCTTCTAGGTAGCACTGTGTGTGAACGAGACCTTGGGGTACTTGTGGATTGTAAACTAAACATGAGCAGGCAGTGTGATGCAGCGGTAAAAAAGGCAAATGCCATTTTGGGCTGTATCAACAGAGGCATCACATCAAAATCACAAGATGTCATAGTCCCATTGTATACGGCACTGGTCAGACCACACCTGGAGTACTGTGTGCAGTTCTGGAGGCCTCACTTCAAGAAGGACATCGATAAAATTGAAAGGGTACAGAGGAGAGCGACAAAGATGATCTGGGGCCAAGGGACCAAGCCCTATGAAGATAGGTTGAGGGACTTGGGAATGTTCAGCCTGGAGAAAAGGAGGTTGAGAGGGGACATGATAGCCCTCTTTAAGTATTTGAAAGGTTGTCACTTGGAGGAGGGCAGGATGCTGTTTCTGCTGGCTGCAGAGGAAAGGACACGCAGTAATGGGTTTAAACTTCAAGGACAACGATATAGGCTAGATATCAGGAAAAAGTTTTTCACAGTCAGAGTAGTTCAGCAGTGGAATAGGCTGCCTAAGGAGGTGGTGAGCACCCCCTCACTGGAAATCTTCAAGCAAAGGTTGGATACACACTTTTCTTGGATGCTTTAGGATGCT
Source organism: Paroedura picta (assembly GCF_049243985.1). Classification (NCBI taxonomy): domain Eukaryota; kingdom Metazoa; phylum Chordata; class Lepidosauria; order Squamata; family Gekkonidae; genus Paroedura; species Paroedura picta. Next base: position 39,166,412 of record NC_135375.1, read on the forward strand.
TAGGGCTAATCCTGCGTTGAGCAGGGGGTTGGACTAGATGGCCTGTATGGCCCCTTCCAACTCTATGATTCTATGATTCTATGATTCTATGATTTTTCTTCAGCAGGTTTATTCCTTCATGTGCCTAATAATTCTATATTTGGTTACAGTTCTACTAATTTGCCTGGAATAGATGTTAGGCTAATTGGCAGAGTAGAATCTCCTGGTTCAACCTTGGATCCCTTTTTAAAAAATTGCTGTCACATTTGCTGCTCTCCGGTTTTCTGCTACAGTGGCTGAATTCAGTGATAGTTGCATATACAGTTTAGTATATCAGCGGCCAACTGTTCCAGATCACTCCAGCAGCTGGGACTAGAATCTTTAAAAAAAATGATGTCACTTCGGGGGAAAACTTGGAAGTGATGACTGACTTCCTTAGCAGTCGCTTGAAGCTCTGTGCAAATACCAAGGAATTTCTGGTTATGTCAAGAGAAGTGTGACATATAGATTTTTCCGAGAAGTGACATCAGCCATCACTATTTGTATGGTGCTTCAATGTTCCTGTCCCATGAAAACTCCTGTCAGTTGCCATACACCTGCTGGGAAAAGCCCAGATGTTTCACCATAGAGTTTCTGGCAGTTCCAAGAGAGGTGTGATATCACATTGAGGCTTTTCCTGGAAATAACATCTTGCCATCTCTGCTCCCCCTCCCCCAGTCCAGGCCCTGCGTACCTAAGGGACCACCTCTCTGAATATGTCCTCAGAAGAGCCTTGCACTTGGCCAACATGAACAGGCTCGTGGTCCCCAGCCCCAGGGAGGTTTGGCTAGCCTCAACCTTTTCATCCTTGGCTCTTGCCTGGTAGAATGACCTCCTGGAAAACATTAAGGCCCTGTTAGAATTCAGCAAGTTCTACAGTGCCTGGAAAATGGAGCTCTTCAGCCTTACAATTAACTTACAATTAAGGCCTGTAAACCAGTTAACATCTAAATTGGCCTCCCTCCTATATTGCACCCTACCGAGAACCAAGGGTTCTGACCCTAGATATCTGGATTTAGGTGTTTAGATTCTGTTTTTTTTAGCATTTTATTATGATTGATTGTTATAATGGATATGGTGTTTGCCACCATGAGTCTACCTCTGGTGGAAAAGGTGGGCTATAAATCTAAATAAATAAAATAAAAAGTTAACTGTATATGTTTATTGCGGTTGATGCATAGGTCTGATGCAAGCACTCCTAAAGAATAATGTATCTGGCCAGAAACATGACTAAGAGGCTGACACGATTAAAGGTTTCATCATCTTCTCTAAATGTTGTCTCTGCACATTTTAAGTAAGCACTTAAAAAAAATCATGGTATGATGGTTCCATATTTTATGTATGTCTGTAGTCCAACAATTATTAGTAATAAAACATTTATTAATGGTCTTAATTGTAATATTTGGTGAATTTTATAGATGGGGGTGTCCACCCAGCAGTCATCTTTGTATGTCATGATACCCACTAGTTTACCTTTGCCGCAGGGCATACACTTAGTCAACACAAACACTTAGCACAGTTGGTCCACAAATTCAGAAAGGGAAACAAGAAATTCTGTGTTCGATTCTTTATCTTGCATTTACCACAGAAATTAAAATAGACGCAAAATGATGGAGATGGAAAACAATGTTGCTGTGCATTTTCCATTTTGCCATGCCTTGTGTTACAATTGCCTAATTGTTCATAAGCTGCACAAAAGAAATGCCTTTTATTATTTTTTCCAAGCACTTAAAGATGACTTAAGTGTCACTTAGTCAATTGAGGGAACAAAGAAGTCAATTTGTGGATCAGTTCCCCCCCCCTTTCCCCCCTTTTTCCCTTTGAAATAATTTACTTTATTGGCTTAGTGGTTCTTGAAAGGTGAGGGATTGACAGGACTATATTGTTGAAATGTTTCACACAATCAGGTCATACATACACATCTCTGTTAAAACTGGGACTACAACAGGAAGATTTTGTCAACCTGCATATGCTATTTAAAGGTAAAGCTGTCCTTGGAAAAATACAGAGGGCTGCTCAGTGAATTTTATGCTGTGAGTGAGAAGCTATAATTTATGATACCCAAAGCTACTGCACTGTATTCTTGTTTTGTGTGTGTGTGTCTGAGTGGGGAACAGAAAGGACTATAAAGACCGACAAAAAACAATTTTCAGGTGGATTTTTGCAGTCATGAATCTGAGAACTGGGTTTGCACTGTGACTTTAAAAATGGGCTATAGTCCAATACAGTGTTAATCTCTCTGACATATTACAGTTAATGGGCCTAAGTACAGTAAGTTCTGTGCCTACAGTATGTAGTTGCCAGGAAAATGTATTAATGCAGGTGTAGCCAAACTGCGGTCCTCCAGATGTCCATGGACTACAATTTCCATGAGCCCTTGCCAGCAAATGCCCTGTACCCCTGTATTAATGAAATAAATGAAATAAATAGGAACAACCACAGCTGAATCCTCCTACTGTCCTGGGTCAGATCGGCCATTGAGGTAGCTGAGATAAATCCCAGTAGGCTGATGGCATGGGAGGCCTTCTAACCCCCACTAGGACCATCACAGACCTAAGTGAGGAGCAGCCCATGCTTTCTCTGTGGAAGTTCTTCTAGCCACCACTGCAAGTCAGCTGGTTGCCCTCGTCCTTTGAGGAGCAGGTGAGGACTCACTGCCACTGCCAGAAGGGAGCCAGATCAGCTGTGGACTTTTTGTTCTGCCCCTGCATTATAGGTTTGAGGCCCTTTCCAGAGCTGTTTTTGAAGGTCTCAGTGGTCTTTTTCAGGTTTTGCTGCTACACAACAATCTGCACTGTCCCCTCCCCCTCATTTTTGAACACAAACATCAGGACATTTTCTAATCAAAAGGAAAGATAGAGAAACAACAGAAAGATACTTGAATTTCTTTCTTTAAAAATTATGTTTATGCCCAAATGCACAAAAGTATAACTCCCATTTATGGTTGCCAATTCTGGGTTGGGAAATTCATGGAAGTTTGAGAGTAGAGTCTCAGGGGGCAGGATTTGGAGAGGGGAGAGACTTCAGCAGGGTGTAATGCCATACAGCCCAACTTCCAAAAAAGCCATATTCCCAGGAGAACTGTAATCTGAAGATCAGCTGTAATTCCAGGAGATCTCCAGACCTTGCCTGGATGTTAGCAATCTTAGTTCAGCAATGGAATAGGAGGTGGTGAGCTCCCCCTCACTGGCAGTCTTCAAGCAAAGGTTGGATACACACTTTTCTTGGATGCTTTAGGATGCTTAGGGCTGATCCTGCGTTGAGCAGGGGGTTGGACTAGATGGCCTGTATGGCCCCTTCCAACTCTATGATTCTATGATTCTATGATTACTCCCAGTACATTCACACACACAGACACATACGTGTACATGCTAAACAGTGGTGTCCTGTAATCTGGAGAACCAGATTTGATCCCTCCACATGGCGGTGCCTGTCAACCCTATCTAGCAAGCAAAACTTGCTCAGGATTCTGAGCTCCAAAGAGGTTAGATTGGCTGTCCTGGTGGAAGGCTCTGCCTAGTGAGATCAGGGCCCTGCAGGAGCTTAAACAGTTCCACAAAACCTGAAAAACAAAGCTGTCCCACCTGGCCTATACTGAGGCCTTAAACTAACATAAAGTTCCTGCTGGCCTCTCTGCCTAAAAATCCACTTAATCAACCATCAAAGGGTGTATACTATGTGATCCCTCCCTGTTCCTCCAAGGTGCAATTAATTTTAAATTTGTTACAGCATTTTAAATGTTAAATTTTATTTTATTAGCGAATGAAGACACGACGCTTCTGGCATTAATATGTCCACAGCCGTTTTTTATTATGCCACCCTACAAAGAGTTGGCCCAGCATGGTAAGGAGCCTGACCCTTCAGCCGTTTGGCTGCTTAACCCGAGAGTCCTTGAACACCATGAGGCCTGCTTCATTCCAGCTGGGAGAGCAGGTCCTCTGCATCTGGAAACCTTCATCAGGGAAACGGCGATATCACGGGCCACCAGGCATCCACCTCACTTTGGTACCCCTTAGGTCACTTGGCTACGATCCCCTGCTCTCCCAGCTGGGTGGGCCATGCTTGTATGTCTTAATGGTCTCATTAAGGAGACCCCCAATCCCCAGGGAGTCCAGTATGCAAACTGGACTTCCTGCCAACAGGCTCTTACGATGCCTAAACCACAGCTGCGACAGATAAACCATAATCAAACACAAACCAGTAACAAACGCAAAACCCAAAACACAGGGTAGGAGGGTGGGAAGCTGTTCAGCTGCGAGGCATGAGAGAGGGCAAGGCAGGTGCACATGGTGCCTTTTATAGGCACTCATGCCCTACCTCTTAAGCACTCTGCCGAGTGGCATACATCCACACATTCCCTCTCGTTGCAGGCTTCCTGGCCGCCACTCATGGCATCAAAGGTGGCCGCAGTAAGTTTTGGCCGCTAATCCTTATCCATTGTTATTCCTCTATATATTTGTGAAACAGCCTAGGGGGTGGGATGTGTCCGGCTGTCCAAGTTGGAATAGGGCCAGTCAGGGTGCAGCCAGCTTTGCCCTGATTGGCTCTGCCCCTGCACCTCCCCTCCCTCGGCCTCTTTGCTTTCAGATGCACCTTAATGTCTGGAGCCAACAGCAGGTAAGAGGAGAGGGGCCTCAGCAAACGGTCATGGTGGAGGGCTTGCTAACAAGGGCCTCTTGGCCTGCTAAGCAGGGCTTCCTAATGAGGGCCTCTCGGCCTGCTAGGCTAGGTTTGCTAAGCAGGGCCTCCTAGCGAGGGCCTCCCAGCCTGTCGACTGCCTGCTAAGGAGCTCTGTTCCGGGCCAGCTAATGAGCTGCCCAGCCTCCACCCCACTTGATGTGGCTGCGAGCTGCCACCCAAAGCCATCTTAATCTGCCTGGCTGGTGTCCAGGGGAGGGGACCCTTTCAAGGCCCATTCTTAGGACCCCTAAGAATGGGCTTTGAAGCTAGTTGTTAATAAATGGTACTTTGACTGACATGATCTGCCCTGTGTCCTCAGGGAAGGGCAGAATACAAATATAATAAATACGTAAAGTGTTGGGATTAGACAGGCCGCAAGTCTGTTAAAATAGTGTGGCTCATCTCTGGTGATGTTGCTTTATTTACCTAATGCCAATATATTTTTACAATCTGTACTTCAAAGTATACAAGATAGTAATCAGTGCAGCGTCCTTGGCAAAGGGCAAATGAAATCCATGCACATAAGATGAAGTAGGATTGTTAAAAACTCATGCCACAATAAAGTAAGCTGCCCAGACATTCAGTAGGTTTTTAGCTGCAACAGACTGACATGGCTGCTCCTCAAGAACCACATATAAGTGCAGAAGGGCACATTATATAATCTGTGCATACAACAACAACTACAACAACACACATACAAAGATTGCTCTACATTGAGAAAATTGGAGGACAGGGTGTGGAGAAGTGGATGAGTAGATAGTAGGTTCCCATTTATTTACTCTGAATTGCTATGCAACTTGCTTATGTCTCTCATCCAATTTCTGTATTGCAGAAGCAAACATTTTCAGGACTCTGTTGAGGTAGGGAAGCAGGAAAGGAAGGTGATGTGGTATGAAGGAATGAAAGGTGAGGAAAGGTGACAATTCCTTCACCTTTCATTTTTCCATTCCATATCACTTTCTTCATCAGCTGTTCTTCTACGCTCTAAAAATCCTCTGTCAAAGCTGCTTAAAGCCACTGTGCTTTTGCCCAACTTAGTTCTATGAAATGTTAGCAGATACAACAGATGGCAGCAGAAACAATAAAGACTTACCCATGATCGTGGAGTTTCGAAACAGTACAAACTTGCAAAACAATTATATTGGTATTTGGGTCCAGGCTGACTGCCTTTTATTAGGCAGCAGTCTGTTGCTTCTGTTAGGTTGGTACCAGTTCTACCCACACAAGACTTGTTTATTTAGAGAATCATAGAGTTGGAAGGGGCCATACAGGCAATCTGTATACAGGCCAACCCCCTGCTCAATGCAGGATCAGCCTAAAGCATTCACGATAAGTTTCTATCCAGCTACTGCTTGAAGACTGTCAATGAAGGGGAGCTCACCAACTCCTTAGGCAGCCTATTCCACTGCTGAACTACTCTGACTGTGAAATTGTTTTTCCTGATAACTAGGCAACATTGTTCTCCACATAGTTTAAACCCATTACTGTAGATCCATTCCTCTACCACCAATGGGAACCTTTCCCTGCCCTCCTCTAAGTGATAACCTTTCAAATACATGTCTCATCTCAATTTCCTCATCTCCAGGCTGAATATTCCCCTCAGCCTTTCCTCATAGGGCTTGGTCCCTAGGCCCCGGATCATCTTCATCACTCTCCTCTGAACCCTTTCAATTTTGCCCATGTCCTTTTTGAAGTGATAGCATTTGGCCAAAACTCTGCCTATACCAGTTAGAAAAACCATAGTAATACTGCCAAATTGTAGTTTTGCCAGCCTAAGGTTTAGATAACATAACCATTCTTAATAATGGCTTCCCTCTAATGGGAATAATATGATGAAATGTGAATTTTATATTTACTACACCACAAAAGGGTAAGTCACGAGCAATTATCTAGGAGCAGAAAAACACTTCTGTCGTATTATATTTCTTTTCTATCAGAAAAGCAGCAGAGCTGGTACACTGAAACATTCTGGTTTGAAAAATGCATCAAATATTATTAACATCACTAGCCACTAACAAGAACATATGCAAATCCAGTTTGCCTTTATTATAAAAAAGAAAAATATGGTGTAGCCATCATATGATATATAAATAGTTCTTTCAAAGTTTCCTTTGAACTGGGGAAAATGAAGCAATGAATCCACACAAAGAATGAGATACCCTATGGAAAACAAAGGTGCATTGGAAACAAAGCACTCTTTACATCCAAATTAAGAAGGTAAAGAACAAAATCCCAATCCTAGAAGTCTCCCACTGACATGCCACTTTTCAGGATCATTTTACTCATAAAGGCAGCACCGCATGGCAGACTTAATAAAGGGTGGCATTTGCCTATGGGTTTTGTTCCCAATGTATTACACTGGCATTCCTGTTGTAATTATTATGATTTTTTTCCGTGTGCTCCTACTTGATATGCTTAAGGACCCTGCTTACATAAATAGTTACAGAATAAATAAAGCTGAAAATGCTACTGACAGTGCCTCTCAGAATGATGATAATTATAGATTACTGCACGGCAGGCAAATATCTGATAGGCCTACAATGATATGATTAGATAAAGCTCTTTAAAACAGTAATTCATGTTGGACTTTTAATATTTGACTATATTCCACATTGCTATTTCCGAGCTATGAATTTCAAGATTTATTTGTTACCATTCTCTATTTTTTTCACCCTGCTGTACACAGTATTTGTGGGCTATGGCAACCAATCCCCTTGGGCTTTCTTTTGCCTTAATTTGCATAAACACAGGCATCATATGAATATTCAGTGAGTGGCTTTGCATTAAGTAAGTGCCCTTAATCAGCTTTTCAGTTCAGTTTTATTGGTTGCACCACAGTCAGTTATTTCATCCAGAAAATCTGAGGGCCCTACAAAGCTAAGCAGGTAAGGATTGTAATTCTTTTATGCATTTAATGAAAGCGTATTATCATTTGATTATATAGGTTCTATGGAATGCTTAAAGATTGCAGGTTTGCTTTAGTTTTTTGTTTTTCATATGCATCGTTTTGGGTTTTCTTTTCTTCTTCTCTTTCTCCTTCTCCTTCTCCTTCTTACTGTTATTAACCCATGCCGGTCAGGTGGGCATACGCTTGTGAAATTTGCATAAACATCAACTCTCAATGAATAATTCATCAGGGTTATTTTAAACACCAGCTAGGCTCCTACTTTGGATGGCTCTATAGCACTGCCGTTTGATTGGCTGTATGGTGTTTTCATCACCAGCAGAATTCCTATAACATAAAAGGCACTTTTTTAAAAAGCTGGATTGAATGTACAGTATTTTTTAAAAAATACGTTCATTTGGGGTTTTTACCTCAGCGCAAATTATACAGACTTTACTGGCTGGCTATTAGTATCGCTTGCTTTTTTTAAAAAAAAGAGGAGGGGGGAAGCATAGCTGTGTTGGCAGTGGCTGCCATTTGTAGCCTGGTCCTGTGTCGGTGTATGCAGATGCCACTGCCTCTGCATTCGCCTTTACCTTGCATAAACATGAGCGACATGTAAATAAGACGCCATTGAATTCATATGGCACAGATTACCATACACCGTGCACTTTCATCCTGTCACTGTATGCTATACTTTATTATTAGAGTTTCCCATGTGGGCCAATATGATCGGGGGGGGGGGGATAGAGTAATTACAGAAAGGAGGGGGGGAGTTGAATGACGTTTAACGGTAGACATGGACAGTTTTGCGCTTTAAGAAAGGAACGGGTTAATGAAAGCAGCCGTTGGACACAGAAAAATCAAGTACAATAATTTGCTAGAACTAAATGCCATCTCTAGCTGTTCCTTTTAGACATTTGAGATACTGGGTATCTAACATTATCTTTTCACCTTTGTTATGCAAATCAAAATTAACCAGTTCCCATGTGGAACCTCATAGCTCTGGTTGCTCAAATAAATGGTTCTGATCCAGTAACATCACAAAACCAAGTGGACTGATTATAATTTTAGGTCTAAACACATAACAGCAAATAATAAAGAGAAGCAACTGTTGTGATTATTACAAAGGTAAATGTAACCCACGCATTTACCCTTTAAACTGTGGAAAATATTTTGTTGTCAAATTGCAACAATCATATGGATTATATAGATTACCACCCTCCCCCCCCCCCCCAAAAAAAGTCTTTGCAATTTTTTGTAGCAGATGACAATGCTTCATTGAAAAGAAACATACAGTAACCTGGCATCCCAGGGAAATGCAATGCATAACATGTAAATGTGTGCAGATGTAACTTGTTCTTTTATCTGAGAATCTCTAATGCTGTACTGCTACTTACAATGAATACAGAAATAACTTTCCAGGACTAGTAACAATTGTGCATGTGAATCTAAGAGGGGCGGGGAACACAGATTCAGAAAGAGCAAATCAATTTGGGTGTTGTTTATTGATTGATTTATTGGCAGTAAACTGACCCTCTTTATTCTTTGTTTAAAGTAAGGTAATCAAAGACTTATTTCTAAGACATCTGGATAGAATTCTTCCATAACACTTGATTAATAATCTGTCTTGTTTGTACACACACACACATTTTTTCCAGTTTATAGAATGTTAAAAAGAAAGTGTAAACAGATTAAACATGCACATGTTGTAAAAGGATGGTCACATGTTGTAAAGATTAGAAAACATGAGAAAATGCTGCATTTAATGTATAAAAATAAAGATTAATTTTAATTTAAAATATACCTATCTAGCCAATCCTAAGTAATAATGAATATCAGGAAATTCTTAATATACTGAATGGAGATTGTTGTTAGGATCTTTATATTTATATATTTACATTTATATATTTATATATAATATGAATTATATATAAAAATAAACCAGACAACAAACAAAATTATTAACATTGTGTGGAAAATGTAGATTATATGCCTTTTATTATTAATGAAACACAAAAAGTTTAATAGTATATGATTAGCAGTTTGAAGATAATTTTTCCCCAATCCCTAAAATATATCCAGATAAAATCAATCACTAAAAAAATCCTCTTTCTCCAGGGGTTCTTTTAAATAAAACAGATAACTTTGGGCTATGGTTTGACCTAAAACATGATGCAGCAGAAAATAAATGTGAAAATATGTGGCCTGAACAAAACATGACATTGCATTAGCTTTGCAAGGTGGTTACAATGGCACTGCAGGTAGGCATACAGCAGCAAATATTATAGATACTGCAAAAATTTGAATAAGCTTAATAGTTTCTCTATAGAAATAAAAATGGTCACAGTTTCCCCCCCCGAATTTATATTTTAAAAAGAATTCATTGAGAAACAAATGGTGAATCTAATGAGATATGAAGGATATAGACGTACTTTTATACTGGTTTATATATAAAACAGTGACCAGCAGTGAGTCAAGAATAGAGTTAGCACTCTCTGTTCCTCTGTTCAGAGGAACTTTAGCTCATTTGAAGGTCTGGGGGCATCTTTCAGGATCCACACATGGCTTCCATGTTTGAGTAGGCAGCAGCATTGAGGGGCAGCAGCATTTGCAGTTTAATTTAGAAGGCTGCTTTGGCATAGTTTATGGTCTATTTAAAGTGAACTTCACCACCTTTGTGTGAGAGAGAGACTGTCAATGCTTGTATTCTGCTGCCTAATATAAAGTTTTTATCTGCACAATTTGAAGACCAATGCACAACTGTAAAACAAAAGAGGACTCCTGCAAATCATTCTTGTGCATCATTCCCCACATTTACATAACCAAAGGAAGATACTGGCTTGCAGAGGTGTTCAGGGACTGGGAGCATATCCATGCCTTGCTTATATGTAGGCCTACATACACTCCTCTCCCATTTCATGCCAGAGAGTAAATTCTGACATGAGTATTAAAAAGCAGTCTTGAATCATTACATTACATTGATGACATATTCTGATTAATATCTTCCTAGCAGTTTATAGTAGTTTTCTCTTCAACTTTAGTATGCTGAGTATCTGCCTGAGATGCACTTTATATGTGTAACAAAAAGGCTCATCCTGATTTCACTGGTTAACACCTATAATTATTGTCTCTGGTTTAAAGGCACACATTTCATTGCTTCTAAACATTAGAAATTCAATAGGATTTTACCTATTTTCAACATAATCTAGCAACCAAATAATTAAAATTCATGCAGTCAAATGACTATCATCACACCTTTTTCTATGAAGCTCATGGCACGATGCTAGGATTTCAAGCTGGACTTCCATCCAGGTATTAACTGGATTCAGACTTGCCATCTTCAGTAGAACTACCACATTATGGACATTCGGTTCATGCCTTGAAAAATATGTAAAAACTTGTGATCATTTAGAAGATAGAAAGGGCAAGGCAGACAATCAACTCTCAACTTCTTGTTGTGTATTTCTGCAAATCATTTGTGCAGAGGTGACCTGCAGATACTATAGCTGGAAATCAATTTGACCTTGGACCACAAGGAGGCACAGGACTCGGGGGGGGGGGAGAGATTGTGGCCAAGTTTAGAAATCACAATGGATAATAGCATAGAATGCATGATCTTAAACTCATTGGGTCCAGATCATTTATGCCTTTGACATTACTTGCTCTAAAAGCATCATTTTTTTACTATCAATGAAAGGTGAGTTTTTGTTTTACAATATACTCAGAAGATGAAAGCAAAACCAAAGGAATGCAAAAAAAATGCAGTAAGCTTTCACCACATTAATAAGGCCCTCCCCCCAACACACAAAATGCAAGTGAATTAATTATTCATGTCACTTAAGGAAGAAGAACATTCTTTAACAAAAACTTTTCATTGGCTCTGTCTGAAAGTGTCACACTCCCTAACTGTATGACTGGACTGGAATGAGGGCAGTAATGGTGATTTATCAATAAGCAAGATATCTAATTCTAAATGTTCTTACAGTACTTTTAATAAGAAGTACCAGTAATATAGAGATGAAGAAAGAATATAGAGACAAAGCAGCCATTTATATTAATTGCATGACACCCCTGTAATCTTGTAGAACATTAAGGACTATTTTAAATATATTATTCAGTATTTTCTGAGGGTTTGTCCTCAAAACTTTGACCAGAGAACCCCTTTTTGTTGAACACAAAGACATTGTTGAACACAAAGACAGCTTGACATTTCAACAGGAAGGTGTTTCATGCAGTTCAACTCACCTATAGATATCATGTTCTCAATATGCCAAAATATTTGAGCCATAATGAAATTAAAAAAGCCCAATGGGGATGTCAGGTTCTAACAATTTCTCATTGTAATTAATGTTTAACTAAGCTTTGTTGCCATGTATGATATCACCATTAGATGATGTGGTCACAAGACTTGATGAGAATGAGTAACAGAAACAAATTGTTCCATAATCCCTCTGTGGATGCTTTTTCTGAATCCAGTATTTCCCATGGTTCAGATGGCCTGACAGAATTTACAATAGCTAACACATAAGAAGACCCATTACCTCAGAGCTCAGGGCCCATAATTGCTTAGTATTCATCTTGAAATAAACTTTATTAGTCTTTAAGACTGCACTGGATTTGGTTTTGTTATACAGAGTTTCCACAACAGGAAACTGTGGTTATCCTAGAGTACTAAAATTAAATAAGGTACATCATATGCCACAGTAAAGTTGTTAGACCTGAAGGTATCACAAGACTTTTTCTGTTTTTTTAATGCCTATTTGGTATTTGTTACTTGTAGATTATGCAAAAGACCATGCATGATTATGCAAAGACCATGCAAAAACTTCCTTTGGGGGTGGGCTGAAGAGCATTACGTGTCCCTAATCCTGGCCAGCAGTGGGGTTTCCTGTGTGTTTCAGCATATTGGAATAGATCTGTAGTAGACCTGTGTAAAAGCTTCACAGTTAAGCCACCCATTTTTCTTCTTTGTTTATTACAGGCACCTCCCCTCCAAGTTAAAGCAACCAAAGCCCTTGTAATGCAATATGCTATGCAATCTATGAAATGTGGGTAAATTTGATCCTCCCACCCCCCTTCAAAATAGATTACTGACATTTTCAAACCATTAACATACCATTTTGTTCTTCCATAATGCATTTGTAGTCATTTAATTTTTGGCAAATTTTTTCTCTATTTTCTTCTGACAGCATCAAAATTCTGAGTACTTTTGAAGACATTTTTCTGCAAACTGCTGATAATCAGGATTGGATGAAAATACTGACATTATTAACAATAGAAAAATAGCTATAATGGGGGTGGGAGACATTTTACTATAATGAATGAATTAGTAACATATCTGGAGTTTCATAGCGAATCAGGCTCACAATTTCAGTTCCTCTAAATACCAACAGTTCAAATTATTATTAGCGCTTTTCTTCTAACTAGCAGAATAGGTCTTATTAAAATGTTTCAACTTCATATTGGCACCATTCTGCAAGAACAAAAGATAAGCAGAAAGGATTGTTCCTTTTAACAGGTTGTTATACATATGGGAAAGGCTTGCTTTCTGTCAAGGGAAAAAGAAAATTCTTAAAAACTTAAAACAGTATGACAATTATTGGCTATTTATTTTAAAGGCTTTACAAATAGGAACACCAGTTTTCAGCTAAAATTTTCTATTGGGGCATTTTAAATGTCTTTAAAAATATCCATGTGGAATCTAAATTTACTACTTGTCGCTGCATAGCACTTTGGGTTTTTTAAATGTGCCTTCTTGTTATGTTTTTAACATCATCATGAGAGTCCATGTTACAGATGGATATTTGAGCCTGACAGTTAATACTTTTGGCCAGACTGCAGTGATAACACTTGGAAACCCAGATATCACAAATCATAGTTCTAGTATGTGGTTGGCCAGTTCTGGTTCCAGTGTAGCTTAATGGACACATACTTTTTTTTATAAGCAAGGGTGATTTCTTGGGTTGTTGGAATACAGCTCAATGTCTTACAAATCATCTATTTACAAAACTTTCAACTGACTTAAAAAAAACTCCAATGAACATTTTACAGGATTTTTTTAAAGGAATGCAAAAGCCTGTAAACAACAACAGAACAGTCACAGGTGAAAAGCGGAGGACATGAAAATTAGTATATCCAGCATATAGAACCAACATTCATTGCCCAAATTAGTAGACTAGCCACCCTATCATGTCTAGCCTAAATGTTCATCAAAATCAGATATTCTTAATGATGTAAGAAGATCATAGGCTGACAAAGTGTGCTTGCACTCAAAAGCTCACACCCTGAATAAATCTTTGTTGATCTTAAAGGTGCTAATGGACTCTGATTTTACTGAGATATGTACAGTGCAAACCTAAGCAGAATAAGGGTTAGAAGAGTATAGTTCTGTTTAGGATTGCAGTATTAATCAGCAAAAACTGAACAGGAAGTGTAACCCCCATTGATAATAATACAGCTGATTAATCTATTATTCATCCATCATCATCATTATCATTATTATTAGAATTATTTCCCGCCTCTCCCTGTAGGCTCGAGGTGGGTCACATTAGTCTCAATCCCCTTAAAATCCCCATTAAAAGACATTAAAAGAAAAGAAATAAATTTGTGTCTCAAATCTCTCTCCTCAACCAATTCAAGAAGATTAGATATAATTTCAAATCAGCAACATTAAAATTTTGCCAATTTCTAAAGAGATATTGGAACGACCATAGCTAGCATGTCAGCACAATTAATTCCAGTAGAAAATATCTTTGGATTATTATTTCCTACCTCTGACATCCACATATTCAGATGTTAAAAATATTTGCACGTTTAAGATATGTCAGATCCAAAAGAGTTGGTTATTGTATGCTGCTTTTCTCTACCGGAAGGAGTCTCAAAGTGGCTTACATTCGCCTTCCCTTTACTCTCCCCACAACAGGCACCATGTGAGGTAGGTGAGGCTGAGAGAACCCTGATATTACTGCTTGGTCAGAACAGCTTTATCATTGCTGTGGCGAGCCCAAGGTCACCCAGCTGAATGCATGTGGGGGAGTGCAGAATCAAATCTGGCTCCCAAGATTAGAAGTCCACACTCCTAAACACTGCACCAAGCTGGCTGTCTTACAGGAACACAAAGCAACAACAACAGTAATTCAAATTAAACAACCACAGGAAAAAAAATGGCCTTTCCTCATATTTCATGCTACATTAACCATATTTTCAAGGGGTTTTGTTTATTTATTTATTTATTTATTTATTATTGGATTTATATACCGCCATTCGCCAAAAGGTATCACGGCGGTTCACAATAAAATATAAAATCAAAGTAAAATCACATAAAATCCCATAAATACCCCGTTGTTACAATAAAAGATGGCATTCAATTTTATAACTTTCCCCACTTTCCCTGCTTGTTCAGAGAGAGGTCGGACGTTAATTCTGTAAGAGAGAGAGGAGAGAAAGACTGGCTGATGGATTCGGGATCTTGGATGGAACCTGGGCTCTGCCCTGGCCCCAACCATATGCCTGGCGGAAGAGCTCTGTCTTACAGGCCCTGTGGAAAGATGGTAATTCCGACAGGGCTCTTAGCTCCTCCGGGAGTTCATTCCACCAGGTTGGGGCCAGGACCGAATAGGCCCTGGCCCTGGTTGAGGCCAGGCGAACGTCCCGGGGGCCCGGGACAGTCAGTAGATTCATACCCGCAAAGCAGAGAGCCCTGCGGGGGGCATAAGCAACCAAACGTTCCCGTAGGTAAGTAGGACCTAAGCCGTGTATGGCCTTAAAGGTTAATACCAACACCTTAACCTTGGCCCAGAAACAGCTGGTAACCAATGAAGATGACGGAGTACCTGCTGAATATGGGCCCTCCAAGGTGTCCTAGTGAGGACCCTAGCTGCCGCATTTTGTACCAGCTGTAACTTCCGGATCAGAGTCAAGGGTAGGCCTGCGTAGAGCGAGTTACAGTAGTCTAGTCTGGAAGTGACCGTTGCATGGATCACAGTGGCTAGGTGTTCCGAGGACAGGTATTGAGACAAAAAAGATGATCTAAAGTTCTGTATCCTTTTCTGACACACGTACACATCTCTCCTCTTTGGCCAAAGGCTAACTTCAGGAAAGTAAAATAGTACCACCTTCATGATATGACATAATGTGGCATATGTTGGAATTCTTCATTAGTGTCACTCTTTCTGGAAATAGCATACAAAATTACCCGGGAATACCTTCCAAATGTAACCTGATGTGATTTTACATGATTGTAGATATATATGACATGATGGGGGCATGAAATGGATAAATATGGAATCATTTAAATCACATAATTAGCCATTCTCTTTGCAGCTGTTTAAATCTGTCTAATTTGTCAGAATGGATAATTCCATGCCTCTCCCCCACCCCATTAAAGTAAAAAAATGCCACTAAGTAAAATACCTTTTCTGTTTATCTGTGTGTACTATATTAGTTTTACCTGCTTTCTATATAACCATATCCTTCCTCTCAATCTTTTCTCTTCAATGAGAAAAAAATGATAATACAGTATACTTTTTTTGTATAGAATTATACTGTGAATGTGAAAAGTGCTGAGTCTGTTTTGTAACATTTCAGAGTATTTAATGTCAAGTCATACACATGGACAAAAGTGCACTACAGTGATGCAAAAGCATCTGAACAGGCCAATTTTCAGACCAGGAAACCTTATCCTTTTGGTAACAATTCTGGTGTAAGCAAAGGTTGCCAGAAGAGCTACAATTAATACAAATGTATGTTATACCACACAGACACACACAAGAGGACCAGGGAACGCATTCCACAAGATTTATGGAATGGCCTTCTTAAGACTTTACATTAGCTCATCTAGCAACTCAGACATCTTTATAACTGCACCATGTTTTCACAAATCATAAACTCTGTTGTCCAAGTATCAGATTTTTCAGATATCTGACAGCATGTTTATTCCACAGTTTTTCTTTATTTTCTCCTCCTCTGACCCCCTGCCACCTCAAGCTGGTAACAAGTTTAAGGGTTCACCTAGAAATTGCTTTTTCCAGGATGCAACCATGGGGTTTTTTCATTCCCATTATGTTATGTCCATAAATGGTCACCTTGTGTACATTAATTAATAGCACTGTGTTTCTACACACTTGTGTTTTACAATAAGGGCAGTACTCATAAGAATGAGAAACACAGAATATTATGATAGGCTCATAATGTTGTAGATGTTGTATCACAAGGATAAAAATTCAATTTTGAGAGGAGAAAGGTAAAACAATTTCCTGATCCGCTCTCTCTATCTCTCTGTTATCCACATAGTCATTATGGAGAAGGTGTTCATGGTAATGAAATTTGTGGTACCTAAGGGGCATGGGATATTTTGGCTGGAAAGAGGTAAGGTAGGGATGCAGTAAGTTCCATGCTGTGCAACACTTGAGAAGGCCCTTACCTGGTGTATGCTAACCTTCCATCAATTTGGGATGGCATCTTCAGCAGGACCTCATTGCCAGAAGAAAGGTCCACATGGGAGTGGATATGTCTTCAAATGTCTTAGACTGGAACTAATTATTTTATTTACTTAAAATATTTATATGGGACTTTCCCACCTCAGTAGGGTCCCCAAAACATCCAGACATTAAAACATTTCAACATTAAAACATCAAAACAGCATTTTACAATATCTAGATAAAATATTTAAATGATATAAACGCATAAAGACACATAATAACACAAGCAGGGAAGAGAGCCAATAACAGCTAGTAGAGGAGCATCAAGCCATCAATTATTCTATGTATACCTTGTCCCTCCCAGCATGCCGGTCCTTGTCCTTGAACAGTGTCTGGAAACATAAATAAGCAATGTAATTCATGGATCGATGGTCTATCCTAATATGGTCTATCCTAAAAAATTGTGGTCCAGTCAAGCAGCAACATTCTGGGCCAACTGAAGTTTCCAGGCAGCCTTTAACAGCAGACCCCAAATTGAACGTATTGCCATAGTCTAATCAAGACAGAACTAAAGCCTATAGAAAGATACATAAATGACGGTTGCAGTATACATTTGTTCCACACATGGTCTCTGAAAGGAATAGAACTACTCCAAAGCATTGCCTATCATATAACCACATAAGACACATCAGAAGAATGCCATGGTTGATAGTACCAAAAGTCACTGAGATGTTCATCAGGGGAGCTTGGGAGGGTGTCCACCTTCACTTCATAGCACTGGCCTGGGTGGCCCGTCTCACTTCCAGGCCTGCCCTGGTCTGCAACTACCCTCCCTCTGCCTTTCTATGACCTGTTTTTAAAATGGGCTCTTCTAATACCTTGGATAAAACTTCGTTGGTCTTAAAGATGCCTCTGGACTCAAACTTTTTTCTTCTGCTTCAGAACAACATGGCTACCCACTTGAATCTATTTTTATGGGAAATAATCAGTGAAGCTTTAGATACTAGATAAGGTAGGTGGGAAAAATGAAAGGCTTGTGCAACAGAGCAGCAAACTGTGGGCATGTTTGATCAGTGAAAACTTACCTACAAAGTATATATTGTAGTTGTTTTTCCTTCAAATGCATTAGAAACCACCAGTGAAGATAGTATGGGAAGAAAAGTTGAGCATAGTCTGAAATAAAATAATCATTGCACATGACTATTGGGAAAATGTTCATATAGAAGTGTGAGCATTTCAGAGCCACTTCATTGGTTACCCCTTAACATTTACACATGTTTCAAAGTAATATCATTGAGGGCCAGAGGACAACAGTGGCATTATGTGGGGATAAATATACCCTTAAAAAAAACAGATTGAAAAGACTAGCAGCCTTGAACAGTGTCAGATTTAAAATAGGTTGCCATACCTTGTGTGAGAGTTATCTCAATATCATCAGAATGGTAGACATTCAGAGGGAGAGGAGCATATCAGAAAATTGACAGCTTTGGGGATGATTTGAAAGTAGAAGCAGGATATATTTTAAAAATACCAGAGAGAGGGAATGAAGCACAGAAATACAGAGAACCCAACAATTAAGGGTATTGTCAACAGACTCTTGACAGTAGGCTAGCACAGGGCGCTAGAGCCTTTCAAACAAAGATGCTATCATACTGAAAAGATACACATTCATCTCTAGTGGGAAACTCAGCCTTCCTGACATCTTCCATAAGTTGTCCAGACATCTACGCAATCAGGTGTTAAAACAATAACATGAAATTAACTGGGCAGTCATGTCAGAAAGCAGTATTGTCACCTATGAACAGTGACCATATTTTGTTGAAATTGTTACTAGTGGTACTTTGCTTCTTGGGTTGATAAGGAACACTGAATGCATTAAGTCAAGGGCCTCACTTGTCAGGACACAGTGAGGCCCATGACTGGATCTTCCCAGCTTTTTTGTAGGGTTGTGCAATTCGGCAGCCATTGGCGCCCGTTTGTACCCAGTGCAGCCAGCGCCACACCGCAGGGGGAAGGCACCGGTGCACCAGGTGACACACACATGCAGGTGCAGAGTTTTGTGCCTGTGTGTGTGTGCCCACCGGCACACTGATGCCCACGCCCCCCCCCAGCACGTCACTGGCTGCGCCGGGCACGAACGATCGCTTTGGCAGCCGAATCGCACAACCCGGTGTTAGCTCTTCAATCGTGTATGCTTCTACCGATTAAAACTGATCCCTCACTGGCCTTAGAAGGGAGAAAAAACCCTGGGCACTAATCTTACTCATTTTTCCCCAAAGAGGAATGTGTGTCAGTTGGCAAAACTATTAAACCCTCTCATCCCCCCCCCAATCACAATGCTGATCTGAATCAAGGCCCTGCAAAGCTGTTCTTTATATTTCTTAAAATGCTGGGAAGAGATGAACATGGATGTTCCAGTATCTCATCCAGTTAGATCCTCACAGAAGAGTTTGAAGCAAAGGAGAATGCTTAATGCCATGGTTGGGGGGGAAAAACACCCTCTGCTCTGAGCTGCTGCAGTTATCTCCTCAGAAAGAATGTACAAACCACATAGAGGAATCTGTTTAAGTAATATTCAGCTTTGGATGCTAATTACTTCCATCTGTTAAGTACAGAATCCTGCCTCTGGCAGTGGCCAAGTAACACCGGTTGCCTCCAGGCATACTCAACTACACCTTTCATAATCCATCTAGCCAATTGAGTACTGACATGGGATACCATTCCCAGCTAACCCCTGCAGGTAATCAGCTTCTTGCCTAATACATCCGGCCTAAACTCCCTTGTATCGTTCTCTTCACCCACATAAGAGCAAATGTTAAAAGCTTATAAAATTATATCCAGTTCTTTGCAAGTCCCATTGAATTATTTTTCCAATGACCTCCTCCAGCCTGACTGTAACAAATTGCAAATTCCACAGTTTGACTTTAGTGCATTGGACAGGGTAGATTTTCTTCTTATTTTTTCAATTTCTTGCTCTTTCTTTTTTTAACAGAACAAAATAAAAAGGGGGGCTTTTAATCAATGCCCTGTATTTCTGTTTCTAATTTTTTAACCTACACCATGCCTGTCTCTCTCCCTTGTCAATATCTTCTTTCATTGCAAAAACAATAAGAGCCATAATTAGTCGTCTTGTTTTTTTTCTATTGTATCCAGAGTCAATGATCAAATTTTGTGAGGTATATGTCAAAGTACCACCTACAGCAGGATACATTCAGCTTTAGTAGCTGATCTTTCTGCTGATGGATAACCCAAATACATCGGAGGCCTTTTTTACCTTTTTCCTCTTCTTTGAAAGAGAAAAGACCTTTTGTATTTTAAAAACTTCTCTGTATTTTAAAAACCTCTCTGTATGCTGTATACTGTATAGAATTCATTTTTTCCTTATCTGATGTAACTTTATTGACATCACTAGCTTCAAAGCCCATTCCTAAGAACGGGCCTTGAAAGAGCCCCCTCCCCCGGCCCCTGGCCAGGCAGCTTAAGGTGGCTTTGGGCCGCAGCTCGCAGCCAGATCAAGTGGGGCCAGTGGGGGCTGGGCAGCTCATTAGCAGGGCCAGAACAGAGCTCCTTAGCAGGCAGTCAGCAGGTCCAGCCTAACAGGCCAGGAGACCCTTGTTAGCAAGGCCAGCATAGCAGGCCAGGAGGCCCTTGTTAGCAAGCCCTCCACCACGACCCTTTGCCCAGGGCCCTCCCCCCTTACCTGCTGCTGGCTCCAGGCACTGAGGCGTCTTAGAGCAAACAGGGTAGAGTCCAGGGATGGAGGGTGGGAGCTGCAGGGGCAGGGCCAATCAGGTCAAAGCTGTCTGCACCCTGATTGGCCCTATTCTAACTTGGACAGCCGGACACATTCCACCCCCTAGGCTGATTCATAAATTTATAGAGGAACAACAATGGATAAGGATTATTCTATGACATGTATTCCAAACAATCCTGGAAGGATTTCCTGAATGGGTGGGAGTTAATTAATCTTGAATATTTTTAAAATTTTGTTAAACATTTATTACATGGCATGTCAACATGCCCCACCATGGCCATGGTCTGGAGGGGGTGGGAAGGGGAGAGGCCCTGGGTAGGCATGTTCACAGCTAGGCTTTCCAAACATATTCTGCACGATTGTGTTACTCCTGGGGGTTTTTGAAGCCTAAAGAATGTTTCAGGGGTTTCTGAACCATTAAAAAGTTGAGAAAAACTGTTTTATGCTGATACCTAAGAAAACTCACAAAACTTGTTGAAAGTTTCATTCAATCATTCACTTTTGAACTGAAGCCCCATGCTTATTATTTATTAGTGGGTTGGTTTTAAATATTTCCTGCCAAAGTGGGACCCTGGTCTGTTTTTAAGACATCACCACAAGTACACCAAAATAGTAGAATTTGTGGGTACTCCTGGCTGTTGAGTCCTGTACATGATAGCAGATGTACCTGCTTTTGGAAAGCCAGGAGCTCAGAAGTTATAACCTAGCTCTCTAAATGCCAGTGATTTGGCACATGGAAGCACATGTGACCCAGCTATTTGCAGTCATAGCTTCCAAGGCTTATCTATACTATGATCTTAATGTATGGAGTTCACAGCAGCTTTACCAAACCTAAGTTGCATCACTGAGATTAAAGAAACATTAAAACATCACTGAAACCTTTTAAATGGACAAAATCACATAACTATATATTTTAAATAGCATGGGGTCCTAATTTCATTTTGTACGACACTTGTATGCCAGTCTGGTATCTTCCATGTGCACAACAGATCCCAATCCATAAGTCTCTTTTGAACAAGCAGAAGGTTTGCGGTAGAGATGTGCACCAGAAATATTATTATTATTTATTTGGGTTGATTTAGCCTGAATAAATTTGGTATATACTAAATCACCCAAATCCCATTACCTTCCCCCCCCCCCACTGGTAAATTGAACCACATCACATCAGTCTGAATTCTTCTTGGTCTGGAACATTCAACTGGCTGAAGAAAGTACAACATATAAGCAAGGAATGCTTAGGTGGATTTTTCTCTGAGATAACGGGAGAGCTATTTAGTAGGAGCTGGTTGTGCGTACATTCAGTTTTAGACCTTTACAAAGCTTTTGTTAGATGAGCCAATATAGATGTTAACTACTGAAAACATGTCCTTTAATATTATTTAGCAGATTGGATCCTATTTCTGAATATGATAAAAACTGTTAAATCTTTTGGTAGCTCTGGAAATCCTCAGAAACATCTATAGAAATACTGGTGTTTTCACAGCTGCATGAACTGAGGAGGGTAAGGATAGGAGATAGTGACTCAGCAGGTTTACCACAGAGGCATTTTCATCTACTGAGCTAGCAGAGGATTGCCATTAGTCACCAGCATGTGACTTATATACACAGACTTCATAGGCAGGGCTTTCCAGCTTGCCTGGCCTGCTGTAGCCCACTGAGCCACGTGGAAGTTTATACCAGGGTGTAGGCCCAGGGTAGGATTAACTTCCAGACTTGGAAATTCCTAGTGATGTGGGGTAGAAGTGGAACCTTGGAGGGACAGAATTGGCACGGGGGGGGGGGGGTCAGCAAGGATGTGCCTTCTTCCCTCCAAACCTACTATTTCCTCCAGAGAAACTGATTTCTGTATTCTGGAAATCGATTGTAATTCTGAGAGAACTCCAGGGACCATGTGGAGATTTGTTCCCCTAGAGCAGCTGATTCTCACAGGATGAAAGGGAGCGTGGGATCAGTGGAAATACCTGCCCCTTCTTCCATAAAGAAATGCTATTCAGTTGAAGGTGCTGTGTGGTTGGATACATGACAATAATCCCATGTTCCTTTTATCCCTGCTAGGGAAAATGTTGAGGTGCTCCTACTTTTTCTTCAAGGGATAACAAAGAAAACCTTGGAGGGTGATAATTTGGCAAGAAAAAGGCTTAAAAAGGGATGAAGTTGTCCCCTATAAATTGCAGGCTTTTCAGCTGCAATTGCTAGAAACAAAACGGGTTGGGAATAATAATCACAGAGCCACGCATAATGTGCAGTTCCACTCCAAAACAATGCTTTCTGTGACACATGAATACATAATTTTTTTTTAAAAGAATGCATCTTTTCTCAGAACGATGGCTTTATTTAAATGCAAATTTATAAAATGTAATTGATTTACCTTGCCATCCTAAACAGATTTATACCCTTTTAAATCCATTGAAATCCATTGGTTTAGAAGGATATAACTCTGTTTCAGATGGTACTGTTGATGGGTTAACAACTCTCCATAAGATTTCACTTTCCTTGATAAAATTTCATACGAAATTTTTTGTCCCAAATGTCAGTGCAAAACAGGGTACTCTTCACCTTTTAGTAGGGCTGCCAAACTCTCTTTGGGAGCTTCCTGGGGATTTGGAGATCAAGCCTGGAGAATGCAGGGATTAGGTAGGAGAGGGACCTCAGTGGAATGCCATGCCATGTAGTCCATCCTCCAGAGCACCCATTTTTTCCAAGGGAACCGATCCCTGTGGTTTTGAGATCAGGTATAATCCCAAGGGGATCTTCAGGCCCCACCTGAAGTTGACAACCCAACGTTCTAGCATCACAAACGTCTGCAAGAAAGAACTTGTTACTTGCTCTCCTTTACATAAGGTAAATGTGGTTTCAGTTTGGTTCCATAACCACAAGTAAAGGAGCCAGAATGATCAAAATGCATAGAAAACCTCTGGAAATAAAATCTTAACCCTCTGCTACTGACAATGTATGTGCTCCCTATTCTTTTCTGGAATGCCTTAAGCTATGGGTAGCATTTCTTAAAACAATCTTACTCACTGTTAAGAGATTATTTCGCAAAATCATTTGAAAACATTAACATTGATGTCCCTTGAAAAAGCTAAAGAGTGAAACATGTTGGGATTTGTTGAACATCAAAGAATAAAGAACAATGGAAGTTTGAAGACTCCATAGAAGTCTACTCTGTATATTTAATTCACCATATTGGTAACCGAGTGCCTCATAACTTGCCCTTTTCTTTTCTGGCAAAGTGTTGTGGTTTTATATGTTTTCTGCTATGATTTATTTTATTGACCCTAGATATTTCTTATACTGATTCATTATACCAACATGGTTACCCACCTGAATCTGGTAGAAAATGCTCTGCTCTGTGCTCAGCTACTGTTAAAAGCACAGGAGCAGCAGAATTTAGTGATCGCCTTCCAAGTACCAATCCTGCTTAGCTTTTGGGATCTGATAAGATTAGGCTTTAATGTGCCACCTTCCTTCCCCTATATATGAGTAATTATTTATTCATATAAGAAAATGAAATCCCATTAATGAAGAGTGCAAGTTCTGTAGCATTTGCATCCCCCCTAAAAAAAACCCTACTGTTTACAAATCACAACCAATCAAAAGTCTTTGATAGGAATATGATTGTCTGTACTATTTCCCCATGCCACTGTCACACTTTTCTTATTTCCTTAGGTTGCCTTATATTGATCTGTGAATTGTGCATTCACTCATATATGCATGGCAAAACAGTTTTAAAAGAGAGTGTAAATAAATTGATAATGACCATTTTTATAGCATCATTCAATGGGTTACTCATCAGTGAAAGATGGTTCCACTGAGGCTTGGATTATTTTCAGGATTCAGTCTCACCTACTATAAAATATTATAAAATATAGAAACATCATTATTTTGAAAGGAAAGTAGGAAATGAAAGTTATAACAAGCCAGCATTGCCTGCGTATTCTGTGAAGACCATTTGGTTCTCTTCTGAGCTATAAAGCTGGGGCTACTTTAACATTTTGTCTTCGGCCTACACTGATCCTTTCATGTTCTTTACTAGCCAATTCTGACTTTTGAAAATTGCCACTTCTTGCACTCAGGAAAAGATAAATATTTACTCTACTTGTAACTGTGCTTAGAAATACTCAATCGTGGCAATAAAGGAGATCAGAAATGGAATCTGAAACATAGCTCTTTCACTTCAGGAACAAAGACAAAAAGATCTTTCTGTATACTTTGGAGGCTTATTAGCCTATGAAAGGAGGAGACTTATGTTGGTCGTGAATCAAAGGGAATCTTTGGAATATGTGATTATCTTTAATATACATGGTGTCACATCACATTTATCCCAGTCAAGCTGAGGCTTGTTTCAAAATGAATGGGATTGATGGGGGACTTCTGGGATATGAGAGGCATTAGAACTTAAAAAAAAAAAAAACTAAATTTTGTGTTGGGTCACAGAGCAATGAGATTATTAAAAATGTCCTTCTTTCTCTATGCCAAACATTCACAATATGTTAAATAAAAGTTTCCCACTCTTAACCTAATATCTCGTTTATGTTAGAACTGAAAGTATTTATCTATACATAAATTAAAAAAAGGACTGTCAGTTTATCTGAGACCTACAGCTCATCCATTCCTGAGGAGTTGAGTTCATATGCTTACAATGCCCCTATCCGTAGCTAGCAAAAATTAATGTAAATAAAAATGGTAGAAAGATTTAAATGAAAACTCCTCCCCCGTTCTCTTTCTCAGTGATGTGAGAAGCCAAGTGAGCTTCTCTTTTGCCCTTACTCAGATGCTGTACCCAGCGCTTCTCAAGGGGGCTGGTGGGATGGGCAGCTAAATTGGAAGAAGTGCGGAAAGTCCGCTAGGAGGAGTCGGCAGCGTGGACCGGTAGGAGGAAAGTGACTAGAAAATTGGGTGGGGAGGGAGATGTTGCTCCTTGCCCAGGGGGATGAATAAGGCCGGGTAGACATCCTAGTCGGAGGGAGGGAGAGCTCAAGATTGACTCAGCCAGTTTAAGATTGATTCAGCCTTCCATTCTTCTGAGGTCAGTAAAATGAGTGCCCAGCTTGCTGGGGGGTAAACGGTAATGACTGGGGAAGGCACTGGCAAACCACCCCGTATTGAGTCTGCCATGAAAACACTAGAGGACGTCACCCCAAGGGTCAGACATGACTCAGTGCTTGCACAGGGGATACCTTTACCTTTACTTTAAGCTTTCTTGTGAGTTTTATTAAATTAAAACTTCAACATTGTTTATATCCTGAAGTGTCTTTTGAAATCTGATTTAGTGGTTTACAGCATATTCTTTTAATGCTTTCATCACAAATTACCGTATACAACATTTAAATATAATATTATTATAATTGTAAGTTGCCGTGAACATAATTGGAAGCACAAAGTCCATTGGTAAAGAGTGACTACCGTCAGACTTTTCCCAAAACCTGTTTAAGTTCTGTAAACATCTTTACTGAGCACTGCTAGATATTCAGCGAATATTTTCAAGTGTTTAACAAGATGCTCATAGTCTACACCATCCCCCAAAATCACATCTGATATATGGTGACCCGCATAGGTTTTTCAAGGCAAAAAACATTCAGAGGCCATTTGCTATTGCCTGCCTCTGCATCCCAGCTCTGGTATTCTTTGGAGGATTCCCATCCAAATACTACCCAAGGTTGACCCTGTTTAGCTTCTGACAAAATCAGGTTCGCCTGGGCTACTCTTGTACAATACATACTTATACAAGTGTGTACACATCTTGTCCTCCCTCACCACCAGTTACTCTCCTGTTTAAGCAACAAACATTATTCTTCTGAAATGAGGCTTAACCTAGTGCAGGAGTTTAATGTTTTCAAGACATTATATCTTTCTTTTGCAAGTCTCTTCCCAGTGTTGCCCAGTAGGACTTCCTGTTGGAGTTGGTGGGGACTACATTTTTTTCAGCCTCTATGGTTAACTATGAAAGCTAAGAAAATTACACTTCTTATTAACTAAGGCAATCCAAAACATTGTGAGCACACTAAAGCAATAGCTACCAAGCAGCTGCCTTCGTGACAATAGATGTCGTTAACTGCACAGATGCAGATATGCTCAGAATACAGCTAATTTAGAATCATTGCTACAGCTGCAATTGGAGGGTATTGGGGTGTTTCTCAAGAGAAAATGGGGACTGGGAGTATGGCAAATTTGATTGTTGAGAACATTATTTGTGGAGATTGCAGCATCATTAATTATAGTGCAAATATTGCTATTATATCAATCCTGAATCTTAGTTTGAGGAAACTCTTTAGATCTGATTGCTAAGCAGTCCCATCAAGACTACAAACATATGGATAACTTGTGACAAGTACCTTTTGAAAAATTTGAACAGACATTATCTCATCCACTGGTTTAAGCCTCTAATTGACAGATCTAGGAAATGATGGAGGAAGCCTATGCTGGTCTACATGCACCAGTATCCAAAAAGATCCTTATGTTCACGTGAAGAGTGATCAGTTTCTTTAAGAAAATTAGTGCTTTGGAATGTGTATTCTATGAGTGCCTTCTCATCCCAAAACTCCACTATCCCCAAGCCTCCATGACCCAAATCTTCAAGAATATCCCAACCTAGATCTTGAACCCCACTCTACCTTGAAATCTCAAAGAATTTATCAAACCAGAGCTGGCAACTCTAGCCAAAAGCAGCCTAGGTCAGACGGCAAGTGGAACTTCCCATCCACAGTCACAGCTGCAATCCATAATGCTTTTCCAACTCTCTTCTCCAAGTCTCTATGTTAGGGATAAATTCAATACTTGGAGTTTCCAGTCATGTAGTCATGAAGTGTAATTCTTACATTACTGCTTACCCACTTGTATTAAAAACACAGGAAATAATCTAAATGGGACACAAACATAGAAAACCAATTGGGTTAGGGGAACCTGGACCCAACCCATAAAAAATGGAACATATAGCTTGGTCCTGAGCCCATTGTTCATCTTTGTGAGATACTCCAGTGCCTTCATCATTCTGGTATATGTTTTATGAGGACTAAAAGAGACTTTTACTATAGTAGTAGTCCTCTCTTCCTGTTTCTGTTGACTATTATGTGCCAGTTTCAACCCAGCCATGTCTCTACAGATGAGTTATTATACTTCCTATAATTGCTTCTTTGCTCGTCTTTGTCCCTAGTGTTAAAGGACAATGTGTTTTTCTGCTGTTCTTCTACCTGCCTTGCTATAAGGGTTGTCAATTTTTCTTGAGAAATTCATGGACACAGAGGGAGCACAGAGTGTACTTAATTGCATACATTCTGTCCTCCAACACTGCCATGTCTACCAGGGAAACTAACCTCTGCTGTTGTAGAGATCAGTTCTTAAAAACCTCCAGGCCTTCTTGCAGGCCCTACCTGGAAGCCAGCTGGAGACCACGGAGACAAGGATTTGAGGACTATGACATCACTTTCAGGAAAACCCTCAAGTGATGCCAAGCCTGTCTAGATATTGTCTGGTTTTGATGACTCATACAGAGGATAGTTTTTATTGGGAGGGGGCGCAAAGTGACACCCATTCCCTCTTAAATTGCTGAAAACTAAACGGTAATTACTGGGGAAGGGAATGGCAGACCACCCTGTATTGAGTCTGTCAAGAAAACGCTAGAGGGCATCACCCCAAGGGTCAGACATGAGTCGGTGCTTGCACAGGGGATACCTTTACCTTTATAGTTTTACCAGGTCCTATTCTTAAGAAGGCATAACCACACTTGCAGGTTTTCCTGGAAGCCCTTTGTTTCTTTTTCCTGATGCAGCCAGGAATGTGTGTTCCAATTAATGTTATAGATGGACCCAAATAACTGCCTTTTGTGCAACCCAAAATCATTTTCATTAAGTTAGGCATAGCAAGGTCTAATCTTATTAAATCTGCATCAGGCTTTCTGGGCACTGTCTTGAGACTATTATAAACTGCAGCTAGGGTTATTTCCCCATCTTTTCAGGAACATTGTCTGTTACCACCACCCTCTTTTATGTTTTGCTGAACATCCACCCTGAAGCGATGCTACTAAATTTGCCACACTTTGTGATGCTTTAGTTGATCCTAATAAAAAGTATTATACTAGTGTTGATTTTGGATTATTGCTAACGAGCCACCATGGCTACTGTCAATTTTTGACAGCTATATCCAATTTCTCTGGTGTGACTAGTTTGGAAATCATCACCGTAAGTGTGCTAGGATTGGAGATGACCTGCTTTCCTTGTTAATACCATTTTTTGCTGCCAAGTCACTGTTGACTTACGGCGACCCTGTAGGGTTTTCAAGGCAAGAGACATTCCAAAGTGGTTTGTTGCTGCCTGCCTCTGTCGCAACCCTGCTATTCCTTGGAGCTATCCCATTCAAATACTAGCTAAGGTCAACCCAGCTTAGCATCTGAGATCTGATGAGATCAGGCTAGCCAGGATGAATGTATTCCCAAGAAACAAAAACAAATAGAAGAAACCCAACACACTTGCCGTACATAGAATCTTTAGATTAGTCAGAGTATTTATGTTACGGAAATAAAAAGCTATAAATGATTTCCTTAACAGCTTCTTGTATTCTGTGATGAATTAATGAACAGTTAGAGGTGAAAAGTCTCACTAAAATGGGAGTCTTCTGTGAACAAGAGCCGAGTCCCGGAAATTATATATTAAAGCCATAGCCCCACCCCTGGCCACATTTCCACAGAACACCAGTAATGATCAGTTGAAAACAACTACTGAATTTGGCCTGCTTCTTATGTTATCCATCTAGCATAGGGGCTAGTCTGCTTTTCATCCCATGATGAACAGCAGAGCAACTCTCCTGAGACGAGGCAGCTCCAAGCTCATAAGATCATCTTTTGGAGAAATGATTCTGGCTGCTCACAATCACTTGTGAAAGCAAGAAACAGAGAGAGCTACTTTCTCAGAAGTATTTTGATTCTTCTGGGAAGATACCAATCTAAATTAATCTCATATACTTTTGCCTGAAAGCTGAGTTTCCGGCAGAGTGGAGCCACAGAATATTTATATGTCAGAGCACTGAATGAACCTTACTGGATGCCATTTCAAACAAAATACATTTCCTAGCTGCCCATTTCCATGATAGCCCTCTCTTTTCTGTTTGCTATTTTTAAAGGGATGGTTCATGCTTGAGTCCTGTGCTCACTTTTCAGAAGCTTACAATCAAGTGCCCCAGTGTCAAATATTTCATCAGAAGCAGTTCTAATTCTTGAAAATTCTTCTAACAAGCAGTTTTTAAAAAAGGGAAATATGCTTTGGGTTGTAAGGAAAAATGTTCCACTGAAGCAATTTCTTTCCAACAGTATTAAATTGATTCACAGTACAACAGAGGTATTTACTGTTTGGATACTGTTGTTTGCATGGCCAGTGTCAAAGTAGGAAGGGGAGGGTGGACATGGATGGCACAGGTCAGGGAACTGCAGCCAGTTCTCTAACGCAGTACTTTTGAGGACCTAATACAAGACCAGTTCTTGAGTCCAATTATCAGACTGCCTTCCTTGGGCCCGCCTAGTGAGGAGGATATCAGTGTACAGCGGGGTCACTTAGAATGCAATGGGCATCACCTCGTCAACCTATTCTGCAACAGGCCAGATTCCTGTGTTTGTCACAGGGCCTGGGCCTGGGCCTGGACACAAGTGGCAATGGTATAGGAGGTGTTAAGTGATCCCTGTGACTCATGCACATAATGTGCACATGTCAGCATCCATTGTATGTGTAGCATTAATGAGCAGGCATCCATCTAGTCTAGCATCCTGCCTCACACAGTGGCCAACCTCTGAAAGGCCACAATAAAATGTAGAGGCCTAGCCTTCCCCTTATGTTTCTCTTGGTACAGCTTGGTATTTTTCAGGTCTGTGTATCAGAGAGCCAAAAATATTGGTATTCCCAGTTTTCCAGGTTCTAAATAGTATTTTATATTCAGAACTTGTTTTTTTTGTGGGGTGGGTGGGGGTGGGGGGTGGAATACAATATTATTTAGCTCTGTTATTACCTATGGGGAATCTTTACAGAGGGCTGGAGGGACTTAAAAATGCACCAACATTTCAGCAGAGTTTCTAGTGCCTGTCCTTTAAAGCCAATTTAATGTGGTGGTTAAGATTGGTGGCCGTTAATCTGGAGAATTGAGTTTGATTCCCCACTCCTCCACAGGCAGGTAGCTGGGTCATCTTGGGCCAGTCATAGTTCTCTCAGATCTCTCTCAGCCTCACCTACCTTACAAGGTATCTGCTGTGGGGAAAGGAGGGGTAGCAATTATAATCTGCTTTAAGACCTCTTCAGGTAGTAAAAGCAAGGTACAAAACCATCAGTCACCACTCTTAAACACAACACCAAGCTGGCTTTAAAGGACAAGGTGCCCCTAGCCATCCTCCATTGTTTGTTATTCTATACTTTCTCAAGAACAAAAAGTATCCAAAATCAAGACAGCAAGCAAAGCAGCCCCTCGCTAAAAGCCTCTTGGCAGACAGCACTAAGAAGCCCAACAAACCAATGAAGAACCCAAGGAGTCCCAGCAGAACTGTGAGACAATTTGGCAAGCCTAAGACAACAAATGTACAACCCAAGAGCCCAACGAAATGTTAAAACAGAGAATGATCCAAACCCAATAAATAGGACTGCTGTTGAAAGTCCAACAAATAAACAACCAGAGAATCTGCACCAATGTATAACCCAAGAATCAAGAGCAATGTAGAATCAGAAAATCTACCACAAACCTCACATGAAGAAACTCACACAAGGAATACAATGTTGTAAAAGCAACTAAGCCTGTTATAAAGTACAGAATCAAAGCCAAACCAACATGGTAAGCCAATACTAAGCTCCAGGAAGACACAATACTTGTATTTCCTCAAGTCTCTGACTACAGACTCATGGCTATCTGGGGAAGGACTATGGAGCCAGCACAGGAGTCAGTGGTAATATACTGCTTGAGGTGGCAAAAATTCCTTGAACCAGTCTTAGCCTCAAGTTGTTTTAACAGTCATGTTATCCTGCATTGGCCCCATGGGTGATTCCAGGCACACACATATGGGAAAAGCTGTACAGCCTTACAGTAACAAAAATCTGTGGAAGGTCTTTAACAAGAACAACCACATAGAGAGAAAATATTCTCCAGGCTTTCAAGCCCACCAGAATTCAACAGGCTGGAAATTACAAAAAATGAAAAAGATGAAGGATGAAAAGCAGACTTTTCAAGCCATGGTATTAACTTCTTATGCATTGTCCACCTTGCATCCCTCAGACGATGCATGCTGCATCCATGGGGCGAAGAATTTACTTTCTGCCCTTTATCTTTTTAAAGTTTTGTAACATTGAGCTGATGAAACCTTCTGGTGAGTGCAAAAGTTCACAGTTTTTGCACAGATTTAGTCTTGTTTTGGGTATACAGGTATGGGTCATTGATTGACCTAACTGAGGTCAGAAAGATTTCAGTACATCTATAATTTAATAGAATGAATCAGACAGAATTGTTCAAGAGATCATTTCTAAAATAGGATAAGAAGCTGACAAATTGAATAGGGTTATAAACTGTAACTGGAAGTGTTAAGCAGTTTACTCTCACTCCCCTTTTTCCTCTTGCTGCATAGTTTACATCACACTGTTTTATTAATTTCTTCTCTAATGGTATAATCCTTTTGGGGGGGCATCATTTATTGCTCAGTATTCCATGAATGCTTTTTAAAAATTCTATAATTTACCTTTGGTCTTAAGAAAGGTGGCTAATAAATGCAGTAAGTAAATAAATAAAACTGGAAGACGATGACAGGCTGCATACCTTGAATAACACTTTTTTGGTCTTAAAAGCACCACTGTGCTGAACGTTTGCTCTGTTTTTTCAAAGTTCCTGGTTTACACACCTTGGTTCTAATAAAATGTGCTGCATTAAAATAGCAATAATGTCACAAACCCCCTTCAAGGATCACTGCCTTGCCGTGGCCAGGGGGCTTACGTAGCTCAGTGAAGCTATGAGCTATGCCGTGCAGGGCCACCCAAGACGGACAGGTCATAGCTGAGAGCTCTGACAAAAGGTGATCCACTGGAGAAGGAAATGGCAAACCACTCCAGTATCTTTGCCATGAAAACCCAATGGACAGTTTATTGTCCATGGGATCGCGATAGGTCGGACACGACTTTGCACCTAACAATAACAACAACAACAACAACAATGTCACAAAACATGGAAAATGACATACAACAGGCAACAAAAACCTATTTGTGTGCTAAAACAGTACAAATCATAGCACGGGAAGAGGAGTCAATAATGTTCATCTGTTATTGTAGGAGCATCAGGAGAGCTTAAAGCAGCAGCAGACCTTTATTTTGAAACGGTGACTATAATGAAGAAAAAAATTAGGGTTCCTGCTTTAATCAATTTAATTGGCAGGCTAATCAACAAAGTCAGAGGCCAATTTTAATCAGTGAGGACAGATTTTAATTGGGGGAGGCTAAGAGTTAAGGATACACTTGTTCCTTTTTCAAAGCTGTTTTGGTTCAGGTATGTAGTCATAAAAAGAATGGAGGAAGAAAAGAGTAAATCTCACCATTATTTTAACAATGGGATAGTTTTTGTTTGCTAATTGTTTTTAATTCTGCCATAAATCAAAGGGTGTTTTTATTGGGGATCAGCACATTTAGTTAAATGGATTGATTAGTTGACATCTCTTTAAAACACATAGCCTACAAATTAAGTCAGATGAGCTTGAAGTTACAGCAGAAGCAGGCAGAAAGCAATGCAGCTCATATCTCAGATTGCCCTTTTAGCTTATTTTTTTCTTTAAAGAAAAACATTTTACTTTGTTTGTTCTCATTCATTCATAACACCTGCTGAGAAACTAATCAAAGTAGAACTCTGTATTATGGAGGACAGCTCCATGGTTCTTCCTGAGGTGTAACTGAAACCTTTGAACTAGATTAAACACTGGGAGAAGGATTCTTAGCAGGTCTACTCAGAAGTACGTCCCTTTTGAGTTAATGGGATTTGCTCCAGGAAAATGTTTTTAGGATTGTAGCCTGGGAGATCCACTAATGTACAAGGGAAACCTTTATTTTTTCCTTAGTGGAGTAAATAACATATTGCTGAGGTCATATTACATCAGAAATTCACTACAGTGGAAACAATCCCCCTGAACTAGGGTCCTCATTCAAATTAAGGTCCTCCTTAGCTGGAAAGTTCTGGAAAGGTTGTTTCATGTTGTGGCAAGAGGATTCTTGATATCTCCTTTGCTACCATGCACACAGGAGACATGTTGTGGCTGTCCTCACAGTTGAGAATTAGACTTCCCTGCTTTAAAAAGACAGCTACTTTTTATCAGAGGCAAAATGACTCTAATAGTAAGATCTGAATCTAATGGAGCATTGACACTTGAAAGTATATACCCCATACTCCCAAAAATCTTGGGGTCTCTAAAGTTTTACTCAGATCTAGGTATTCTACTGCAGTCCAACATTGCTACCCTCTGAAAATTTGACTTGACCTCAAGGTTTATGGGATGAAAAAAGATGTTAGGGGATTCAGCAAAAGTGATCTTTATCATTTTCTTCTTAAAGGTAAAGGTATCCCCTGTGCAAGCACCGGGTCATGTCTGACCCTTAATGTGAGACTCAATATGGGGTAGTTTGCCAGTGCCTTCCCTAGTCATTACCGTTTACCCCCCAGCAAGCTGGGTACTCATTTTATCAACCTCGGAAGGATGGAAGGCTGAGTCAACCTTGAGCCAGCAGCTGGGATTGAACTCCCAGCCTCATGGACAGAGCTTCAGACAGCATGTCTGCTGCCTTACCACTCTGTGCCACGAGAGGCTCTTTCTTAAAGGTACATACACTCATATCCTATCTGTGAGGTCTTCACCCTATTGCTTCTTTAGTCTTGTCCTTGACTATCCCTGTAATTCTTGTACAGCCTTCTTAGTGCAGTGGTTAAAAAGCCTCTTATCTGGCAAACCAGGTTCGATTCTCCACTCATCCTCATATAGCCAGCTGGGTGACCTTGGACCAGTCACAGTTCTGTCATAATTCCCTCAGACTTACCTACCTTACAGGAGGTCTGCTGTGAGAGGGAAAGGGAAGGTGATTGTAAGCCCTTTGAGCCTTCTTCAGGTAGTAAAAAGCAGGACACAAAAGCCCATCTCCTCTTCTTCTTGTCCTACTTTTCCAGAATATTCTAAATGTATTGGAAATGATATATCTGATTTGTTTAGAGATAATATATTTAGTGTTGTCTTATTTCCAAATTCTGAGACCACTGGCACAATCATGGAAATGATACAGCAAAGTTTGAGTGGAACTGATTTGAAAAGAGACATCTGCTTCCATTAAATATTTCTCGTCTTTCATCAACATTTCATTAGGAGCTTTTCCAAGCAGCTGTCATCGCAAGGCCTTTCAGATTTGGTCTTTTGATACTGTCCTAGCTCCAATAGAGTAACTGTGAAGATAAGAAACTTAGGGGTGATTGGATTGAATCATGACAGCAGAGACACTGTTTCAGAAATGGTGTTTTCCGTTGCTATGCAATTTCCCCAGAAGAGCAGGAATATCATTTACACTTAAGACAAATTCATTGGAAAGAAGTGAATGACACGCGATGGAGCTGCTAATGACAGAGTCGAACTTCAATTAAGCAAACAACAAAAGCGCTGATATCCCGGCGGATTGAAAGACTGAATGGATTTGTGCTGTTCCAGACAGAACGTATTTTGTTTTGTTTTTATCTTTCCCGTGTTCTCATGTTGTCTGTTGATTTGGAATCCACAATCCTTCAGTCACCCAGCCTAGGTTTGAATGCCACTGTTCAAACTATAGCACCTCATCCCAAGAGGGAAGATTACGAGTATCGTACTGACAATGCACACAGTGATTATGGAGATCAGTCTTCATAGGCTGATTCATTGCTCCGTAATGTTTTCGTATTTGGGGAGCCATGAGATCCACAAACCCAGTGGGCTTTCACACAAGGGTTTAATGGCAGAGCATCTGCTATGAATACAGAAACATTTAGGTGTGACTCAGAAGAAGGCAATGTCATGGGTTCAGATGATACCAAGGCAACCATCGCGTGCACATTTGGATCATGGAAAGAAGAAAGGGAATGAAGAGCAGGATTGGTTCACAATGACTTTTTGGGCCTCATTTTTAAAAATGGGAATCTATGTAATATATGTTTTATTTTAAAATATTTACTCCACTTTTCTTCCTGCAGATCACATAATAAAAATAACATTAAAGAAGCACAAACAGAGGAATGACTTCTCAAAGTTCCTAAAGACAGAATTTAAAACACAGCTGTTTGTAATTTGTATAACAGGTTCTCAAAATGTGGCTATTTAATTTGATTAGTGGACTGATGTTTTCAGAGTTTCTATCATGGGGAAAAAAAAAACATTAGTTGCAGATATCTACCACCACCACCACCACCCTCTTGCAATAAGGCACTGCAGATTTTGGCTTCGCTTCTGGGGAGTGGTTTGTCCTGCACTAGATAACAGGGGAACTCCTTTTCAAAAACTGAAACAATCATTAACATTTTTAATGTTGCTTATGTCCCCCGCAGAGCTGGTTGTCTCGGGCCCATGGGAGGTTCGTCTGGCCTCGACCTGGGCCAGGGCCTTTTCAGTCCTGGCCCCAACCTAGTGGAATGAGCTCCCAGAAGAGCTAAGGGCCCTGCTGGAATTTCTAGCTTTCCACAGGGCCTGTAAGATGGGGATCTTCCGCCAGTCATATGGTTGAGGCCAGGGCAGTCTTCCGATAGTCCATCTGAGGATCCCCTCCAATACTGAGATCTCTAATATTGAGATCATGAATATTAAGATCTATTGGATTGGCCCCCACTCTCTTTGAATGTTATTTTTCCCACCATGCTGAACGTAGGGGAAAATTAGGACTGGAATTGTGATCATTGCCACTTGTATGATGTAAGTTGGGGATGTTTTGTTGGGGATTTTATTGTGTTTTAATGTTTTATAAACCGCCATAAGCCCAACTGGGGAATGGCAGTCTATAAATCAAATAATAATAATAATAACAATGTACATTGTGCAGATTGCTTTAACACTATATTTTGCAAAGAAACCATAGATGGATATAACTAGCCCTATCTTTCAATCTCGCATTGGGGGTATCAGAAAGCCACATAACAGGCTTATTTTGAGGACAAGCTAACTCAATTTCAGTATCCAACAGATATAATACCCTTGGGGAAGAATATGTTTCTACGTGGTATGTATACCTGGATGGGAACAGGTCCCATAGCATACCATATCTAGCAATGTGACACTTTAAATATGGGTCCTTGTGCAGTAGTTTGCATACCAGCTTGTGTACATTGCATCTGCAATAGCATGGCTACATGCTGGTTCTACAGTACACTGGACTGAAGCCAAAGATGTAATCATATTGAAAGTTACTGTGTTGTGTGCTTTGAATGCCAGACTAGGATCTTTGAGACCCAGGTCCAAATCTCCACTATGCTATGGAAGCTTGTTGGTTGACCTTGGGCCGGTCAAACACTCTTAGCCTGAACTACCTCACAGAGGTGTTGTGAAACACAAAGGAGAAGAATGTAAACTACTTTGTGTCCCTACTGGGGAGAAATGTGTAGTATAAATGAAGTAAATACAAATGGTTGCATACAATGATGATGTGAGAGTGATGATGAAATCCTATGGAGTTACTTCTGTCTATGCCTCTTTATTTTAATAAGATTAGACAGAAATAACTATCCTTAGAACTGTACTGTCAATCAGCTTCATTTTAGGAACTACACAGCTGGCTTGTAGATCAGGCTGTCCGTTGATCTTTTGGTGTATAAACTTGCACAATCAGGAACAAGGCAGAAGAATAGTTTCCTCTAGGATTGATAACAACACAAGTCTGTTAACCAGCACCCAGATCAATCATTCTGTGTTGTAATTGAAGTAGTTGACCATGCAGTTTTGAGTATTGACAGACAATTTAAGAATCATTGAGACATAATCAAGGCACCTGATTATTCGTAACCTCAGTGCACAAGGAGATGTATAGGAGAAGAGTAATTTCTTAGGACAGCAAAGATACTGCACATTTGACATGGATATGTATTGTGCAGGTGGCTGAGTAAGTACAATATAGGAGAATGACCAGTGTGACTCTCTGTTCAAATATGTCAGACACAATTCCCCATAAATAGCAACATTAAAGGAAAAATTATTCTGACACTGCCTGTTGCAGCCTCTGCATGGTAACATGCTTTCAGTATACAGAACATTGATTAGGAGCAAGTTGCAATCTACAGTCGGATGACAATACAGTATATATACACCTCTGATTATATTAGGGTTGTGTCTTACTGCATTTTTCAGAAATGTACTTTCTGGCAGAATGCTTTCTACTGGCACCACTGCCTTCAGTTTTATAACAGCTTTGCAACACTCTAATCCAGCCCCCTCCAGAC
Source organism: Paroedura picta (assembly GCF_049243985.1). Classification (NCBI taxonomy): domain Eukaryota; kingdom Metazoa; phylum Chordata; class Lepidosauria; order Squamata; family Gekkonidae; genus Paroedura; species Paroedura picta. The sequence goes on from NC_135375.1 coordinate 39,204,594, forward strand.
TGCTTTTATGCAGCAATGCATTACTGTTTTCTTCTCAAGGATTCAGGATTGAGCTAGTCTCAAAGATAGGATAGAGCTTTTTTTAACAGAACAAGCAAGATGAAACATATCTGTTCTTAACTGGGTCAGAAACTACTTACAAGATCCAGAGCAAAATTGTATCAGAGAAAGAGAGAGAAATTATCCAACTTCTGCAATCCCAATAAATTATGTCAGATAAAGAATTGCACATATGTTTAGTTATTTTGCCTAATTTATTCTGATTAATCATAGAGAAGAAGAAAAAAATTTCTGCCTGGCACCAATCATCTTTGTTGCTCAGACTCTTGAGGTTCAGTAACCTCAACATCTCCTGCTAGTTTTGGAGATTTGCTAGTTTTGGTGTTGTTTGCTCGTATGTTTTATCACATAACTTGTCAACTTGAATAAGGACTAGAAACTCGCTTTTGGTTAAAAATGATAATTAAAATTCTAAATTTTGGGCTCAGTAATCTATTTCTGTGCATGCACAGTAGGGCTACAGAATTTCAGAATTCACAAAACCTAGGATTAGATGGGGCATTTTTAATGTGACGTATACTCAACATAATGCAAAGGGACTATGCAATGAAAAAACAGAGACATGTGAAGCACAGAAATGGAAACATTTAGAACTATGGAGGAGTGATTCATTCTGTCATGACCCTACAGTCGCCATATTTAAATTAAAAACATTTGCAGGGAAGTTGGAACGTGAAGTTGCTGAGCTAGAGTTCATTAGCAAATCTGATCCTTTCCCCCTTGGGTTGAATAGGCATTAGGAATGGTTTTTTCTCACGATGGACAGTAATTGTCCCCATGTGGTATTAATGCTCTCCTACTAGCTATGCAGATTGAACACTAATTGGCATGAGTTGGGTGCACTGTCTGCCCTCTGGCAACAGTGGGAGTGGGACACACTGAAATCTGAATGAATCACAAATCCATCTGTTATTTTAGGCTTCTTTAAAACTGGGACACCTAACTCCGATTGTATCCTATCCCATTATCATGGAGCTTTTTTTTAAACCTGAGTGAGGTACGACTTTTAAAATATTTTTTTCTGTACCAAAGCAAACAGCTTATATCTTATGAAAATTCATGCCACACAGTACAGTTCTTGGCCTTCAAGGTGGCTCTGGACTCTTTGTTGTACAACTTTGGGTGGACTGACAAGAGCACTTCAGACATTTTGCCACTCTTAGTTGAATTTCATTGTAGAAATGAAACCCAGGCACTAGAAATCTGGAGATTTATTTTGACCCTGTGTGCCACTCTATGGCTCTTTATGGCTTTATAACTTTGTATTTAAATATCCTAATACCCCCCTTCTAGTAGCAAAAATAACTATTGATATCCAATAAGATAATGCTATGCATATTTTGCTATTCCTCTGAGCTGATGAAGGAGCAAAGAAAATGTAAATATCAATAGTTCTTGTCTTTATAGTCAAGACCAGTCCCTGACTCCAAGCATTACCTCTGTAAACTTACATTCATTGAAAGAAGGCTTAAATGAGCCCCGTGCAAGGCCACTGGAAATGAAATGGGCATTGAGGAGTGGTGGGCCTTGGCAAATTGATATCCTGCTCCTTTTTCTTATTTCACCAGGCTTTGCCACCATGTCTTGCCAACTTATAGACAAGAAACTTAATTTAAAAAACAAAGCCAAGATTCTGAAGATACAGTGTGGTGCAGTGGTTAAGAGCACTGGCTTCTAATCTGGTGAACTAGGCTTGATTCCTTGCTCCTCAACATACAGCCAGCTAGGTGACCTTTTGGCTCATCACAGACCTTATGGTGCTGCTTTCTCAGCTCCAGCTACCTCAGAGGGTGCCTGAGCTGTGTTCCTTTGTGGGGAGAGGAACAGAAGGCAATTGTAAGGTGCTTTGAGACACCTTCGGGTAGAGAAAAGCAGGATATAAAAAACATTGGATGATTTTAATCCCAAATCAGACTCCTAGCTGTTGCTACTCTTGTGCTTAGTATGTAGAATTATTGATGTCAATACCTTGTGCAGCTGAGTACTTCCATGAAACCTTCAATGGTCAGTAGAGTTCTTTGGTCAAATATGAACATCTTTGAAATGAGGAAAAACGATTTGCCTTGCAGGGGAATACCATCCACACCACGAATGACGTGGACTCATAAACCACATGACTCACCTTTTTGGCGTAAAAAGGCCACAACTTTTATTAGACGTAAGCGTTGAACAGCATGGGGAAGAATCCCGCCATCTCGCAACCCTAGTCGCGAGGCAGCCAAACTATCTCCAGCAGAAAAGCCCAAGAATATTTCCATGGCCCTAGGCCACAATTCTTGAGCCCCCAATGTTCTGCTGGGTATCGGGAGGTGGCACTCCAGGACCCGTCGAGGCGTGAACCCCTGACAGATCCCCCTGCCACCCGGAAATGCGGTTCGGCCGTTTGGCTTCCACTCCATGAGAGGAGAACCAAATGACACCGCTTCCTCACAGCCTCTTACGGAGGCCCCCTCTCAAGAGCAGGGCAACACGCAGGCTTGTCCTGCTCACAAAGGGATCTTCCCATGCCACAGCCGCCCAGCGTCCTCGTGCTGCGGGCTTCCCCGCGCCGGCAAAACGCAGCCAGGGTAAGTCCCGACTGCTCTTACTACTTTCTTGCCCAGAGGTCTCCTTATGAACATCCACCAACTCTTTGGATGAGGCCGGGTCTCTTAAAATCACTGGGCCCCCCTCAGACTACATTACATCATCAGATGACCCTTTTTGATGATTGTTGGGGGGGGGACTGGATGGTTTTTATGCCATCTGAGGTTTTGGTTTTAAGAGTGGGATTTTATGGGGTTATACTGGGTTTTGTAATCCGCCTTGACTCTAAGGAGGAAGGCAGACTAGAAATCTAATAAATAAACAAACAAATCAAAATAGATCAAGAGGAAAAATGAAACTTTCTGGGTTTGCTTAGAAATTTCCCTTTCCTCTTTCTTTCCACCTACCATTGCTGTGCATCTCTTGTAATAAGTTGCTTGTCAATAGACTGATTCCACACAAGGAATTTGCCCCTGGACAACCTCTCATAGTTCACAGGGTTCAGTACTGCTTCCACATGATGTCGGCAGCAACCTGTAGCTCTCCAGTGGGTGTTGCAAGTTTTTATCCAGTTTGCTCCATGACATGGGAAATCGTAAAAACCTGATTTCCCTCTTCTTGTCATGCTGCAAATCAGGATGCAAACAGGGGCAAGCCTATCTGGAGGGAGAAACATGTGACAATCTCACTAGCATTTTGCCTGCCCTCACACCTGACCTCCCCTCTCCATTTCCAGATCAATTTTTTTTAAATGGCATGGTCCACGTAGCTATGGGACCGCAAAGCAATATGCCCTCACTTCAAATAAAATGTTTTCTCCAGTGTGCATGGTAATATTAGGATCTGGCAGGTAAAACACATTCCTGTTTGTGTTTTCTGGCAGTGGGGGAGGGAGGGTGTGTAATGCAGCAGCCCTCTCCCTATTAGCTTGGCATCCATGCTCTTTGTTTTAAATCTTTATTGTTAATACACAATTATCGGGGTCCAGTTACCAGGGCAAGCCTATCACAAATCTACCTGAACACAAGAGAGACCATTATACAAAGAATCCTGAAAAGGGATTTAAGGAAATGTTTTACTGTTGTGGTGTTTCCCCATAGCAACACGAAAAAATATTTGAGGGACTAGGGGGGAGAAAGTTTGAGTCCCTGAAACAACTGCTGTGAAGGGATTGGTGGCTTTCATTAATTGACAACCTGAGGAGCTGGGGGGAAACTTTGGTTGTCCATGCTTCCTGCTTCTACACAGCCTCATCAGCAGGCAAAAAGTCGCGAAGAGAAGGCAGGATAACACAGGAATAGTTTCCCGTCAGGAAGTGTGCAAACGTGTGGTTTCCCATTGCATGTTTGCAAGCAGGAGGCGGTGCCCATTTTACACCTCCACGTGGAATCATTCACATTTTAGTTTCTTCTGGATTTCTTCCATTCATTACACTTTGCACAGTCAAGTACAGTTTTCTTGATAGCAATGAGAAATCTGGGCATTGAAATAATTATAGCAGCTTGGATATGTTATGAGTTAGTTAAACTCAGGAATGTATGTTGTAAAATGAACTTCCTGGAACAAGAGACTACAGGAAAGTAAGCTGAATATCCAGCTATTCATTCTCTCAGATCTGTACAGTGTACTGGCCTGGAACTATTAGTTGATTAATATACATCAACATGAACCCACCTGCTAAGCAAAACATTCCACTTCAGTGCTCACCAACCACTTTGAATTTATACATCTCGTTATTTAGATTTATCATTTAAATAGCCATTTTTGACTCCCCCCACCACTTCCATTGCTTGAGCCATATATTTTATTCAATGGACAGAGTCCAGAACAGTGTATATAATCTATTCCAAGGACCCCGGTTTCTAATAGTGTTTCTTATGCCCCCACTGAGTCCTGGAAACTGTGCTTTAGATTCTACCAGTTTCACTGCAGTATCCATTCAGAGAAGAACACTGAGGGATAGCAATATGGATCTTCTTCAAGATACTTTCCAAAAGACCCAAGAAATTCTAGGCTTCTGTACAGCTTCTGTATCCCAGCCTATAAATTCAGGTTCACCTTTCTCTTCCATCCTACATCTACTTGCTAACTGATTAAAGTGATATTTTATGAGAGAATTAAATAAAAATATCTGAATTGTAGGCTGGGATACAGAAGCTGTACACAAGACTAGAATTTCTTGGGTCTTTTGGAAAGTGTCTTGAAGAAGACCCATATTGCTATTAATAATAAAGTGAATCAGATAAGGATATCAATTTGTTTGTTATTTCTATTGAGTCATAGACATGAAGATGCCTTATAGAATCATAGAGTCATAGAGTTGGAAGGGACTTCCTGGGTCATCTAGTCCAACCCCCTGCACTATGCAGGACACTTACAACCCTATCGCTCATCCCCTGTAACCTGCCACCCCCTTGAATCTTCACAGAATCAGCCTCTCTGTTAGATGGCTATCCAGCTTCTGTTTAAAATTTCCAAAGATGGAGAACCCACCACCTCCCAAGGGAGCCAGTTCCACTGAGAAACCGCTCTGACTGGCAGGAACTTCTTCCAGATGTTGAGACAGAATTTCTTTTGAATTAATTTCATCCCATTGGATCTGGTCAGTCTCTCCAGGGCAAGAGAAAACAACTCTGCTCCATCCATGGCACCCTTTTAACTACTTGAAGATGGCTATCAGATCCCCTCTCAGTTGTCTCCTTTCCAAGGTAAACATATCAAGCTCCCCCAACCTTATCATAATAAGTCATTGGTTTATCAAAGTCAGTCTGGTCTATCCAGTTTGGCAATGGATCTTTAGGGCCTTAAGATCTTCCACATCATCTTAGTGTTTTAACTCAAAGTTCCAGGAATCAGACCTGTGACCTTCTGCATGTAAAGCAGTTGCTGTATCACTGAACCGCAGCACTTCCCACATATCTGTAACATCTCCCCACTCAAAACACTAGAATGAAATTCTCAGTGATTGCACACACACACACACTCCTTCTATATTTCATTGTGAGAACCATGAATCAGTCAAAATATATCACAAACTTTTGTCTGCGAGCAGGTTCATGCCCATCCCTAAGTCCTGCACCTTACACCACCTCTCTTATCTCTGTGCCTCTATCCCTCTATCTCTATAGCCCTTCCTGCCTTCCAGCATAGAAAGTTTGTTCATTATTGATGAAGGATTCCCCTTGGGGAATGTAGGCTGAAGCCCAGCCAATATTTGCCTAAAGTATATGAAAACTAAGTATTTGCACCTGCAGGATAGGTAGCAGCCACATGCTCAAGGAACTAAAGAAGACACATACAAACAAGACACATATTGATTCCAGTTGAGAAAATATCACCTCAAAACAGTGAGTTGATGCAATGGTTGGCAACAATGGGAAAATCTGTGCAGAGGACAATCATGGTGGGAAGATCAGCCAACAGATTTGGATAGATAACATTTATTTATTTGTTTGTTTGTTTGTTTATTTATTTATTTACTTTTCTATACTGCCCATTTCTTTGCAGCTCGGGACGGTTTACATTGAACATTCTATAACTTACATGGAACATTATACAGACTGTAACATCAAAGCAACTTTCAGTAAAGCATCAAAAGATTATAATACCACATTTATAATATAAATAACAATTAACAGTAACATTGGGAGGTTAATTATTTCAGTCATGGGGGGACCAGCAGGTGTTCTGATTCAGTTGGCCTCAAGCGAATGCCTGGTGGAAGAGCTGTCAGGCTGAGTTATTTACTGAGTCATTTTCTCCCCTCACTGTATTTCCCACCTTCCAATACCTGGAAAATGAAATATTTATTAAATTTATATCCTTATCGCTCATCCCCAAGTGGTTCTTGGGGTGGCTAACGGCATCTAAAAAACACCAATAGAAACAATGCACTTTAGAGAATGGTTAAAGCAGGGTAGGATGTATGGATGAAGAAATGACAGCTGAAGCATACCAGTTGCCTGACGGATCACAATCACCCAAAGGAGACCTGGATGGAGCAGCCTCACATACCCTGTGGAGCCTTGGGAGATCCCTCAGAGCATATACTTCTTTGGGCGGTTGGTTCCACCGGATGGGGGCAGTTACTGAGGTGTCTTTAGTGACGCATCTGGAGTGAAGCATCTGAATAAACAGTAAGACCAGATGGTAACAAATAATTATGTTTGAATTAAAACCACATCTGATTTATGAATGAGTTTCCATCAGGTCATATCTTAGGCAGCATATTTTCATGTAGCTGAGTTCTCATGCCCTCTCATGATTTTATGTTTCATAGTTTGGAATTTAATACTTTTGAATTCCAGACTATGAAACATAAAGTCATGAATAATTCAGCATAGATCACTTTCTGCAAGGAGAATTTCTGTGCTGTATTTATCTCTCTCTGTATTTGAACACAGAAAAATAGGATTAACGACAGTTAACAAAAACTCCTCATATAAATGATTAAATGAAGAAATCATCTTTTTCATAAAATAGATATGTTTATTGCAAAAGGCAGAACAGTTTAGGTTCAGACCTCCATATTGATGGTTAAAGTGACTTCAAGTCAGGATCACTCCATTTTCATAAACATGCAGTGTTTGTTTTATCTTGAGTAAAAAGCCACATAGGATCACACTGACAATTTTGTCACAATTGAAAATGAGAATCAGTTTGCAGGGCTGGAGTGGCTGTTTTTCAACCAAAGGTCACCAAAATTGCATAGGAGCTAGAGCTCCTTGTCTATTACAGATTTGCCAAGCTTCATATGAATTAGACTGAGGGGTCCCATTTTATGGGTCCCTGAATAAGGTGCTCTTAGGTAAGAAAAAAGGGTTCTGCCCCCCATGAAGGATGAAGGTAAGAACTGCTACTCTCTGTGGCTTGTCTCCAGAGGTGAGTGGCTGGGAATTCTTTGTGCTCCTCCCTTAGTAGGATCCAGTTGGAAGAGGGAAATACTATTTCCCAGGAAACTGGTAGAATTAAAGAAAGACATGTTGCACTGCTAGTAAGCGCCCAAAGTGAAAACAAAACCAAAAAAGCCCTATAGTTTGGGGAAGGGAAAGCTTGTAATTCTCAAGGATCCCTGATTTGTATTCCCATTCCAGAAAATGTAACAACTCAAAGTAGTGATTAGTGTATATATCTTTGGATTGGGAATTTCGTAAAGCTGATCCCTAATGCAGCGTTTTCCCATTCTAAGCCCATTGATTTCACTGATAGAATTGCATTGTTATTTTAAATGAGCAACAACTGATGAATCTTGTATTCAGGGCAGAATTCATTATAATGAGGATCTCACAATTCATTTTATTTTTTGATTCCTAAGTTTCTAGCATATAAACTTTACACAATGCCTCCTAACATTCAATAACGTAATGCTCTCCCCCCAACCCACCCCAAGAAATGACTATTGAGTTAAATTTATCAGTAGTACAAAAGCTAAATACCTTGCCCTTTTAAAATGTCCCATGAACCTGTCAACAAGATCTGATTACCACAAATGAGATCAGGGCCCTGCGGGACCTTCATCAGTTCTTCAGGGCCTGTAAGGCAGAGCTGTTCTACCAGGCCTATGGGTGAGGCCCAGAAAGAACAGCCAGAAGATACTGTCCTCTCTCTGCTCTGAGAATCCATCCGCCAACCAAGCACTCCAAGCACTGAATAGCCCCCCTCAGTGAGATTTTAAATTATAAGAGACAGCAGCTTTTAAAATGTTTTTAAAACCTAAGTTTTAACTTAGAATGTGATTGATGTTTTAATTATATATGTACTAGCTTCAAAGCCCATTCCTAAGAACGGGCCTTGAAAGTGTCCCCTCCCCTGGGCCCCAGCCAGGCAGCTTAAGGTGGCCTTGGGTGACAGCTTGCAGCCAGATCAAGTGGGGTGGGTGGGGACTGGGCAGCTCATTAGCAGGGCCAGGATAGAGCTCTTCAGTAGTCAGTTAGTCAGCTCCTTAGCAGTCCTTAATGAGCAGTCAGCAGTCCGGGAGGCCCTTGTCAGCAGGCCAAGAGGCCCTCGTTAGCTAGCCTTCCACCACGACCCTTTGCCCACGGCCTCTCCCCTTACCTGCTGCTGGCTCCAGGCACTGAGGTGTCTGAGAGCAAAAAGGCTAGAGTCCAGGGACGGAGGGCAGGGGCTGTAGGGGCAGGGCCAATCAGGGCAAAGCTGGCTGCACCCTGATTGGCCCTATTCCAACTTGGACAGCCGGACACGTCCCACCCCCTAGGCTGTTTCATAAGTATATAGAGGAACAACAATGGATAAAGATGTAACCTGTCTGCAGTGATTCTTTTAAACTTGATGTCTCCTGCCCTAAACCCACCAGAGAAGGGTAGGCTACAAGAATAAAATAACAACAACAACAACAATGTTATTTATGGACATGGGCCATAGGAACTGTGATTGGAGCAGGCTTTCTTCTACCTTTCTTTCTTGCCATCTAAAAGCAGTACTTAAAGGTCTGAACATGCAGATGTCGTGATAAATATCAGTTCTGTGTTGGATTCACTGTTCATTGAATCCAAGTCAGGCTCTTAATACCCTGACTAATGGCACATAAATGGTTCTGTCACAATTTGGGGGAGGATGTCTCTCATTGGCTGTTCTCCCTCACTCAGTATCATGTTGTGAGCCATGGCGTATTTGGTGATAACTGGCAAATCTGAACATTTGCCCATCCCTGCATGCTACAGAAAGTATCAGAGGCAATTGCTTTTTTGCAACTGATGCTTTGTCTACATATGTGGATAGCCATATGTTTTGCTCTTTACAAATGAATGTAATGTGAATTTCTAAGAGAAAAACACAACAGATCCTCTACTGCACATAAGAACATTGTAAAAAAAATCTGTTATGGCAGAATGGTATGCAAAATCAAAGAGGGGTGAACACTACATAGATTAAACCTACATAAACCAAACATTCTCTTTGTTCATCCTTCTTTTTGTATGCCCTGGTTGTGGGAAACCTAGATTATCCATGTATGTTTGCAAGTGAGTATATGCATATATGCATGTAAGACAGAATGCAGAGAAGTAATTGTGAATGAATGCTGAGTTAATTAAAATGTATAGATAGTGCAGACCTAGAATGTAGCAGTGATTTGTAACTAAAAAAGGAAGGAAAAAGAAAATGGCTATTTAGAATCCCTTGAATTGCCATATTTATATTTTTAAAAAGAACAACTAATGGCAATATTTATCACTCAGAATTTGGGGAGTTTCCCCCCTCCCCTTCTTTCCAACTAGAAAACAGAACAGATCAAATAGTAGATTTTCAGTTCTGAAAATTAGTAGACTCTGGAGAGCCAATTAACCATGACTCCCGTCTCTTGGCCTTAGTTTAATGTCTTTATTGCCCATTCAGATTTTTTTTCTCCCCCTGCGTGATCCAGAGAGGTGGTGTAATCGGGCTAATTTTGGGACAGTTACCCTGTTAATATAGTCTTTACAATTACGCTGCAGACCAGGTGGCAAGACGGCATGGCTCTGCCTCGCCAAGGTGCAAAACAAATTCAGCGTTCAATCAACCTGAGAGAAAAAGGACAATTCTCATTTGCATAAACATGTAGCCACGGAAACTGGAGGCACAGAGGTATAAGGAAAAGAGACCTATTTTACATGATGTGCATAGAATATTTGACAGTTTAGATTGGAGGCGTCATTGATGTGCGTAGGAATGGTACGGTTGGTTGCCATGGATATGGTTTTCCCTACTGGCAGCACAAAGATTGGCAGGGATGGATGCAGGAGAGAGAAAGGGAGGGGAAAAAAGACACACGTACTCATACAAACGCCTAAACCACTGCAACTCTGTGGCAGACTCATTCTTTTCTTTTGTTGCAAAGCAATGTATCCTTTCTATGCTAATGACAGCTCATCTAGTATGCTGTGTAATCTACCAACACTGATATTTCTATAATAAATCATTTATGTGTAATGTGTATTTATATACTGCATAAACATATATAAAGTATAATTTTATACATACACATTTTCATAAAGCGGGTGGCATAGACAGGGATAGTAAGTGAGCTACAGATGCATAATATATAAGGAAACATACTTATATTTAGTTTAATTTGTTTCCCAGATTTGACACATAATGGAAACAGTATTTTTTTGAATGCACATGACATGATACTAAAGCAGTAATGCATTTACACTGGAGTAGTCATGTTAAAAGCAATGGGACTACAAAGGAAGGAATAAGTTTTGAATTGGACTCCTAATGAGCAAGGGTGAGTGTAGAATGCAAGCAATATAAACTCAGTGAGCTATAGAGTTGGAAGGGGCTGTACAGGACACCTAATCCAATCCCCTGTTCAATGCAAGATTAGCCTAAAGCATTCCTAATAAATATCTGTCCAGCTGCTGCTAAAGTCCACCACGAGGGAGAGCTTACTACCTCCTTAGGCAGCCTATTCCATTGCTGAACTACTTTGACTGTGAATCCCCTCCCCCATATTTAGCTGGTACCATTCGATATGTAGTTTAAACCCATTACTGTGGGTCCTATCCTCTGCTGCCAACAAAAACCACTCCCTGACCTCCTCTAAATGATAACCTTTCACTTGAAATAATTCCAGAATAACACCCTTCCATGTCCCTTAAAGTCAATGAGTATGCCTCTGCTGAGGGTTGTTATTACACAATAAAATAAGTGCTCAGAAATATATATATGATTCCATATTTCTGGTCAGAGTTCAGTACAATGTTCCCTCAAAAATAATTTTTAAAACTATATCAACTTCATTATAAGAAATGGAGCTTTAGCATCCCAGTCTATAGCCCTGTTAAACCAGAGTATTTGGAGAAAAGCTGTTTTGAATTTATTGTTCATAAAACTATAAAATCTATATACGACAATAGCAAATTATCAGTCTATCAATTGTGTCATTATAACAGCCATTCAAGGACCTCACTCCAGTCCATAAGAATTTTCTTGCATTGTTTCTTAAATGTCTTATGCTGTCTAATTGACATCCCATGTGTGCATGCAGAGACAGAGTAATCCACCAAGAGTCTCAGCAAGAAAGGCAGCCTACAAACAAATTAAATACATACATACATAACAGTAAAGATTAAAAAATATATAACACCTGGCAAAGGTCAGTGCCAATTTACTTGTTAGATTAAAAGCAAACAAGAAATGCTGGAAGCCATGGTTACCCAGTCCAGCAAGGAATATTTGCTTGGGTATGAATGTTTATCTGCATCTATATCATAGTGATCATTTCTATGGCATTGTCTCTGGATCAAATAGAGGGGCTACAAGTTATTGTGGGTGACTAGTTGCTCATGACTACTGCTGTATTAGGGACACAAAGGTCACAGTGGTTAGAAGGGATAAATAAAGAGTACACAAACACAGTAAATAGACACACGAACCAATTCCGCACAGAGACGTAAAACTCGCGCCGCCCCCCGCTTGTAAACATGTGGTTGGAAGCCGTGCCTTTGCAAGCTTCCTGGTGGGAGACCCTCCTGCGTTTTCCCGCCACCTCATTGTGGCTTTTTGCCTCCTGATGAGGCAGCAAGGGAGAGCAGCCTACACTTCTTCCCCCACTCCTCAGCTTGTCAGTCACTGCAAGCCACCAATCCCATCACAGTGGTTGTTTTTGGAAGTCCAACTTCCTTCCCTCCTTTTTTAAAATGCACTTCTGCATTGCCATGAGGAAATGCCACAACACCAAAACTTAAAAAAAACCCTAACACTTCTTTGTTGCTGCAGGATCACACCACAACAATGAAACATTCCCTCTTAGTTCTCTTTTTGGGATTCTCATAATGGTCTCTCTTTATTTTGGGGTACATTTTTGATAGGCTGGCCATGGTAACTGGACCCCAATTGTGTGCTCACATAATGATTTAAAACACAAAACACAGACTCCAAGCTTGTAGGGAGAGGACAGTTTCATCATACATCCCCCCTCTTTCTTCCCTCTTTTCCCTTTCATACCTCACCTCCAGAAAACACACACCCAGAACGTGTTTTAGGTGCCCGATCCCAAAATTTCCAAGCACGAGGAGGAAAATATTTTATTTTTATGGAGGGCATGTAGCTTTGTAGTCCTGCAGCAGTTAAAAATCTCAATCTGGAAATGGAGAAGGGAGGGTGGGTGAGAGGGAGGGTAAAATGCTACATAGACTGTTGTGCATTTCTCCCGCACACACACAGACTTGCCTATTTGCTCCCCGGATCACTGCACGGCAAGAAGTGGCAAATCATGATTTTGCAATTTCCCTCATCTTAAAGCAAATCTGAGGAAAACTTGCAGCAGCCACTTGAGACCTCTGGGTTGCTGCCAACATCATGTGGATGTAGCACTATAACCCGCAAGCAATAAGAGGCTGTCTAGGGGCAAATTCCTCATGCAGAATCGGTCATGGACCAAATGTTTGCAACAGTGCACTACCTTGTCAAATGAGATTAGTTAAATGTGCTGGTTTTCCAGGCCTTCTGCCATTTTCTCTTTTAATATACTGTGAAAGAATTTTTCTATCCAGTATTGTAGACTTCTGCTACTTTACAATACTTTCTCACTACTATAACAGGAACTACAGTTATCTCAGTGTCCTTATTGCAGAAGGCAGAAGACATCCATGTTTGGGCAGTGGAAAGGGTTATAGGAAGACCTGGCTTTGGGACTGGATCCAAATGATGTGGAAAGTCTGTATAGCAACCCAGAGCTGCCGTCCCATTGTCTGTGGATCATACCTCTGGCAAAGGAGCAAAGCAGTCTCCTCCCAGCCTGGCAGGTAGTGTGGTGCAAGGAAGTTGGTATGGGAAGCATCAGACACTGCAGTTTTCATCCTAACCTAATGGCAGAGCTTGTCTTTAGGCCATGTAATACAAGAACAACTGATGAAATAAAAGGCAGATGCTCACACACCACACAAATTAAGAAATTCCCTTCTTAACAAATATGGAAGGCCATAATTTTTTCTTTAAAAGATCACAAACTCTGGTGGGAAAAGAATCATGAAAGAGAATAGATTCTTTCCCTATGTTTCCTTTCCTGTGTTCCTTTTCTCAATCCAGTGATGCCCAAGGGCAAGTAATTCTTCTTTGGCTTTGTCCCTTTCCATGTCTTGCACAGGATTAAAAGAACGGGGAGGGGGGGGGGGCTGTGTACATGCCTCAAAAAGCTGCTCTGCTCTAACCAGATTCTTAATTCTGTAGGAACACAGCAGGGACATTCCTCACTGTGTCAGATAACCACCTCCAATATTTCAAGCTGTGAGCATAATTCCTAGCATTCAGAAAAGAAATTCTGCAAAAATCTGCTACTTGTGGACAAGCATATGCTTGCCTGAATGGCAGCCAAATGTTGGCATATATTATCATGCAGTGTCCCTATATATATATTTCATTTTGAAACCATCATAAGTATGAAAATCAGTGGAAAATCCATCATCAAGTACTTATTTAAATACTAGGAACAACCTTCTCATTCCAGTTGTACTGGAGAATCTATACTCAGCTTCCTTAAAGTTTCTACTGGTATTATTTAGACATTAAGCATCACCTCACTCTAATTCACAGATAGGCCTAAAAGAACACTGGTTGTTCTAGCCTTGGAATAACACAGAAAGCTTTGGACTAGGACTTCTTCACATGTCAATGTATTATACTCAGTCAGACCACTGGTCCAATTAACCCAGAAATGCCAGTGGCTCTCTAGGACCTCCAGCAGAAGTGTTTCCTCTTGAAGCCCTTTTCTGTAAATCTGTGTAATGACCTTTTGTGAGATCAGCAATGCCTATTTCATAGTGGCTTAACCAGAAATTTATGAAATGTCATATGTGTCCCTCCATGTCTGAAATTGAATTATTGACATCCAGTATGAATCACACTGCATACCTCATACAAACACCCCAATATCCATTCTTCTAGAGGCTGCAATGCCCTGCACCATTCATTACATCTGAACTGGGTGACAGTATGCCTAAACCACTGCATTAAAAAAAAATTATCATATATAAACCGCCTTGAGCCGTATGAGTGGGCAGTATAAAAATTTAATTAATTAATACATAAAAGAATAAATAAATAAATATTCTGTTGTGACTATTCTAATATTTATCTTTAATCATATGTATAGATAATAGCACTGAGTGATATGAATATGATCACTTTAGAAAACCATCTAGATAAGCTAGAAAATCAATATTTATAAAGTTTGCAATTTTCTGGCTTGCAAGTGAGCTAGATAGTAGTAGTAGTAGTAGTAGTAGTAGTAGTAGTAGTAGTAGTAGTAGTAGTAGAAGAAGAAGAAGAAGAAGAAGAAGAAGAAGAATTTGTTCTTATATGCCACATTTCTCTACCCGAAGTTGTCTCAAAGCGGATTCCATTCGCCTTCCCTTTCCTCTCCCCACAACAGACACCCTGTGAAGTAGGTGAGGCTGAGAGAGTCCTGAGATTACTGCTCTGTCAGAACAGTTTTATCAATGCTGTAGTGAGCCCAAGGTCACCCAGCTGGTTGCATGTGGGGGAGTGCAGAATCAAACTCAGCTTGCCAGATTAGAAGACCGCACTCCTAAACACTACACCAGGATGGCTCCAGTTTTTATTACCCAAAGGAATATTCAGCCTTTCTGTGGCATCCCAAGTAGTTTAACTGAAATAATCTAATAATAACCTAATCTATTTCTCCTCTGTCCTATTCGTGTTTTAAATATACATTTTATACTATAAAATGAATATACTATACTATACTATACAGCCCTGGTGTTTTACACCCATACATTTAATAGAATAATAGAATAATAGAGTTGGAAGGGACTTCATGGGTCATCTAGTCCAACCTCCTGCACTATGCAGGACACTCACATCCCAATCGCTTATCTCATGTAACCTGCCACCACTTTGCCTTCACAGAATCAGCCTCTCCATCAGATGGCTATCAAGCTTCTGTTTAAAAATTTCCAAAGATGGAGAACCCACCACCTCCCGAGGAAGCCTGTTCCACTGAGAAACCGTTATAACTGTCAGGAACTTCTTCCGGATCTTTAGATGGAATTTCTTTTGAATTAATTTCTTCCCATTCATTTTGGTCTGTCCCTCTGGGGCAAGAGAGAACAATTCTGCTCCATCCTCCATATGGCACCCTTTTAAATACTTGAAGATGGTTATCAGATCCCCTCAGATTTGAAATAATGCAACTGTTATTGTTTGATTTTCTATGATTTTCTGAAATAAAAAAGGCTGAAATCAATGGGCTACCACCTGTCAGGTTATAGCTCTTCACCAATAGAGATCAATATATGTGAACTACATAAATGAACTACATACATATACATTGGCATATCATACATATGAGGCCTTATCCAGAGTCAGCTGATACAAGCAAATCAGTACAGATTGAAATGTTTGGGAAAAGTGGCCATGGATTGCATGTAACATATATCTGTAACTCAGGAAATTCGTAGTCATTAAGCTATCACATTAATAGAGTTAACTGAGAGGTTGGTTTTTAATTGCATCATCCCCACATGACTGGACAGCAGTGTCTTTTCAAAGACTTCTGAAAAGTTTATCTTCTAGACATCATCCATTTTCATTTAAGAATCATGCAGCAGTGTGTCATCTAGCTCAGTGTGCTGAGTTACTATTCTTCAGCCTTCATAATCAAAAGCAGGACTCCCATTACCAAATATTCAGATAAATTTAGCCCACAAAGTAAGAGAAAGCATCAGAGCAAGCATAAGCAGAGAACAGAAGAAAAATGTGACTCGTTGTATCAAAAGGTGTTCGCTGAGATAAGAAAAGTTTAAAGTAAAACAGAATTAGATATCTTCATATCTAATATCTTTGCTGTTTATAGTATGAAGTAATAATGATCTGTCTCTCACGATTGTTGATAGTATGAATAACACAGGAAGCATTGAACAGTATTTTATGCACTTTCCTTTCATATCAAGGATTCTTGATAGAGGTATCTTCCAAACAGCCTTAATGTTCCAGTTTTATTTCCCTTTGTTACTCATTCCCACACAACAATCTTTGCCGTTCTGGTTTTTCTTTATCCCCCCCCCCCCCCCCCGCTCTTTCTGGAACCTGTTTTCCCTGATCTATTTTGTTTTTTTTCTGCAACCACTTGGTCTCTGTTTTTTGCCACCTGAAATGCCTGTGCCACCTTGCCATTTTATCTTACAGGTGGGGGGGGGGGGGTTGGCGATTCCTTTTTTTTACAAAAATTGCATGCTAGCAATGCAGCAGGTCAGCAGCAGTCCACATGAGTGCAGATTGAATGAACCTTCATGACCAATCAGAAGACCCCAAACAGGCAACTAATCACTGCCACACTGCGTCATGGAACATGCCTCAGAGCCGTGGTCCTCAACCCTCGGGCCGTGGAGATCTTGGTACTGGGATGTGGTGGGGAGGAGGGAGGTGTGGGTGCGCCTCCCCCTGTGGCACAGCGCTCCCTCCCCCTGGCAGCATGGCACGGCGCTCAAGCCTAGCCGCACTGCAGGAGGACGTGCAGGCGCAAATGTGCAAATGAGGTCCCTGGGCCTCCCTCTCCCCCCCCTCCCGGTCCTTGGCCTGAAAAAGGTTGGGGACCACTGCCTTAGAGGACAATCAAGCACTGTGCCTGGGTGCCCTTTTCAAACTCTGTGTGCACTATGGGTGAGTGAGCTGAGGATGCCAGCAGCCCTAGGAGTCCCTTAGAATCATAGAATCATAGAGTTGGAAGGGGCCATACAGGCCATCTAGTCCAATCCCCTGCTCAATGCAGGATCAGTCCTAAGCATCCTTGTGAGCAGGTGAGCCAAGTTGGCAGAGATAGAGTCAATTTCCCAACAATCACTGGGTGGGCAGGCAAGCTGTGTCCCAAGCAAACAGGTGGGGGGCCCAAGCTCTGCTCTGCTGGTCAGGGACTCTGCTCTGCTGGTCAGGGACTGATTCCACACAGAAACAAAACGCACACCGCCTCCAAAAACCATGCAATTGCACACTTCCAAATGGGTGACCCCCTCCTGCATTTTCCTACCACCTCATTGCAACTTTTAGCCTCCTGACGAGGAAGCAGAGAATCCAAAAGCATAGACACACAAACTTCTCCCCCTGCTCATTAAGTTGTCAATCAACACAAGCCACCAATCCCTTCACAGCAGTTGTTTTGGAGACTCAAACTTCCATCCCTCCTGAGCCCCTAAATTA
Organism: Paroedura picta; assembly: GCF_049243985.1. Taxonomy (NCBI): domain Eukaryota; kingdom Metazoa; phylum Chordata; class Lepidosauria; order Squamata; family Gekkonidae; genus Paroedura; species Paroedura picta. The sequence goes on from NC_135375.1 coordinate 39,222,336, forward strand.
ATTTTAAAAAACCATTGCTATGGGGAAATGTCCTCAACAGTAAAACATTTCCATAGATCCCTTTTCATGATTCTTTGTTTAATGGTCTCTGTTTATGTTCTGGTAGATTTGTGATAGGCTAACCATGGTACATCATGCTTCTGTCCTCCGTTTTATCCTCACAACAACTCCCTGAGATAGGTTAGTTCGAAGGTGTTTGACTGGCCCAGGATCACCCATCAAGATTCTGTGGCAGAGTGGTTATTTGAACTGGGATTTCCCAGATCCTAGTCCAACACTAACTACTACATCATGCTGGCTCTCCCTCTTGATGAACAGAAGGGGATCACTGTAAGGGTGTTTTGACAAACCTCAACAGTAACCTTCCAAAGTCAAAGGCCTTTAGCCTTGCAATCAGCTGTCATCACAGCTATGACGAATTATCTAGTCTAGTTACTATAATTCAAAAAGGGACAGGATAGCAGTACAGCCAGAACAACCAGTCTAAAGTGGGAAGCAGCTAACCAATCAAACAGATGGGAGCAAGATATGATTCACCCGGGGAGTGGAGCTTAGGAGAGGGATGCTGCATAAGCTAATGGAGACCAAAGAAGGTATCACTCTAGCAACACAAAAAAAAGCTGGAAAAAAACAAATAATCTGTAAACAGGAAAGTTCTGTATAAAAATGGGCAGTGAGGAATAATCATCCCAATTACACCCCACTGTAATTGGAGGTGCCCGAGAGGCAGGGAAAAAAACAGGGCAGGACTACAGTTTGGAAGACACCAGAGAACACAAAAATGTCAGGATTCAAACAGTTATTTGGGGCTTACTGCAAGACCCACTCTGTGTACCCAAAATAAAATTCAAACTTAAGTAGTTCTTTGTAGATCCTATGCGACTGGGAACGATACCACATGATTTATGCAGCCAATTACTAGCCAGTCACAATCAATGGTAAAGGATTGTTAGGGATAAAACTCTTGAATCAAAATTACAAGGGTTTTCTGAAAGATCATTGAAATATGTGTTAAAAAACACAAATAGGGATTGTGCTCCTTCTCAGTATACATTATTCAGCCCAACAGAGAAATAAACTGTTGAACAATGAAAAATTTGTTACTGCAAAAATGACAGATAAGGCTTTGAAAGGATAGATGTGGGGGCTGAATGGACGGATGGGTGGAGAGACTTTATACAATGCCTTAAACATAGTTGTCTATTCCTAATGGACAAAAATCCCTCTGAGAATAAATAGTGAGTCATGGGTCTTTCTAGTATCATGTCAATTTTTATATGTTTTACAACACTCTCCTGAGCTTTGCTATAATTTGTGTGTAACCTACTACTGACATGAATTTGAATCCTTCACAGTTAGTGCTTAAAACAGGGAACCATCCTTTTAATTTGCTTCTAGTGTTTTGATTCCATATGGAAGGATAAAACTTGTGCCGCCTCCTGCTTGCCAGTACATGGATGTTAACCATGTGTTTGCAAGCTTCCTGATGGGAGACCCCTCCCACATTTTCCCGCAGCCTCATTGTGGTTTTTTGCCTCCTTATCAGGCAGCAAAGGAAAACGCAGACTTCTCCCCCTGCTCCTTGGCTTGTCAGTCACCACAAGTCACCAATACCTGCACAGCAGTTGTATCAGGGACTCAAATTTCCTCCCCCCGAGCCCCCAAATTATTATTTTTGATAGGGAGAAGGCTGCTTCATCATACACACCCTTTCCCCGTTCATACCCCAATGCCAGAAAATGCAAACAGGAATGTGTTTTGGCTGCCCAATCCCAAAATGACCGTGCACAATGAGAACATTTTATTTTTGCATGGGGAACATTGCTTTGTGATCCCACAGCAACATGGACCACACTATTTTTAAAAAATCAGAAAATGGTGTCGCGAGGGTGGGTGAGAGGGCAGGCAAAACGCTACTGAGACTGTCACGGATTTCTCCCTCCACACAGGCTTGACCCTGTTTGCTCTCCAGATTGCTGCACAGCAAGAAGTGGCAAATCAAGTTTTGGCGATTTCCCTCATGATTGAGCAAATTTGACTAAAACTCACACCAGCCACTTGAGAGCTCTGGGTTGCAGCTGACATCTTGTGGAAGCAGCACTAAAACCCAAGAGCAACAAGAAGCTGTCCTGGGGGCAAATTCCTCATGCAAAATTGGTCCTTGTTTCCCCACCATTTTAGAAGACATTTCCCTTTGTTTATTTTGCGCATAAATGGCACACGATAAGTATTCTGTGTTTATATGATTACAAAATCCTACCCTTACAACTTAGTGTGGTTGCAGTTCCCTGCGAACTTATATCCACTGTCTCTGAATTTGGTGTTGTTTTCAAAGCCTTGTGGAAGCCCCCCCAGGGAACAAGCTGCTCTATATGGTCTCCCATATGTGTTTGTAATAGCACAGATCCTTTCATCCTCTCAAACTTCGTATTCCACACTATGCTGCCTCTATGAAAGAGCTATGTAGCCTAACCATATGCCTAAATCTTTATTTCTAGTAGGGGAAAATCTGAGGGAATAGGCAAAATAGGAAGGTGTCTACAGTCTAATGGTTCTCTAAGCTATCTACATTAACTTGGCTTGGTTTACAAAATTCTAAATTCTACTTTTTAGAAAACATTGACAGCAGAAGAATGGGATCAGAAGGTATCAGAACTGCATTATGTTCATTGTGTGGTGGTTGTACAAGTGTTTTATCAAGGTGTATAATTTGCAAATCAAGCCACATTTACTGTTGTATTACCGATAGAGTAAAATTGGAATAAGTGAGAGAAGGGTATATGTAGGCCAAATGTTGAACTGTAGCTTAAATGGGAGATTACTAACCACCTTAGGCAGAGAGCTTTTTCTTGTACCAGTTTCTTGCCAACCTTCCTGTTTATTATCTTGCCATTGTATTATTATTATTATTATTATTATTATTATTAGATTTATTATTAGATTTATTATTAGATTTATTTCCCACCACTCCCTACAGGCTCGTGGCGGGTAACAATAGTCTTAAAATCCCCCATTAAAACCCCCGTTAAAAGACTATAAAAATACCCAACACAGCGGAAAATACCACTCTCCCCTACCCGAACAAGGGCATTGGGGGATGTAGGATAACTTCAAACCCCCGGGGGGGCAATGTTCTTCCTCGCCAATCTCAGCCTCAACCATAGACCTGGCAGAAGAGCTCCGTTTTACAGGCCCCGCGGAACACTGACAGCTCCCGCAGGGCCCACAGCTCACCCGGGAGCTCATTCCACCAGGTAGGGGCCAGGACAGAGAAAGCCCTGGCCCTGGTTGAGGCTAGGCGCGCTTCTCTGGGGCCGGGAATGACCAGTAGGTTTTCTCCTGCAGAGCGTAGAGCCCTGCAGGGCACATAGGGCAATAGGCGGCCCCTCAGGTATGTGGGTCCCAACCCGCGTAAAGCCTTAAAGGTCAGAACCAAAACCTTGAACCGGATCTGGACAACAATTGGCAACCAGTGCAGCTGCCTCAGCACCGGCTGGATGTGGGCCCTCCAAGGTGTGCCAGTGAGGACCCTTGCAGCCGCATTTTGCACTAGTTGAAGTTTCCGGATCAAGGACAAGGGTAGGCCCGCGTAGAGCGAGTTACAGAAATATAATCTGGAGGTGACTGTCACATGGATCACTGTGGCCAGGTGGTCAGGGGACAGGTAGGGTGCTAGTAAACCTTCTTCTTATTTACTGTGATGGACTTAATGAAGAATTGTCTTTGAAAAGCAGAATAAGACAACCAGATTGATCAATGCTGTCAGTTGGAGGGGTCTGAAAGTCCTTCATCAGTTCCTGGTATGTTTCCAAGCATAATACAAAAAACTGGCATTTACCTATAAGATGCTAACTGGTTTGGGAACTGGTTATTCGTTCATGTGCCTACCTTAAAACTAAGATCTTTGTCTGAGGCCTTCTCTGGGTGCTTTAGTACAGTGGTCCCCAACCTTTCTGAGGTTGGGGACCGGCAGGGCATTGGGGCGCGGCCCGCGGCCTGCGCGCGGGCCATGCCCACGCATCAGCCGCACCCGCGGGCCGCGCCCCCGCATCGGGCCGCGCCCGCGAGCCGTGCCCGCACATCAGGCCGCGTCCGCGGGCCGCACCCTCGCATCGGGCCGCGAGCCGCGCCCACACGGGCGCGGCCCGGCCCCGATTCCTTCTCCCCGCCCTCCCGCAGTAAGAAGCCGGGCTGCAAGCTTGCAGCCTGGGAAGTTTTTTACTGCGGGGGGGGGGGCGGGGAGAGGGAGCCGCGGCCCGGCGCCATGGCCTTCGCGGCCCAGCACCGGGCCGCGGCCCGCAGGTTGGGGACCACTGCTTTAGTAGATAGGGTTGCCAGGTTCAACTTGGCCACCAGAAGGGTATGAAGGGGAACAGTTCTCAGATCCAGGTTGTGAACCTGCTAGGGATTTGGAGATGGAGCCTAGGGAGGACCTCAGTGGAGTACAATATCTCAGAGTCTACATTCCACAGCATCTGTTTTCTCCTAGGGACCTGTACTCTGCAGTCTGAAGAAGAGTTGCAGTTCCAGGTGCCACCTGGAGATTGGCATATTCACTAGCAGAGAGTATCTGGTATTTAGTTACAATGCTAGATTAGGTCTGAGGAAATCCCCCTGTATGACAAAACAGATGAGAGACTTTCCAGGGAATGCAGCACAATATATATCAATCCCTATATCATTTCCACAGTAATTCTGTGCGTTTGGTTAGTCTGCAAGAGAATGGCCATTGATTGGCTCAAGATCACCCAGTAAATGTCATGACTGAGAATGAAAACAGGCAAATGGGAGCACCAAGTTTCCAAGAATTTCTTTATAATAGCTGGTGTGTGGGAGTCCAGTTTAGATGGAGTACATGGTGTGCAGAGAAAATGGAGGTTAAGCCTTTTCCTGTGCCATTTTCCATCTGGAAGTGTTTCTGTGGAGCTTATTTTTAATCTTTTGGGCAAACACAAAGGTCCCATGTAAAATGCCTATTTTTGCTTAACAGAGCAAATAGCAACCCCATGGTGAGTTTACAGACCGAAGTTTACCTGTGTTTTTTCCCCACATGTGAGTTCAGTTATTTCTTTGAAATTTACATTCTAATTGTTAGGGGTTTTGCCTGGTGTGTTGGATGTGTAATTGTTTCTAGCCATGACTGTGAGCTGGTTTTAAAGCTTTTGAAGTAGGATAGAACTTGCTCAATGAATGAATCAATTGCACTTTCCAGAGAGTAATTTACTATGATATGCATGTAACCGTTTGACAAAGTAACCTCTGTTTTGTTCCGCTTGGTGGGGAGAAGAATTTTAGTACACGTCCACAATTTTTCTGAAATCTAGGGAAGGGCAGGAGTGGTTAAGTTCTCTTCAGCATTTGGCAAGATTATATGATGTGCAAAGTTGTTTTGTGCAAAAGTCTGCTGAAGCACCCATAGAAGCATGAAGGATATAACTCCCCCCACCCACCCAGCATAAGGTGGGGACAATACGTGGAGAAAGAACAGTGAGTGGAAAGAGAGAAATGAAGAAGCAGATGTTGGTCTGAATTGGCTGAAACATCTTGAAGGTACAGGATCTCTCTCTAGCGATCTGATCTAGGCTAGCTGATTTGCTGGAAGGAAGGAAGGAAGGAAGGAAGGAAGGAAGGAAGGAAGGAAGGAAGGAAGGAAGGAAGGAAGGAAGGAAGGAAGGAAGCAAGCTGTATGCAGAAATTATAATGAACTGAGATTGTAATTTTAATGAGCACAGTGTCTTGCCACATTTGCATGTGTCCTTCACCCTTCTTACCAGTTTCCTCCCTTCACTCACAGATTTAGTATTCTTTCCTGTTTGATCACAGTCCAGTTAGCTGTGATGTCCGAATGCAGGCATCTTTGAATTGTTTAGTTCTACACAAATCAAATTTGGAAAACTTTGTTTAAACTCAGTTAAACTCTGTTATTGGGAATAAACAAAGCGGAGTTCCCCAAGAGACCTGTCCTTGGTCCTTGCAGCAGATTGGAGCTTGATCAAACCAGAACATGGATTTAACTCTGTACGTAAATGGAGGTGGGAAGAAAGAAGGGAACATGCAGGCATGGGCACAAACTGTGTTCAGGGTGGATCTTAATTTAATCACATTTTTTCATGATTTCTGGATACAGTTTTGCCGTTACACATTTTCTCCTTTGAGTTTGTGATGCCAACAGATTACAACGTCCCTGACACCAATGACTCTTGATTGTCAAGCCAAGCTAATGTGTCTTTCCCTATTGTTTTAGGATTCAACCCAGGTATCAAGAGGGATGAGAAAACAGTGTAAGAGGCAGCCCCTTTATGTACTTAGCACTCTTCTTCCTTTGATCATGCTGTTTTTACTCACCTACTACACCAAGAGTTAGTATTTCTCATTACTATTCTACAGATTATAGTACTTCTAATCACTCCTATTTTAAGCCAGTGAGGGGGAAAAATGATTAGGCTAACAATGAAATCTACCCCTTCATAATTTGTAGAAAATTGAGAGCAAAACATTAAAAATTGAGTGCTGTTCAATAATTCATAATTCCTCAAAAGTGAAATCTACTGCCTAAATTCAAAGGCTTTACTCTTCTCTACTAACATCAGCACTAGGTCGAGAGGCGCTCCAGGCCAAATTTACCAATAGTGGATGACAAATTATATTCTTCTGCTTCCTCACTCTCCTTACAGTATTGCTAAGAGAGATACTAGAGGGGAGGGGTTATGCTGTCTCCCCAGCAGCCTCAGAGATGCTTCCGTGACAGACCTCAAAGATATACTTTGGATTACATTTAAACAAGCACTGTCACCCTTAATTGATTAAATGGTGTGATTAACTGATTGGTTAAGGACTTCTAAATACAAGAAAAGGTGTTTTCTGCAAGCAGACAGGCAGTGTAGTGGTGAGGAGGATTTGGCCTTGTGCTGCACATAAGTATGTGCATGTGCACACCTGCCATCTCTTTAAAGTAACCCACTGAAGTCACAGGGTATCCAGAGGGGAACCAGCAAGGGTTGCTGGCTCTGGGTTGGGAAATACCTGGAGACTTTGGGGGCGGAACCAGGAATGGTGGGGATGTAGAGGGACCTCAATGGAGTACAATGCTATAGAGTCCACCATCCAAAGCAGTCATTTTCTCTAGGATAAAACAGGGGCATCCTCAGGTCCCACCTGGGGATTGGCATCCCTAGAAATGGCTGACCTAGTAAGGAGAAATTGCAGTGGCCAATAGCTCCAGCAAAATGTGTCACCATAACTAATACCTGCTTCTCCCTTTTCACCTTATAATTGTCTCCTACTAGATAATCTTACATTGGTAAGGGGACATGATTGTTGTCTTTAATAATTTGAAAGGTTGTCACTTAGAGGAGGGCAGGGAAAGGTTCCTGTTGGCAGCAGATGATAGGACCTGCAGTAATTGAGAATGATATTGGCTAGATATTAGGAGGTGAAATTTCAGAGAGTAGATCAGCCATGGAATTGACTGCCTAAGGTAGTAGTAAGCTTGCCCTCACTGACAGTCTTCAAGCAGTGGCTGGACAGATACTTATCCTGGATGCTTTAGGCTGATCCTGCATTGAGCATAGGATTGGACTAGATGATATGTATGGCCCCTTCCAACTCTATGTTTCTATGATTCTATGGAGACAGGTCTGGTTAAGTGAGCTTGTGCTGGTTTCATAACTTAAGAAAATGACTCGGTCCTTAGGAAAAGGCTACAATTAGGAGAGCTGAATTTCAAATAAGTGACTTCAGTTGTGTCTACCAAGGCCTGTGGGCGTAGGTAATCTAATTTATTTTTGTTTCAGAGAAAAGGTGCACTAAACCAGTCCCAATCTCAACATGTTATGCTCAATGAGACATGTTCATGAATGTTGCTTTTTTTTTGGTGGGGGGTGGGATGAAAGTACTGTCTATTTCCTTCTTGCAAAATCATCTTTAATGATGACTGATGCATTTAAGAGTACAGTGTATATGTTCTATGACTGATCCATAGTCCTGAGCAAGACAAAATTTAAAGTTATCACATGGGTACTATTTGGTTATCACATGGGTACTATTTGGCAGAGCTTTTGTCTGATCATGGTTGGCATTAGGCATTTTTGCTGCATGCATTTTGGCTGAACAACTGAAAGAAATAAGATAATTTATTGCACAGTCTCATCTTTGAAGATTGGGTAAATAATTTAGAATAGTGACATGATTTCAGACTTCAGAATGCCATGCAGCCTTAGCAAGGCTAATGAGATTAAATGTTTATGAAATTAATATATTTTGCTATAATTAGTCAAGTGGACTGATAGTCCTTTTTCCCTTTTCATTTTTCCCCTTCTGCTCATGTAATCTCTAAACTATTTGTAATGTCCTCAAACATATCTTTAATTTTATAATTTCCACAAGATAACATTATCTGCATGTCATTCCTGCTGTATAGCTAATTAGTTGGCAGTTCACTGAATAAATACTGCTAGTCAACCCCCTCCCCCAACCTGCTTATATTAATTGTCTAGGGCAGTATTTTTGTATGCCGCCAAATACAAAAATAATTCCTAGAATCAGAATTCTGGCACAAATAACAAGTGTGAATTTCCTTTTTATAAACCTCAGTGACATGTCATTTAAATATATCTGTGGCATATTTGTGCAGCCACCAATTCATTCTGTTCTGAGGACATTACTGCCACATGCCTTCTAATATTTAGTAGGACAAAGGAGAAAAAAAATCAAAACAAAGGTGGCAATCAAACATCCTTGGTACATTTATCTACAATTTAATCAAATATTCTTGACTGTTTATTTGCAATATTGGATGTGAGTTCTTGAATAAATTTCCACCAGATAATCATTGTTTTGTAGCTTCTCTGCATGTATTTGTGTGTTGGTGTGCGAAAAAGAGAAGATGGTTGCTGACCGCTTCTACTTGCGGTCTGGCATTGACTTTAAAAAATGCTTTCTAGAGTTTTATTTTAGTAACATTAGAATATTGTGATAGATGGCAGTTCATCTCTGTTAATGGCACTAAAAGCAAAAAGGCCCATTCCTAAGGAAAATTCACAGCTTGTACAAATAAAAACCTCTCCCCCCCATCAATATATATACTAAGCCTCCGTTAGTCTAAAGGATCATTCTGTCTGCAGTCACAGTCCTTGGTAAGCTGCCAAGCACAATAGGGCATTAATTAACATGTGCCAGGGATTCATCAACATGCACAGCATTAGAGAGCAATTGCAAACTCCCCCCTCTTTCCCGCCCCTCTTCTCCTTTGTCCCTGTAATTCGTGAAAGATCCTCTCCAGTATGTAAATCACTTCTTGCTAAACACCCAGCAATACAGCTCCCTTTATTTTCCAGAACTGTTGTTGGGTTTCTTAAACACCTAGGAAAGATATTGATTCTTTCTGCCTTTTTCTAATCTTTAAAATACATTTGAGAATCCTGATGTGAATTTTAAAAAAATTCACTTGTTTACTTGCTGAATGCTGTTCAATAAATAAATCACTTGATGAACTACAATTTCAGAAGAAAGAAACAGTGTGAGATTCATTTGGCTAAATGTTATGACATGGGAAATTGTAGAATTACTCTTTCCGTTAGCTATGGGTGACAGTAAGATGACCTGTTAACATATGGGAATGTTGAAAAATATCATGTTATACTGTACTGATAACATACCAGTGACTAAGCAAATAAATACATGCTATAAATTAAATTTCAATTAGATGTTAGGTTGACCTCATTTCCTTTTATTGCTAAAGATGACCCAACTGCTATCTTCTCTGCTGAGCTACTTCTAACAAAATTTCATCTGCATTTAGGTGAAATACATAAAGTTGTTTACTAAACTGTGTCATTGTTTGACTGTTTTATCTGATTGTTCTCTTAAATTGTACCCATGTTTCTGGTTGGAGTCATCACTTTGTATGACAGACTATATAATCTGGATGATGTGAGATAACCTGTAGCATGGTGAATGTGTAGTGCAGATTTGAGTTAATACATGGTATATTTTGCTTTAGAGCAGGGGAATGGACTAGATTCTCTCCAGGTCAGTCCCATAGGCTTTCACAAAATCCCCAGCAATTTCCTTTCATTATTAAATTGTGAACCTCATGTGAGGACAGTATAGAAGTTCCTTACTCAGGCTGTGGCCAACTAGAAATAATATTTACAGAAATATCAGAAGTGGTAATGCTGTTGTATACCTATCAGCTTAATGTTAAAATTTAAGCTCACTGAACATCCTCAATCAAAAATGTTTAAGGCTATACTACTTAGATACAGATTGGTCGAATACAAGCCAATCCATAACCTAAGTGGCAGAAAGATGAAACAAAGCAAAATTATTATTTATTTAGAACTGTTGCAACATCTCTTGTCTATCACCTTCTCTCATAATTTTCCAGTTTGTTCAAATATTAAAATCTGATGCCTAGATTTTCTTATTAGCCTACGGTAGGGGCTCCCAAAAATAGTGATTTTTTAAAAGAGTAGGCTGTTGTATGTATTCTCATCTGAAATAATCTTTAGAGTTTTGCATGTATTAGGTACCACAGTCTAAAAAGGACAGAAGTATATCTATATTAGATTAAGTTCTGAGGTATTTTGTGTCACAAAGCAATGTTTTGTCATTAAATGAGGACAAAGTATTCTCAAATGCTGAATCAAAATCACCACATTGACTGGAGAAAATGTACAGCTTTGTTAACATCTTATGATCTAGAAACTTAATACTGACAATCCAGTGCACATCACAGTGTTCTTAAATGTTACTTAACTCAAGATTTTATTTATTTTTATTTCTTAGATTTTTATACTGCCCTCCCATAGAGCTCAGGGCGATTTACATAAAACATCGCAGGGGATTACATAGAACCACTGTTGGATTGTTATTGTTGTATACTGACTATGTTGTATGTTGACTCGTTCCATATATCCCCCTGTGATGTTGTATAGAAGGGCGGTATAGAAATCAAATAAATAAATTAAATAAATTAATAATAAATAGAACGCCGTAGGCATATAACACAGTCATTATGTAACATATCAACAGCAGTTGCAGCAGTGGATCCAAAATCAAAGAATTGCAATAATTACAAGATGTATGAGTGCATGCATGAAATCTAACTTTTTAAAGGGGGTGGCGGCATTTTTTCTGAAAGCATGCTACTTATGCTTGTGGTATTGTTTTAGAATATTTAGAATTTTTGCACTTTTGAAAATGCTCTACATGCTGTGATATTGGCCACTGTCTCTCAGTTACATTAACTCCATTAACTGAACTTTTGGAATGGTAAATCGGATGCCGACCAAAATATTTTTTCCCAAAGTGGTTTACTGTGTTCGGTTTAAGTAGGACAAGATTCTTTCCTGCTAACAGTCATTTTCTACTAGTATTTATTGCAACTGTTGCATTTACAAAGTCAGCATGTGCTTTCCTTTGTACACACAGTGATATGTGAAAAATAATGCCAAGAGTCTTTTGTTTTCACTTAGAATAGCAAATAACTATGGTTACTGTATAGCAACAATACTTATTTAAGGCTGCTGTCTAACTTCTGGGTTTTTTTTAAATTCTTTTTTTTTAATCATGCAAAATGTTGGTTGACATTGTGTCAACTACATTTTCAAATATAGCAGTCACCTGACCTCACCTGACCTCACCTGGATGGCCCAGGGTAATTTGAGAAGCTAAGCATGACCATGGTTAATATGTAGATGGGACCAGGAAAGTCCAGAATGACTACACAGAGGCAGGCAATAGCAAACCATCTCTAAACTTCACTTACCTTGAAAACTCTATGGGGTTGCTATACATCAGGTGTGACTTGACTTACTACCAGTCCCAGAGCCACCAAGTTTAAAGTGGACCACATGAGAGTATGTGGGCCATTAACGAAATCAACAGCTGCTATCAGTACGCCAGTTTTCCGAAATACCTAAACAAGAGAAAAGTAAGTAGGGTTATACTGACTTCATGGTAAATGATCCATCTGTAAATGTTCTGTCAAAGTCTCAAAGAGTTTGTATAACCCAGAACAGAGCACCCAAAGGGTCTTTCTATGCAATTTGTGAAAAAGAAAACAGGAAAGCCTTGTGAATGTGAGATCCATCTCTAGTTACTGATCTTGCAGAACACAGATGGGGAAAATAACATTAGAAGTCCTCTTTGGAGCCTTGAAAAGTGCTCCTTTTCCAGTTGCCAAATACAGAACTGATTATTTGCTTCTTCAAAGAGGGGCTGACTCAGAGAGCTTGTATGCTTCTTAATATTGTTGACAATATGTGAGTAGTTTCATTTGCCCAAAGTATACATGACAGTTCTTGCTCCTGTAATATTTTTGAGCATCTTGTGATGCTCTATGTAAACCGTGGTTTCAAATTAGTACAGTGAAATGGTAGACTATGTAAAATAAACATGACTAAATAATCTGTTTCTGTTATTGCAGAAAGAGCAGCTAAACAAAGAAAATGCTTGCTTACAAATAGGGCTGTTTAAATTAAACCACAAATGGGGGGGTCAGATGGGTTCTGTTGGGCCTTGAGAATATTCACACCATTTTCTTCTCTTAGACCGATTATGCATGGGCGAGAATGCCTGTGATGGCGGTGATGGGGCTTAATCAGGAAGAAAACCCCTGATTAGGCACAACGTCACCACCATCCGAGGCCTGGCCCAACCCAGGCCCTCGGAAGACCTGCATTAACGAAACAGCCTAGCCCTGTGTGTAATCGGAGGAGCCGGGCTTTTGTGCATACTTGGGGGATGGCAGGGATTTTTGCCCCACCGCAATGGAACGGTGGTAGCCTGGTGTAGCTGCCACCGTGCATAATTGGTCTTAGCGTATACCACAGTTTGTCCTAGTATCCAGTGAATAGATTGGTGGCTTTCACATTTTTTAATAATGGGATACGACCATTTCATTTATGTCTTCTTTTTTTTTTAAGAAATTTTTTCTGGATTGCTTATCATTTGAAAACTCTATCTTGTCTCATGTCCAAGTTCAAAAGGAAAAAATAATCTGAATTGAAGGAAAATATCAGACCTAGAAAATGCTGCCAGTGGCCCTGCTTTTTGGAACTAGTCAAAAGGCCCATCATGTTCTTTGTGCAGGTTATCATGACTAAACTTCTTCCTGCCTTGGTCTATCAGGACTCTTTTCTCATTCCATGTTGAACAATACTGATTTAGGGCAGGAATTTTATGATATCAGGTCGGTTATTGCCATCATGGACACTGAATACAGTGTCCTACTCTCAATCAATGATTTCTAGCTTTACTTCAGTAGACAGTCCATTTTATCCGGCCCACAATGTTCCATTAATGAAGTACAGATTTATAGGTCTGAAATGTTGGTTCTAAGGTATTTTGCTTTTCCCTGAAATGTACTGTAATCAATGCATAAGGTGCCCTGTCCCGATCAGTGTTGGATCCTAGGTAGCTAGAAGAGAGGCAAAATAAAGAATTCTGTAGGCCTGGCTACATTCCTGCCTGGCCAAGGACTTCTTTGTAGGGGATGCAGTCAATGTTCTTTCTAGGATCTTTCTAAGAGCCAGATTGGTGTAGTGGTTAGGAGTGTGGACTTCTAATCTGGTGAGCCAGGTTTGATTCCCCACTCCTCCACATGCAGCCAGCTGGGTGACCTTGGGCTTGCCACAGCACTTCTGAAGCTGTTCTGACCGAATAGTAATATCAGGGCTCTCTTAGCCTCACCCACCTCACAGGGTGTCTGTTGTGGGGAGAGGAAAGGGAAGGCAAAAGTAAACTGCTTTGAGACTCCTTCAGGTAGAGAAAAGTGGCATATAAGAACCAACTCTTTTTCTTCTTCTAGGACACTGTTTATGGAATGTTCTGGCTTACATTCAAGTTCTATGTTTTCATTCCTGGTGATGCCTGATGGTCCCCCATGTAGTCTCGTAGTAAATGAACTCAAGACCAGCAGTACATTCATTTTGCCAACGTCTAAATTTCCAAGTTTTCCATTTTGATGTACTGTATTGTAAACAACTTATAAAATCTATTTTAAAAAAATTAAAATGATTGTCATAAAATTATGTTCGTTCTGCATATAAAAATGGAAGAACAGAAAAAACAAGGGAAAATACACACATCCTTCCCAAAAGAGGTTGAGGGGACAGTATTCTTCCTCAGAGAGTGATTATTGCTGACCTGATGGATTATGCATGGGGCAGAAAGGCTGGGCTGGCAGCAGCATGGCAATAGGGCTGATCCCCGCTTACACATGACGTTGCCACCATCCTGGCCTCCTCCTGGCTTTGGCCCAATTCATGGGCTCTGATGTCCCTTTGTTGCCATAGCCGCCATCAGAAGCTAGGCTGGAGCAGGCCCATGCACACAGGAAGATGTGCTATGGTGGCCGGGGGTGGACCAAAGATGCCTACTCAGCTTCACGGCAGTGCATGGCAACATGGAGCAGACTGTGGCTTTGTACACCATTTTGAAGAAAGGCGGGATTGTGGTCTCCCACAATCACCTCTTCCTGTACAATGAACTCCCTCCGCCCCGCTGCAGAGGAACATTTCCACTGCGGCAGCATTCTCTGGTGGGATGCATTTCAGTGCTGAGCTGGTCCATCACCAAAATGTATCCCCCGCAGGGATGCAGAAAGCAGCACACCAATCTGCGCAGCTTCACAGCATCCTCCGTGCATCCTCTGTAAATTGCGGAGCATGCTGCTCCTCCACAATACTCCCACAGCGGTCCGGTGCGGCCATTGGCATACATAATCACTCACCTATCTACCATATTTTCATCTTCTCAGAGAGAGTCAAACTACCTAAAATAATGAGAAGTGTGGAATGCAGTGTTGACTTTCCAACTGGTGGGATAGGGGTTGGCAATGATTTATGTGGATTTGTAGTCCTTGGCATGATGATGCAACTCCTGGCACAATGTGGAAGTGATGTTATCCTACCAAGGACAACTGTCTAACATTTACCCCAAACTCTGTGATTTACTCATAGCACTGTATGTCACCTTACATCACTTCTGGCTTATCTGGAAGTGGCACCATTTTCCTTCTGCTACCCACTGAACAGCAGCCAGGGGGAGGGGGGTCTCAGTGATCTCCACTTGTCTACCAGCAAGAATATGGCAACTCTGGGGGAAGAGCATAGATACACACAAAAAGGATATGCTAGAGACAGGACTAGAGATGAGTCTCTTTTGGATCAGTCTAGAGACTCAGTTTTTTATAAGATCAAGCTTAGATACATAGCGGGCTAGACCTGAGCACTGGCATTGTGTCAGCATAAGCCACACTGTGAGGTGGCAAATCAGGTCTTTTGGATTTAGATGGTCATGTGGTAGAGTTTCTTTTATGAATCAATATTTTTTTGTTTTAAATGAATGACTGAGCAACCAGCTGTCAACAAGTAAAAACAAATGGTTGCACACCAAATAATCCTTTAGTAACCTGACTCTCTGATAAATAGTGAGAAAGGAAGGGCTTTAAATACAGAGCACACAGAATCACATCTTATGGCCTGTCATCAAAATGGTAAGGCACTTTGTGCATGGAGACTAGAAGGAGTGGTACATTGGTAAAGAGCACACGGTTTACAGAGAGCCACAGTCCATTTGTGTGTACTGCTGGATAATAATAATTGAGAATTATTTGAAAGCAAGCTTTCCTGAGGTCTTGTGCTAGCAAAGGAGATGGAGTGGTCAGGAAATGAATATTAGCGAAGCACAGGGTGCAGGAGGATGTGATTGCCAAGATAAGCAAGAGACCGAGTCAGTAGAGTGGCCTTCAAAGTGAAGTGTAAACATTTTTTGAAAGGAGCAGGAATGCAAATGCCCAAAAGCAGATGTAAAATAATCGTGTAGAGACCCAAACATTTGAGAGGAAAAGAAAATATGCAGTAATGTATCCTGTTACACTTGGGTTGTTAATAGTAATAATACTCCACAGTGTGGCCTGAGTGAGGAAGTTCTGGCCCCATTCCAAATGACAACATGGGGGAGGGGATCCTTTGAGCTGCTATAGATACAAGAAATAACAGGAGCAGCAGTGCTAGCAGCATGAAGTCTGAGGAGACTGCTGGAAGGGAAGGCTTTGGGGGAGATGAAGGAAAGCGAGACTGCCATACTTTCATTCTTTGTGTTCCCATTTTCTTTGGAACAACCAGTGAAGAGTGCTTCCACAGAAGAAAGACTTCTCCCTCAAAACAACCACCACTATTCCCTCAGTTAGACAAGAAATCAACATCTGTTGCCAGTACTTGCATTTTTATTCAGTTGTAATGGGCTTTTGGAGTCAACTTGGTTCGAAATGAGATATATATATATATATATACAAAGGGTCATACTGAGGCTCTGAACTATGACAACTTTAACTGATCCCACAGTATCCCCACCTCCCCAGTGCATTATTCTAACACTAGTAATTTTGGTGTATTTCAGAATCACAGAATCACAGAATCATAGAGTTGGAAGGGGCCATACAGGCCATCTAGTCCAACCCCCTGCTCAGCGCAGGATCAGCCCAAAGCATCCTAAAGCAACCTTGATGTATAGAGGTTCCTCTTATGCCAAACCATAACTTACTTAATTTGTATGTAAATACAAGCCTGGTAATATACCATCTATGATGGGCATTTTGGGTATTTAGAGTTATCAAAGATCTCCATTGTAATTTTTTATTAGACCTTATACAACCTAGGAATGATGTAAGCAAAGAATTGATGATAGATGCCCACCGAGGGATGCAGTCCCTGAAAATACTTCTGCTACTTTAGAATTTCTTACATAAATTTGCAAGATGAAGTCTAAAGTTCTTTTCTATGTACATATTTTTATACATTTTATCTTGTGTGATTATCTGGCTAGTTCTTATCAATTGTATTTACTAAGCTTATGAATAGCTGCTGTCTATAGCCCTATAGAGTATACCTTTTAACTGATATGCCAATAAAGGTTAGATTGGTTGATTGATTGGCACTTAAAGTGTTTCAGGTACATCCTCTCACCTGTGTTACAACTGACCTGAAAGGCTATGCAATATTATTATTCCATATTGCATGCAGGAGGTTTAGAATTGATGACTTCCCTAAGCTACCTGGTAAATGCATTGTTGACCAGAAGGAATATGTGCCTCAGCCTTTATTTTATTTTTTGTAATGACCAGGAAGTCAATTTAATTATTACAGCTTCATTCTTGTTTTGCCACATTTAAGGCACTACAACACACAACACATCAGCTCTTTAAAATACAGCTGCATGCACAAAAGTTATTTTCTAGTGTAGTTCTATCAATGCATATTGGGTAACATCAGGGGTGTCTTATCCACTAGGCATACTGCTTAAGGTCCTTGATACTTTTCAGAAGCCATTAAAATATTTTAATTTCTTTTAAAATCAGAAGAAAAGATGAACTGTCAGGGTTGAAGAAAACATTTTAATTTTTTCACATAGCAGAAAAAAAATGAAATGTTTAGGGCCAATGAAAATCTATTAAATTTTGCCTAAAATAGGGGGGGAGCTGAAGTATTTATAGTTATATCAAATAATTTTAATATTCATATTATTATGGTGGGAGCCTCTTGTGGTGCAGGGTGGTAAGGCAGCTGACATGCTGTTTGACGCTCTGACCATGAGGCTGGGAGTTTGATCCCAGCAGCCGGCTCAAGGTTGACTCAGCCTTCCATCCTTCTGAGGTCGATAAAATGAGTAATCAGCTTGCTGGGGAGGTAAAACGGTAATGACTGGGGAAGGGAAGGGGATGGCAAACCACCCTGTATTGAGTCTGCCAAGAAAACACTAGAGGGCGTCACCCCAAGGGTCAGACATGACTCGGTTCTTGCACAGGGGATACCTTTTTGGGCCAGGCACAAATTTCAGAATAGCAGAGAAAAGGAGATTTTAATAAGAGGAGTAAGATTCACAAGAAAGTTCAAAATACCTTCATGTATTGAAAAAGAGTACCATCCTAAAAATAATTATGCCTTTCTAAGTGTATTAACTTCACTGGGCTTACAAGGGTTTAATCTGTTTAGGACATCTCAGCATATTTTAAGAGCACCATTGTAGTTGTTGTAGGTAGGATGTTGTGAAGCATAAGCTCCTCTTGTTATCTTTTAATGCTGTACCTGCCATGATCTAACAGGAAAATGCCGTCACTATGGGGAAAAAATCTTAGTTATTTACTGTTTTACCTTTTGAAACTATTAGTTGAGATAAATGCTTTATTCCTTGTACCAGAGTACTTGGTAGGCTAATAAATACATGAAATTAAAATTAAGTAGTAGGCAAACAATAAACTGGCAGATTTTGTTGTAGTATTTTTTAAATACCATCTTTGTCATATGTGTACTCAGTCTACACAGCTGTACCCATTGACCCACACTGTTTATCCAGAATGCTGACTGTGCCAAATTACACCAAAGTCACAGCATTCTAGACGGATCACAGTGTACACACAATGCATCCCTCATCTATCCTTCATTGAGCATGAAAATTTTGGTAAGGATTCAAGTTTCCAGGTGACAATTTACTATAGTCCCATACTCTGCCACCGACTACAATCATGGGTACTTGACCATCTCCAGAACCAACAGTTTGTGGGGGCAATTCGACCCCCACGGTTGTAAACGTTTGAAGTCAACTGCCTTCTAATCTCTTCTTGCTGCATTTGGGAATAGAATCACGGTAGCACAAATGTTCAGTTATGTATATGTTCGTTGTACTGAGCAGAATAAGCCTTTCATCTGGATTAGGGCATCTAAATGCATCTGAAATACAAACAATAATCAAAAAGAATATGACTAATGAATCAAGTGTGCCCCAATTTAGAAATACACAGTACATATTTATAAAGGCAATGACATGGATGAATCAAGCTGTGGATTCAGTGCCATTTCAAAGGTTTAGGTTCCCAACCATGTAAGTGACAGGATAATTGGACCCTAGGACTTTGAGGCTAAAGAAGAATCCAGCTACTAGAATGATGGGCAATAAATACAGACAGTTTACTTTGAGTCTCTAATGACACCTTCTTTAGAAAAGTGCTAGCTTCCATGAATAAATGGATGTCCTCACAGCCATAATGGAGTGGCAGTAGCAAATAATGGAGTAGCATAGCTAAAACCAACAAGACAAAGACATACATTAGCATCCAAATGTTTAAAAAATAAAGAAATGATGGAAAATAGATGAATTCAAACAGTATAAGGAAATCAGAGAACGAGGAGAAAGTGAATGAATGAGAGTGAGGCAGACAGGAGCCCACTGTCCTGTGCTTAAAATATACCTTCTACTGCATACTCTTCCCATATGAACACAATTGTGGGGGCACAGGGACATCTTTATTTATGGCTCAAATAGTTATACTCACATATTGTGCAATTTGTTTCATCTGTATGATTTGAGCTCCCCAGTACCTGATGGAACTACAGTTTCCTTATGCTTGTCTGCTCCATAATATATTTTTAAAACCCATTACATTTCAAAGTCTCAGGAAAACAGTGGATTGATAGTAAGTAACAAGTTTGATCAGATCTCTCTGATACTTTTCCCTAGCCAAACCAGAAGCAGTCAGCCATTTTCACTTTCAGCTTTTCTACTCTGGGGAACTATTGGCTGAAGAAAGGCAGAAAGGTCAAGGGTGAACTGATTCATTTGCTTTTGGCTCAAAGAGTCAGACTACACATCCTGCAGGAGTTCAATGGCTGGAACTCACCTGATGCAATCTGGTCCTAGCAAGTAATGGCTATCAGAATGCCCCAATATGTTTTGAGACCGTACTTTGCAGAAGGATGGTTAACTCTTCCCCTGTCCCTTATAAAAACATGCTCCCATCAGGACTCAAATTGGGGGTTTGTAATTGGGGGAAGGACAAGAGAAAGGCACATCTCTCTCCCCCCCCCACCCCCCACTGAAGCTTCATGTAGCAGAAACAGCAGATGATTTGATGAGGAACAATGCAAGTCTATTTAAGCTCCACTGGGGAGAAAAAATGTATATAAATGAAGTAAATAAATGTTGTTGTTATGTGCGAAGTCGTGTCCGACCCATCGCGACCCCATGGACAATGATCCTCCAGGCCTTCCTGTCCTCTACCATTCCCCGGAGTCCATTTAAGTTTGCACCTACTGCTTCAGTGACTCCATCCAGCCACCTCATTCTCTGTCGTCCCCTTCTTCTTTTGCCCTCGATCGCTCCCAGCATATATCTATCTATCTAGTAAATAAATAGATAGATATATTCCTCACAATTTGACAACTATGCCCAATCTATTTTATTTATTTACTTCTTTTGTATCCCATCTTTCTCCCTAAAGTAACTTTCATTGTTCTCCTCTCTTCTATTTCATTCTTACAATAACCCTGGCTATGCTAAGAGTTTGTGACTGGCTTGAGGTCATCCAGCAAGCTTTCATGGGAAATATGGACTAAGACCTGGGCACCACTCCACTAGCAGAACATTAGTTCTGGTGCAGGAGGGAAATACACTTTTTGCTCATCCCTTTCCTCCCACTGTTGACCTCCAGTGTGTCCCCCATGTTTTTCCTTGGGATCTATGATTCTCTGAAGCAAGTGGGCTCAATGGGTGAAGCAAGGATGGAAGCAGAAACAAGGTTATGCTTGACCAGCTTCATTTCTTGGATGTGGCATTGGATGAATCTTGTATATTGTTCCATTTGGCTATCAAGTTGCTTTGCTGGGCCATTAATCTGGCAGTCACATCAGAGTTTAAAAGGAGAAGAACTATGCATTTCAGCCTGAAACAATCTGCTAAACCTGACATTGTAAAAATCCTTCTGTTCTATGAGGAGGCTACTATTTCTGTGTTTTTCTCTGATTCCCTGGTATTATTCCCCCACCCCTTTCCCCCTTCCTGAACTTTGGATGTACTAAAAGAAGCAGAAGAACTTAATTTGAGGTGCTGCAAATCATTTGATAGCTAAACAGAGATTGTTTGACAATTATGATCAACTGTTAGCCAAATATCTAACCAGTTTGTTTACAATTGACCATTTAGAACAGATATCAAACAGCTTGATACCTGCACAGCAGCAGCAGTACTGAAATTGTACATCCTTGCATTGGTGGAGTTTTTCATTGAGTTACAGGGGGCTTTTGTGAAGTAGGCTATGTAGGTTCTACTTGAGGTGAATCAGGTCATTAAATGATGTGAGGGGGAGCTATACTTCCCACAATGCTATGCAAAGGTATGCAAAGAAAATAACATTGATGACATTTTCTTATATGGTAAGTACTTGCAAGACAAGCTCCAAGGAGACAATAACAGAACACCAATGGTGGTCAATACAGCACAATTCAAAAAGCATCATCCATTACTTTACTTGATAATGACAGTTCTCTTTCATAAGTATTGAGGGTCAAACCTTTTCTTGCCCACAGACAGTCCCCCAGTCTTAAACAACTCCTCACCCACAGCAATCAAGATCTAATTTGAACATGCAATAAACCCAGATGCTAACTTTGCTGCCACATATACCCAGACAACAGAATCACTGGACCTAAGAGCATCAACTACAACATCTCACACTAATTCACTTGTTCATCTTCCAACATTGTCTATGCCATTAAATGTCAACAATGTCCCCCAGTTCAGTTCAAGAATTCAGTCCAGATCAAGAATCACCAAACCGAGAAACATGTAGGAGAATAGCTCAATCATCCAAAACATTCAATGCGGGACCTCAAAATAGTTGTTTTATTGCAAAGGAATTTCAGAAGCAGACTAGAATGGGAGATTGCTGAGCTATTAGTTATTACAACACTCAGAACAATTGAACTCTCCGGACTTAACAGGGACATCAGTTTCTTATCTCACTAGGCATGCTAATGTACTTCAGTTCTCACATCTATTTGTAAATGTATTCTGCTGCATGCTAATTTTTTCAATATTTACAGGCCTTATCAATTGTCTTAATCCAGTTTTAATCCAGTTTATGCATCTTGACTCTAATTAGCCCTTTCTAACAACATTCTCCTCACCCTCTCCCGATATGTAATTATTCGTGACTTCTCTTTGTATCTGAAGAAGCGTGCGGGCACATGAAAGTTTATACCCAAAATAAAATGGCTTTTGCTTCAGTCCAAATCCCACCTGAATGTGATTTGCTCAGTGTTTATGTTTAGAATTGGTGTATGAGTGGCATGCAATGATAACATGTCTTTGAGAGGGAATAGAGAAACATTGAACTGCCAGTGAGTACTGTAGGAATTAGCATGTATGAAACTCTGCTGATTTCTCTGTACTTTACTGAAAAGTAATCCACAGGCTCAAAGTGGTTGCAAACAGAACACTGATAGATCATAGAATCATAGCGTTGGAAGGGGCCATGCAGGCCATCTAGTCCAACCCCCTGCTCAATGCAGGATCAGACCAAAGCATCCTAAAGCATCCAAGAAAAGTGTGTATCCAACCTTTGCTTGAAGACTTCCAGTGAGGGGGAGCTCACCACCTCCTTAGGCAGCCTATTCCACTGCTGAACTACTCTGACTGTGAATGGATGATCAACTCCTTGTTTGCGACCACCACATAGATGGTGAGCTGAACCAGTGGGAATTGAAACATCCCTAATCTTAGCACAATTTAGATAAATTAACAATGACGAAGAGTTGTTCATATTAAGACCAATTCTAGGGATTAAAACTGGCAAAGTTTGGGTTTCCTTGTCTGCATGAAAAAGATTAAAGATTCCATTTTGCCCAGACTGCAAGACTGTGAAATACATCATTTGTAGCTATGATTAACAATATAAACCTCAAGTTTTTTTTCCCCTTTGGAAATATTAAAAAGCATTTGTCAAAGTAAGGATGAGCAAACCCTCTATTTAGATGATAGGGATTGTGGACTTATTCTGAAATCTAGCCATCCTGTTGTCTAGAGAATATATGGTAAGAGGGAGGAAAGAAGAGTTGGTTTTTATACCTTGCTTTTCACTACCTGTAGGAGTTTCAAAGTGGCTTACAATCACTTTCCCTTCATCAACTTACAACAGACACCCTGTAAGGTATGTGAAGCTGAGAAAGCCCTGACAGGAATGCTTGGGGAAAACAGCACTATTAAAGAAGAAGCTTAAATGGGAAATGTTTTGGGCTCCTTTCACTCTACAGATGGCTCATATTAATCATAATCCACTATTTACCTTTTATCTCTATCAAGCAAGCCTCTTGTGGCGCAGAGTGGTAAGCGGCAGAAATGCTGTCTGAAGCTGTCTGTTCATGAAGTTGGGTGTTCAATCCCAGCAGCCGGCTCAAGGTTGACTCAGCCTTCCATCCTTCTGAGGTTGGTAAAATGAGTACCCAGCTTGCTGGGGGGTAAACGGTAATGACTGGGGAAGGCACTGGCAAGGCCACCCCGTATTGAGTCTGCCATGAAAACACTGGAGGGCATCACCCCAAGAGTCAGACATGACTCGGTGCTTGCACAGGGGATACCTTTACCTTTGCCACTATCAAGCAACATTTTAACATTTTAAATCAGAAAAGCAAATGATGGGTGACAGGCAGGGTCAATGGCAGAAACAATTCCCCAGTGGTATCAAAACCAACACCCACAAACCTCAGTTCTATATGTCAAGGATTTTTTTAATATGCTCTTTATTGGTATAGTGGTTAAAAGCAGTGGCTTCTAATATGGTGAGCCAGGTTTTGATTCCCCGCACCCCCACATGCAGCCAGCTGGGTGACCTTGGGCTCGTCACAGCCCTAATAGTGCTTAAGCTTCTTCTTTATTGTTGTGGAATTTCTGACTCTTGGGATATAGTTGGTTGCAATAACCAAAGCAAAGACAATCTGCCTATAGCCTCTAATACATTTAGAGCCCGGTGTGACATCGGTGTGAAACTGTGTTGACAATATGTGTTTCCAAATGCTAATTTGATGTTTACCATCAATGAAAAGCAGTGACATGATATATTCAAGGTACAATGGTAATTTGTTTCCAATGGAAAATGGGTAGTATTCCAAGCTCACACATTCCCCAGGACCTCTAGGCAGCATCACCTAAAATGTGCTTGAACAATGACTTCCTTATCTCCTAGTTTCTACACATTCTGGTACTGTTCTCAGCGCACAACTGTTCAGTTTTAGATTCTCATAAAGCTCGTTTGGCTTCTAAAACAGCCAGGAAATAATTGGGGGGGGGTTTCCAACTGAATTAAATATTGTTAGAGAATCCTTCCTTCGTGACTCATCATTGGATAGACTATTACAGATCACACCCTTCCTATGTCGACCAAGGTAATTTTATTGGGGGTACGACTCAAGCCATGACATGCATTTTGCTAGCATGTTATGTTCATTAAATTAACAGAAATAATGGCATAAGATGCTGCAATGGAGAAGAGGGAACAAATCACGATAAGAAAAAGGGAGCTTAATTTCTGAAGAGTAAGTCAAAATATAACCTACGGCCAAATGACCCTGAACATCTCTCAGAAGCTAAGCAGGGTTAGGTCCACTTAGTACTTGGATTGTAGACTGCTTGGGCTGTGGGCTTCTTAATACTGTGTGATTCCTTTAAGGAGAATATGGTATTACATATATCTTGCTGTATTCATCTTACTAGTATTATCAGCTTCAAATAGCAAATTTAAACTCTGAAACAATTCAGTTCTTATGGCTTCCAACAAAGGAACCCTGGGAATTTTAGTTACATGATATCTCTAACGGTCACTATTCAGTATCCCCCAAGATGGAATATCCCCCAGTATTGTCTGAAGAGGCTCTTGTCTTGTCTCTTATTCTTCAGAACATCACAGTCTGAAGAACAGAAGATAGCTACAAGGATTGCAGAGTCTTTGCAGCAGTGGCACTCCACAAGTGGAACTATCTGCCTTGAGAGATTCCACTGGCATCCTGCCTAATGTTTCTGTTTTTAATTACACACCACTTTATAAGAAGAAGCTGGAGTATTTATCTCTTATGCCTTGCCCTTGTTGGTTCTTTGTCAGAATTCTACGGTTCTTTGTCAGAAGACATGACAGTTAAACTGGTTTCAAGCTATACCAGTGACATGAGGGAGGGTTCTGAATTTGAGAAATGGAAATACTGGTAATCGCTGAAGGGAAAGGCACGTTGTTAGAAGATAGTATATTCATCCGGTCAGTATTACAGTGAGACTTTAGTGAAAAGCAGTGCTGGAAACATGAGATATAACATGATCACCCATTGTGTTCCAGAAGAAAAATCAAATCTTTGGCCAAAAGAAAAAGTCTGCAGATCCAAACACAGGAGTGACATCACATTTACTTATAGCTTATCCTTAGTTTTCATGTTTGCCATCTTAACCCCCCCCCCACCGTCTCTTTCCAAACAAGAATTTGAGAGGCTTAGAGTGATTGTTTAGATTGTTAGATTTAGAATAGAAACTATTCCAAAACAATGAAGTCTGGTCCTCAGTGCTATCCCACAGTCAAATCCAACATTCCTCCAGACAACTATGAGTACGCACATACAAAATGTTAAGAGCATGCTCAGCACAGATGGCACACCTTGTTGTTGTTAGGTGCGAAGTCGTGTCCGACCCATCGTGACCCCATGGACAATGATCCTCCAGGCCTTCCTGTCCTCTACCATTCCCCGGAGTCCACTTAAGTTTGCACCAACTGCTTCAGTGACTCCATCCAGCCACCTCATTCTCTGTCGTGGCACACCTGCCACCTGTTATTTTAATGATAGCATTGGCAAGGCCAGTGGTTCAGTCCATGGCTTCTTCATTGAAATGCTGTTTTAAAGCCCTCACATTGTATTATTCTCTTTTCTCCACTGGGACAAATTTGCTCAAATATTTTACAGATTCTGGCCAGTGACATAAAAACTCCACCTTCTTTGCAGTCTGCCATTCAACAAGAATATTTTTGTAAAGAAAGAGATGTGGAAATGTAGGCATTCAAGTGAAAATTCAATCCTTCACAGTACAGAGCTTCTGCGAAGTCTTTTAAATGACCCTTTTTATCATGGTGCCATGTCTTTACCTTTCTGAATAGTGAGACCTAGTAAGAAAAATAGATGTATGTATACAAGTGGTTGAGTAATGTATTACTTATGTGCACTTTGTTCTTTTTGGCAAACTGACCTTATCAAAGGGAAGAAAGCCATACATTGTGACAAGGAGAACCATGTTGAAAAGTCTGAATTAGAAACCAGGCAGATTTTGCTGTTATCTTGTTTAAAATCATGATGAGTGAGAGCCATCTTTTCCTCCTTTGAGAGGTGATGAGGCTACAGCAATCTCACTCCTTTCTTAAGTAAGGAAAAACAAAAAACATAAAATTAAATGCCAGTATGGATATGAAAGTTATACACATGCATACACACACTCCAGATAGAATATGTTGCAGTTTTGCGTTTAAAAAATCCAAGTAATCTAATTGTAGTACAATAATGATCAGGAATGTTCATCTAGATGTTAACCAATTAAAAAAAATTAAATGAAAACCCATTGTTGTTAACATTGTTAAGATAGCCAAACAAATTTATATATAGCAACATTTGATTTTAGAACCATGTCATTGTTCTTTCACCTGGCTATCTGTTTTAAAGGTCAATGAGATCAGATGGATGGAAAGAAAAAGCAGTGGGAGTAGAGAGAATGATGTGGCTTAGAAGTTCTTCTCTCCTTCACAGGTACTGCTACTGTCAGCTCAGGAAAGTAATGTCTCTCTTTATGCAGCTTCCTTCAGTCTTTAGAGGCTATCTGTGCTGTGCCTTGATGTACCTAGGTCAATGTACTCCCAGGCTGCCTGTAATTATCAATAATATCCAATTTTCCATTCATGTTAACCCTCTCATAGTCCAGGCACTAGTTCCAACCCCAGCCTCAGACCACAAAATAAATGGGGGGTGGACAGGAAGAGGAGAGAAACAAACATAACCAAATGTATGGGATTAATAATTCATAGAATGAAGATAGCAAACTATTTTGTTAAAAAACATGCATGCATTCCTAAGACTTATCAATAGCTTCACCCCTAATAGGATAAATTATGACAAAAGAAACATTTGCTCTGTTCTTCCAAGACTGGCATAAGGGAAATTAAATATATAACATAGATATGAAATATTGTAGGGGATAATGGGTGCTTACTATTTGTAAAGTCCTTAACATGTGTGAAGACCTCATGGCCTCTTATATCAATACTATATATCTGTATACTGTTAGTGAAGTCTGGCTTCCATCTCTGTATTCCTAAATCCATGGACAAGGGCTACATGGATGCTACACAGATGTTTCTACAAACTTAGGGGGCTTCCTGAAAATTTCTGGAAAATTGGACAAAAACAGGTGGATAAATTCCATCCTCCAAATAAAAGTGTTGTATGTGCAAGTGTTGGACTCCAATACTGAGACTGTTTCTGCATGGAGGGGTAGGCTTGCAAATGCTGGATGGTAAATCTTGTGTTTGCAGCCCTCCTCACGGGGAGACCCCTTCCGTGTTTTCCCTCTGCCCCATTGTGGCTTTTTGCCTCCTGACGAGGCTGCAAGGGAAAACAAGCCAAACTTCTCCCTCCACTCCTAGGCTTGTCAATCACAGCAAGCCAACAATCACAGGACAGCAGTTCTCTTGTGGACAGAAACTTTCTCTCCCCCGCCATTTTTCTTTACAGTAATGCCAAAATACAGGTACATTTTTAATAAAAATCAACATTGCCACATTGCTATGGAGAAACACCATACCAATACAGCATCACAGAATCATAGAGTTGGAAGGGGCCATACAGGCCATCTAGTCCAACCCTCTGCTCAACGCAGGATCAGCCCAAAGCATCCTAAAGCATCCAAGAAAAGTGTGTATCCAACCTTTGCTTGAAGACTGCCAGTGAGGGGGAGCTCACCACCTCCTTAGGCAGCCTATTCCACTACTGAACTACTCTGACTGTGATATATTCTTATGCATTTTCTCTGTACCATGCATAATAAACTTCTACTCCTTATCCCATTTATCTGTTTTGCAAATTACAAAGCTCCAAATGTTTTAGCATCCCTCATACAGTTGCTCAAACCCTTTGGTTGTTTTTTTGCACCTTTCTGTGCCCCGCTCCATTATACAATATCCATTTTGAGGCGTTGAAACCAGATTTATAAACACTAGTCCCAAATCTGACTTCTGCTGTAATCTGTGCAACTAACTTCCAAGTAATCTGTTTAGGGTGAAGACACTCAAACACTAACAAACAAGTACCTTCAATGCCTCAGCCTAATAAAACTGTAAACCATTAATCAGGTTGTAGGATTACATTCAACTGAGGCCAATCTTTTCACCTAATCAATGTAAAATGACCACTGGTAATGATCAGTTTTATTACTGATTATTATTATTAGTGGTAGTAGTAGTAATTTTATTACTGATTTAATATATGTTGTTAGCTTTTTTGAAGACTATGGAAAGTGTTTTAAATTAAAAACTACATTTTAAAAAGATGATTCTTCTTCTTCTGGATGGGTTTTAATCTCCTGCTCATAGACGGTTGTTCTCTGAATAGGCCATCTATCCTGCAAAAGAATTCAACACAGTGGTGATGAAACAGAAATCATTGCTTATACAATATTTTATTGTAGTATAAAGATAAAGGTATCCCCTGTGCAAGCACCGAGTCATGTCTGACCCTTGGGGTGACACCCTCTAGCATTTTCATGGCAGACTCAAAAGGTTTGCCAGTGCCTTCCCCAGTCATTACCATTTACCCCCCAGCAAGCTGGATACTCATTTTACCGACCTCAGAAGGATGGAAGGCTGAGTCAACCTTGAGCCGGCTGCTGGGACTGAACACCCAGCATCATGGTCAGAGCTTCAGACTGCATGTCTGCTGCCTTACCACTCTGCGCCACAAGAGGCTCTTTTAATTGTAGTACATCTAAAGCTTTATGTGTTAAAGTCTGATATGTGACAAAGGAGGGAGGGGAATCCTACAATGATTCAGCAATTTAAAAAGTGGTGAGTTAGCACAGTTTCTAGACAAGGATTTGGAAGGAATGTATAGCTTTTCCAGGAAATATTTGGGCTTAGATTTTGGACCAGATTTTTAAAAGGTAACATTGCCCTTGAGTACCAACTGACATAGCTTAATAAAATTAAGTGTTTTTAATGCCTCCTTAAGCTTTGGACAAAGCTGGTCACTTTTTAAAAAATGGACAAATAAATCTGAAATCTAATCTGAAATAGTCGTCATCTTAAGTATCATAATGCAACTGCTTTAAGGATTGACTTCTTTATTACTTTTGCTGACTATGTTTTTAAAATCAAATGCTTTTCTGTCCACTTAAAATTCTCTCACAAACCTGATTTGCTTTTGAAGTGTTAAGGAAGGAGAACTCACCGCAGATGAAGAAGGTGGGTAACATCCGTCAAACCCTTTTTTTAAAAGTAGGACAAATCAGGGTAGCTTTTTTGTGTGCCTTATTCAAATCCAAGAGTGCTGAGTCTGACTAGAGTCCCTTGGAGTTTCACTGTTGGCATTCAGACTTTCCCAAAATGTCTTGCTTGCTTCCACTAGATGGCAGAAAAGCACTGCCCTGAGATTTCTCTGCCCTGGCATACTGATAGGTTTGCCTGGGTTTGAAATGTGAACAATCTTTAGTCACATATGATTCACTTTCTGAAAGAGCTCTCCTTCTCACACCTTATTTTAAAAACAGACACACACAAGAGAGACCTTTTCCCCCCATATATATTTTAAAAATTGATTCGATTTGAACGATTAATTCAATAAACATTGTTTTACAACCTTGCTAGTAAACATAGGAAGTTGTGATATGTTTAGCCATATTTTTTCTCAGTGGCCCATTTTATGTGTGTTTATATACAAATATATACACATAGAGAGAGAAACACACATAGACCCAGGTCGCCCTGCACTGACTATATATACTATTAGGGTTTTTAAAAAAGATTTATGCAAAATTATAATTTTCAACCTGATATAGTTCAGCTAATTTCTCAAACTGTGGGTGGAATTAATTCTGTGGCTTACATGGGTTGCATTTTTTTTTAAATGGATTGTGACATGGCTATTTGTTATCAAGGACATATGAAGCATAAAGTTTGTTGACAATCTTGCATGTGAAGATGGGTGTGACTGGGCCTTTTGTGAGAGCTCCATCAGGGAAGCATTTTGCATAAACATGACCTATACCTGTGGATATTCCACCACTACCACATACATATACTGATTTTTAAAAAGTATACTCCCAATTCAAATTTCCAGTTAGAAATTGATAGGACGGTTCTTAGTATGTTTCTGTAATGCCCTAAACTGAGACACACCGTAGGCCAGAAAAGACAGATTTATCTCTCCAGAATCCTGGACAATGATATTTTTAAAGGATTAATTTGGTCCAATGGAGGTTTATATTCCAGGCATACCTATCAGCTCTTTACCAGTCTCTATCTTTACTTCCACTGCAGAAAAAAATTACCATATTCTTACACATATTATCATTTCCTCATCACAAAAATGTCCATTTAAAAGCTGTTTTGATCTTTTGGATAAGTGCCTTGATTTAAAATAATAGCAAAAAAAAGTAAAATTAAGCCTCTATGCTCAGCAGTGCATGAATGACAAATCTGTTGTAGTTTGGAGTATATTTTAAGAAACTCCTTTTAAACCTCTTAAAGCAAATTTACATATGCTCAGAAAAGATATTACACCCTGGGAAAGTGAGCAGCATAATTTATTTCCCTATGCTACTGATATCGTTGTGTTTATACAGAGACTGCATAATAAATTCTACATTTTCCGAGCTAGTATCATATGAATTCCTAGAGTCTAAGAGATTTTTACAGTACAAATGAGGAGTTTGGAGGTCTGCATACAGTTCTACTTCCATCTATCCCGCCTAGGATTTAAGATTGTTTTCTTGGATTCAGGTTATGAGAGTGAAATCTTGTTAATTTCACCATATTCCAACAACAAACAATAAAGTGCGGAATGCTCAAGATTTATGACTATTTTAGGAGGCTATTTAACACTTCTAGTTGTTCAAAAGAAAGAAAACGGGTCATTGGAGTGTATTCACATAGGATATGCTGAATCAGGCCAAATAATCTCTCTAGGTATTATTACACTGACTGACACTGGCTCACCAAGTTCTCTGGGAAAGCAACTATTACAGCAAAAAACTTGCTTAGAATCAAAATACTTTGGTTGGTCATTACTTGAACTGAAAAACGGAAATGTTAATGACTGCAAGAGGGTGGTGATATACAGAGTTCTATACACACACACCCATCTATGAACAGCCACCCAAACCTCTCCACACATTTCTCCATATGAAAACACAAAGGAACCTGTCCAAGCAAAAAAGATTTTCTCTTTTTTGTGCACATAGATTTGTGCATAGTTTGTGTGCCTAATTTTATTTTAACACTTCTATAATAAGCAGTAACTGGCCCAGCCCAAGACTATTTGCTAAGCTTTGTTGAAAGGCAGGACATGCGGCAATATTATTCATTTACTTTAAAAGCATCTTATCATAGCTGCAATAAAGCATATGAATGTAAAATGTAAGAGTGCACCTGGTTAGCCTGCAAGGAGCCATCCGTTACTTTCAGTCCCAGACTGAACAGACCTACATAGCATGCCTCTCCAGCCTTTATCTTGGCCAGAGCCATGTTTATATATCCCATATGGGTGGGAAACTAAGGCTGGGAGTGGAGGCCCAAGGTTAGAAAAAAATATGTGGCATGTACATCTAAAAGGAATCTACGGTGCAAAATCAACCAATTAATGTTCTGTTGTACACACAAAATGGTGAGGGAATAGGGATGTGATACAGAGGACTAAGAGTGAGAGAATTCTCCTTAGTGACACCTTATGGTCCCTGATTTATGTATTTGTTCTCATTAAGCAACAAACGTCACCATTTTTGTCAATTTCTGCCAGTCACAACTTGAACATTATAGGTCAATGTTAGTAAATTATGTTAACGTTTCAATGAGAGTAACTAGAGATGTGTACTTCCAAAAAAATATGGATTTCTGACAGCTTTCCATATTAGTATTTTAGATTATCTGGATCCCTAATACCTTTTCAGAATACCCACCCAAAATCGGGTCTATTATTCCCTATCAGGGACTATATCCAGGAGCCTGGAGTGGCTGTTTTTCAAGCAAATAATACCAAAATTCAATAGAACCTAACCTGTCCACTAAGACCCCAAAGTTTCAAACAAATGTTATCAAGAGGTCCAGTTCTTCGGGGCCAGAATAAAGTACCCAAACTTGTCTCCATTGTTTCTTATGGGGAAAAATTATTTGCTTTCTATGAAGCAAAATAGCTCAAAACACTAGCCAAAAGCCTCCAAATGCAAACAAAACCAACAAGCTCAATAGACCCAACATCAAACCACAGAATCCCAGTAGAACCATTGATCAGCCCATCACAACCAGTCTCAAATAAAACAAAGCCAACACAACTGAAATCAAACAAGATAATCCATGCCAACCCAGCTTCAGCAAGAGACATTGTTGCAAGCCCAAACAAACCTGAAACATTGAAGAAAAACAGGCCTGGGAATCTTAAAGTGAAAGCAGACATATCTTCTTTCTATTCATAAATTGCAGCAGAAATGTCATGTATGAAGAGAGACTCATGACAGCATTCTTAAGACATCAAAAATCCATTCACTTATTTCATTTATACTCTGCCTTTCTCTGAAACAGCTAATTAAAGCAGTTTATGTTATTCTCCTATTCTCCGTGTTGTCCATACAAAAACACAATGAGGTGAGTTAGGATGAGGCTATGTGACTGGCCTAAGGTCAGCAAGCAAACTTTCATGACAGAGCAGGGATGCAAACCTGGGTCACCAGCCATTATACTACATTGACTTGATCTATTGCAAACAAAATTTCTCAGAAGTCAATGGTATATCTTTCCCACTCATTGGGCTTAGCCTTAAGATATCCTAAGATGTCTGGTAAACATATTTAGGGTTAATTATATAGGACAACGGTAATCACATGTGTGCCCCATACATGTCCATACAGAAGTACCCCAAGCACAACAACAATTATAAAAATGGGAGGATGGGATTTAACTTCAAATGTAGAACATCTTCCTCCACTTTATGTTTCTGCATCTCTCGCTAAGCACTTTTGTCCTTAATGAAGTGCCAGTGCCAGAAACCATCTGAGTTAGAAGAAAAAAACTTGAATATAGGAGGTGGAGAGTGGCCATCACTTGAATGCCACTTTTGCTCGTAGAATTGGTGACACGTCTTCTTTTCATATGTGTCTAAAGCAACTCCAAAGTTAAAAACAGAGAACTGTCAGATCTAATTACAGCCTTCTATGGAACTAGTTGTAAGTCTATATTCCCATTTAAGCAAACACGTTCCTCTATTGCAAGACGATTAAGGGCAAGAAAAGAGTTTGACATTTTGGAAAGTGAGGAATTTGGGAAGTCTGGGTCTCTGTTGCTTTAAAATGCTTTTGCAAGCAGGGACAATCTTAAAACAAAATTCTAAAGAGTTGGCTGGGGATATATTGGGTACTGATAAAATGTTATTCTTTTGAATTCATCTTGATTAAACTTTTTATCCAAAAATGTAAGTCTCTGAAAATATGTTGGCTCCCACATATCCATGTTTAATGTAAATATAATTGCTGTTCATGCTAAGAAACTGAATTGTGTTTATTAGAAAAAGGCCAAAGGGAGTGGCTCTCAGTTCTCTTTTGGATCAGCATGAAGAAGAGTGAGAAAACAGATTGTGGAATTTGTTCTATTGTGTAGTGCATGTCCATAAGTCAGTGAGTGTTACATGTCTATAGCGACAATGTTGGCCTTTGATTAAAAGTCTCATGCTCAGTGGCATAATCTGCTCAAGAATTTGCGTGCCAGCAGCTATTTAAAGTGATCTCTCTCTGTGTGAGTGAGCAAAAGTCATTGGTTTAACTCTATAATTCAGCTTTATCATCTGAGATTCGGTGCAGAGAGGAATAAGGAATGAAGCTGATAGTAAGCATGTCTGTTCCTCTTGTGAATCCCTATAAAATACATGGAAATAGAAATTAGAAATATAATCCTTTAGGGGTCAGTTTCCTGTATAGTGATAGCTGTACTTGTCAGGACTCCCTGGGCCCCAATACCTTGGGTAGATATATTGCCCCCTTCTCTTCAGTCCTGTGCGGAAACTACACTTTGGATCCAAGCTGTAGCACCGTTATTTCACAAAATAAATAATTTATCAGGAAGGGCCCTTTTGCAGAAATATGATAAAGTATAGCTGAGTAACTTCGTGCAGTTTACTCAAGCTCATTTAATAGACAAATTCAAGAGTCTCTCAGATTCCTGGAGGACCAAGGAGCCCTTGAGTCCTGAGGACACGGGTATCACTGGGATGTTCTAGCAGCATCTAATCAAATATCTGTCACATGTTCTTCTGAATTGTCCAGTTTTGGTTTGTGGACCTGAAGGGACAGATGGCATACTTTCCTCACTGAGAGGAGGGTCCTGATACCCTTGCCAGGAGGACCAGCTCTGATCTAGCCACAGTCTTTAGAAACAGAATTCTAAGCCAGCATCAAGGGTCCCACAACATTTAGTCATGGCTTTCAAGGGGCTTATCTTCAAATCCCACCTTCCTCATTACCAGACAATTATCTGATTTGGGGGGGGGGCAAGGTAAACAAAGGCCTTCCACTTTTTGCAAAAAATTATCTGATACCATTTGTTTAGCTGAACTAAATAGCTGCATAAAATCAAGATCATATTTGCCTCTCTGTTTTCATTTGGAGCAAAGGAAACATTTCCTTGAAACAGTTCCAGAAACAAATGAGCAAAATTCTGCAAGATATTCCTATACATAAAAGGTAAAGGTATCCCCTGTGCAAGCACCGAGTCATGTCTGACCCTTGGGGTGACGCCCTCCAGTGTTTTCATGGCAGACTCAATACAGGGTGGTTTGCCATTCCCTTCCCCAGTCATTACCGTTTTACCCCCCAGCAAGCTGCGTATACGGTACAATTCACTGTAAATAAGAATAGCAGAAGAGAACATTGGGAAAGGGACTAAATAGGAATGAGTGTTATGAATACTACCTTCCTCTCCTGTGCTGATGATAGAAACTTTAAAAAAAGGTGAATGCTAGGAGGAGCGTAATTTGCTCCCTGCGAGAGACAATATCAGCTCCAGAAACAGTGTTACTTTATAGAACACCAATTGTATCAGCAAAAAAAAAAAAAAATTCTGCCCAATATGGAGGAGGGTCTATTATCCTTTCTCCCATCCTCCACTCTATACTGAATTAACAGTAAAATTTGACTAACAACAGTGCTTGATCCCTGATGCCTCCGTCTGAAACAATCTGCCAATCATTTCTCGTTGAAGGCTGCAGAATCTGACATGGACTCAAAGCCACTGTTGGGATGAATGAAACTGAGGCCATGGCATGTCTCACTCCCTCGTGACAGAGGTGTACAGAGGATGGCTGTTCTTGCAAACATCAACAAGCACCAGTAGGGACCATATCACTGGGGAGAGATTTAGTTGCAAGGAAAGGATGCCCTTCCATTACAACATTGTCACATTACTTCCGATGGAGAAAAACTATTATTTCCCCCCCCCTAATTGTTTTTGGCAGCGAATGAAAGTGACAAGTTCAAAATTAATAAATGCGACCTTACACTGGGACAGCAGTCCCATTTTTCTGTTTGCTTGGAGAGCGGTTATTCTGACCCACAGCCCTTTTCGCATGTTGCTATGTCTCCACGTTCGGTAGTAAATGAACTGGGCTTGGGAAGCCTAGCTTTGCAGATTTCTTCCTCAGGTGGTCTTAGGCAAAGCCCTTTCTTTAGATTGGCCTCCATCTTCCCTCTGAAAGGTGGGAATAATTATATGGGCCTTGCTTATTACCCCGTTTTAAGAATGACAGCAAGGTATAGTATGTGACCGCTGAAAGGGCTTCATCCATGCATTCATTTTAAATATTTTTATGCTGCCTTTCAGGGTCTACGAGGTGGTGCACACTAAAAAAAAACATTAAAGGATTTTAATCATTTTAAACATTTAAAATTATAATATGTCATTAAAAACACATATATAAACAACACCAAAACCAGAGAGGAGTCTCAGTAACCATTACAGGTTATGCCAGATGAAGCAAAAAAGTTTTCAAGGCTGTTTTCAAGATTTTTGCACATGTACTTTACAAAGGTATAGTGGGCCCTGTTAACTTTGACATCTTCATCCCTTCTAAGGGAAAGACTAAGCTCTGGTTTCTGTCTCATTACTGTAGTGTTCGGAGATGACTGCACACCATCATGTATTGTGGGGGACTTTTTGCAAAATATCTTTTATGAGTTCCCCAGCTCCTTTTGATGACAAATATGGTGTGTATTGTACATAACTTTCAACTAAATCCAGTAGCTGGTTAAACTGAAGAATTGGATTCAGACATATTCCTGTCCTTTCAACAAATATGTATTCATCTTTCATCAGAGCTGGAGCAACATGCTAATAATGTGACATGTCATTGTCCGTACACTTATACTGGCAGCAGTCACATCTCTCTGTCTCTCTGTCTGTCACTCTGGAGAAGATCTATTCTGACCCTCACCCCAAAGGCTATCAATGTGTCTCAGAGCATAGATCAATAAAAAAAATCATAGTATAAATGTTAAAGCTTGCCAGGAAATCTCCTTAAGCTGAATTAAGGCTTCCGACTCTGCTGATCATAGTGGGAGGAGACAAGCCAAAAGCAGCAGCTTTTCACAAGAAATTATAAAGTAGCATTAACAAAAAAAGTGCTCTAAAATACTATCCAAAATTAAAGTGAAACCATAAAACAGCAGAACAATAAACACATTAACTAAACAGGAGAGCAAGGCGAAAGCAAAAGCATGTATGAAGCAGTAATCTGGTTAGGCCAGGGTCATTCGACACTGGGACAAGCTCCCTACTTTCATAGAATCACTTTGTAGTCACTTAAATGCAAACTGTAAATGTAGGTTAGAAAGTTCCACTGAAATGGGCGAAAGTTACTACCAAATAAATATTCTGTTACAATACCGTGAGAGCATTCAGTGACTTAAACCGTTTTCAGAGATTGTTGTTTAATTGGGTCTTGGACAAGTAGGGTTGCCAGTTGTCTCAGTCAGCCATTGAGGGATGGAGAGTGGGCTTACTGGGGGTGCGGAGTTTCACCCGATGATACAGCAACATGTCAATGTGACTTTTTATGTGCCCTGAAAATGACATAGGCATGCAGTTAATTCTATCACAAAGTTTTTGCTCGGAAATCAAAGCATCTCTCCAATGTAGCTATATCATTTCTGGATCACATTAAAATCACATGGACATTTTGCTGAAACATCAGATATTCCCTTTTCTTTCTTTCTTTCTTTCTTTCTTTCTTTCTTTCTTTCTTTCTTTCTTTCTTTCTTTCTTTCTTTCTTTCTTTCTTTCTTTCTTTCTTTCTTTCTTTCTTTCTTTCTTTCGAGATAAGTCCCCCCTCCCACTGGCCAGCTGATTGGTGGTAGAGGGGTAGGGTCTGGAAGCAAGAGATCCCTGTCCACACTTAGGGGTCAGGGTCTGGGATCCCTATGACCAACTGATGCTAAGTCAATAAGGTGATGAAAAATAAGACTACAACAACCTTACTTGCACTTACTGTTCTGGCTCTGTAAAAATGCCACGGAAGCCATGAATTGATGCTATCACCTGCTTTCCAGTCTGTTTTAATGTATCTGCAGTGTTTGTCCAATGCCACATGTTATATGGCTGCAGTATAGAATCATAGAATCATAGAATAACAGAGTTGGAAGGGATCTCCTGGGTCATCTAGTCCAACCCTACACACCATGCAGGACACTCACAACCCAAGCACAAAGTATTCTTTGAGAACCGAGCAATTTGAAATAATCCTGGAATTTAAGGAGGCTGCTGTGATTTACCTGTGAATTAGCAAATATTATTTTATTCAAATGAATTGATCAGAGCAAAGGGCACTTTGTTAGCACGTGAACTCTTAGGATAAGATTGGCACATCAATAAAATAGAATGGGAGTTCATAGAATAAGTGGCAGAGCCCTGTTCCGTTCCGTTCCTGATCTAGCCTTTCCAACTGAAGAATTTTCATGGAGAAGAGGTAGGAACGATTTGTGCAAGAAACCTCTGTGACCCATTTCCCAACAGAGTAGAACAGCACTGGACTAGATAGGCCAAATGTCCAGCTCCATAGAAGACAACATATGTCCGTGTGAAAATTAGAAACACTAGATTTAAAAAGTTAAAAACTGTGTTATTGCTATTGCTATTGCTATTATATTTCTAGGCCACCCCTCTCTAGTAGCAGTTAAAAAACCATACTGAGCTGAAACCAGATACATTTAAAACAATCTAATTTTTGTTGTGAGTTTCATTCAAGCCCTCTATCACACATTCATATACCTAAATGAATTGCTTGCAATGTATATGCACTACAGTTTTCTGCCAGTTGTTTCATGTACAACATAAATGAATGAATGAATGAATGAATGAATGAATGAATGAATAAATAAATAAATAAATAAATAAATAAATAAATAAATGTGGCCTCTCACACTATGACTAATTTCAAACCAAATCTCAACTGGATTGTGGCATAGTCCACTTTCAAACTGCCTTTGTATTCCCTTTTAGTAACTAGTTGCTAATGGATTTTTTTTTGTCTTTGTCTTCTCAGACAAGCCTGTTTTAGTCACTGGTTGTTAGCAGAGTATTTACCTGTTCATAGAAATCCATTTGTGTCAGGTTAGCAAAGCGTGGTTGAGCCACTTTTGGGATATATTGCCTTCTTCCATTTCCAGGCCCTTCATTGTGCTGTGGTGTACTGTTTAAAATGTCCATAGCACTTCCTACAATGCCACTTCCCCCCCCCCCACCGCCCTTTTCCACTATGTGGTCCTCCATGGACTTTTTAAAAACATTCTAAGTTAAGTTCTATTGAGTCACTAGAGTCAAAGCATCTCAGTGGTGCTGGTCTTGCACTGAAGTGCCCAATTGGTTTCATGCAATAGTGCTTAACTTAGAATATTAAAACAAATTCAGAGGAAGATCATGCTGCGAATCAGGGTGTGTTTGTGTGGGGGTGGGGAACTGAACTGTTTTAAATGACAATTGCACCTCAGAGATGGTTCATTAATGGAAATAAATCCGCTGTATGAAACCCCCATTCACTTTACTTGAAATTGGGTAAACAAAGAATAACATCCAATTTAGAATGGTCATGTGAAAATTTCAAAGTATTTGGACTCTTGCTCTATTAAACAGAGGAAAAGAATATGGTAGACTGTTTCAGTTTATGGGAAAGGTTTCTCCACAGAGATATTTCTCTTCCTACCTACCTACCTGTTTATTTATTTACTTCATTTCTACTCTGCCTTTCTCACAGACTCTCTCTAGTACCATGCTTGGTGGTGAACTGTGATGCTAACTTTTTCAGATGAAAAAATACATAAAACAAGGAAGAGTTCTGCATGCTATGCAAGAGAGGTTTGTTGATGAATGCAAATCTAAAATGAATGCCATGTTGCTTCAAACTATTACAAGCTCTCTTTTGACATACAAGCAATTCACTTAGGAGGAAAGACTCGCATGTGAATGCAGTCGATGCAAATGAAATTAAAACTAAATTGGTTGTCACACCATGCTGAAGTGAACTATGTAAACATTCACTGTTTATAAAGATGCAGTCAATTCTTAGTAGGCAATAAAATATTGTAATATCTTAGTGCTCATTTATATTTCTTGGTATGTTTTTTTAAATATGAATGGTTAAAAACTTGTATCAAAATTATTCCCTTCTTTTGCACCTCTTGGAAAGCTGCATTTCAGCTCACTCCTACATTTTGATGGTATCAAGTCAGTAATTATAGTTCACATATACTGTAGTTTAATGCGACCAATGAGGGCCCCCTTCCCCTGACAAAACAGTATCCCATTACATCATTGCTTCACATGCATTCATTCTCTTCAATATTGTTGGCTGTTTCAGGTTAACTACGAAATTATTTGCCTGAGAAGCAAGATTTAATTGTCTTACAACTACCTCTGTGAAATACAATAGGGATAACAAGTACCCATTGATTATACTATTGGATAGAATAAGGGTCTCTTATTCTTGCATTTCTCATTCAGTTTGTCATTGCATTCTCTTTGAAAGAGATCAAATGGGTCCCAGCAGGTGAAATCAAAGAAATGTGAAAGGACCTTTTTGATGAATGACAATAACACAACTGCCCTCCCTGTCCCCTTCATGCTGCCCTAAGCCCCCCCCCCATTTTGAGAGATTATAAAACCTTATTAAAACATGGCCTGTTAGATATTGATTGAGAGAGAGCTAAAGTTAAACCCACAATCGCAGTGCAGATCAGAGAAAAGAACTTTCCTCAATGGCCAGCTAAGCTTTACCAGTGTTGGAGGGGCTTTACTTTTTAAAAAGACGTACTTAACACTAAACAACTATTTGGGAAAGCCCTACATTATTACCAGTATTGACAATTACCATACTGTCTGTCACTTGTGGAAGTAGCAATAGACAGTAACAGTAAGAGCCTTAAAGCATAGATGTCTGTACTGTAGTAAAGATCTTGGCCCAATGGAAATGGAAATAATTCTAATACCTGTTGCTGATTCCAAGACAATAACAATGCATGTTTAAAATACAATGCATAAAGGGTTAAAATTAAATTTGAAAGCTAATCCCAAGGACTAGACAATATTTGATCTCAGGCCAGTGTGTTTTCATGGTGATTTCTGTATTATACAACTTTCCTGCAAATAATCATTTTGTGACAATCATCCAGCCTACCGTAATATGTCATCTTAGGAGAACACTCTAATAACACTGTGTGTTAATTAACTGTCAGTGGAGGGCTTTTCTTTTTATCACAGTACAATTCAAATGGTAGCTGAAAATCACATAAGTTTTTTTTTTAATGTTTAAACCCTTCCACAAAGTCATCACCAATGCTTATGGTTGATTCCCATGTTTCTACATTATGCTCAAACTATACATTAGAGCAATGAAGATCTTTGTCATGGACTTACATTTGCTTAATTTGAATGCTTTGCCTCTGCGTTACTCTTTGCCAAAAGTCTATCGATGACCATGACCATTCTCCGCCAGAGGTAGATTCTGAATTCAGTTACATGGGTTGGGGGGAAAGACTGATTAAAACAATCCATTTCCAAATAGACACTATATTATGCCATGATAATAACTGATGGTTAGATTCAACAAACTGCTGAAGTGATACTTCTCAAATTAACCATTAGTGCAGAATGAAATAATTGTCTAGATAATAATGATACCGATATTAATTCTGTCCCTAGTCTGTAAAGATAAGGACTTTTGCTATTTATTATTAATAGACTGATTTGAAGGAACAGCACATGCACAGAATGGGGGGGGGGGCTTCTCTGGTAGTCAGCAGTTTAGTTATAAAACTATGAAAATTAAGCAATGTGGTCAGGCATTCAAATAAAAAATGCATGCCACCTTCCTAATAGCTACACTATTTTGACATCTGATGGTTTAAAAACTCTCAAATGTGTGCTCATCAAGGAGGTGGGGTCTGTAATCCATACAGAAAATATATTAGGGCTTTTGTTGTTGCTAACATGCTGCATGTTTAAAATATTAGTATCAAAAAACATCTGACAGAAGAAAATCCTGGAAGGATAGAAAATACTGCCATGATAAAAGAAATCTGATGAGACATGAAAGGGATGCATACAAAGCGAAAGGCTTTTTGAAGGAAAGGACTACAAAAGAAAAGAATTAATTATGTTTTCCCCA
Source organism: Paroedura picta (assembly GCF_049243985.1). Taxonomy (NCBI): domain Eukaryota; kingdom Metazoa; phylum Chordata; class Lepidosauria; order Squamata; family Gekkonidae; genus Paroedura; species Paroedura picta. Next base: position 39,264,095 of record NC_135375.1, read on the forward strand.
TATGTTTATGACTATATTGATTTTTGATGGCTCTATGTGCATTTCTAGTCTAATAGTTGCTTTGCCTCTGTTTATTTTCCTTTCCCCATGACGTCTGTCAGTGTTCACCTTTGATTTCACACAATGCCTGTTGCAACTCTCCCATCCGCAATCCAGTGATGCATCTCCAGCGCTGTGTAATGCATGCCTTTAATAAATATTTTGATTATGATTTAAATATCGTGTTCAAAACCATTTGTAATCCCCATTGGATCTGACTGTAGGGGGAAAGTACGTATATTGCAAAACAGCGCCGTTCAACTGGGAAACTGTAAAGTCCATCTCATTTTAATTGTGGTAGTGCTCCATGGTAGTTGCGGGAGCAAATTTTATAAAGATAGCATGCCAGCTCCAGAGCTTTAATTTTTAAAAATGCCACTCAGGGTGAACTGGCTGAATTACAATGCTAATTGTATTTTCATTTGATTTGACTTTTCAAAGGAAAAAATATTGTATTTTACAGTTTACATTAAAAACTATCTGGTGGTTTTGCAGCCTCATGTTCTTTAGAAGACAATCGTTGGCTCAAAAATTCATCTGACACCTTTTAGTCACAAAAATTCACCTCTCTTCAACCTAAAGATGCCAACCTAAATACAGTACGTTGTGGATGAAAGATTTTTTTTTTGTTCATATGTCCTTGTCTAAAAATAGATTCTTGCCTACCTTTCTTCCAAATTACATTATGTATGCTGAGAAATACAGTTGTCAACTAATTGAAGATAAGCTGTAACAAACTATTGTACTTGCCCTCATTGCCTACCAATTACCTATGGTGATTATAATTAGGACCAATATTTTTTCATATCTAAAGAGCTTATGGGCAATCATTTACTTACGGTTATTTTATTGTTGCCGAACATCTTGAAATTGTTCTCCAAATATAGTTAAAGTAGAAACAGTTCTCTCTTAGATATCAAATTAACTACAAGCTCACGAACAAATATCATGGAACAAATACATATTTGATCAACATTTAGTATTATAAATGATTTATGGTATATTAAAAAAAATTGTTAATTTTCCATGTAACACATTCATGATTTTTTCACATCTATTTTAATCTGCTGATTACAGATCACAAAATAATATGCACCAGGGGTAGTCAAACTGCGGCCTTCCAGATGTCCATGGACTACAATTCCCATGAGCCCCTGCCAGCATTCATTGGCAGGGGCTCATGGAAATTGTAGTCCATGGACATCTGGAGGGCCGAAGTTTGACTACCCCTGAGCTAGACAGAGTATTATGTAGCAATACAAACACATGAATAATGATGGCATCTTCTCTTTCAGACAGCCTAACACCAATGGAGCTGAAGCGGCCTGCTGGATAAAAACCAAAGTACTTAACAGAGCTGTGTATTGGACATCAATTTTACTCAAGAAAAAGACGTATGTGCCTAAAGTGCTGAAAAGTCACAGTCAACTTATAATGATGCCAGCAAGGGGCTTTCAGGGAATGTGAGAAGCAGAGGTGGTTTGCCATTGCCTTCCTCTGCAAAGTCTTCCTGGTTTATCTCCCTTCTAAGTGTTGACCCTGCTTTGCTTCTGATGAGATTTGGTATATCATGTCGCCTTCCCTCCCTCAAGAGAAGGATACCAGGATAAACATGCATTTTGTTAACACATGAGAATTAAAAAGGCAGCCAGCTTGGTGTAGTGGTTAGGAGCGTGGACTTCTAATCTGACGAGCCAAATTTGATTCTGCACTCCCCCACATGTAACCAGCTGGGTGACCTTGGGCTTGCCACAACACTGATGAAGTGGTTCTGACCAAGCAATAATATCAGGGCTCTCTCAGTCTCACCTACATCACAGGGTGTCTGTTGTGGGGACAGGAAAGGGAAGGCAAATGTAAGTTGCTTTGAGACTCCTTCGGGTAGAGAAAAGCAGCATGTAAGAACTAACTCCTCTTCTCCTTCAGTAATATCAGAGCTCTCTCAACCTCACCTACCTCACAAGGTGTCGGTTCTGGGAAGAGGAAAGGGAAGGCAACTATAAGCCGCTTTGAGAGTCCATCAGGTAGAAAAAAGCAGCATATAAGAACTAACTCTTCTCCAAAATGGGCGGAAGTCACAATTGATTCTCATATAAATGACCTGGAGTTAACAGGTTGAATGCAGAACAAAATGTATTCTTTTGTCCAAGAGGAGATCCAAGTAAAGACGTAGACAAAGTCAAACAACATGTATCCCCATCTATATTTCCACTTGTGCAAACAATTTCTGGACACTATAATATATAGGGCTGCTAGTTGTTGCACAAACTCTTGAGCAATTGGAAGTATGCTAAGTTCATTTACGTTTTTGCCTGCATATCACTGGATCTGTAATAATTGATAAGGATATTTGTAATTCCAATTCCTTGCTGTGAACATGAGTTGGATGTTTTTATAGCTATGGTTCAATGGGAAAATAATGTAAATATTGGGGTATAAATTGTCTTTATACCTGCCTGGATTGATGGCCTTGCAGAACATATAATTACTATTGAAAAGTACAAAATAAGACATTGGTTCACTAACAGATGTACTAACTCAAGTGTGATCAGGTTTTCTAATCAAGTAGGTCCATAGCTGCCAAAAGAAAACCCTGGGTTTTATAAATTGATTTCCATTATTCTTTCACTTTTGATTGCACATCCTCTAGTTGCAGGCATTGTATTTAACTCCAGATTAATTAGTTTCTACTAAAAGCTAATTTGCACATCTGCATCAAAGGGAAATTATTCCTTATAGGCCAATTAGTTCTCCTATGGAAGAGCTCAAAGAAAGAGATTGTGTTCAAGGTGGCATGCACATTTGTGCATTAAAAATGGAACCTTCTTACTACAAAGAATAAATCTTGAGAGAGATAAAAATGCTTCACATCTACTACATTGTATCTGGGTGATTTCCTGTTCACTTTTAACACCTTCCTGGAGTTTGCCTGTGATCCTAAGAACATTCTCTTGGGAGTGAGCCCTATTGAATAAAATGACTTCTGATCTGTTTAAGCTTGAGCCCCCTGGCACTTGCCCAGTTCTTCATTCTCATAGGTATAATTCTTGGGTCATCTTCAAGCCCCTGCAAAAATTCACATCTATATGACTACTGCCACATATTTCCTGTCAGACAATTTTAGCTGGTCTTCTACATGCACAATAACATATGACCTATCAAATAAACACATTTGGAACATCAGTTATTTCTGAGGAAGGTGTTAAAAGTGAATAGGAAAGCATCCCAATATATTCATAAAGTGTCTTTAATTCTTGAGGGATTTTCAGGATTTCATGAAATATCTTTGTGATGAAATTGTAGAACCATATAGTTCCTTTTACAGATTTTCATTCAAGAACAAAACAATGATAAATAGAAATTAAACTTGTAGCAAGATCATCTGGAGTATGCTTTCGAAAATACTATTATTAACTGCTCACTCGGGCCTCAGTGCTGTTGTAATGATTGGATGGTCCTGGACTCTCACTTGTATCACAAGTGCAATGGATCTCCAGTGAGCATCATGATGTAGATGCAATCAGATGCAAATACAGATGACTTTCTCAAGTGAATTTGACCTTTTTCACAAGGGGTGTTTGCTCCAGGTTCAAAGATATTGGGAAACATTTTTCACTTCCTTCCCCATAGCATCATGACATATCTATGTACCTTGTATGTGCCTATGTATAACAAACTGCTTTGTTATAAAGTTTTGTGGAAATCACAGCAAAGACTGGGTTACTGTGGTGTGGATGGGAAGGTTTGAATTTTCCCATCTGATACCTTCCAAATAGTTGTATTTCCCCTGGCCCCATCCCTATAGTAGCCATTCAAACCATCAGGAGGATTTTTAAAAAATTGACAATCAAATATTATTATCATCTTATAATAATGTTTGTGTCAAGCTCTCTGAATCCCCAGCTTCCATTAAAAATGTCTCTAGTTGCTTTTGATGCAAAAATAGAAGGGTATGAAATGGTATAGAGAATTATTTTATTAAAAAATGGACACTGGGGATTCAGTGAATATGACACCCAGATTGCTCTAACATTACATTAAGTTACATATGAGCAAACTTCTTAGGTGATTTTCAAAACCAGCAAGGAAAATATGGTTGTCAATCTACAGCAAATGTAGGATTTTAATGTCCTTTCCAGCCTAACATGAGATTCCTTCAGTGAAGTTGAATGCCAAAGTGAAGTCTAGAAAGTAACCACTGCATTTGCCTGTGAAGTCAAGGGAAGGGTGGAATGGGAGAGAAGCCGATTCTAATTTTTGCAGCTTCTCTGTTACGCTTCTGAGCTACACCATTACATTAGCACAATTTGTGCATTTAATTTTCTCTGTTAAAACTAAAATAAAGTTGATGATGCTTTTATAACACACATTTAATGTGAATGCTAAATTATACACTGTTACATAGAGTTAACATGTTTCACATTGATATATTTTTATTCACTTGTTAAAAGTCCCTCTTCCATGAATACTTGTGACGATGAGGCATTTATCCACCACTCTTGCATACTGGAGAGATGGTTATTCTAGTCAAGAAACCCAATTTCCATACATTACAATTATTTGGGATTGTTACTAATGTATGATAATGTAAGGAAAGTGTAGGCTTTCTTCCTCAATTTCTTGGGAGGAGTTATTTTATATCATTAAGTTACAGTACTCTCACTTTGAACCAAATTCTCTAGATCAGTAAATTTATTGCTGGATGATTATTCAAACAGAAAAGAATGGGGAGGGGGGGAGAATCCAGCTAGCTTTTCTGCTACTTCTAGAAGGAACGTTTAACTCCAAAGTAGCCAACATTCTGACAAATAAAATCCTAAACAGAATCATACCTTCTAAATCTATTGGTCAGTGGAATTAGAAGGGTGGAATTCTGTTTAGGATTGCACTGTTAGGCCCTGCATTTGGCCTGAAATGTTCTCAGTGGCAATAAATCTCAAATATAAACCCCTTTTTCTAGCAAAGTAGAATACTTTGATTAACTATGGGTATCCACTGAAATATGACGAAGTTACACAATTAAGAGATAAAAAAGAAAACCCAGAATCTCCTCTCACAAGCTGTTTAATTTTTATGAGAAGAATTTAAAAATCACAAAATATGGAGGCATTTTTTTAGTGTTTTTGTTTCTTACCTTGTTGGGGTTTTCTTGACCTGTTAACAACAAAGGAGCCACAGGAAGTATCAGCACAAGATCTGATCTATCATATCAGTGTTTTTGTTTTTTGTAATCATAGGTTTGCTCTCCTCAGGGTGGTTTTCCTTTGTAATCATATCCCTCATAATCATATCTGTGTCCCTTTACCAGCTAAATTATACTCCTTTGGATCTTCCTTGTTTCTGTGCACACAGGAATACCTGGATCAGAATGAATTTGTAATGCTTTTCGTAATTTTTGAAGGGTGCTGAAGCTATCTCTGGATGCAATTAAACTATATTATATCCTGTAACACAGCTAAATAAATATTTTAAAATGTATCATGTTTGGTGGCATTGTTTTGTCCAGCAATTTAGTGGAATATATTTATTTTATTTTATTTATTTAGATTTTTATACTGCCCTTCCCTACAGCTCTGGGCAGTTTACAGAAAACATTTTGGAACATTTACATGAAACAGTAGCAGTATCAATATAGCAATATAACAACAATAACATACCAACTAGAACTGGAATAGTATTTCAACAACAATAACTTTGACACTCCCTTGGTAGGTTTGACCTCTCAGTTGGGGGGGGGGAGCGGGGACCTGTAGATGTTATGGGTCAGTCGGCCTCAAGCAGATGCCAGGTGGAAGAGCTCCTTTTTGCAGGCCCTGCAGAATTGTGGAGCCCAGGGAGTTCATTCCACCAGGTGGGGGCCAGGACTGAAAAGGCTCTGGCCCTCATTGAGGTCTGACGTGCTTCTTTAGGGCCAGGGATTTGCAGTCAGTTGGAAGTGGCAGAGCGTAGAGCTCTTCTGGGGGTATAGGCAGGGAGGCAGTCTCAAATGTGATAGTATGCAGTGAGATCATCTTAATGGCCATGGGCACATACTCTTGTTAAATATTTGGGGGAAATATTGGGATACATCTAGAATTCACACACAAGCAAAAACACAAAATCAGTAAATTCTACAGGGGAAAAGCTTAGCTAAATAGGGAAACACTGTACTTGCGTGAGTCCATAAAGCAACGACATGGGGGTTGATGACATTGGGGATAAAAACAATGTGGTCAACACAAGCACACAAAGCAGGTTCTGACAGATAAAGGGTCTGAAATTCCCAGGCCAGCCTACAAATCAACCTGTGAGGCAGTGCTGTATGATGCAGGTGATAGGTGATGGGCCAGGGGCTCTAGGTGTACCTGATAGGTGAGTTGAAGTGTGATGTATTTGAAGTAGGCTGTCTGGAGTATGATTCAGTCAGGTGAACATGTCTCAAAGATGGACAATATCTAGGCTGGTTGGAAGCTGATGGGATTAGCTCTCACCTTTGTCAATGGCTCAAGTGGGTTAACTGGTAAGAAGTCAGGAGAAACACATTCCATATTTGAAAAGATTAGAACAGCATTCATTTACTTGAGAAGATAACTCAAAACGTCCTCCTGGAACCTGCTATTTCATCAGGCTTCAAGGGCTTTTTAAATTTGTGGCTGACTTTCAGTGATGTCGTTCAGTTCTTTTGGATTTTTCTCATTCATATGTTTTTGTGAATAGTGATTGTATCCTGGTACTTGTATCCTGGTACATATATTTCTCCTGTGTAAGTGTAGATGTTCTCTAAACAGGATTTCTATATATTTTTAGTGGGGAGTTGGTTCCCCCCCTTTTTCCCAGGCATGGCCGATGGGAGAGGGGAGAGGCAGAAATTGATGATGATCATCCCTAATGCAATAATGCAAGTTACTGCCTGATGGGCTGTGACACCTTCATGTGAGACGGTGACAATCATACCTCCCATTTCACCAGTTTCATCCCACCTCCAGCTGAGTGGTGTCAGGAAGTGTTGGAGAGTGGTGGGGGGGTAGATCTCCTGCCATAACCGAGAGCATGTAAACCTACTTCTGCTGCTATTGTTAGATATCCTTACACTGGCTATACAGAGGCAGGCTGCTCCTTGTGCTGGGTCTGCAATCTAAACTGCAGTAGATCCTTGGCTCACAAGGTTGAAAAGGAAACTAAGCAAGGCAATAAATAACCATGACCACCAATTTATGCCACGGAGGGCGGGCCAGCCAGATGTGACTGCGCAGGGGCCCAGCGGTAGTGGGTGCGGCACATAGGCTCACACAGCAGTAGCAACAGGGTGGGGCCATCGGGGCAGCAGGGGCAGGGCCTATTAAAGGTGCCACATGTAAGGGCCCTGCTACTCCACTGCTGGACACTGCCTGAAGAGCTTCCTGCCCACCCAACAGTTATGGTTCTTGGTTGATTTGCAATTGTTTTTGTCACAGCGGTTTAAAGAGGGCATGAGAAAAGAGCCTGTTGTCAGGGATCAGTTTGTATACTGGAGCCCTGAAGGGGGTCTCTATAACAGACCAGCTTGAGTATGAGCACGGCCTACCTGGCTGAGTAGGAAAAGGGCTCTGAGCCAGGGGGCTGGGTGGCTATATAAGGTAGATGCCCATCAGCCATCCACAAGGCACCTCCTGGAAGCAGGACTCTGAGGGCAAGGAACTTGCCCTCCCAGCTGGGATGGAGTCAGGTACCAGGGGGGGGACCCGGGGCCAGGAACGAGCAGTCGGACGGCTCAACAGGGGGCTCTATTTCTCATGCCAGGCCAACCTTCCAGCTGGAGGCTTGTGGTTGTATATAATAAAAGTAGTGGCCTTTTTACCACCAACCTGAGTCGCATCCTAATTGGCCCATATGCCCGCCTGCCAATTAATGACAAAATGCAGCTCTGTTTGTGAGGAAATGTGTGAAAACGATTCTACTAGCAGGATCAGTAGGACAAGCATGCACGTATCAAGCAAGCAGGCAAACAAAAGAGAAGTCAGAAATGCACATCTCTCTCTCTCTACTTCATTTCTATATTTGGATGGGGGGGAAAGACTCAACCAAAATATTGGGATGATTTGAATGAGTCACCCATTCTTTCTTCATTAATTAACCAGCTAGAGTATAGAAACAGCATTAGTAAAGTTGTATTTCATTTCTCTGTGGCTGGCCCTTCTCCCAGAGGGTGTGGTCTTGAGCCATTGAAATCAAAGGGGGTTCTGTCCAAGCCACTAAGGGGATATGGATTGCACCCTAACTGCTTTTTTTCTTGGACTTTTTGAAGAACAGCATTACATCTTTGCCTCAAGGGCTACTTGCTGAATAATTTCTGGCTTATTAAGATAGTCAGGGAAAGAAGGTAAGCAGGTCTCTAGTTAAATGTTGCCCTATTTTTTTGTCATTAACAGTGTTTGACACGTTCAGATCTTCCCCATACTTCCACATTATTTTCTGTTGCAAAGACTCCTCAGCTTTCAAACCCATGCTGTTTTCTCTGTTCTGTCAGCTAATTAAACACACAAACCTGTGAGGAAAGGCCCAGTTCAATCCTCCTTGCTAACAAAGCAAATTTGTCAGTAGGCCTGATGTCAAACACATTCTGAGATGTCTTATCAACCCTCTTCACAAGCAAAAGGTTTAGCTACTTTTGTGTCCCTTGAGGTTTATGAATGTCCAGAATTGTAAAAAGAGGCTAAAGGCATGGGGAACCACGCTGGCCCATAGCCAAATTCCCAAACCAATTTCTAGATAATACTTTTCTTAAAACAAACAAAATAACATGACAAATTTGCAAGCTTTTGTATTCTCCAGAACTATTCATCAGGCCAAAAGTTCACAAACCAAAAAGGTAGGAGGGGAAAGAAATCTTGTGTCACTCCCATTAATTTCATTGGGGCTTGCTAAGGACTGCAATGGTATATGTTTTCACTTGAGAGTAACCACTGTCAGCTAAACATACAGCATGCCAAATCCCATTTTAATTACTTGGATTTCACCGAATAAAGAAAAGTGGTATGAAAATGATGTCTATCTAGAATCACTTTTATCAAAGACAAAGCAACTTGGAACCAGTTTAGTAAAGAGCAGCAGCCAGCTGAGTGATCTTGGGCCAGTCACATTTCTCTCAAAACTCTTTCAGCTTCACCTATATCACAGGGTGTCTGTTGTGAGGAGCAGAATATTAGGTGATTAAGCCACTTTCAGACTCCGTCAGGTAGTAAAAAGCCAGGTACAAAAAACATGACCTCCTCCTCCTTCTTCAAAAATGAAGTTCTGTTTGGTCTTAATTTTTTTTTAAACAAAGAAATCAGCTTGAACTACTAGCTAACTAATAGGTAAAAGAACTAAACATAATGCCATCTGAAGAACATATATAGCATTACAAATCTGGTGGTTCAAATTTCTCAAGTGTAATTGCAATCCATTTCTAATCACATCATTCTCAAAATGAAAATCTGATCACCATTCATGAACACACTTTCATTGTGTCGTGATCTTGAGAACCATTATGGTATACTGGTTAAGATAAGAAAACTCTGATCTGGAGAACTGGATTTGATTCTTCTCCTCTACATGAAGCTTGCTGGATGACCTTGGGCAGTCATCTCAGAACTTTCTCAGCCCCACCTACCTCACAAGGTGACTGTTGTAGAGGGAGGAGGGAAATTCGTAAGGTCTAGACAAACAGGATATAAAAACCTACCTTCCCTCCAACTGTACTAGAAATAAAATACAGAATTTATCTAAATTAAAGTTTTTCTGATGTATATTATTTATTGGAGGAGTCCGTGGCATGGTCACCATAAATTTCTGTAAGCCCTAAGGTGGCTGTGACTTGACAGGGCCTTTGCAGTCATTTGTATGCCAAGGGGATTTAATAACACTCTCTTTCTAATCAGCCTGATATTTCCTCCTAGCTTCTTTGTTTTCTTGTCCCCTTTCTATATAATGACCATCTCACTAAATTGTGCCTGGTATCTTCTTTACTCCTATTGAATGGTTGCACAGAGATATTAACAGTACAATCCTAAACAGAGTTACTCCCTTCCAACACCATTGGCCTCAATTAATTTAGAATAACTCTACTGAAGGTTGCATTGTAAGTTCCTCATCTCTCATTCCTCTATGTACAGAATCTGTGCCTCTGTGTGTGTGTGTATGCATGCGTACAGGCTACTAAGGGATCTAGCCATCTTTGCAACACTGCAACTGCTTATGACCCCAAACAATTCTTTGCATCCTGTTCTATACTCCTTTACCCTACACAAATGACCACCATCTCAAGAATGGCTGAAGTGATTATGACTGTAATGTTAAAGGCTAAAGTTATCCTTACATTATGGGTAATGTAAAACTTCCCAAGCCTTACCTCAGTATCACCTCCATCTTATGTTAAAATTATACCAATTTCAGGTGGGTCCTCCCAGAATTACTACATGGCCAGACTACAGGGATTAGGTCCCCTGGAGAAAATGGCCACTTCAGAAGGTGTCCTCTGTGGCATCATACCTACTTCCCTCCCCAACCCCCCCCCCCATCCATCTTGGGGTAGGGACTGAAGAGCGGTGCCGTCTAATCTGGAGAACAAGATCTGATTCCCCACTCCTCCACATGTAGTGAGCTAGGTGGCTTTGGGCTAGTCACAGTTCTCTTAGAGCACTCTCAGCCCCACCTACCTCACAGAGTTTCTGCTGTGGGCGAGAGGAAGGCTAGTCAATTGGGAGCCACTTCGAGACTTCTTTGGATAGTGAAAAGTGGGTTTTAAAAAAATCTACCTCTTCCAAGCACCATCTATGAAATCTCCAGGAATTTCCCGAGCCAGAGTTGGCTACCATATTTATGTGTGCAATCTGTCTAATTTTCTAAAATATGAATGAACGAACGAACGAACGAACAAACAAACAAACAAACAAACAAACAAACAAATAAATAAATAAATAAGATGTAGGCAAAACTGTGATCCTGTTGAAAGGCTGCTTTGGGAAGTTGCTGGAATCGCCTCATCCTTTTAAACCACTCTTCTTTGACCCTAATTTATGCTTCCAAATATCTTTTTTGCAAAAATATGTTGCAAGAACTAACCAGTATTTAGCTAATGACTTAGTAATTGGACTTGCAAAGAACTGGAACATGTAATTGTCCACTAAATCCTGATCCATAGCCCATCAAAACCATACAGCTGTATTTCTATCTGCAAAGTTCCCTGGAAGGAAAGTTCCCTTAACCTAAAGAAAGAAACAGCTCCAGAAGAGCCACTGTCCTGTGGAATAACGGGGCATGGCAACAAGTGACGTGAGAACAATACAGCTCCTTGGCAAAGGCAGGATTGGCACCAGGGGTAGCAAACAGTTTGCATCCATGAAGGACTGCCCTAGCAGCAAGATGAAGGCGTATGTGAAAAAGACCTGACAGTAGATACGAAGGATGCTTTCTCTATGAGTGGGCCTGCTAAGAATTGCTCTCTAAACCCACTTAAATGCGGGAGATGAAACATACATTTTCCCTATCTCAAGCACACAGCCTGGTGCAAAACGAGTCCCAAAACAGGAGTCTCGATTAAAAGATAGCTGTCTTCCCAACCCTTGCCACTTCCTCCTTCCCTGTATTCATATTCAGCATGCTGCTAATAGGAAGAAAGCTACAATTTCCTATTAAATTTCTGCCCTAGATTTTCAAAATGCAATTGCTAATTCTTTTTGGCTCACTCCCCTTCCTCCAATCAGTTACAGAAGCTTTGAACAAGATAATATTTCCATTGCATCGGGGCACCTAATGAATTGCAGGCCTCCTGATTAGTGGCACTTGCTCAGCATCACACCAGCGTAAAAGAGAACTGGTGAGAAATGGTGGATGTGACTAGTGTGTTTTTTTCCAGCGAGACAGGTCAGGCATCATCCGAGCAGATCTTTTTTATTGCCGCCTTCTTTTCCTGCAGTGGTATATATATTTTATTTTACAAGCGTACGCTTTCTGTCTTGGGCTGGTGCTCACCATCAGAGTCTTTATCATTCAAGAGGCTTGCTGCAGATTCTGCTGGAGTGTCAGTCCTCCTGAGCACCCGCTCTTGCAATCAGCAACCCTCAGTCCTCCAGCCTGGCATGCAGCAGGAGGGAGTGGAGAGTTAGAGCAGGAAAAGCCAAAAGAATATGATGACGTTGGTCAAAGCCATCATCAAACAAGTAAGAAGCAATGGCAAATCTATCATAAAGCTACTGGTGAATTGCAGTTGATGGAAGACATACTTCACCCAACTGTACTGCAGTTTATGTATTTTACTAACCTTATTTCATTGGGCTGAAGCCGCTGAGTTTTATGAGACACCCAATCCTCCTCCAGTCTGAAATAAATCCTTTCTAAGCTTTATATCGGACCTTGACAATAGCTTTGGGCCAAACATATACTCCTGCTCACTGATATTTCTCTCTGTTACTTATGGGCCTAAGATGTTCTTGGCTGTTTGGTGACAAAGGAGGTGGACATAGGATTTACCTGCACTCTCCTTTGTTATAGCCTTAACAATATTTTATTAGATGGTTGACTGAAAATGTCCTCACTATTTGTGGAGGGGGAAATTAAGGGAGATTATGCTGGTTTGTTGCAGACAGGAAGCAGCAACCTCCTGGACAGCAGGACCCACTTTGCCTGACTTTCCCTCTTTCTATAAGTATTTAATCTGAGCAAATATCCATCTTGGTGGACCTGGATGAACCCAGATTTGCTCATTTTTGTTTGTGCATTAGATTTTTTCTAATCTAGAACTTGTTCCTGTATGTAAACTGCTTACACTCTGGGGAATACAGCAGACAAAAATACTTAAATAAATGAAAATATGATCTGCAGTCACCCACATCTGCTTTTCCTTCCTCTCCTTTTAGAAAATGGAATCTGTGGAGGGGAGGGGGTTGCCTCAACACTGATAACCCGGGGCTCGTATTTAGACATTATTCAGTCCACATGCTTGATTAGTGGACATCATGAGACTATAGATGACCACGGGCCTGATCTAGAGAAAAGGGGCATACTTACCCATAGTTCCCTGCCACTTGTGGTGGATGCTGTCCACTTGAAATGTACCCGGTGTTTAGTGATCAGGGTGTTGGGTGGAACTCCTAACTCAGCAATGAGAATTGTGTCTGGTTCCCTGTCCAGCATTTATACATCTGCTTCTGTCTGCACTAAGTGACTTCTCAGAATGCCATTATTAAAACCAAACCACCACCAATCTTTTTCTTCTGTTTTTCCCCCCATCGAGTTGTGGCTGATTTAGGATGACCCTGTAGGGTTTTCAAGGCAGGAGACTAACAGAGGTGGTTACCCTTCCTTCCTTCCTTCCTTCCTTCCTTCCTTCCTTCCTTCCTTCCTTCCTTCCTTCCTTCCTTCCTTCCTTCCTTCCTTCCTTCCTTCCTGGGAATCCTTGATGGTCTCCCATCCAAATACAGACCAGGGGCAATCCTATTTAGTTCCAAGAGCTGATGTGATCTGGCCAGCCTGGGCTATACAGGTCAGGCATTCCTTCTCAGAGATGAGGAAACTTTTAAAAAGAAAAGATCCTTTGAACTCTTCTAGGACTCCTGCTCTCTTTCACAAGGATAGATTCAAACGAGTAGCCGTGTTGGTCTGAAGTAGCACAATAAAATCAGGGTCCAGTAGCACCTTTAAGACCAACAAAGATTTATTCAAGGCGAGAGCTTTCGAGTGCAAGCACCCTTCGCCAGAACATTATAGTCTGACGAAGGGTGCTTGCACTCGAAAGCTCATGCCTTGAATAAATCTTTGTTGGTCTTAAAGGTGCTACTGGACTCTGAATTTATTGTGCTTTCTTTCACAGACAGTTTACCCTACGTTCTTGGAAATCAATTCTTATTAGAATTTCTTTGAGATGATTTGGTAAAGATATAGACCAAACCTGATATGATGGCAGCAAATCAGGATGTATAAAATCTGGTTTGCCACCTACCTCATTCACAAAATGGTAAGTAGTCTGATACTTGGAGCAACTGTGGTGCATGAACTATATGTGCCATGCCTTCTTCCTGCCTTCCCTTTTTTCCCATCCTGTTCTGCTATACAATCAATCTCTTGCTGATAAAAGGTAAGGAAGTTATATGGTAAGGAACACCATAGAAATAGGAATGAAAGCTCAAACTAGATTTGACCTGAAACTGAGTAGAAAATACTTGAGCTGTAAGATTGTGCCATCTAATGCAGATTTCAAATGGGTTAGATAGCTAAGCTAGATACTCTTATTTTCTTTCTGCATGATTTTAGAGTTGTATGTTACCTAAAGATAAATATATTTCCTGAAATATTATTCAAATAAATTATAGATAGATAGACAGACAGACAGACAGACAGACAGACAGACAGACAGACAGACAGACAGATAGATAGATAGAAGAAGAAGAAGAAGAGTTGGTTCTTATATGCTGCTTTTCCCTACCCGAAGGAGGCTCAAAGCGGCTTACAGTCGCCTTCCCATTCCTCTCCCCACAACAGACACCCTGTGGGGTGGGTGAGGCTGAGATAGATAGATAGATAGATAGATAGATAGATAGATAGATAGATAGATAGATAGATAGATAGATAGATAGATAGATAGATAGATAGATAGATAGATAGATAGATGGTTCAAGTCTGGACTCCTTGACATAGGGCTATGTACCTCAGTATTAGTGAGATGCAATAAAAATACTGTGTTAGCTACTGACACAGCCTAGTTATGGCAGTAAAGGAATTAGGGCCCAGCTCCTTCCAACGACCTACATGTGGGAACAAATTGCAAGCTAGAGATTCTATTAAAACCACATTATTTAACAGCCCATAATAGCATTTGACAAAAATGAATTATAGCTGTTGCTGCTGGTAAATGGTCTCCTTTTCCATGGCACAGGATGGTAGCCGGTTGTATTTTTACAATAGCAACAACAATTTGCTTTAGCAGATAATAGAATAACTTGCTTTAAAAGCACTAGTCTGTGCTAAACATAAAATGCTTGTCAAGAGAACAAGCCTCAACAACCTGGCTGTCCCTTGAACAAGTTATAGCATTGTTTTGTTTTGTAGTATAGATGGGACCTTGGCTGTATTGTATATCCAGACTTGAAGGTCAAGGTACCATCTGCACAGCACAATAAGACGGTGTTGTAACTGGGTCCCCTGGTACAGCTGTATTTGTAGTGAAGCAGAACCTTCAATTCACTGACTGTTGCAGGTTACATTTGCTCTTTCTCTTTCTTCATGCACACGGGCACACAGACAGATACAGACACACGTATGACGTGTGCCCTGAGGATGTCTCTAGAGAATCATGCTTTCCCTTTTACTATAAAAGAAAGTACTTTGATTTAATGACAAAGTCATTGTCAGTCAAAATCAGATCTAAAAAAATCACGGGGAACTTTCTGCAAGTAATCGAAAGTGTTTGGAGGGTTGAGAAAGAGAGAAAGCCCATTCATTAATCCCAGCAGGCATTTGGGGAAGGGTTGAGAGTCAGGCCCATTATCTGCAAACATGGTTGGGTTTTATTAGTTTTCTAAGTGTAAATCACCTGATGTTTAGTTCTTTGCAAATAGAGAGAAATGTGTTTGAGGGGGGATTTTGCAAACAACAACAACAACAAAAGGCAGCAATTTAAAAGGAAGCCTTTCAATTGATCAGCTTTCAGATGAGAATGGGCAGCAGGTTCCATGGGAGGAAATATTGTTAGATTACAATTTGCAATATGATTAGAAATGGGCACAAACAGATTCACCAAGTAACATTTATCAGGAATTTTGGCCAGTTAGTGGCAAAGTAATGTTCATGAGAGGGTGCCCATCACAAATATTTCATGAATTTTGGTACTGTTTATGGCCAGTTCACAGTGGTTTGTGAATGATTACACTTATGGGCTGTCTACACTCAATTAAAATGTTTTTTTTTTAAATCCAAGGAAACAGTGGGGGTAGAATTCTCCAGCCCTGGATATACTATTAGGAACCTTCCAAATCCTAATAGATTTTGGAGTTCCTATTCTGCTGCTCTTTGGGATCAGAATTCTGTATGAATGCTCAGTTCAGCACCACAAGGGAACTTCTTAAAAACAGATCTGCAGGGCACACATTCCCTCCTGACTGTGAATGCCTCTCCCCTGCTGGGATTTGGGGGTGTTAGGTGGACAGGACCACCACATTTCTCAGCTCATGTTGAGCTAGTGGATTCCTCAATGAAGAATCCACATTTTAATTCTGATTCTACTCCCCTGCTGGGATTTGGGGATGATATGTGGACTCAGGACTCTGAGCCAGCCATCTTTCTACTCATGGTAAGCAGAGGGATGTGGGGTCCGGGACTGAGGATCCACATTTTGATTCTGATTTCTCTTCCCTGTTGGGGCTTGGGAGTATTAGGTGTACTCAGGGCAATCTAAATATGCCACAAGGAAGTTGTAATTTAACATCAGAAAGAGGGGGAGTGGAGGTGAAGAAGACGGCGGTAAAAGTAGCACAGGATCAGTGTTGCACATATTTTGGGTTGCACCAGATTAGATGTGCCAATGACAAGTGCTTTGTAGCCCTTATTTTCCTCTTGGTGCACATGTGCAAATAAATGTGCACATGTGCTTTAGGATGCTTAGGGCTAATCCTGCGTTGAGCAGGGGGTTGGACTAGATGGCCTGTATGGCCCCTTCCAACTCTATGATTCTATGATTCTATGATTAAACATAAAAGCCAGTTTGAAAGCATTCTCAGTGTGTGGTTGTTGTTGTTGTTATTATTTGATTGAAGGCCAAGGAGATAGAAAGCTTTATAGTAACATTTACAGTGAACTTGTGGTTTCAATCTTTATTTCTGCATAGAATGAGTCTGGTTCAAACTAAAGGTGGCTTTTAAAGAGATAATTGAAGTGAGGCAAAGGTGCATTCCAGATGTAACTTGGGGGGGAATTTCAGGCATAAGAAACACAATCGGAGAAAGGGTGGAGCTGACTGAAAAAGCAGATGTTTAGGGGGCTGTATAAGGGATTTCTTTTGTGTGCGTGTTTTGCTGTCAAGTCACAGCTGACTTCTAGGGACCCTATCAGGTTTTCAAGACAAGACACATTCAGAGGTTGTTTGCCATTGTTTGCTTCTGCAGAGCAACTCTGGAGCAGCTTGGTGGTCTCCCAGCCAAATAATAACCAGAGCTGACTCTGCTCAGCTTCCAAAATCTGATATAAGATAGACATGGATGAATAAAAGTAACAAAATAAAATGTATTAATAGTAGGTAGAGAGATACAAAGGATCCATGGACAACCTGGAAAGTAAGGATGAACATTTTGTACTAGAAGGCGAAAAGCCTTACAAGGCAGCAAAGCATCATCTGTCCTTCCACTACATTGTTCATCCTCTGCTTTATCCTCACAATGATCACGTCTATTAGGTAAGTATAAGAAATGGTCTGGACAAAGATCAATGTCAAAATTCATGACTGAGTTAAGATTTGAACCCATGTCTGCCCTGGAGTCCTGGGTGTAAACCGCATGGAGCTTTTATTCCAATCCCAGGTCGATTCAGTCCCTGCCATCTCCACTGAATACGATATCCACTTTGATTTTGTCCGATTTAAATTTTCCCTCTGCAACAAGCATGATTGATCTGCAGTGACCCTACCTTTTCCTCATAATATCCAAGAGTGGTTTTAATCTTCAATATTTGAAGAATCTGAATGAAAAAGCATGAGAAAGCATGCAGATTGCTGGAGCTCTGTAGTAGAGAAGCCCTGATTGGCCAAGGCTGCCCAGGTGACAAGCTTGCTTTAAAGGGGAAGCCCCTAATTTCTCAGCAGAAGCCCTAACTTCTGTTGTTAGAGATTTGCGTCTTGGATTTTTTTCTTCCTCCTCTGCTGTCTTCAATCCTCTCCCCCCCCCTTGAAGAAAACAAGGAAAGAGGGTCCGACTATGCTTGCTGCCCCCCCCCGCCCTTCTGAGCCTCCCTAAGCACGTGCAGAACACTTTTCTGTTTCAATGAGGATGGGGTGGGAAAGAGGAAGACCTGAGTTCAAATAGATTTGAATTCAACAGGATTGACAATGAAATAAACAAAGTAAGGGCAGATTTAGCCCTAGTCTAGCACTCCGACCATTGTATACACTGGTGTGTATGTTGTTTCAAGACAAGAGGAAGGAGGCAAATGATGTAAAGCAAAAAGAGCTAAGCCACCAACACTGAATCTAAGATCTAAGCTGCTCCATGGAAACATCCGGAAGGGAAAGTAATTTCAGTTCTATATCTGATATTCTGTCTTTATTTCTGGAATTTAAAATGAACAGAAATTTTTAAGGAAAAAATGGTTACCTGAGTTGATACAATTGCTAGTGAAGCATGACATTAAAATTTGTTACATGAATCCTGTGAGAAATGTGTCCAGCTGTTTTAAGTCTAAAACAGTTGCTCCGTTTTGAGAACACAGTTCCTTCCGTTCATTTCTCTGGTAGTTTGTAAACCAGAAAACTCTGCTCCATCAGCTGGAGAAGCTTCCACTCTTTCATTAGGCCAGCCTGGGCTCAAATTTGGAAGTGACAGAATATCTTAAAAATGAACACCCTAGTGTCACAAATTGGATCTTCCTAATGTATTAACATCTACTCTGGACATTAAAAGATTTTTCTCCCTCTGGGCCCTAATCACATCATCCATTTCAAATTTAATTCCTTTAATGCTAAATAATGAAGTAGGCCTTTGTGGAGCAGAGCTTGCCACCTTTGGTGCTTTACCTTTTGAAACACCTCTTGGAGCCTCACAATGTTCTGTTCTATTCAGTGTTCCTAGTATTATTTCTAGATGCAACAAAACGGCAAGCCAAAATATAGCTTGTCAGTTCACTATTAAAAAAAACTAACCTCCTCAATCTCTCCAGTTTTCTCAGTAGGTCGGTATACCTGGCCAGTGTGGTGCAGTGGTTAAGAGTGACCGCCTCTAATCTGGAGAAACGGGTTTGATCCCCCCATTGCTCCACATGCAGCCAGATGGGTGACCTTGGGCTAGTCACAGTTTGCTCAGGGCTGTACTTGAAGAGCAGTTCTCTTAGAGCTCTCTCACACCCAACTACACGATAGGGTGTTGTGAGGAGAGGAAGTGAATGATGATTGTATAATGTTTTGACATTTCTTCAGGTGGTGAAAAATGGAATATAAAAACCTACTCTTCTTCTTAAGGAAATCCAACGAAATCTCCCCCTTTTTCTTTAGTATATTTGATCAAAATGAGCAGCAATTTGTAGACTCTGAAAACTTATTTTCAAGAAATGATTGTTATTCTCTCTGTCACAGCAGAATGAAGTGAGGGCAGCAGAGGGGGCAGTGAGGGAAGAGAGTGACTCAGCATGTAATCCATCTGACAGGGGTTTCTACCCAGAAGAGGTAGCAGGTGTCCCAGTAGAGTTTTATTCAAACAGGTGCTCCTGTGTACAACATCCATGATTTTTGCCCATTGTTGCATTCTCTCAGCAGTTTGGCAACAGTCTTCTGTTTCCACAGAAGTGGATCCTATTTGCTAGTCACTTTTCTATGATTTGGCTTTGCACACAGGCACCTATGTTTTGCATACACTTTTTGAAAGGAGGAGTTGCAGACTAGGAATGACAGAGCTAAATCCCTCCACCTTGTATTAAGCTGTGTGCCTGCAGGTATATAAAACAAACACATTTAGGGTTGCCATACTTAGAGCTACTTTTTAGAAACAGTGCTAACGAACTGCTATATAACAGTTCTTTCTCTGTGGCACATCTATTAATTTCCAGACATCTTAAGATGAGCCTGTCCTTGCTGAATGCACCTTTAGAATTTTAACAGGTGGCAGACCAAGAGAACCAGCTTCAAATGGGACGTTCAGAAACAAAAGAACATTGAAATGACTCCTTTCAGAACAAACTCCTCTATGGTCCTCTTGACTTCACAATGAAAAGTTTCCAAAAGAAAAACTGACTTCTGTTTGCTGAAAAACTTTTCCAGAGCAGTAGAAATCTAGTGCTCGGAACTGGGATGGGATCATTTGGGGTTTCCATTTTTGTAATGAAATACTCTTCTAGAAATTAGCATCCTCCCTTGGCACCTAAGTAATTGAACCATCTTAAATGTTTCTAATAGAAGAAGTGGGTTATAAGGTATGTCATTAAATGTAAGGGTAATTTGTTCAGCTACTTAAATGTCCCTGAAGGGTTTTTAGGAGAGGACATTCTCACAGCATGTGTAAAGAACCAATTGGCCACAGACCATTCTTTCTTTTAGGTATCAAAGGTGCCCTTTTGAATTGGGGCTGCTTCACACAACGCAAGAAAAGATGCATTTGTGGTATACCCGCCACACAGCCCAGAAGCAAACAGTGATTTCTAAAGCAGCAAAGTATGATGTTGACACATGTGGCAACCTTAAGCCCAGGAACTGCAATTGGTCAAGGGTCCTAAGTAAATATATTTACAATAATGTCTTCCCTTCAAACAGTACATTGTTCACCAAAGGGTGACATTCTGCAGATCCTTCCTATTTACATCATATGAGGAAGACTTGGTTTATCTCATTTCTAGTTTTTGGATTTATATGCTTCTTCATGCTTACATAAAGTCTCTGTGTTGAATTTTCTGGGCATAGCTGCTTTGTGGCCCTTTCTAAATGAGTCCATCTCCTCCTGCTCCTCTTTGCAACCTTCTTGATAGCTTAAACCTCATTTTCAGTCTTTCGATTAGGATCCAAAGAAGTGAAAATATAATTATAAATGGAATAGAAGCTTCTCTCTTCAAAAGCAAGAACTGCTGTGGCAATTGGGGGACACAGTAAATGAAGCTCCCGTTGCACATGCGCATAGCATTCATTTGGAGTGTAGCCCATAGCTGAAGGTTGAGTTAACAGACTGCCTTCCTTTACAGGCTGTATCTTATTCTAGAATGTCACATCTTCATAAGGCATAATAGGATCTATAGAATATGTCTAAGAAAAGTACAGGCCTATATACAAGAGATAACCCTGCTCTAGCTAAATTTTTATATTAAATTTTCCCTCTGAATTGGCTGCACATTTCAGCAAGTAAATGAAATCTCCATCCTCTAACTGCAAGATAAATGCTGAATGATTTTGCTTGCATACGTGTGCATTCAGTGTACCTCTTTATCATGACAGTCTTATATTCCTGGGGATTCCATAGGATCTTTCTACCCAGGCTGTGGGAAAACCAGTTAAGAAAACCACAAAACTTGTGGCAGGGTAAGATTTGTCTCACAAGGCCAACAGCCTAGTATTATTTCAGATAAAACAGCATCTTAAACAACATGAATCTTGTATCAGCCAACCCTAGCATAACTTGAAAAATGCCCACTGTAAATAAAAGTGTGTGTGTGTATGTAATGTTCAAATCACTCAAAATGTTTTTAAAAATTCTGTGAAGCCCTACAAGAAAATATTGCTTCTAAGAAGAGGAGTAGGAGTTGTTTTTTGTATCCCACTTTTCTCTACCCGAAGGAGTCTCAAAGTGGCTTACAGTCACTTTCCCTTCCTCTCGCCACAACAGGCACCCTCCGAAGTAGGTAGGGCTGAGAGCGCCCTGATGTTAGTGTTCTGTGTTCTCTAGATCAGAGGTTGCCGCTCTCAACCACAGCACCATGCTGGCTCACTGCTTTTGCAGATACCTGGAGATTTGGGAATGGGAGGAGTTTGGGAAGGATGTGATGTCACTTCTAGGAGATTATATAGGCTGCTTTGTGGAGATCATCCTCCCCGTTTAGTTCTTTGACAGTAGGACATTGGTGCTGGGGGCTGATAATTTCCCATCCTGGGTACGTAAGTAGGAGACTTGCCTTCAAGGAGCTCAGGGTATTGTACAGAGTTCTCCCTCTCATTTTTCCTTTAAGGTAGTTTGGTGTGAAAGTGACACAAGATCACTCAATAAGCTTCTTGGCTCAGCACATGAATCTGGGAGCCAGCTTGGTGTAATGGTTAGGAGCACTGACGTCTAGATGAGCAGTGATATCAGGGTTCGCCTAGCCTCACCTACCTCACAGAGGGTCTGTTGTGGGGAGAGGAAAGGGAAGGCAATTGGTAGCTGCTTTGAGACTCCTTTGGGTAGAGAAAGGTGGCATATAAGAACTGATTTTTCTTCATCTTCACCCTACTCCACGGCACTAACAATTCCCCACCACACTGCACTTTTCCAGTGACAATACTGCAGTCATTAGTTTTTCACAATTAGATGGATACAAATTGGGTCTCCAAAGACCCCAGTTATCTGCCTGAGTTTGTGAGTGGACGCTTTGAGCAGATATTGCAGCCCAAATTTTCTGTATTATGGCAACTGGAGGTTACATTGTACAATATTATACTGTAAGCTGCCTTGAGTTCCTGTGAAGTAGAATGGTAGATAATATGAATGAATGAATGAATGAATGAATGAATGAATGAATGAATGAATGAATGAATCTAAATCTAAGCCAGCCCTGAAAAAATAGCTATTGTTGTCTCTGCCACAGCTAACCAAAGGCAATTTGGGAATTATGATACTGTCCTTCCTAACAGTCCTGTTATATAGTTTTCTGAGGTAATATCTATGAAACAAAGCAAACACCAAAACATTTGTTCCTGTGACTGGCAGCCACTTCTAGGCCTCCTTGACTAGACACGTTTTAATATGCTGAGACCAAGGCCTATTCACATATATGTTTTTTTTCCAGGGCTGGGGATTTTTGTGATGCATGAAAGTTATGTCATGGTGCTGTCAAGAACAGATGCTCATCTCTGTCTCCTTGTTGTTAAGTCTACCTTGATATAGTATTTGCAGTATATGTACATGCTGCAGGCAGCTTCAGCCAAGTCTTGGGCCTTATTATATGTTTCTATGTGTGTCCCAGATACATACATTTCAGGTATTGACTTGAAGAAGGGCACTCTGGGCTCAAGGAAGATGCACACACTTTTCTATTGGTTTAAACAAGGCCACAGCTTTATTAGCTCCACAAGAGCGTTGGTAAAGCATGGAAGAGGGAGCCTGACTTCCAGTTGGCTGACCACAAGAACCCCGACACCAGTGGCGCCCTGGTGCCCACCCAGTTCCCCTGCTGGGAACACGGGTTCTCTTGCCGCTGGAATTCCACCTACAGGAAGTGTCCAGTGGTGCCCTGGGGCCCACCTGGTTCCCCCCTGCCAGGAACTCACGTCCCCTCTTGCCACTGGATTGCCACTATAGGGAAGTGTCCACCTGGGGTGCCAAGAGGAAACATAGACTTCCCTTGGACCCACCCCAGGCCACCCAGCACTGTAAACCCTGGGTGCCAAGGAAAGGCACCACCTCCCTTGGTCCCACCCCAGGCTATCTGGCACTGTCAGGCCTGCTCACAGACTTGCCACCTCTTTAAGAAGGCCCCTACCATGTGGAGTCTGATGCTCAGACCGAACTCCCTCCAAACAGCCTGCATCCTGTGACAAACCACCTACTGTGATGAATTGCAATTCAAAACGTTTGCCATTTAAACATGTACATTATTAGCCAACGTAACTGGGTTGGAGGGAAGCTATTCCAGTGGTGGTTCAGCAAAAGAGGCTGGGCTCCTGCATGCCAGGCCTTTTAAGGCACTTCCAGACCCACGCCTCCCAACATGCCTACTGGATGGGGGATACGCTTCTAGGTAACACTGTGTGTGAACGAGACCTTTGGGTACGTGTGGATTGTAAGCTAAACATGAGCAGGCAGTGTGATGCAGCGGTAAAAAAGGCGAATGCCATTTTGGGCTGTATCAACAGGGGCATCACATCAAAATCACAAGATGTCATAGTCCCATTGTATATGGCACTGGTCAGACCACACCTGGAGTACTGTGTGCAGTTCTGGAGGCCTCACTTCAAGAAGGACGTAGATAAAATTGAAAGGGTACAGAGGAGAGTGACGAAGATGATCTGGGGGCAAGGGACCAAGCCCTATGAAGATAGGTTGAGGGACTTGGGAATGTTCAGCCTGGAGAAAAGGAGGTTGAGAGGGGACATGATAGCCCTCTTTAAGTATTTGAAAGGTTGTCACTTGGAGGAGGGCAGGGTGCTGTTTCTGTTGGCTGCAGAGGAAAGGACACGCAGTAATGGGTTTAAACTTCAAGTACAACGATTTAGGCTAGATATCAGGGAAAACTTTTTCACAGTCAGAGTAGTTCAGCAGTGGAATAGGCTGCCTAAGGAGGTGGTAAGCTCCCCCTCACTGGCAGTCTTCAAGCAAAGGTTGGATACACACTTTTCTTGGATGCTTTAGGATGCTTAGGGCTAATCCTGCGTTGAGCAGGGGGTTGGACTAGATGGCCTGTATGGCCCCTTCCAACTCTATGATTCTGTGATTCTGTGATTCTGTGATTCTATGATTCTATGATTCTATGATTCTATGATTCTATGAACTCACTTTGTGGGCGCTGCATATCATTGCTGCACCCGCCCTGGGTGCCACCGGGATCGTAACCCCACACCCTCCCAGTGTGTCCTCCTAACCGCCCACCTCCTCTGCTGCATTAATGGCAGCTGGAGGTAAGTCTTCACCACTTTTTATAAAATGCTTTCATAGTTAACAAATAATGAATTGAGTAGCCATAAAATTACTGCTAAATCTAAGATTTTCATTTTGCAGTAGTGGTATACTTAAACAGGGAAAGTGCCTTCTTCTCTCACTCCCCCTAGACCAAAGCCCCTGCAAATAGCTATGCGGTACCTGTATAACTGAACTCATGCTGTTTTCCTCTTCACCTGTGACCTAAAAGAATCACCCGCCTGCTCTCTCTCTATTGCAACAGCAGTAGGTGCGCAACTCTGAGCCCTCTGTAATCACTCAAACCATAGGTGTGCATCAGGAGGAGCCAGGGCCTGCAGTGGATTCCATGACAGAATACCAGTAGGTGATTTAAAAAGCCATTGTCTGCCAAAACTTATTTTTGCACGGTATGCAAAGTAAAGGAAGTTAGAGCTCTGCTGAAACCAACTTAGTTTCTTTCACAGGAACATTAATTTTCCTCCCCACTGAGTAGCATAGGGTTGCCAATCTCCAGGCAAGATCAATAATTTGACCTGTCTGTGTTGTGTGAAGCAGAAAGTCAGGAAAAAACTGACAGACAGGCTATGAACCAATAAGTAGAATGAACTGGAATAAATCAACTCAGCCTCTCTCAGACAACCCCACATGGAGAATGCATTTTGACAAGTGCATTTCCTCTGCCACCAGGACCTACCCCCAGCCACCAATTAGCTGGCTGGCAGGGGAGACTTAACAGGAGAAAGAAGAAGGTCTAGGTCTCATTGTTGGCATTACACAAGAAGTGACACAAACGATGTTTAGACAAAAACTTCATGGTAGAAGCCAATTGCCCAGATACAAAAGTGTCCCTTTTAACAGAGACATAGTGGTAACTAAAACTTCAGTTTTGTGGCAGAGATGACGACAATTTGCTAATACAATCTAACTGAAATGGAAGTCTTAGTCTGGCACCCAAAGATAGTAATGATAGCATTGGGCAAATGAATTCCATATTGCTGTATAATAGTGTTTTTCTACTTCTGAGTACCCCATGGGTTGTCATAAAGACTGACTGACTGACTGACTGTGGCTGCAGCTGCTGAGATGAGCCTGGCTTGAATGGTCACCTCTGAAGTGAGGGGTATCCTCACAACAACTCCAAGGGTCAGTGGCTGGTGAATGAGTGAACATTTTAATGCTGCTGCTGCTTCATAACATTGGCAGCAACCTGTAGTTCTCTGTCAGGAAGTGTGCAAATGCATGGTTTCCAGATGCGTGTTTGCAAGTAGAAGGCAGCGCTTTGTCCACCTCTGTGCAGAAATCGTCCCAATGAATCATTTGAACTTCTGTGTCTTCATAGGACATTCTGTCTATTATATATCACACTCTCTTTCAAACATTTCTTTCGATGTCTTCTCCCATCATCCTAATTTCCCCAGAAAGAAGGAAATGCAAAAGTCTGTATTCATAATTCAAAAGGTTCATGATTCCAGTTTATCACTTATCAATAAATGTAATTGCTTTGAACTGCTGCTTGAAATAGGTCATGATTTTTGATCAACAAAAAGCTTTTGATGTCATTTTTACACTTGTTTCTTTCTATAGTACTGTCAAGTAATCACATAATAAAATAAAAGCTGTGACTATTTAAAACCCCGTACATCTGTGTCACATCTCATTGTAGCCTACATACCCCCCCCCTGCAAGTCAAACTGATGTTATTTTTGAACTGAAATGTTCTTACTTCATCCTCCAGCTTCTAGTCCTCATTGACTTAATGAAAAACATGGTTTTAACTAAACAGAAAAAAACATACTGGGTTGTAGATGTGTGTGTCCATTTGTGTTTTTGAGAAGGGGGGCTTTTCATTTCAATATTTTTTTATATTTCTGATATCTGTTTCTAATCAAATATAATTTTTCACCTATTAACCTCATAGCTAATTAAGCACATTTTAGTTTCTTTCTCATTTTAATAAGCATAGATATTATCATCATTCCTTTTCTAAACACTGAAAAGAGTCTATCAGATTTTTCCCTACTTTGAGAGAGACTGGTTTCCATTCTGTGCACATTAATAGCTAGAATCTTGTAGCCAACTGGTTCAAATAAATACATGAAATTTCAGTTTCTTAGACCAGTTCTTGGCCTTTATCTCCATGTCACAATGCTGCAGTTATGAGGAGAAGATATAACTGGCCCATTTGCCCTTTAAGGGGATTTGAGAGCTATCACTGGACCTGCAGGGCCCTGCAAGCTACTGCCCAGCTTTGTATCTTGTGTTCCAGGGCAAGGTGGTTGAAAGGGCGGTGGCAGACCACCTCCTGGCATCCTTGGATGAAACTTTGGCCCTCAATCAATATCAGTCTGGCCTCCATCCTGGCCATGGGGTGGAGATGGCATTGATTGCCCTGATGGATGATCTCTGGTTCCAACCACAAAGTCTCCAGGTATTCCCAACCCAGAGCTGGCAGTGCTAGAAAGTACTGGCACCTGTATGTGCAGCTGTGCCATTACCAGGCTTTATCTTTTAACCTGTACAGGGTCATGGTCAATCTACACAATGGGTCCTTCCACAGAACTGTTTTTACCATATGTTAACAGTGGCCGCCACACCTGCTATTTAAAGAAATTTGGTAGAGGTTAATTGTAGATTGGTCCTTTATTAGCATACAGCTTTGCTGCATCAGGACAGTCATCTCACAGTTCAATGTGCAAAAATAGCAAGGAAAAGTAATAGCGGGATGATGGCTGCATGTCAAAAAATAATGAAGCCATTGGCCTGTTACTGACCCAGTATCAAACATTCAAGATTGAACAATATACTGAAAAGAGAGACATGATAAAAATCATGAGAGCTGTAAAATCTTAAGAGACTTTCATGAACTGGAATGTAGACTTTTATGACTTGGAGGGAGGTATAAAATGGCTTACAATGTGAAAGTGATACCTTGGAGATTCAGGTTGAGCTGAAATGTAAGTTGCACCCTGAAGGAGCAAATACCTTCCCCTACATTTGCACATATCAATTTTAATTTCTTTAGCTGAGTTCCAGATTGGTAGAATTAACTCCATTCCAATTAGACTTGCCCTTAAAATAAAATGTCCTTGATCTTTGCTAATATTTGTAATGGATTCCAAATCCCCAAGGATAAAGATTTGCGGATTCAGAGGCACGTCTATTCTCATTTTTGTATTTACCCTTTATTTCTATTCCAGGGAATTAATTCATATATTTAAGCAGCAGCACATCCTGCAAGACTAAGCTCCACCTACTTCACCCCAACCACTGGAAGACACTTTAAAATGGTACGCAAATTAGAAGAGAAATGTGATCAGTAAGTGATGTGGATGGGCAGGGGGGAAGACTGAAGTCGCTGGGCCCAATCTAGCAACAGTGAGTTGGGATTTAGGGGTCTTTTGTGCACTATGTGACAGCAAATGCTGGTTTCCTACTGAGCTAATCAACATGGAGCAGCAAGCCATTTTGGCAGGCTGGCAAATGTATGGCTTTGGTATTTGTATTTGAAAGCATGTGCTTTTCATTCATTCTTTATAATTTTACAGTTACAATTTTTAGAGTGGCTTGGTAAGGTATTGGAGAGCAGACTGGCATGTTAAAATTGTCCAGAAGCAACATAATTGTGCATAGGATTACCTGTTGTCTCATCCTGCACTGCCTCTAAGGGCAGTACCATGGAAGCAGTTAAGTGTGGACCCAGCCAACAGCTGTGCAGGAGGAGACAATGCACAAGCTTACCTTCAGAGCTTCTGCTGAGAAGCAGGACCATCAGGGCTTTCTCCTAGCCACCACCAGCCTTCCAGGAAAGAAACTTTCCTGGTGCTCCAGGAACTTTCCAGGTAAATTAAAAGGACCAATCCACCTCTGCTTGAGATATGCTACCAGGAGATACCCTGGGCTAGGTACAGCAATTGGTGTGAATCAGTATGTGACAGACTGCACTATTTAAAAGCTTAGAAGTGCTGTACAAGCAGCTAAAGGACTGTGAAGGGTTAATTCTTCACAGAGCCAGAAAGCCTTGAGGGATAGGCTATTCTGAGAGATTTAATTGCTTAGCATCAACTGAATAGAGAGAAGCTTCTGAAATGAATGATGATGAGAATTGAGTCTGATTTCAGCTGAAATCAGTTTAACACAGATGGAGATCTGAGGGAAAGTTGACAAGGAAGTTTGGGAAATAGGTAAAAACTCATATTTAGGCCAAAGAAAGGGAATAGATCTTCTAGTGACAGGAGAATTTCCCTGCCCAGTCAAACAGTAGTTAGGTCTGAAGAGTGATCCCTGGTCTGGTGTAGTTAGAAAATGCCTTAGAGAATTTAAGAGTCAATTAAAAGCTCAAGACAAGTATTGATGTTTCAAGATAGGGTTTTGCATAATTGAAAGAGTGTGCCAGCCTTCTAGAAACCAGATAATACTCAAAGTATACAGGAATGTTTGGAGAAAACACTGGAACAAAAAGATACTCTTCCACCAGACATTTGGTTGAGACCAACGGTTGTGCCTCTAACATCTATATGGGGCCCCTGCCTAGCCCCCAAACTTGGGATTCCCCCCCAGACTGATTCCCCCCATCCTTATTCAGCAGAACATCATTACTTGGCTGCCTGGCCCATTAGGGAATACATTTTGAACAAAGCAATTATGTAGCAAAATGTTATGTCAATAATTTTTATCAGGCTATCTTGGTTTTATATATAAGTGAACTTGGTCTGTTTTTATGAACTTTTTAAGCTGCCCTGATACCAGTTCAGAGAGGGGGTGGCCTAGAAGACACATAACTAAATAAAAAGCCTATCAATATAAAGATTTGTCTTGAACAGTTTAAGAAACTCTCATTAGCCTGAATATAACTAAAGTCTGCACATGTACTGATTTCCCCTCAAATAAAATATTTTGTAATTTTTTAATTTCAAAATGCCTCAAGTGTCATTTAAGTTGTTTTAAGCTAAAACAAGCTTCTGATCATTCCCTCAGCTTCCTGGACTGAGCCAACAGCCCAAATATATTATGACAGGGTAGGACAGTTCTTCAGCAAAAAAGAAAACACATTACTAGGGCAGCTCAGTCACAGAAGGGAAATGGGGGGAAATCTTGCCTCTGAGGGAGGAAAATAGACATTGCCATCATACAGTACAAGACAGATTCTCCTATTCCTATGGTAATAATGTAATAATATGGTGGTGGTGATGATAATAATAATAGGGCACATGAAGCCAATGTCAAAACTGAGTACCCCTTGTAAGATTCTACACTATCTTGACTGCTTACATGTGTAACAATTAAGATGAGAGCCGTAACTTACAACCTGCCTGCTTTTTGGAGCATGGATGACTATTTAAGAACCCTAGCTTTTCTCTTAAACCTATTCATTTTGATGCTATAATTGTACTTCATCAAACCTGTGCATTACACAGCTTTCGCTTGTACTGATGGCCTTATGCCATGTGTCCAATAAAAGGGCAGGAGAGATCAAGGCCTCAGAGACAGGGTGACCTGTTGTTTCCCTCTTACTGCGAGACCACTGTCATTAATTCTCTGCCCTTTCACCTCTATAGAGGTATTATATTCACTGGGGACTCAGCTAATCAGTGTCACTTAGTATATACACAGATGCTCTATCATTTCTGACTGCAGAACCATCTCTCTTCTTTCTGTTTTCAAAGCATCAGCAGCCACGTAATGACACAAAAAAGGTTACTCTGTCAAAACAACAACAACAAAAACTAATGCTGTGTGGGAAATATCTACTTATTCAACTGCTTTTCTGATTTTAGTAAACTGAGAAAATGTTACTTTTCAGTTAAGTTTCTATTCATGTTCCCTACATCAGAGAAATGCTACATCTGACTGCCAGGCAAGAGATGTTCAGAGGTGGTTTGCTATTGCATGACTCTGTGTCATGAACATAATATCAACCCTACTTAGCTTCCAAGATCTGATAAGATCGGACTTCCCTGGCCTATCCAGGTCAGGGTTACTAAAGTGTTTGAATTGCAGACAGCCTTCTGAGGACTTGAGAATGTGGACTGCAGCTCTACAGGAAAATTGCCACATAGAGTTGATTCTACAACTTCTGCTCTACAGAAAGGGAGACACCATGATCAGAGCTCTTGATGGAGTAAGAATACTCTATCAGCTTCTCTCTCTTTGCTCTTCACCAAACAATGTTATAGGGCATTTATTCTATAGGGTTCCAAACTAGGTGGAAGGGGGCCCTCTCAGATTTCCCTTGCAATGCAAGAGTTAGAGAGAAGACAACGAGTTTCTGGTCTTGGAAGCCTGAAGAGGCAGATCAGGCAACCAGCCCTTTTAATAGCTGATGTTTGGGAATGAAGCTCTATTGCTCTATAGGGTTACCAGCCTTAAGTGGAGCATGGGAATTTACTGGAAGTTCAACTGATCTCCAGACTACAGAATTCAGTTCCTCTGGAGAAAATGACTGCTTTGGAGAGTGGACTTGATGGCTTTATATTCCACTGATTGAGGTCCTCCTCAGGATCAACCATCAGATCTCTAAGAATTTTCCAACTTTGACTTGGCAGAATTAGGCATTCATTGTATGGAGAACATAAATGGATGTGACAAAGATTACAGATATGAGTTAGTCTGTAAAGTGTGATGTCGCTGCATCCATAGCTGCAATTTGCATTGGGTCCGTGTAGGAGAAAAGACAATCTGGCTAGCCTGGACTACCTTTTGCTTATTAAACAAAGTTCTACAAGTTATGATTTGCATGTTGAAGAGGGACATTGCTTTTCGAGAGATTGTCTATTCTCTACCAACAAGAGTGTTTTAATGAAATATGGTCCCTTTTTTCCCTTGAACCAGTTCTGGGGTCCCTGACAGAGTATGACCACTTTACCCAACACAAAGTTCCCTTCCTGCTTACCCATCCATGCTCCCACCTACCTGTGTATTTTTCCCCTCATCTGCTTGTACCATCTCCTCCATGGGTGGAGGAATGGGGAGGGGTAGAAACCAGTAACTGCAGTGAACCCTGTCACAAAACCTGGGCTCGAACTGCAGCCCCATCTGATGGTTTGCTGACACTGTTTAGGGTAGGCTTACCAGGTTTGGCCTGGCTACCAATGGGTGGGGGCTTGGGAAGGTGGCTATTGACAATAACATGAATCATTTCTGGGGGAAACCCAGAAGAGACATCATGCCTTTCTAGGAATTATAAATTCTAGAGTAAAACAAAAGAGTTTTTGATGACTCCTAAAGATGATTGACCACTTCTGTTTAGATGGAAGTAAACATTGCTATCAAATCAGCTTAAAACCTTGCCACATACAAATACATTTGAAGGGGTCATTATAATCCAGCCTTTACTATCTGCTTACATACACTCATACAAAATTTTGCAGCATTGCAAGTCAAAGCAGGTAGGTGTAGAACTGCTCAGATCTTCCTGGAGAGTTGACTAACACTGGTGTGATATATTGTGAGCTAATGTCACCAGAGTAGGAACAGTGCAGTAGTACATGCTCTACAGTTTCCACCTTTCCCTTTTGGCAGGGACACATCCGTTGTGAATGAAGAATACAGAGGTATTTGCCTTTCAGAAAGGCTCAGGGCAGGTCGTTGAAACATGCCAAAGTAAATATTCTTCCATATTTATTTAAGAGCACTCAGCTGGCAAGAAAGGGTTTTGAGAGAAGTATGTTACAGTGAGATGCCACTGCTACTGGACTCCTTCAGTCTGAAGGGCCAGGTTTCTGAAAGTTTAACTATAACAAGCCTGAAGCAAAGAAACTACTTTTGTAATTTTCCTTTGACTGTTCTCAGTCTATATGAGCAATAGTCATCTTGAAGAATAGGACAACTTCTGGAGTTTTCCTGGAAGTGACATCATGTCATCAGCCCAACATCCCTCCACTGTTCCAAGCAACAGCAAGAAATAAGAGGTGAGCAGAGGAATCCACCAAAAGGCTGGCAGTCTTAATAATTAAATACAGGCAGCTACCTTATACTAAGTGGGATCATTAGTCTATCAAGGTAAAGTTACAAACCTCCAGGTGGGACCAGGAGATCTCCCAGGATTATATATGTCCCAGGCTACCAAAATCAGTTCCACTAGAGAAAATGGCTGCTTTGGAAGACAGACTTTATGGCGCTATAACCTGCTGTTGTCTCTCCCCTCTCCAGTTGCCATCCTACCTAGGCTCCATTCCCAAATCTCCAGGAATTTCCCAAACTGGAGTTAGGAACCCTATATCAAGGTCAGTATTTTAATTGGTAGCTGGTCTCCAGCGTCTCAGGGGGGCCTCCAATCTTGTGTTTTCCATCACTGTTGCATGTTCTACATGATCTTGACCCATGTTTAAATTACTTGAGAATCTAGACCTTTGAGATCATCTTCAAAAGCCTTGCTATGAATTATCCTGCCTTCAGATTATAGGATGGTAGTAACAAGGCCTTGGACCCTTTCTGTGTTTGAGCTTCACCTATAGCGTTCAGTTCTTGGAGCTATTGATTGACATCGAGAATCTCTCAGGTGCCAAGTTGAGGTGCTTTTATTCCCCTAAGCATTTGACAATGGATTTTTAAAATGCTAACTCTGCTTCTAAATTACGTGAATGATTATGCTATTTGATGGTTTGTATAGGTTTAGATCATTTTAAAGTTATGAGGTGGTCTCAAGCAAGCAAGCAAGCAAGCAAGCAAGCAAGCAAGCAAGCAAGCAAGCAAGCAAGCAAGCAAGCAAGAAAGAAAGAAAGAAAGAAAGAAAGAAAGAAAGAAAGAAAGAAAGAAAGAAAGAAAGAAAGAAAGAAAGAAAGAAAGAAAGAAAGAAAGAAAGAAAGAAAGAAAGAGAGCTGTGTACCAAATAACAGACATTCTTTGTGAGCTGATAACTATAGCTGGGCCAACTAAAGTTTAAAATGCTGGATATGTGCTTTCAACACTAAAAATTAAGTAAATGTTCTTTGAGCCAAATCCTGCCTCCCCCTCAAAAAGCATTTTAAAATTTTCTGGTTGTTGTTAAGGTTGTTGCAAATATTAACAGGCTTGAAATGCAACAGAAGGTAAGGAAAATAAATTGAAGTCTGTTTGTGCCATGTGAGCTGAAATGGACCCACAGGACTTTGCTGTCTGACTTCAGTGGAACTATATCCGCTTAAACACAAGTGATTCAATTGAACTAGGTTGTGAATGAAGCTGTGTGTTTCCTTCAGTTGGCACACAGCAGCTGCAAACATTTTCAATAGAACTGAGATGAATTGCCCAAATGCATATTCATTACCAGAATTTGTGTGCACCTGATCAAAACAAGAATTCAAATTCACCCGACACCTTTAGCAAAGACTACAGATTTAATTTGATGTTGTAAATATCTGCTTTGCGCTTTAGTTTGTGACCACTTTTGTACTTTATTTTAACTGTTCTTCATTGACATAAGATAAATTGCATTAGTTTGCAGATCTAGGTGGGCAGTTCATAATGGGTCAAACTCTTCCAATGACAATGTTGCCAGTGGGTCATTTTCCTGTATACATCCAAGTGTTCTCCTCTAGACAATGGCTGTACTGAAGGTTTCAAAGCTAGGATTAATTTATTTCAGGTTTTGGATTTTCATGGCTCTTATCTCCATTTAGTCATGGTGAACACGAGTTTTAAAAAAATGAGAAATGTACTGAAATAAATGTTGCACAAATTATCAATATGACAACTTTGGCTTTTTTGTTTCCCTGTCTACAGCTGAAAGAAGAGCCTGGGTAGCAGAAGCAGTAGCTAGGAGCACCATTGTTGCATGTCTTGCCCTGAGTTCCGTAGTGAGAGATAAATAAAGAAGTAGCCACAGTTTGGGAGCAAAAAGAAGTGTTTCTAAACATTCATCCAAAAATTAGGCAATATTTCATGAGGATATAACCTCTTGGGAGAAAATGATGCATTGAGAGCTGGTGGGATGATCGCAAGTGACAGTGAATGCAAGGTATATAGTTTAGTTTTCTTTATGTGTTGAGTAATTCTCATGTTATACACAATGTATGTACAGCTTTACCTCATATTAATCCAGGCACTGCTTATCCTCAGCTTTATTTGAAAAGTGAACTTGCATTGGCTGTTTCTTAAAAATAAGTGTATGCATGTTAATGCAGGATGTCTATGCAATCACTGTAATGTGTGAATAGGGTTAGAATCGTGGAGACCCAGATTTGAATCCCTGTACTGCCATGGATACTTGCTGGGCCCAATCATAGACTCCCAGCTTCAGGAGGGTTGTTGTGAGGATAAACTGGATAAGGAGAAGCTTCTCTGGATTCCATTGGGAAGAAAGATAGGGTATAAATGAAGTAAATAAATAAATCCCTTCAATACATTGCATCACCTTATTCATTGTTAATGTCATTTTAGATACAGAATTGCCAAACTACAGCCCAAAAGATCTTTTGGCTTGTTTTAAATTTTCCAAAACAGCTGGAAAGTGTGCCATAATGGTTCATGTTGCCTAATTCCTTCTTGTTCTGCATGAGCACTACCCTCCCTTGTCTGCTGTGGGGTAAAATCAGATATGTACTTACAAGCAACAGCAGGTAGGGGGGGACAGTGAACATAGGGCTGGGTGAAAGATACAGTACAGTTCCTCACCCATCATGTATACATATTTAGGGGAATGGGAAAAGTTATAGGCTACAGTGCAGCAATCCTGTATTAGAGAAGGAAATAAAAGAATTACCATAGCTTTTTTAAAAAGTCTAATGGATGACTTGGGTTTTTTTTTTTTAACGATTTAGGAATAAATGCAGAGCTGTGTCACGAAGAACAAAGTATGGCTGAAAATAAAACACCTAAGGAAGCTAATAGCTAATGAAATAAATGACAGCAATAAGATATACATTGAGTGACTGGTCAGCTGTCTCCCTGACATAGACAATTTAATTACATTTCATTATGATCACATCATCACTTGCTAGGCTGTAGTTAGGAGGCTGTCAGTTCCATTTTAAACCCTGGGTTTTGGTATTTAAAATATTGCCCCATTTCAAAATACAAGAAGCTGAAAGTTGGCACATTGTTGAAATTGACAGCCAGATGCAATTTCATCTCTTTCCCAAGATGGGGGAGCAGAGTGGTATCATGCGAGGAGAACAGGGTCAGAAACCACTATTTGGAAGAAAAATTCCACTTGCTGACACTTTCATGGACTTTAAAAGCATGAAAAAGATTATTCAGCTAAAGCCAGACCCCCCCCCCCCCCAAATTGGTTGATTCCTACAAATCCTGTGTGCCTAATACTATTTTAGTCTGAATTAAAGTCTAAATGGGACCTGGAACAGACTTAGAAACCTGTTGTTTTTGGTAAATATGCTAGAAAATAAATAAAGTTTTAAGCTCGCCCCTTCCCAATTATGGAACTGTAGTTTGAAGTGCATGCATCTTTACTGCTTTTGTGTGCCATTTTAATTTAGACACTGGAGTAGGTTTCAGCATTTTCACAGAAAGAGCCCTGCCCCATCTCCCTGTATTTTACTGACAGAAGTCAAAGCTTGAAGGTGGCAATAATGTATCCTAGAAACCCCAAAATACTAATAAGACATTCTTTATTTTCAAGCTACAGGTATGGTTTCCCCCTCCTCCCCTCTCTCACAAACACACACACAGATCCTTACCTACCCACTTCCTCCTCTCCTCTCTCACCTTCCCTCTTCCTTCCCCAACCCCTCCTGCTTAGACTCACATAAAGAGTCCTCCCCCCTCCCTCCTTACTTCTCCCAGGAGTGCCCCAGACTCCTCCAACTGGGAGGACAAAGTCTGGGCCTGCGCTGGCATAGTGGCCTGTGCACTGGCCCCTCGAAGCCTGGAGAGCAGCCATCCCACCCCCGGAAGCTGCACAGCCTCTGCCCTGGGCCCCGGATGCCTCCCCACCACCCAGACTCCCTGTTCTCCCCACCTTCCCCCTCTCTTTACCTTCACAGTGGCGCTGGCCCACCTGGCCTCACCACCACCTTGCAATGTCCCCTAACTCACTGCACTGGCCTCCTGACTGCTGTACTACCCCCAAACTTCCCAGGCCTCCCTGGGCAGTGCTGTGATGGCCCAGCTGCCCCAGCTGGCTGCCTGTCACAGCACCCCAGTCTCTTCTGGTGCGCTCCCTGGGATGCAGCTATGCTATGGACATAACATCTGTTCCTATTCCCGTCCCAGGGGCCATGCCAGAAGATGTGTCACACATCAAAAAATTGAACACTTGTAAGCAGCTGGACCTGGGTGGGTCATAGAAGGTGCATGATTACAAGTTGCCCAATGGTTCTGCCTGGTCTAGTCCCAATGAGTCTTCCCTTAAAGGCCCAAAGAGCCCTGAAAAGGGCCTTGGCCCTTCCCTGCCTTTTACTGACAAGGTTAGAATGTTGCCTATACTGTTGCCATTGCTTAGCAACAGTTATATAAGACATGAGAAGTCACATAAAGCTATGAGCACAACTTGTATTATTTCAGATTTAATCCCGCAGTTTGTTTTCATTTGTTTTTTTAGTTTTCAGATTTATATGTAAAGCAGGAAATTTTCTCAGATTTCTAGAAATTTCTGTCTAGTCTGTTCATTGCTGTCTATTCATTCTGTGGATTATAACATCCACAGATAGGGCCATGTTGAGAATGAGATATATTAATAACAGTAAGAAATATATGAAGTTACCTTGGATTTTATCCAGAATCCACTTGCTGAAGGATCACAATTCTCCTAACTAATTTATTAATTATATTTTATTGGTTTTATAGACCAACGCTCCCTGCAAACAGATTTGGGGCAGTTTACATCATACCTATATCATACTATTAAAAGTACAGTTAAAACAATGAATAAAACAGTGCACTGTTTTCCTACCAATCACTCTAATTGGTCAATCCACCTGTCAATCACTCTTGTAGTTCCTTCCTGTCCCAAGAATGCTGATTCCAATATTTTTCAAAGTCATGTGGAGTAATATTCACATGCGTCTGAAGCTGCAATGAAGATAGGAGACAAAATGTCTTCATTCTCTCTTGTCCAGCCTTATTACGCTTCTTCGCTGTAGTCCCTCATGCCATTTCCATATGGATTCCACAAACCCAAGAAACAGGAAGGGAATGTTGGGGGAAGGGAAAGTATGGAAGGTCTAAAGATGCCTTCTGTTAATGGACCACTGAATCCAATTCCCCGTGAACCATTATGCCGGTGGCAACGGGGCACCGGGGCAAATCCCCGATTATGCATGACATTGCCACCATGCCATCCAGCACTATACATTCAAAGCAACCAGGAATATTTAATTTTAATTATTTTCTGACCTAAAATATGTTAAGTAGCACCTGGAAAAAGTGCTTGTCTATTTCAAAAGTATGCTACAGAAATTTCTGAAAATAGTTCTTGTGAAATATTCTGCTTAAGCATCACTTGAATACTGCAGCTATAAAGTCTACCCAAGTATTAACAATCTAGCCAACAAGAATGAAAATTACAAAAAATCATCTGTACAAGGTACTAAGTAGCAACTGTTGTTTGTCCATCAACTGTTATAG
Organism: Paroedura picta; assembly: GCF_049243985.1. Taxonomy (NCBI): domain Eukaryota; kingdom Metazoa; phylum Chordata; class Lepidosauria; order Squamata; family Gekkonidae; genus Paroedura; species Paroedura picta. Next base: position 39,302,116 of record NC_135375.1, read on the forward strand.
TTATGTGAAGTGTAAAAGCTCACTCTTATTTTGGCAGTATGCTGACATAATAAAATTAAGACAACAAATCCCTTCACATAAAAATAATATAAGAACAATTCTCTACACTCTCCTTTTCAGCTGTTTCATGTTAACCTATATCACTCAAGTTATAGTTCCAGCCTGAATGTTAGATTTATGAACTAGATGGATGGATACATTTATGATGCATTGAACAAAAAGTTGTCTATCCTTTTTGCCTTAATAAAAAGAAACCTCAGCCTGGTTTCAAATGTACTGCTTCTGATAGAATTCTCAGCCCATTTTGTATTGATTACAGAATTGATTATATAAATTTGAGGGGGGGATTGAAAACAAGAGGTGAGGCGAGCCTTGAAGCCAAGGTTCTGAGTGGGAAACAGTGCCCTTTTATGCTCAATGTCAGTAGCAGAATAATTGCCACTTAATCATAGTGGAATATTCACCATTTCTTTATCTAGGGCCAGTAACAGGAACATGGAAATTGACGTCTGGAAAGAAAGAAAAAAACTCTTTTCAAGCAAATCTCCTTAACCAGCACATCTACTGAGAGACAGAAAAATGAATATACTGAAAATGATGGCCGTGGTACTAAGCTTTAATGACTGCCTTCTCTCTGACCCTAAACTGGGCCTCTGAAGGTATAGTATTTAATACGGATAGCAGGGACAATGTACCTTCTCACAATTAATAGAAAGTGCTGTTTTGTAATTAAAGGGTGAAGTGGGGCATGATGAACATATGGAAAAGGAGACCCTTAATAAGTGATAGAGCCTTCAAAAGAAATTGCTAATTAGTATGCATTTGATGTGTACTATACCAATTTTAAGACTTTGCCTTGAATAAATTGCTATGTTGGGTGTTCGAAGGAGTGGTGAGATTAGCATTTACAAAGGGGGCAATTTTCTGTCTTCTTGACTCTGTTAAATGGAGGAAATAACTTTCAAGACTGAAGCAGTAGTTAACCCATCAATCATTCTCACAGCTGGAAACTGGGGATCCCAAATGCTGAGATGAGTTAATCCGTCAGTTAATAAGTTCATAGTGGCACCATATGGCGCTGGTCCACTCCACATGAGGGCAGGGACAGAACTGTTTACAGAGGCATGCTGCTTTCTCAGGTACCTGTAGTCCAAACAGCTGAATACAGAATCCTTTGTTCCAGAGGATCAATTTACTCTGCACAGTGAAATAACTGAACTGATTGGTCCAGAGCACATAATTGTTGGCTAATCTTGGAGAATCATGTCCCGCTCATAAGGAAGGACAAAGGGATTCTGACACTACTCAGGTTTCCTGTTCAGTCCTTGGGGCTCTTTCTTCTGGACATGATAGCCACTGACTGAAGCTGCCACAGGTGAAGACACAACAGTCTGGCTCCCTAGCTTATCTGGCTTTGAAGGAAGGTTGTTTTTAAGTGCCTTTAAAATATGGGTGTCTTTATAAAGAAAAAACATCAGGAGGAAAAAGCGTCCTGTCTTTTAACTGACTTTGTATATATGCCTTTCATTTAAATATTTTGTTTAAATCACATTTTGTTTAATTCAGAGGATAAAGATGCATGCCTTTACAAAGCGACTTGGACCTCTGAAGCCTTTTATCATACCTTTGGATTCCCAAAGAGACATGTCATGAAAGAAATCAGATTGATAACTGAATGAACTATGCATTTTTTAGTTGAAGCCCTGGAGTCTCATTAATTGAATTTAGTGAAGAAGGTGTTTGTCTGAAGCAGCAGAACAAAGTTTGAGTCCAGTGGCATCTGTAAGAGCAATTCAGTTTTATTCTGGGTTTAAGCTTTTGTATCAGAACAAGCACTCACACAGAAGTTTATACCCCGAATAAAGCCTTGTTGGTCTTAAAGGTGCCACTGGATTCAAATGTTGTTCATTTAGGCCCATTATGCACGGAGTGGAAAGTCTGCATTCGGGGTGGAATGGCGGCAGCTAAAATCACCAATTATGCATGCTGCAGGCGGCAACCGGGTGCAGAGTCAACGTATGCCGCCGAAAAAGCCACATTAGCGAGATGCGGAAGAAAGTGGAGCTTCCTGGGACCAGGGCGAAACCAGAAGCGACTCCGGAGTATCTGCGTGCATAATTGGATACTCTGGGTTTTGCCGCCGTTGTGTTCCGTCCCGTGCATAATCGGTTTGCTTCGCTTCTTCCTCCTCCTCGTTCTCCATGCCACCGTTTCAGCGGCCGTGCATAATAGGCCTTAGTGAAGCAGTGATACATCAATCTGCAATCTACAATGAACTTCTTTTTTTAAAAAAGGAATATACATGTAGGGGACCTACATGGGCTTGCAGGAGGTATCTCATGTTCCCTGCAACCACTGTTTCCTTTTATTTCTGCTCCCTGAAAGCTCCCAAAGCTTCTCCCCTTTTCATGACTTCTCTTCCATTTTATCGTTTTACTAGCAGTTGAGCCTGCTTTAAAAGTGGGCTAGGAGGGCCTCCTCCCAGTGTGCAGTGATGGCAAGGGCTGGGAAGGGGGGCAGTCAGTGGCTAGCAGCCACCTGTGAGGCTGGGCAAGCTGTGGCCGCTTCTGAGCCATTGTGTGGAAGATGGACAGAAAGCTGGAAGGTGGTGCCCCACTCCTCACAGGGCACTGACAGTGTGGGAGGCTTGTGGGGGTGAGTTGCAGCTCGTTGCCTGCTTCCAAAGCGGGTATGGCCATGGGGGCCCTCTTGCCACTGCATGGAAAGCAGGTATGGGAGACAAAAAGATTGAGGGGGTGGGCTAGAGAAAGTGGGAGTGGGTTGCAGTCTGTCCCCCATGGGGCAGTGGCAAGATCACAGGGGGTTGCAGCAAGATGGGGGCACATGTCTGGCACCACTCCCACACCTCTCCTCATGCCACTGGGGTCAGGTGGTAGGGGTGGTAGGGGTGTCGGTAGCCCCATGGGGAGTGGGAGGGCACAGGGTCAGGTGGGTGTGGTCCTAAGCATGGAGCTGGGCTTTGGCCGACTGCAGTGGAGGGCTGGACAGCAATATGGGTGGCAGGGCAAAAAGGAGGCTGACTCCTGGTGGCTGAGCAAGCGGTAAAGAGGGCTGGGATGGCATGGGAGTGGGGCATGTGGGCATGTTCCCGGTGAGTGTGCCAAAAGGGAAGCAGCCCATGGGGGACTCAGTGGGTATGGAGAAGCTTTTTTTGGGGGGGAGGCTGGGCCTCAGTAGGTGCAATGGGATGGGCCACAGAGGCTGGAGGGTGGTCAAGGCCCCAGTAGCACCAAGGGGGCAGGTAGAGGAAGCAGGCAGGCTTCCCAAATTTCAGCAGCAACAAGGGGGCTAGTGGCACCAGCACAGCCTCAGCTGAGATGGGTAGGCAATCTTTCAAGGGTCAGCACCCCACAGTGGCATGCCAGCCCTCTGATTGGTCCTTGGTGGGGTCCTTTTCAGATTTATAGAAAGATATATCTTATCTGTTTACCGTATCCATAGATCTGGCCATGTTGCTAATAGGTCCTACCTGGCAACCAACAGGGGAGGACGGGACTTACCAGGGTCACAGGAGATACCCTTCTGATGTACAGTGACATGTCTACATTACTGCCCACATGACCCAGAAGAGACATCATCATTTCCAGGACATGGTCTCTGGTATTTGCGCAAAAACTCTGTTAAATGTGGCTCCTACCACAGAGGTTTTGTACAAAGCATCACTCTGACATCCCCAGTGTGATGGCATCACTCTCTGGTCATATAGGCAGTGATACAGGCATGTTGCTGAATGTTTGATGTATCTCCCTCTTCCTTCGGGTAAGCCTCCCCTCCCCCCAGCCAACTGATCAGTGGCAAGGAGGTGAGGCCTGAGGGGGGGGGACTCCTGCCACCACCAGGGGTCTGTTAATCCTATTGACAATAGGATATATTTTGATGTAATTCTCATCTTTCTTTGAAATTTGAAGATTTTATGCAGGTTTGTGGAAACAATGATGTGGAAACAATGAAACAAGTGTGTGAGAGACATTGCTAAAAAAAATACCCAGATAATTATTTTATTTTATTTAAATTATGTTTCCTTGAGGAAATTGTGCTTTTTCATGGGTCCTTTTTAGTTTTTATAATAATACTCCCCTCCCTACTCTTCTCACAGGGTGATCACTCTCTCAAATTCCTACCTCACATGACTGGTGTTTGAAGTAAAGGAAGTAGGAGGTAGTATCTATCATATTTTGTCATGTCTTTCTTCCAAGGCGCTCAGAGAAATGTCCATGATTCCCTCTTCTTTATTTCTCTCTGCCTCTAAGTTCCTTTGTATGGTTCTGCTGTCTAATTATTTTGTATTCTACTGATTATTTTGTATTCTACTGATTTTTAACATATATTTATTTTTTATATTTATGCTATTTCATGTTTTAGCTGCCCTGAAAGTTGTTGTGGTATAATGCTTTAACTGATTCATTAATGCAGTCAATGCCTTTTCCAGTAAAGGGCCTTTCTATCAAACTTTCTAACTTCAAGGGCCAATCATATTCATCTGGAAGTATGAAACTTCTGTTCATTTTGAAACCATATAGGGACTTCAAAAGGGGGCTTTCCCCTCCAGGGAAAACAGGACATTTGGGAAAATATTAAAATATATGCCATGCCTACTTCCCAATCATACCTAAAATTATTTTGCCACTTTAACAACTTAAAATACATAATTTATTAACTTCGCAAACAGAACTCTATTAATTGGCATATTTATGCAGTTCAAAGAAAAAAATGGCTTAGTTTGCTAAAAGCAAAATTGACAAGGCATGCAATACTCACAAAAAAGCTGCAAACTGCTCTATCCAGTGCTCAGAACATTGTGCTCCCTGGAAAATGTTGGGAGAATACTATACAAATGTCTGTATCTGTATCTATCTCTCTGTCTCTCTGTCTCTTTCTCTCTATATCTTTTCCTCTGGTGTTCTCCAATATTTCCCAATTTTTAGTGTAAAAAATATAAAAGAGAGCTCTCAGATAGTATTGTATGCTTTGAGTAAATAAAACCTTATAACATAAAGCATTCCATTAGTTTCAAAGGGAGGGATTTAAAATTATGTTCTCCAAAATTTGCATGGGAAAATTTTTAAAATGTTCTCAGAGTTTCATATGACATATTTTAAGCAACAGTTTTTCTTTAAAAATATTTCACATATTTCAAAGAAAAAATGTTTCACAGGATTTTTTTTCTTCATTTGCTCTCCAAAATCTTCATTGGGAAAACTGGAAAACCAAGTTATCAAATTTTCATGTCATATATTTTGAGTCAATAAAACCTGGCCTTATAAAATATTTCATTTATTTCAGAAGAAAAAAATATGAGTTTTTGATCCACAAAATGTTCTATTTTATTTTTTTTAAATTATGTACTTTGAGTACTTTAATTCAGAAAAAGAAAAAATAAAGCATAGCATTTTCCAGTGATTCCCAAACTTTCAATCAAAAAGTAGGGTTAAAGATCCTCAGATTGTCAGGCAAAATACATTTTGAGTCAAAAAATTATTTAAAAGCATGCCTTATATACAGTAAGAAACAAAATATTTCACTGGAAGTGTTTTGTTTCCTAAAATTTCCTACTTGTTGCTTTATCAAAATCCCATCTTCACAATTCTTTATCTATCCCACTACTGGAGGTGGACTCTGATAGAGGGAAAATATAGAGTAACTGGTATTATAAAAAGCTGCCATCTTATTGATTACAGCAAGAGCTGGAAACAAGCAAAACTTCCTGGAATGCTACTCGGCTACAGTGCAGGTAATAAACCAACAGGGATATAGGAGAGTCAGATCTCTTCCATCTCTGTTGCTTAAAGGAAATATCCCAAATCATAGCTATAAAGTCATTGGGTCAAGGATAGCAGAAGCCCCAGAAAGTTCATGTCCCAGTTTCCCAAAACCAAATTCACTTTGACAGTTTATGCACTGGAGGTTTCATGCCGGGCTGCAAGCTGGAGTATTAGTTGTGGAAGGTTGCCCCAACTCTTCCTGCACCCACATGGGGGAGCATTTGGCTCAGTGCACTTCATCCGCCCCCGATTTGTGCTCCTGCATGGGAGCTGGGGCAGTGAAGTTCCCAGTGCATAAATGGTCATGGAGATACTAGCTGAGGAATGTTCCCCGTCACTAGACTTGTAAGTCCAAACCTATATTACTAACCATAATACTAACATCTATGACCTTACCTAGCAGACCTTAAAGGCAACTGACTTTTAGGGCCCTAAGTAATACCATCTCAAGCATCCTTCAGTGTATGAGGGGGAGGAAAGTTCAAAATGTCTGTTGAGGTAAAAAATTCTTACTCAGTCCTAAGAGGTAACCACATTATGTGTCCTCTGACAAGCTGGGAGAAAGGTCTGGTACTATGCCCTTAAGAAAGAGTCCAAAGGAGGTGGCACTTCATTCTCACTTTAACAGCACACCCAATATGTCTTTCTCTTTCGTGGACTGACAGTAAGCCTCACCCTTTATCCCTAACCCTTCTGCTGTGGGGCCTGAAACATGTTGAATAAAAATGGTCAATTCTTGTTTTTTAAAAGAATTAATTACACCATCACCATTGCTGAGTCTCTGTCGTGGTTCGGTCCTTGGTGGCTTGGGAACCGGACCGAACCCCGCCATCAGAGGCGCCCGCGATCACGGAGGTAGGGCATGGTGATCATAGGCAAGCCGGCAGCTGGGCGCCCCACCCGATCGTTGAGGTGGCAATGGCCGCTAAAGAACCTCAATGTCCCCCTTTTGACAAGGGCCCGGAGATGGCCCTTTGTTCCAGGAAAATGGGCCATCAGGAACCCCGGAAAACCTCGCATATGTGCATGAGTCATGATTGTATCAGCATGTTCCCTCCGCAAGTACTGGGTGGGGCAATACAGCCTAAGGAGGTGGGTTTTGTATAAAAGGGAGCTTCCACCTGGAGTTCGGTGGAAGCTCTTACTCCATACCAGCGGACTCCACGTTGCTGAAATAAAGCTTGTTCCTGTTGTATCGTTCACCAGGCCTGGCGTGACGTTTTCTTCAAAGGGGCACCCTGTTTTTTCAGTTAGCAAGCGGGTCCCCGACATCGTAAGAGCTTCCCACCGAACTCCAGGGTCGGCATCGCATCCGAGCGCTTATCGGGACGGATCCAGAGATGGCGTTTTCAAGCAACGGGGCGGTCTCGACCCCCACGAACCCCGGGAACATGAGTTTAATGTCCCCGGGAGATTTCCTCCGAAAATCGGGGGGCCAGGAGCAGCTGTCCGGGACCCCGAGACCCTCGGCAGCGGCGGCCAAGGGAAGGCGCCGGGCCATGGGGTTCCCAAGCACGGCGGGGAGCGCGCCGAGGTCTGGGGGGTTGGCCCCAACCTGGGACACCCAGCTGAGGCAGGCGCTTCGCCCGGTAGGACCTGAGGAATCCCTAGAGAACCTGCGGCGGGCCATGGCGGACTTGGCCAGGCGCTTGCAGGCAGCTGAAGCCCGTGAGCAAGCTCGGGCCGGGCCCGGAGGGACTGGTAATACAACGGCGGAGGGGATCGCGTCGAGTGAGGACGTCTCCAGCGACGAGGACGAGCCCGGCACTGGTGAGCGGGCCCCGGACCCCGACCCGGAGCAGTTTTCAGTCCCGAGTAGGCGAGACGGCCAGCGGAGAGGCGAGACAGCAGAGGATCTCGGGGGAGCGGGTGAGCCGACGGGGCGGCGAGAGCCGGACCAACGCAGGAGCGACGTGCAAGGCAGGGAGCGGCACGGCGTCGTTGGGCAAGTTGGTAGCCGGTGGAGCGGAGCAGGACGAGACGGCGGACGCCGAGAATCCCGGATCCGGAGGGGGTCGGACTACTCTCCAAAACGTTCCCCCCCAGAGCTTAAGGCGCGTTTCGACGGGACGCCGGACGACCTCCCGCAGTTCCTCCTCCACGCGCTGACGCATGCCCGGAGGTATGGAGACCGGTATGAGGACTCCGAGGACTTGGTCTGGGGGGTGGCCTCGTGTCTCCAGGGCAAGGCGGGTCAGTGGTACCTAGGGTTGGCCGAGCGCGGCGACCCGGCAACTCGGGACCTGCAGGACTTCGTGGTCGCGCTCCGCCGACGATTCCAGGACCCCCAGGCTGAGGACAAGGCAAAGAGTCGGATCAAGGGACTTCGACAGGGTACTAGGGGGGTTATGGACTATATAGACATTTTCCGGAGGGAAGCAGGCAAGGTGTTCTCCTGGAACGAGGAGACCCAAATCGAGTACTTCCGGGAGGGCCTTAACCCGAAGCTCAGGGAATGGGCCGTGATCAAGGGGACGGAAGAAGATCTGTCTACACTGGAGGGGTGGTGTTTTGTGGTCGCCAAGCTGGAAGCCAGCCTGGGTTGGGCCGCCGCACCCCCCCGGGAGGCCAAAGGCGGGTCAGCCGAGGCGCCGAGACCGGGCCCCGACAACTCTCGCCCCAAACGACCCCCGAACCCCGAGCGGGAAAGGAGACGCCGGGAAGGTCTGTGCCTGAAATGCGGGGGGTCAGGACATTTCGCAGCAGCGTGCCAACGGCAAGGGGGGGAGGACCGCGGGCTCTCCCAGGGGGGAGGTGCGACACGCCCCCAGCAGGCACGCCGGGCGGAGGACCTCCGCAACGAACCGGGAAGCGCCCAGGCGACGGGAAACGGCCAGGACCTGCTGTAGACGGCGCCGGGCAGCAGGTCCCGCGGTGCGAGGGAAAACCCCTACAGCATGAGGCGCGACCTCCGAACGTGGTAATTTTAGAGCTCCGGAACCCGGAGAACGGACTAAGTTGGGTGGGGGAGGCTCTTTTGGACTCTGGATGCGACCACAGCATGGTCCACCCCCAGATAGCCCGGGCTTTGGGGCTACCGAAGCGCATTCGGAAGGTTCCCCTGGTTTTCGTCCAGATGGACGGCAGCCCGATTCAGGGGGGACCTTTCGGGGAGGAGGTGGGTCCTATCGCCATCCACATAGGGGACCACCAAGAGCTGCGGTGGCTGATCCAGGTCCCCGTAGCGGGATATCGGGCGGTGTTGGGCCTGGATTGGCTGAAGGAACACAACCCCGTGGTGGACTGGCGGGCGGGGACCCTGAAGTTCGACTTGACGGTGGGTGCACGGCATCGGGTCCCCCACGAGAATTCCAGCCACAAGAGGACGGCGGCGCGTCCCAGGGGAGCGGCGGCGGCGCAGCAGGAGATACCAGAGCCCGAGGTCCCGCCAGAGTACCGAGACCTCGCAGCCGTTTTCAGCGAGCGGGAAGCGGACGAGCTACCCCCACACCGCCGCACGGACTGCGCTATCAACATCCCAGAGGGGGCGGTACTACCCAAAGGGCGCATCTACAAGATGAGTGAGGGTGAGCTCAAGGACCTCCGGGAGTTTTTGGGTAAAAATCTGGCCCGAGGTTTCATCCGGCCCGCTTCCAGTCCCATGGGAGCTCTAGTCTTGTTCGTCCGGAAAAAGGATGGGTCCCGACGGCTGTGCCAGGACTACCGGGGCCTCAACGCCATCGCAGCGGGGAACGCTTACCCCCTCCCGCTGATCCCGGATTTGCTGGCCCGGCTGGGCAAAGGGACTCTGTTCACTAAGCTGGACCTAAGGGAGGCGTACTACCGGGTACGCATCCGGGAGGGGGATGAGTGGAAAACAGCGTTTAACTGTCAATTGGGACAATTCGAATTTAAAGTGATGCCGTTCGGTTTAAGCGGGGCACCTGGGGTTTTCATGAGTCTAATTAATGAGGTGTTGCAGGACCTTCTGTTTCAGGGGGTGGTTGTTTATTTGGATGACGTCCTGATCTACAGCCAAGATCCCCAAGAGCACGTGACCCTGGTGAGGGAGGTGTTAAAGCGCCTGCTGGCAAACCACCTATACGTGAAGCTGGCTAAGTGCGAATTCCACCGTCCCTCCCTGGACTATTTGGGCTACCGCATCTCAGCCCAGGGCATAGCTATGGACCCCGAGAAGGTGCAGGCGGTGCTGGCCTGGGAAAGGCCCCGCACCCGGAAACAGCTACAAAGCTTCCTGGGATTTGCTAACTTTTTTAGAGGCTTCATCCCCAGATACTCCTCCGTAGTGGCTCCCCTCACGGACTTGCTAGGTACCAAGGGGAGAGGTCCTCGCGCCACGCGGCCCAGCGCAGCGCTCGGCTGGAATGAGAAATCGGAGGCAGCGTTCCTGGCCCTCAAGCAAGCTTTCGCGTCTGAGCCCACGCTACTGCACGTCGACCCAACCCAGCCGATGGTGGTACAAGTCGACGCCAGCGACGCAGCAGCCGGGGCGGTTCTCCTGCAGCGAGACAAGGCGGGACAGCTGAGGCCGGCGGCCTACCTCTCACGAAAATTCGCCGAAACGGAGCGGAACTGGTCTACCTGGGAGAAGGAGGCGTTTGCGATTAAGTTCGCCCTCACCGAATGGCGGCATTGGCTGGAGGAAACAGAGGAGCCGTTCGAGGTCTGGACAGATCACAAGAATCTGGAGGCGCTCCGGCAACCGCGATCCCTGAACGCCAAGCAGATGAGGTGGGCGGAGTTCTTTTCGCGGTACAATTTCAAGCTTGGTCACATCCCCGGCAAAGAGAATTTCCTCGCGGACGCCCTCTCCCGTCTGCCGCATTATGGGGAGGGGTACGCTCCCTGCACCAGGTCCGTGTTTGGTGAGGAGCAGCTGGGACGGGGGGTCGTCACTAGGCGTCGGGCCAGGGAGGAATGGAAGCCCGACCCGGCGACCGCCCCGCTCCGAGACCGCCTAGTGGCAGCCTACGGGACAGACGAGGAGCTGGCTGAGCTCCGGGACTCTTTGATTTTGGACTCCGGTCTCTGGCGGAGGGGGGAGGCTGTCTACGTCCCGGAAGGGCTACGACGGGAAGCCCTCAGCCTCTGCCACGATGCTAAGACCGCCGGGCACTTCGGTTTCGTAAAATCCTGGAAGTTGGCCCGGCGGCGGTTTTGGTGGCCCAGTCTGCGGCGGGACACAAAAGCTTACGTCAGTGGTTGTCCTGTCTGCCTGACCTGCAAGCCAGGGGTTGGCAAGCCGAAAGGTCTGCTGCACCCGCTCGAGGTCCCGACCCGGCCGTGGTCAGTGATCTCCATGGACTTTATAACAGACTTGCCTCCCAGCAAGGGGAAAACGGTGATCTGGGTGGTGGTAGATCTATTTTCCAAACAGGCCCATTTCATTCCTTGCGCCAGTGTCCCCAGTGCTTCACAATTGGCTCGGATGTTCCTGGATCACGTGTTCCGACTGCACGGGCTGCCGGACAAGGTGATTTCCGATCGGGGCTCACAATTCGTGTCCCGGTTTTGGCAAGCTTTCCTGCGCCTGTTAGACATCGAGCAAGGGCTGAGCTCCGCTTACCACCCCCAGACGGACGGGCAGACCGAGCGGGTTAATCAAGTACTGGAGCAGTACTTGCGGTGTTTCGGTTCCTATCATCAAGACACCTGGGTGCCCCTGCTCCCCCTGGCCGAGTTCGCGTACAACAACGCAGACCACAGCAGCACGGAGATGTCGCCTTTTGCCGTCGTCTACGGGACAGACCTGAGACACTTCCCGGAGCTTGGAGAGGTCCCCGCCCGGGAATCGGCCGACCTTCGCGAGTGGGGGAAGCGTGCCGGGAGCTGCTGGAAGTCGCTGCAGGAGCAGCTCCACAAAGTCAAGGCAGCGCAGAAAGAGGACGCCGACCGGAAGAGACGACCAGCTGAAGAGATCCGACCGGGGGATCGAGTTTACCTTTCCACCCGGAACCTACGGTTGAATTTGCCCAGCAAGAAGCTAGGCCCTCGGTTTTTGGGGCCTTTCGAGGTCTTGGCCCCGATCAACGAAGTTTCGGTCAAGCTCAAGCTCCCCAAGAACCTCCGGCACATCCATCCCGTCTTTCACGTGAGCCTTCTAAAAAAAACTCCGGACGGTGACGTTTGGCACCCCGTGTTTTCCCCGCCAGCGCCCGAGGTCCTGCCGGGGGGGGAGCACCACGAGGTGGCGGATATCCTGGACTCTAGACTCCACAGGGGGAAGTTGCAGTACCTCGTGGAATGGAAGGACTTCGCTTTGGGGGACCGGGAATGGGTCTGGGCAGCGGACGTCCTTGCGCCCCGACTCACTGAACGTTTCCACAAGCGGTATCCTGGCCGTCCCGGGGGGTTGGAGAATGGACCTTTGGGGGGGCAGAATGTCGTGGTTCGGTCCTTGGTGGCTTGGGAACCGGACCGAACCCCGCCATCAGAGGCGCCCGCGATCACGGAGGTAGGGCATGGTGATCATAGGCAAGCCGGCAGCTGGGCGCCCCACCCGATCGTTGAGGTGGCAATGGCCGCTAAAGAACCTCAATGTCCCCCTTTTGACAAGGGCCCGGAGATGGCCCTTTGTTCCAGGAAAATGGGCCATCAGGAACCCCGGAAAACCTCGCATATGTGCATGAGTCATGATTGTATCAGCATGTTCCCTCCGCAAGTACTGGGTGGGGCAATACAGCCTAAGGAGGTGGGTTTTGTATAAAAGGGAGCTTCCACCTGGAGTTCGGTGGAAGCTCTTACTCCATACCAGCGGACTCCACGTTGCTGAAATAAAGCTTGTTCCTGTTGTATCGTTCACCAGGCCTGGCGTGACGTTTTCTTCAAAGGGGCACCCTGTTTTTTCAGTTAGCAAGCGGGTCCCCGACAGTCTCAGGACTTAAGTAAACTTAAAAAACTGAGAATAATATGTGTAGGAAGGGATGAACTGTACTCTTCACAAATGTGAGCTAACTAAAAAGCCAGCTTGGTGTAGTGGTTAGGAGTGCAGAGTTCTAATCTGGCAAGCCGGGTTTGATTCTGCAGGCCCCCCTCATGCAGCCAGCTGGGTGACCTTGGGCTCGCCACACCACTGATAAAACTGTCCTGACCCAGCAGTAATCTCAGGGCTCTCTCAGCCTCAACTAACTCACAGGGTGTCTGTTGTGGGGAGAGGAAAGGGAAGGCCACTGGAAGCTGCTTCGGGTAGAGAAAAAGCGGCATATAAGAACCAACTCTTGTTATTGTTGGAAAGCAATAACTGTTCAGAATCCTGTTTTGCTTACTTCACTTCCTCTGAAAATGCAAGAGAAATAATAAAAAAAGAAAATTTACCTTTAAAAACACTTGGGGATTCTTACTACTGCTGCAATAGGAGAAGGACCTTTTGAAGGATAGCTTTTATCATTTGGGCAGTTTCCCCATTCTTATTCCCATCCATTCAGCGTTTGGAAGAATGTACTCTTTTGAACAGACAATTGCTTTTAACTGTCATGAACTCCTCAGCAGGAATGTTTGGGAACAGAGTTTCAGGGTTCCCATTAACCTTTTACAAAAATCATTCAGAGTGAAAGAAAGCTCTGTGTTGTAGAAAGAGCAAATACAAGAATGGTATCACTTCTTGATATTGTTGTGGCAGGGGCTGATTAAAAGCTTCTTCTACTATATGTGCATCTCAGCTGGTATGATGAGCTCTCAAGAAAGTAGCATTCTCCAAAATTTACACATTTTAATGTTTTTATAGTTTTCCATATATTCGGTCTCCCAGCAGAGTTGGAAATAAAAGATTGTTTCTGTCTTCTGAGGGAGTGTCCCTCCCACAATTTAGGCAATTAAGAGGCAGCCTTTGTTTGTTATCAGTATTATACTACTTTATTGTATACTAGATATTAAGCCCGCTGTGGGCAAAATACAGCGGGCCCTAGCATGATGGGTGGGTGGAGGGATAAGGCGAAGGAAGGAGGAAAAGGAGAGAGACAGAAAGACAGAAAGAAAGGGAGGAAGATAGAGACAGAAGAGGAGGGAGAGAAACAGGTAGCCAGAAAGAGGCAGATGGAAGAGAGGGAGGAAGGGAGAAAGGGAAAAACAAAGGGAATGCTGGGAGGAAGGGAAGGACAAAGGGAATTCTGGGAGGAAGGGAGGAACAGAGTAAGGTAGGTGGGCTTCGGACCTTCTGCTGGGCCCAGGGGCAGTCTCGGCTGCTCCAGGGCCTGGCAGAAGGCTCGGGACGGGGGCGGTGGGCTCCGCGGCCTACTGCCAGGCCTAGGAGCAGGCTCGGCTGCTCCAGGGCCTGGCAGAAGGCTCAGGACTTCGGGAGTGGGCTTTGTGGCCTTCTGGCGGGCCCAAGGGCAGGCGAGCCTGCCCCAGGGCCCGGCAGAAGGCTCCCTGGATGAGGGGAAGCCGGCCGGAGGACTTACCGCTGGGGAAGGCTTCTTCCTCTGAGCGGCAACTCCCCGGCTTTGCGTGGCTCCCCATTGGCTGCTTGGCCCTCGAGTGACACTCGGAGGGCCCAATCAGCTTCACGGCTCCTGATTGGGCCCTCCGAGTTTTTATCCCGGACAGGGCCCGCCCTAACTCCTCCCCACTTGCCCTTACTCCTTTATTCCTCCCGCTCCTCCGGAGCGGGGGGAGGTTTAAAGATAGTACACTACTCTAATTTTGTAATCTACTTTTATTGCATTGTGGATTTGATGCACTGCATGACTCTTATTTAATTTTTTAATTGTGTATTCTACCTTTAGCCTCAGTATGAACGGCAGATTATTAATGACATAAATAAATTTATGTATTTATTATATTTCTATACCACCCTCCTATGAGGATCACAAATAAAATAACTAAGGCAACAAAAAGCAGAACACGTGTCTATATCTAACATTCTCTCTCTAGAAAACTAGGATTCAGTTATCAGAGACTGTAGCCCTCAGTTAAGGGCTCTGTCCCATTTTCTACCTTAGCTGGCACATTTCCAGGCTAAAGAGCAAGATGGAACAGAGATCAGTAACATGACGAGAAGAACTGTTTTTATACCCTGCTTTTCACAACCTAAAGGAGTCTCAAAGTGGCTCACAAACAGCTTTCTCTACCTCTCCCCACAACAGACATTCTGTGGGGTAGATGGTACTGAGAGAACTTTCAAAAAACTTTTTTGCAAGAATGGCTCTGAGAGAACTGTTACTGGTCTAAGGTCACCTACCTGGCTGCATATGGAAGAGTGGTGAAGAAAACATGGTTCCTTAGATTAGAGTCTTTTGCTTTTTATATACTACACCATGCAGGCTCTCAATAGGCAAGAATCAGTCAAGACCCTGAAACTCATTCAGCCATGGAACTATTTAGATTAGATTTCTGCACTGGAGGCTTTGCACTGGGCTGCAGGTTGGAGTTTGAGTCGGGGCAGGTTGCCCTGCCTTTTCCTGCTCTAGCACAGGGGAGCATTTGACCTGGTGCACCTTGTCTGTCCCAGATTTATGCCCCTGTATAGGATCCAGGGCAGCGATGTTCCCAGTGCGGAAACATTGCTTATTGAACCACTAGAGGTAAGATCTCGTCAGAGGATACACTTCAGGAAATAGAAGGCTCCAGTGTTCTTTTCTCCTGAATAAGAGCCCTGGTTCTGCCAAGACAAAATGAAGTATTCTCCTTCTGAGTAGAACTAGCAGATATGTAGATAGTAGAAGCCTGGTTCTGGGAGAGAATCTAGGAGAAGGAAAGGAGCAGAATTCGGAGTAGAGGAAGAAGGCAGAAAGTTTCATATGTTGCCAGACCCTCTAGTATGAACAACCAAACTGGCATGAATTAAAATGAAATAGAGGTGTCTCAAAGTGTCTGTGGTAGAAGAGCAATGCTGGGGATACTTTGCGCATTCCAGACTTCCATTCTCAACCATTTTCCTCTGGGATTTTATTATCAAAGCCAAATAATGTTGACTACTTGTTTGCATCTTCTTTGCTACTGGGCCAAAGTGTAATTGGGGGAATTTGCAGATGCCCTGTGATTGGACATTTATTAGAATTGATCCTATCAGATTCTAATATTGAGAAAGTGTTAGAAATCTGAAAATTTATGTAATGATCTTGAACTTTTCTTTGTATGAGAAGTTAATGAGGGGCCTCACCAGGTAGTCTGAATGTAAAGAATGAGCCAGAAGATGGGTAGAAAGTCCTAATTATACATCTGATTGGAAATTTCTGGATAAGTCACTGTGAGGTAGGTACTAATGTGCCAGGAAACAAGTAGAGGAAACATTTCTGGAGGAAGTTGCATTATAAGGGAGATTCTTGAACAGCCTAGAAGCATATGTTCTCTTCTCGGAAATCTCGATTGTTAACTATAGGCAAAGACATATTTCAGCAGGATCAAGTTAAAAATTCCTGGATTTTAAAAAAAGTGTACTCAATTACTTTCTAAATGCTTTTACAACAGCTGGCAATCTCCTAGAGTCTGAATACCGAATATACTCACTTATAAGCCGACCCACATATAAGCCAAGGCGCTTAATTTTACCACAAAATGTGGGCAAACTTATTGACTCATATATAAGCAGAGGGTGGGAAATGCAGCAGGCTACTGGTAAATTTACAGGGTGGCCCAAGTGCTTAATCCATGCTCAATCATCACAGGCTTTCCCATCCAGCCTCCCTCCCAATAAATACAGAAAAGGGGGATGAATAGATGCTGGTTTTTGTACCCCACTTTTCACTAACCAAAGGAGTCTCAAAGTGGCTTACAGTTGTTTTCCCTTCCTCTCTTGATGCCAGACACCCTGAGAGAGCACTGACAGAACTGCTCTGTGAGAACAGCTCTGACAGAAGAACCAAATAGTGCCCCCCAGGCCAGCAAACCAGAGCAGAACAATAGTACCCAAAGTTAGCAACCTACTACAACAAGTACAACAGCTACCAAACTGGGGGCTACAGTGCCCCTCAGAACAAAACACTGAAAGAACTGTAAAAATCAACTTTTAAAAGAAACACACCCCAAGAAGAAAAGGCAAACAATGCTGCCTCTCAGATAAAAGAAGAAACATTGAAAAAACAGTAAATCCCAAAGCATCCCCAATCCCCCCCCCAGAAACCAAAAGAATGTGTGAAAAAGGGGGGGGGGAATATCAGAATCCCTCAGTCAAACCATTGATGTCCTACAAGCTGACAGAGTAAGCTTTCAAGATCTTTGCAGAAGGCAATGGTTAGCTGGAAGCATTTAGCTCACTTGCAAAGAGCTTAGTTTTTAAGATCTTTGCAGAAGGGCAAAGATTAACTGGAGGCCACTAGCTCACTTGCACAGAGCTCAGGTTGCAGGTGTAATGCTGCGATTGGCTGGGGGAAGGCTGTTAATCAATGACTCGCATATAAGCCGAGGAGGTCTTTTAAGTGCTAAAAACAGTGCTGGAAAACTCAGCTTATATGCGAGTATATACGGTATATCTTTGGAGATGATTTTTTGGCTCTTAGAACCCATAGCTATTGCAAGTATGAACCTCTGTGCAACAGAGAGCTTTTTGGAAGTGTTGTATGTCTTTAGTTCAAAGTGATCTTATTTCCTCAATATAAATGTTTGTTTTATCATTTGCTCTAATTTTCTTTTGGATTTTAAACTGTGTTTGATGAAATCCTCTGTTGTGTGATACGTCATCAATACATATTTTGTGTAGGAGAAACTGAGGCACCTGTAACTGCCCAGAAGGAAGAAACAGCTGTATTAGTTATTAGCTTTTTGTTGCTGAATGGTAGTGATGGAAATGATACCTGTAATTTCAGTTAATTTTTTAAATGTTAGCAGAAAAATATCAGATATCATTAAGACAACTCTTACAATAGAAGTTAGGAGAGTCCCACATTAAATGGTTTACTGAGCCTACACAGATTCATTTGGTGTTTACTTGCTACATTCTAAGTACTCCATGTGTTGGCTTCTTATACAGCAGACTATGGATGCTTTCACATGGAAACTATATTTTATTTATTTATTTATTTATTTATTTAGGTTTTTATACCGCCCTTCCCTACGGCTCTGGGTGGTTTACATAAAACATTTTAGAACGTTTACATTATATATGCCCACATAGATCATCCACTGATAATATCGAGTATAAAGTTTGAGACGTATGTGTCATCAACTAGGGTTTCACTTGCTAGTTCATGAGCCATGACACTTACATCTGGAAATACTTGAAATTTGATACCAGATTATAATATCAATGGATGTTCAGTAAAAGAGTCTTTCTTGCATGTACATGGAAGCTTGTATTTTGAATTAAACTTTGTTGGTCTTAAAGATGCCACTGGGCTCAAGCATTGTTCTGTTGCTTCAGACCAACATGGCTACCCACCTGAATGCATCTGAAGACCTGAGAAACAAATCCTTAGTATCAAACTGAATGACTTAGAGACAGCTTTCTTTGTTGACATTTTAATAGCTAAACTGAAACTTTTGACAATCTCTGATACACACTTGCACAAATATTACAGATTTAACCTATTTCAGATCTGTGCATGCAGAGGGAAGGATGGGAGATCATAGGTTGAATGATACTTAAGGCACATCACAGCAACAATACTGAGTCTTAGCAACAAAATTTGAGTCCAGTGGCACCTTTAAGACCAACAAAGATTTATTCAAAGTGTGAGCTTTCGTGTGCATGCACACTTCCTCAGACAAATGCATGCACACGAAAGCTCACACCTTGAATAAATTTTTCTCAGTCTTAAAGGTGCCATTGGTATCGAATTTTATTGTACTACTTCAGACCAACATGGCTATCCACTTGAATGAGTCTGAGCAAGTTCAGTTTTGGGGGTGGCTTAAAGGGAAAGCCACCTGATAACCTGTGGAATCTCTGGACAAAGGTGGGATATAAATTAATTCATCAACCACACTTTAAATCACACTCCTCTAAAGATACAAAATAGATCATACCATTTGAGTTTGCTCCTTGGAGCAAACAGTGCTTAGCAACAAGTGACCTGTTAAATGATGACAAATCCTTTGGCTAGTGGCTTTAGACCTTTGACCTTGTGACATTAGGCTGTATCCAAGGAGCAGTCTGGTGACAGGAATGCAATAAACTGTTTGTAATCTCATGTTCTGAAAAGACATTACATCAAAGCCAGCTGTTACACCACTTGTCATTAATGGCTGACAACATGTTAGCTAAACTAGAACCATTATATTTTGAAATGCTGTTTCCTCCCAACTATTAAAGGCCCATCTTTGCACTCCTGACAGAACAAAAGCCATTGCACATAAATGTGTCTCTTTTCCATTTAATTTTGCAGCACTGTGCTGCTTCACACTTTTATTTTCCTAATATGGTAACTGGTATTATATTAAGTGTTTTGATACCACTGGAGGATATAATCTTCATCTGTTCAAGTTTAACACGCATATATTTGGACATATTGCATCTTGTTCATCCCTACTGTCAGCCAGTGGCACATTGTAATCTAGAAGTTATGGGATTGTTACAGTGCAATTCCAAGATTTTTTTCCTGGGAGTAAGCCCCAATGAATAGACTTATTAAGCATTACTATCTTTAGTATTTGGAACTTAAAGCCCCAGGCTTTAAACAGTTATAGATGGGCTTCAGATCATTCTAAATTCCTATATAACTGGATTTGGTAGTTCCAACTACACTTGAATTTGATATTTTCAGCAATTTTATTGTTTAAAGCAATTTCAACATGATTCCATTATTTTCCTTTCTTTCTTCTGAGAATAATAAAATTCATTCCTTGTTTCCCAAATTTTCTCCCAACTGGAAAACATGAAACTGTTCCAAAATACTATGTGTTAAACTAATGTGTGATAAAGCATTTTTGCACAAGTTTTTTTTCCAGTACCTGGCATCAATCACTCGCAATAAGTTTGCTGTTAATCCTCATTGTTATTGATCTTGAAGTGGTCACAGGATCTAGTGGTATCCTAACATAAGAAGAGTTCAATCAGGCCAGTTCAACTATCTCATGTAATGTCAGAAAGGAAACTAGGCTTTAAATAGTCATACAGAACAGAGTCTTCTAGTAGGAACATAACAGATTACATCATGGTCAGAAATTTGGGGATGAATTTTGATGCCTTCCTATCAATGGAGGCTCAGAACAGAAAGGTAGGATGCCAGGCATTTTTCCATCTGCACCAGGTAAAGCTACTAACTACCGAATCACACAAGCCTACTTTGAATCTGCTGCTAGAGGTTTGGAATGGCTTACAAGTGCCATTTTGCAGACAGTGTTTAAAACTGAGCCAGCAGATCTCTCTGAGTAAGGCATGGAAAAATCCACTTTTATGGGCATGACACTTTGTGGATTCAGTCTATAGAATCCCCAAAGGCTTGATGAACACCTTTTCTCATTTGATTATTTGTATTCCCCCAGGTGGAGAAACTCCCTTTGATTTTAAAAAGATGTTCATTGGTTTCAATGCCTATTTGCAAGAAAACAGGGAAAGTTATAAGGAAAACATGGGGATCTGTTTTGCATCCATTGTTAACATGATTCTCATAAATCGTTTAGTCTATTCACACTCTGCCCATGTTAGTATGGACAAAAGAACATTTTCTGCAGCACTTAATCAATGCAGCATCCAATTCTCTCTCACACATACAATTTTGAATGTATTTTGTGAATTACCTTGCAAAGCCTTCACAGATGTCTTCAGTATTAAAATAAACTTGATTTGCTTGCCATAAACACTTATCTTGATCATAAAAGATTAGTAGGTGGTATGGCAATCTGTTTGTTGCGTTTGCCTAACAAAGGGGGGGAAAGCAAATTTTCAGATACAGTTTTGTCAGGAATGTGAATG
This sequence comes from Paroedura picta, assembly GCF_049243985.1. Classification (NCBI taxonomy): domain Eukaryota; kingdom Metazoa; phylum Chordata; class Lepidosauria; order Squamata; family Gekkonidae; genus Paroedura; species Paroedura picta. The sequence goes on from NC_135375.1 coordinate 39,322,645, forward strand.
CCAGTTGCATAGAACTCACCTAGTGTTTTGACAGCTCTATGAAGATGCTCACAACGTCTCCTTTATGGTAATCTCTCCCATTAATTAATAGGCATTCTCTTCTCACAGTTTTGATAGATCCATGAAAGTTGTTAACACAACACACAGATTCACAGTTGCCCAGGTACATGTTTTCTGTGTTATATGCTTTATGGATAAGAAATGTTGTCTAAAAGAAGACAAGAAATTAATGCAGAATGCTGGATCGAAAAGGCATGTAATTAAAGTTTTCTCACATAAAGCAACAACCCTGGTTTAGAATACATTGCAATGTTTTCCCCAAGCTTGTTATAAATGTTGCATGTTTCTTTTGCCTCCTTTATCTCAACTGAAGGAGAAACTCTGTACACATGGAGCTTCCCATTGCACTAAAATGAATGAGGAAGTCCTTGCAGGTGCAAAAGTTCCAAGAGGACATCATGGCTCTTGTACCCACAGGAAATAAGGGGGCTGAAATGTGTTTGTATGTACATTTTAAAGCAGTGTTTTTGCTGTCTTTAGTTTTATACACACTAGTTCACTAGGACCAATTATGCATGGGAGGGATGAGCCGTGCCAGTGCTCACATGACAGTGGAGCAAATTCCCATGGATGCATGACATTGACATCAGCCTGGCTCTCTCCCTGCCCTGGCCCACTTTAAGGTCTCTGATGCTCTACATTAAGGAAATGCTTTTGTAATGTGGGCACCATCGGCAGCCATGCTGGGCCAGGCCCTTCCAGATAGAGAAGAGACGGGCATGGAAGGCCTGGCTCCTCCCCCATCTATGGTGTCTCAGGAGGGACACACAATGCCCCATTTGGCTCCATGGTGCTTTGTGGCACAATAGAGCCGAGTAGGGCATTTTTTTCACTCACACAAAGATGGGATAGTGTTGTGATGCTATCCCAACTTTGTGAAGTGAAAACCTCCCACCCCCCTGCCGCCACCATGGCATGGTGGAACCTTTCTGCCTTGGCTTCATGGGCACACACAAAAAGCCAGGGCAGACTGTGTCTGGCAGGGAAAATCTTCCCCTGGGGTACACAGGAAGTGGTGGGGCATCCTGCCCCTCTGCCAGGAACCAGTGGCGGCCTGGTGCAGCCACTGCTGTGCATAATCATCTGAAACAATGTTTTCACAATTAGTTCTCTCTCTCAGTAATTAAAAGTGTGGATATAAGAATACCCCAAATATGCATATTGTTTTGTAAAAAAAATTTTTTTTAGGGCTCAGAATGTCTAACTAATCAACAGTTGGCCCAACTTCCTGGAGCTCACAACTATTATTAGAACTTCAGGCAATAATTTGTAACATTTGGTATTCATGGAATCAAAACCTTTAATCATCCTGAATTATTGTCACATTTGTAGTCTCTCTCTCTCTCTCTCTCTCTCTCTCTCTCTTTTCTCTCTCTCTGTAATGCTATCAAGTCATAGCCAACTTAAGGAGACCCCAACAAGGGGCTTTCAAGGCAAGTGAGAATCAAAGGTGGTGTACCATAGCCTACCTTTGCATAGTTGTTTTTGGTGGTCTCTCTTCCAAGTACCAACCTTGCTCATCTACCAGGATCTGACAAAATTAGGCTATACCATGCTGCTTTCACAGTACCTTCATATTATCTTCCAGTCTTGCAGTGTTTCCTGTCTTGACTTCTAAATGGCAGGAAAGATACAAACTTACTCTCATGAGGAAAACAAGTCTTAGTCCAGTGGCAACATTTAGAGCAACAAAGTTTTATTCAAGGCTTTTGGTGTACATGTACATTTCTTGCTCCTCCATGCAATGAGATAGTGTTTTTTTTGTATGTGAAGTAGTGTGTGTGCACTCCAACATTTATACCTTGAATAAAATTGTGTTGGTCCAAAAGGTGCTACTGGACTCAAACTTTGTTCTGCTGCTTCAAACCAACATGGCTACCCACCTGAATTGATCACATGAGGAAAGATATTATGTTCTCCTGGTGACCTTCTGTTCACCATTATCTCTCATTAGGCTAAACTGCTTGGTCCTGCTTCCCTACCATTAGGTGGCACTCTTCCTTGTTTGATTTCCTGTCTTTTACTAGTACAGGCTGCTTCTTTGGTTCCTGACCCCTGCTCAGTCTATCTCATTGACACAATTGCTGCTGCTTCTCCCATTGCCTATGCTCCACAACTGCCTGCCTTGGGTAAGATTCTAACTGACTTAAGGTACATGGTACAGACACCTTGATGAAGGCAAGTGGGTCTCCTCAGTACTTGTATGGGAACCCTGTGTACCACCCTGAGTTCCATAATGGCAGAAAGACAGGATATAAATAAAATGATTTTTAGGACATATCAGAGGCTTATTCATGCTCACAGCGCACCACAATATCCATGAACTTCATAATATTGCAGTTGGTAAGTGAGAATTTTACTTCATCATACTTTGTTGAATATTTAGAATGCTTTTCTCAAATCTTAAATACTTTATTTATTTTCTTATATTTATATACCGTCCTCCCTTGCATCTCAGGGTGGTTTACATAGAACATTGGAGAACATAAGAATAAGTACAGAATAGTGCAGTAATAAAGTCAAATATAATAACTAAAATAAAAATAAAGTAGTGGTTTCAATAACATTCCAATAACTAGTGGTAGCAATGTTAACATTTAACTATGACCCCATAGGTTGGTCAGTTCAGGATTCTGCTCAGTGGGAGGGATTCTGGGGTACCCAATAGATAGTTGCTGATCCATATACCCTCAACCAATTGCCTGGTGGAAGAGCTCCATTTTGCAGGCCCTGCAGAACTGTTCTAGCTCTGGCGGGGCTCTAATCTCTTCTGGAAGCTCATTCTACCAGGTGGGGGCCAGGTCAGAGAAAGATCTGGCCCTAGTTGAGGTCAGACATGCTTCTTTAGGGCCAGGGATCACTAGCCAATTGGAAGTGGCAGAGTGTAGAGCTTTCTGAAGGGTATAGACAGCAAGGGAGTTCCTCAGGTACACTGGGCCCACATATGTCCTTAAACATGATTACCAAGACCTTAAGTCTGATCCAGGATTCCAAGTGACCAGTGGAGTTGTTGGAGAGCAGGCCAGATTGCAAAATGAACCAAGAAAAATGACCATTGCTTCTTCAAACATCACTGATGTCAATGAAAAACATCATATGATCTTCCATTTTGGTACTTGGTATTTTTAATGGTCTATCTTAATGTAGTACTTACAGAAACATAGAATTAAGTAATAGTAACTTGCATAGCTATGTACTCAGTTTCTAATGAGATTTTCCTGGATGTAACTTCCACTGAATAACATAGGACTTACTTCTGAGTAAACCTACTTAAATTTGTTCCCATAGTGTGGACTGTTGCATTATCACATGAGCATGGCAGAGAAGGAATAATGTCCAGGCAGTTCTAGCACATGGTGATCAGGTACAACAAGAAACAGTTCTTCATATATTGCTAAGTACGTTAGAAGGTCTTCTACTTGTTACAGAGGAAAAGGTAATTGCTAAGATGTTTTTTGAGAAGCAATTTGGTTTTTCCAATGCTCAGAGTGATAAATCATTGCATTGACATTTATTTGGAATTACAATTATCTAAATAATTATTTTGACACTGATATAATACCTGTTCAACCTACACATATGAGCCATAATATTACAAAGCCAATCCAAGCACTCTATTTTCCAAGGAACTCTGATCTTGGAAAGACTGTCTTGAACTTTATGACATTTTAGTAATGTTGCAGTCCTTAACTGAGATTTTCAGCCTGAGCACAATGGTTTCCATGAGAGAGAATGGTTTCCACGAGGGAGCCAGTAAGCTGCCCAACTGGTAAAGGAACCAACAAACTGCTTGTGAAAGATTGGAATCTCATTTATATTCATCAAAGAAAGTCAGTAGGAAGTTTACCTTGTTCCAAAGGACCAGCAAGTAAATGGAAGAGAGTGCCTTTATTAAAGAAACAACACTACAAAGACAAAGCTTATTTAGACTCTATTTAAAAACTCCTACTGACAAATTACATGAGCACAATCCAGTCCCTGTCCTTTTTAACACTAGAGAGAAAAGGTCAGTCACCTTTGACATGGCATGAGCTGCTGAGTGAATGACACTATTTGAAACAAAGAGAGAAAGAGAAAGAGCAGAGCACTTCCTAAAACAGCTCAGAACTAGATGGACTCCAAGTGCAAGTTGTTATTTAGAGGCCACCAGAAATTTAACAATTGTCTGCATCTTGTCCAGATTTCTGGATGTGACCATCTGCGAGACCAGGGTATGGAGAGGATATTATACCCATCTGCATTCACACCTGAGGCCTTCATAAGAACATCTCTCAAAAGAAGCATTTTTAAAATAAAAAATATCCCATTGGGTTGTCAGCTGTAAAATTAGGAATTTTCAATAGTTCTGTTAACCTAAATCTTGTGCAGTTATGCTCAGGATAGCAAAAGCCTTATTCCATGGCCCAGAAAATAGCACTGAGGAAAGCTATGCACAGTATGAGATCTATCTTCTCAAAGTTCAATGCGAGGTCCCCTATGGCAGATTTTGAGCATGCAGATCAGCAAAATGGCAGGCGATACCTGAACAGGGAATTGCTGGGGATGATGGTGCCTGTCCTGCTTCTTGGTCTTATTCAAGACATTGGCTTGGATTCAGAGCTGTATGAGCAGGAGGCATGCAGAATTACATATCTTTCTTATCTCCCCCTTTTCTCCAGAACACTTTCCCCACAGGCAGTACTTTTGTGGCTGCAAGAGAAAGTTGAAGGAGTTTTGCCCAGATTCTCCCTTCATTCCATTCCCCTGAGCGGCATGCCTTTTTGTCCACACAGGATTCTGCAAAGTCCACCCTCAGCTTTTGAAACTCTCAAGGGGTTGTTGGGGTAAAAGGCAAGGTGGGAAGGAATGGTGCAAAGACTTCGTTGGATTCAATCCAAAGTATCTGAAATGATCTCAAGACTGCTAAGCCACATTACGTGGAGGGAGACCTGGTATTCTGCCTTACGAAATAAATTTGGGTTGGATCTAATGATGCTATATTTAAATAAAATATCTTCTGTGTAAATATGATATGAAATGATTTCCTGTGATTTTGCCATGTCAGAGAATATTATGTGAGTTCAGCCTGTGAAAATATGTACAAAGAAGATGTTAGCGTATTACAGAGATTTAACAAATATTTTATTTCCAATATTGCTGAGCTGGATCTGCTGACTCCTTTCTGTAGTTTCTTAAATGGAAAAAATATCCTCTATTGCAGGAAGTCTTTCTGTTTTGGAGGAAAATTTAGCAGGAGAAATTCATTGGATCCAACATGGCAGATAGGAATCATTGGCTCCACTCCATGGAAACCAAGAGGTCACCTTCTGATGACAATCATTATATGATGGTATATTTAAATAAAATACCATCTGTGTAAAAGTGATATAAAACCATTTCCTGTGACTGTGCCATGTCAGAAAATATTGTGTGAATTCAGCCTGTGAAAATATGTATAAAAAGATGATAGCATATTACAGAGATTTTACAAATATTTTATTTCTAATATTTCCAAAATGGTACACAAGTATTTATAGAATTATTTTCAGTTCTATTCTGTTCCCAATATAGATATGTTAATCCAAGACTATCTTTATATTTGTGAAATTCACACTCACACACACTCAGACACAATGCTGCTGGTATTTTGTAGTACAATTAAGATCAACTTCACTAGATTCCATTCAATTAATGAAATCGGGGGAAATAAAATACCAGCTTGGGTTCCTGAAGAAGTTAATATGACAAAATAATAATAGAATTGCCATTTAAAAACTTAATGTTAGCATTAAAGGACTGAAAATGATACATTTTCTTAATGTGAATAAATATTTCATTAGCATCATGGTTTATATATTCCATTTAATAATGACTGGACTGACATGAAAGTTCGCTTTGCATGTCCTAATAACAGGATTAACTATGAATCATAAGACATTGTTGCAGATGACCATATTGTATGCATAATTAATACATGTAAATCTTGGATAAACTAATGCATATAATTAGTGATGCATAGTCAGAAACAGCTGGCAAGATGGGTTGGGAACTGCTATTGATATTTTATGGCATAACCACAAAAAGCATGTTGGGGATTTTTTTAATAGTGAAAAGTCTCTTAGAATTCATACTGAAAAACACATTCATTAAGGGTTTCTGCAATTACCTGGTTTCCATATTGTTACACCTATATCAAAATCTTGAAGAAAGAGCTTTATTTCTACAAGAGTCACAGGGATTCCCAACCAAGGGTCCACAGACCCCAGGTATCCATGGACACTCTGGAGGGGGTCTGCAGCATTTCCCCTCCTGCCATAATGGACTTGTTCACAAGCTATGGAAACAACCACTTCCATTGTTCCCGCTCCCTTCTCCCAAGCATGAGTGAGATCTCTTGTGGTTCCAACTGGGATGGGGAGAGAGCCTGCACATCTACTTCTGCCTTAAGTTGCATCCTGTCCCCGCCCCCCCCCAAGTCCTCCTTGAGCCTGCATACTAACAAGGGTGGTGATGTCACTTCCTGTGACATGTAACTTCTGGGGGATGTGGCATGGAAGTATGGCCAGCTGATATCACTTCCAGGGCTCCTGGAAGCCTTAAAAATCATTTCAGGGGCTCCTCCTTATTCAAAAGGTTGAATAAAGCTGGTCTACAGAATACATCCAATCATGCCATGAGAAATAAAGGAATGGCAGAATTCATGGTGCCTATTGATATTGCTGTCAGATTTGTGAAAATGATTTGAAAAGTGGATCTATAGAAATAAATGAATTGAATGATCAAATGTTTCCTCTGTTTTAATGAAGTATGGTCTGGCTTAATAAAAATTTGCCAAAGGGAGTATGAGAAACACATAGCCAACACAGAAATCTTTCAAGATAGTAGGACTTACACCCAAGCAAGCATGGATAAAATCAGTCAGCACTGCAAAAAAAAGTATTGATCAAGTTTTGTTTACTGGACCTGTAAGCAATGGTCAAATTCCCTTGCCTTGATTCAGTTCAGGTTTGGGAAACCATTTATTGTATTCTGACTGCATTATGAAATATCAACGTTGTCATGCTACCAATGATAGGATCTGAATGCTTCCCCTCAGTCACGCTGCTGCTGCCATGTCAATGTGAACGGAAGGGGGTGGCAGGAATATAAGGAGCTGAACAAAATGTTATGAGCTAGTCCTAATATTTTCTGGAGTTTCAGCTTGGATCATAATGAGTGGAGAGATGTGAATTCTTACAGTTGAGTTTGTGATATCTAGTGTGGATTTTACAAAGATTAGTGCCATCACTGTAAAAGCTTAAGACATCAGAGTCATAGCCAGCTAGATGGGACTGTTATGTTTCCAAGCAGGTTTTCAACGATAGGTATGGATGGACAGATATTTCTAAATAAATAATTGTGAAGGTTGGAGTTCTAAAGGCCATTTACGAAGAGGTAACATAACACATTGTTTGACAGAATGGTTTCTATCCCAACCTCCTACAGAGAGACATAGCCCAAGTGGCCTTCTAAATGCTGTTCTTACCTATAGGATTCTTACATATACAGCATGGAGGTATGAAACAAAGTCAATAACTTTCATTCACTACTAGGGATAGGAGAAATAACAAAGTTCAGTAAAGAGGTTTAAAAGAGTTTACAGATCACACACAGCTTTTGCTTGGCCCATTATGGTATAATATTTAGATGTTAACTCTTGGGTCCCCAGAAACAGTCTGCAACCCAGTCAGAAGAATACTGGCCTTCTCTCAGCTTCAGGATTCTCACAATGTAAGAAACTGCAAATCATTAAACAGTTTCTTTGAAACTGGGACCTGAGACAACTTCAGCCTCTTCCCGATTCATTCACTATCCCCAGCAGATAAAAAGATCAGATAGTAAGTGATGCAAAAGACCTCTGCCAGAATCCTCTGCCAGAACTGCTGCTCATCTGAGTAGACAATACATACTTTGATGGACCAGTAGTTCGATACACTATAAGACCGTTTATACACTGGGAACTTTACTGCCCCAGCTCCCATGCAGGAGCATTAATCGGGGGCAGATGCGGTGCACCAGGCCAAAAGCTCCCCTGTGTGGATGCAGGAAGAGGTGGGCCAACCTGCCACGACTAAAACTCCAGTCTGCAGCCCAGCATGAAACCTCCAGTGCATAAACGGTCTAAGACAGTTTCCTGTGTACCCCTCTGTATGCACAAACATTCTTCCCAAACATTCACTGATTTAGCTTCTTGCTCTCAAAACTGACCCTTAGAACTATATAGTCTCCAGAGATAGATCTGCTTCCAAACAATGCTCTGGAGATGCAAACTCTATCTGACCTGAGCTGACAGTGTCAAAGCTTCTTTTTCTTCCACTCCCACCTCCCATCTGGCTTCCTCTGGCATCCATGGAACCCAACTGGTTGTTAGCTGCTCTTCACACACACCAAAAAGGCATTTAGGAGACTGACTGACAGAAAGGGACAGGGCTTTTCTTCATCTTTCATGCCAGCTCCAATTTTTATAACCTGTAGCCAAGCACATGCCTGAATTATTAGCATGAGAAACAAATATGCTATTTAAAGTTCAATGCTATTAACTAAATACAGTGCACTCTTAAATAAATCCAGTTACAAAGAATAAAGGAATTTGGAAACTGGGCAATAGAAGAAGTTATAGATTAAGAAATAGTTTATCCTTTCCCACACCTCATTGGCCATTGCAAAGTATATTTTCTAAGAGAGGTGATTGGGCTACTACAATATAAGTTCACATGAGTTCAACATAACCTATTGCAGTCTTTCTCAATTGTTTTTACCATTGAGACACTCTTGAAACATTCTTCAAGGTTCAAGAAGAAGAACAAGACATAGTTAGTTAGTTAGTTAGTTAGTTAGTTAGTTAGTTAGTTAGTTAGTTAGTTAGTTAGTTTTTATACGCTGCTTTTCTCCACCAGAAGGAATATCAAAACATTTTACAATCACCTTCCCTTTCCTCTTCGCACAGTAAACACCCCGAGAAATAGGTGAGGCTGAGAGAGTTCTGATATTACTGCTTGGTTTGAACAATTATATTAGTGCTGTGAGGAGCCCAAGGTCACCCAGATGGCTGCATGTGGGGGAGGGGGAATCAAATCCAGCTCACCAGATTCTACTCTTAATCACTACATCAAGTGGTGCAATCACCACTTGGCTGAATATGGTTAGGAAGCATAGCTGTATACACTCCCACCTGGGGCCTCTCCCCTTCCCACCCCCCAGACCCATCATTGTCCTTTTTTTTGGGGGGGGGGAGATCGACATGACCATATATTGTCATATCAACCAATAAGTGTTTAACATAAAAAGTAATTCCCACCTATTTGGAAAACCATTCCAGGGCTGTCAAGAAACCCCTGGGTTTTACAAAAATCCTAGTTGAGAAAGCCTGAACTACTGTAACATGCATTGACATGAAAATAAAGTATAAAAAATAAAATTAATGCAGATAGCTAGCCATGCCTATCTGAAGCAATAGAACAAAGTTTGAGTCCAGTGGCACCTTTAAAATCAACGAAGTATAATTTGGGGTATGTGCACGCTTCACTGAATATCACTGAACTTTGTTGGTCTTAAAGGTGCCACTGGAATAAAACTTTGCACAAAAGTAATTACATACACCTTGTATTTATGCGGTGTTTGTTTTTTGTTTCATTTTGTTTTTAAGTTAGAGGGAATATTGTGTGGAAGACATACTTATATTCAACCCTATTTTAATAATTGGGGTGAGTGGAATGATCAATAGTCATAACTCTGATTAGAAGCTAAAGTAATCAACTCAAAAATAACCATAGTAGAGAGACTGGAACTTCTCCAAATCAGGCTTATGGGTTGTGGAGCATCAGGAAAATTAGTGGGAGGTTCCAAGAAGCCTTTAAATAATGTGTATTGTATTTATATATGCATCCATCCTGAAAGAGAACTTTCAACATAAGTGGGAAAGACTCTGATTGATATATTTGAAGACAACACTGAGAATGAAAATGTTAGCAACTGCTAACTGTTAACTTAGTCCTATTAAAATAAAGCACTAACTCAGAGACTAACATGTGCAAACCCCAATGGGCCATATATAAATCTAAAAGCAATGAAACTGTGTACACATCATAACTGTGTATATTGAATTATAGATACTCAAAGACCTCCTTTTTTGACTCATATCCTGTTCATTAGTCACAAACAGGGAGCCAGTTTTTCAACAGGCTGTTGTGATTGTTTGTCAGGTTGCTTCACGGAATTTCTTCACAACAATGCAGTACAATATAAAGAGTGATAAATAAAAGCCATGTTTAAAGATGAATAAACAGCAACAAAAAATCCTAGGCCAGGTAGCAACTGGCAAGCTGCAGGCGGCATAACACCAGCCGCAGAATCATATTACTTCCAACAAAGTAAAAACTGCAAATGACATGGGATAGCTCTAGGAATCACTAGACATTCTATAATAACACCATAGAGTTACCAGTGATTCCTAGGGCTATGCTATGCCATGTCTGGGTTCTTTTGTTATCAGAAGTGACATGATGTTGGGGTTTTATTTTTCTCCAACTTCTTTTCAGAGCAGCGGCAGGCAATAGGATCAGGGGCAATAGGAACAGGGCAGTCCGTGCCCTGACTGGGGGTCGGAGAGGCAGCTAGCAGTCCTGCTGTGACGGGATACAAGATTGGTTGCCGATGGCAAGCACAGGCCTCAGGTCCACCTGCTACCTTCTCAGCCAAGCAGAATTAGCCATAGCTGCTCACTTTCTGCTGACCATAAAGGATGCAAAGGCCTACCTTCCAATGTAGGAAGGATATTAATTGGCTAATTTTTATCACATGAATGAAAAGTGCCGGTCATTCCCACAATGGGTTGAATCTTACCACCATTTTTACTCAATATTTCTTGATTTCATGCCTCACTGTAGCCCGTGTCCTGCATTAATTTTGTCACTTCACATCTAATCATTTCTGGCACCAACCTTTTAGTGGTCAAAAGGGGCTCTTTTTCAGCAGCAGAAAAAATGGTAGGACGTAACCCAATATTTACCAGGGGTGACACACTTGGCACTTATCCAGAGCAACTGGTTCAAGGGAGGGCAGGCAGGAGGCTGCTTGGGGGGAAAGAGTGGTTGCACACAGTGAGGTGCATAAAGCTGAAGCTGTCAAGACACAGAAAGTAACCACTGGAACCACAGAAAGTAATGGCTGGAGGGCTGAAGCATGGGAGATTTTATCCTGAATTTCATACTGCCATTTTTATGCTAGACTTTGGATGTTAATATTGGGGTGTTTTATGAGAGATTTGTTTTTATGTTTTATATTACTTTGTGAACCACTGTGAGCAAGTTTCCTGGGAGCAGTGGTCTATAAATTTGAGAGAGAGAGAGAGAGAGAGAGAGAGAGAGAGCAGCTAATTTGTATGGAAATGTGAGATACTCCCCTTTTTATGATATCCTTTGGGGGGGAATTGTATATAATTAAATACATTTATTGAGGCTTTTGTGGCTTCCCCAGTAAATTAAGTCCTTTTACTCCTTGAAATTAATTGTAATTAATTAGGTTTAGTTTATATCTCTGAAACGTGGCATTACATTTTATGGCACCCATAGCTTTGCCCAACAAAGTAACATTTATGTCAGATCATAACAAATGAATTTGACACTTCTGCCCCTTCCATGGAGAATCTTTTTTAAAGCAAACTTTGAAATAAATTTTAAAGACCAAGCAACGGCACTGGGTATCTGGCCCTACATCATCATCTACAATGACATAAGCAAATACTTAACTCCAATGGTCTTTCCATCATATTGCAGCTTATTCTTCCCGGAATATCTGCACACATAGAATTGTCCTTGGCACCTCAGAACATGATGTCTTGTTTTGCTGTTCATGGTGCCTTATGAAGCTTCTGTTACTTATTATTCCCCCAACTGAGCAGCAACACTATTCTTCTATGCGATCTCTGCCTTTGCAAGAGGGCTTCTAGTCCAGCAATGTACTTGGGATTCATTGACTGGTAGATTAGTAGAATTAATAGAATTCCCAGTCTTAACAATATTTTAGATAACCAATCCTTTGACCTTTTGGCAACCAAGCTCTACTCAAAGCTGACCACAAATATCAAAGGGCTCTCTTCTGGCAAGCTGGACAGTGTATTGGCATGAAGAAACATTGTGACAGACTTGATATCCAAAGGCTAGATTGCAGTCAATATGCCAGAATCAATACAGGTTTCTGAGCCAAGACTGAAAACCTTGGTAACGAGAGGTGTTGGAAGCGGAATAGTCTGTTTTCCTTACTTTTGGAATTATTCTCCAGACTGGTGACATTTCTCTTTAGGAATCAAAGCCATGTCTCTAAGACAGATGGTAAGAGTCTAGTGGCTATTAATAATGTTAATGAAAAATGCTGTCTGTTTCCCCTATGTAATTAGCACAAATACACAATTAGCCCCAACAGCTGACAGAGCTTACGTGTTGGTAAGACTCTTCAATACTCATGAATCTCATTGGTGAACCTTTGTGGGACTTGTTAGTAATCCCTCAAAGGAAAAAAAACAATGCCAGTATTCTCTTGTTTCTCAAATTGGTTCCATAGTACAGATGAAAACTGTAAAGATCTATCATAACTCATAAGTATACAACAGAAGTGTATACAACAGAAGAAGTATACAACTTATAAGTATACAACAGTTCATGTAAAAATCTCAAGTTTAGCTCTCAGGCTGTTCCAGCAAACCAAGTTAAGCAAGGTACCAAAACCTATTATCCAGGGCAGACCTCTTGTTATAAGTGTGTAGTGGAAATTTGACTTTTTCACAGCAGACACACACTGGGTTGACATTTTCATTGAGCTGTCCACTACTACCCTAACATCCCTTTCTTGGTCTTTCATTGTTAGCTAAATTCCCCAGCAGTGTGTCTATAAAACTGAGTTCATTAGCCTCAATATGCACCTCTTTGAATTTGTTCACACCTAATCTCGTTTGCTATTTTAATGCCCATCCCTCCCATTTGGAGAGATCATTCTGGCAACTGTCCTAACCACCCAAGATAATTTTGTGTTATCCACAAACTTGGCATCTCACTAGAAACTTCAAACTCCGTGTAATTTTTGGACAAGCTGGTGAGGGACTTTCTCAAAAGCCTTTTGGGAATCAGATAAAGAATGTCCACTGGCTCATTCCTGTCCACATAGTGGGGTGGTCTCTCTCTACCACACACAGATCCTGGGGACAGTTTCTTTTGTTTAGTGGGTTAAACTACCCTGCAGCAGAAGTGCTCACAGGGACACCTTTCCTGTGGCACAAGTTAAACCTTTCCGCAGAAGAAGCTGTAAGTCCCTGGGTCAGGGGTAAGCTGTCTTTTTAAATTCCCTCCCCCCTTGCATGTAATCATTTTTTTCTTCTCAGGCCTATTAGATCTGAAAAATTAAGTGTTTCTGAAAAATTCTATATCCAAATACCACACTGGAATTTGGACCCAGGATTTTTCAGAAATACCAAATAAAATAAAATAAATTCAGGTACAATGGACTCAAACCCCAAAATCCATTTATTTATTTATTTTTGGGGTACAACCCTAAGATTTGATCTTCTTAACTGAGTCTTTCAACTGGCTTTTTACAGATTTCACATTTAGAGAAGTATGACTGTGCTATGACACTTTTTTCACATACATGAAAATTAAATTTGATATTGTGATCACAGTTTCCATTCAGTTCCATCACATATCACCCTAGGTCCTGAGCAGCAGGTCCTCAGGATTAAGACCGGAATCAGTTCCCTGACCATCTGTTCTGGGGTACAGTCATGAGGGTATCTCATATGATTGCAATGGTCATGTTACATTTGTTTATACAAATGTATAGTCATACCCAAGAAAGGGTGGCTTTTTTTTGTCCAAAGTAGCTGTCAGATTGGCTTTCAAAAAAAAAATCCCATATAATTACTGGGTTTTGCAGTGGTAAAGACCCATTCTCTCCGTATTTAGAGAAAATCCTAAACTTCCATATGCTGCAATGATTTTATCATATTTAGTATCACAGTGTACAAGCAGATTATTAAGCAGAATAATTTTTCTTTCTATTTCCAAGTCTCAATCTGTAGTCTTCACTTTAATGAATTGTGACAGTAGAGATGAAATAAAAATTATTTTAAACTTTGAAAAAATGAAACAAAATAAATCACAACAGCTTTCGGAGCTGTTTTTTGTTACAAAAAGTAAACCGATTTGATAATTTGGAGTAACTTTAATGCCCAGATCAATGCTGCCTTGTCTGGCGCCTCCTTAGATTTTATGTCTAGAACTCTCCCAGGTTGTACTGCTCCCATGCACAAAGCAGGCCACCCTCTAGATCTCTTTTTAACATATTTATTAATGATTTATTAATATTATTAAATAGATATCAGGAAAAAGTTTTTCACAGTCAGAGTAGTTCAACAGTGGAATAGGCTGCCTAAGGAGGTGGTGAGCTCCCCCTCACTGTCAGTCTTCAAGCAAAGGTTGGATACACACTTTTCTTGGATGCTTTAGGATGCTTAGGGCTGATCCTGCGCTGAGCAGGGGGTTGAACTAGATGGCCTGTATGGCCCCTTCCAACTCTATGATCCTATATGTAGGAAGTGCTGTGGCTCAGTGATACAGCAGCTGTTTTACATGCAGAAGGTCACAGGTCTGATTCCGAGTACATTGAGTTAAAACATTAAGATGATGTGGAAGATCTTAAGGCCCTAGAGATCCATTGCCAATCTGGATAGACCAGTCTGACTTTGATAGACCAATGACACACTTTTCTTGGATGCTTTAGGATGCTTTGGGCTGATCCTGCATTGAGCAGGGGGTTGGACTAGATGGCCTGTATGGCCCCTTCCAACTCTATGATTCTTTGATTCTATGATTCTATGATCTTTTGTGCCAGAATTGATCTGGATTCAGTTCTTTGTGAACTGGTGCCATGGATTTATCATTAATCTGTGAAGGTCAGTGGGAGATTTACCTCCTCCCTCTACAAGGATGGCAAGCTTATTTATGCTTGCCCATGGAGACCCATGGATCCAGTTGGATTCCACAGCACTCTGAAGGATTTGTCTGTCTCTTCCAGCAGCTCCCTTGATGACCTCACTGATGACTGGAATCAGGGTCT
Source organism: Paroedura picta (assembly GCF_049243985.1). Lineage (NCBI taxonomy): Eukaryota > Metazoa > Chordata > Lepidosauria > Squamata > Gekkonidae > Paroedura > Paroedura picta. The sequence goes on from NC_135375.1 coordinate 39,337,828, forward strand.
TCAGGAGGCCATTGACAAAATTGTACCCCAGCATCCTCTTCACCCTATACTACCTTGATTCCCTGGTATATGGATGAACTAAGGATGGAAACAAGGGGACTTGGATGGTGGCAAACTCATGATGAAGCAATAAGAGCACTTTATAGAGCCTGCTTGAAGGCCTATAAATTAGCGATGAAGCAGTAAATCACTCTTACTTCTGCCTCCATTGCACCTTTTGCATCACATCCAGCTCAACTGTTTAGAGTTATTAGGCAATTGACCACCCCTTTGGTAGCTCCAAAAGTAAATGAAGATTTTGCTATTAGCTGTGACACTTTTGTGACTTTCTTGTCTGATAAAATTTTCCTTCCTTGCCAAGACACAGCTACCAGACTTAGTCAGTAAAAATATAAAATATCAACTCAGAATTCTCCATGAATTATAAAATGAAGCTATGAATGATCTAAGCAAAAAGCTTTGAAGCTGCTGAAATGAACACCAGGCTACTCTTGCTGCTTGCCATCCAATAGGAGGCCAGGCCCAGAAGCACCCCAAGCTACAAACCTGCTTTCATAGCCCCCCTCACCAGTGATGACAGTTCACCCATTGAAGCTGGATTCTCGGGGAGCCAAAACAGCTGTGAACTCAGCAGATGAAGGAAAGCAACCAGCAGTGCCAATAAAGGCTGACTGGGCACAGCCCAGGCCAGGAACATCAAGCTGTATTTTTAGAATCACAATATCTGAATCAAACAGCTCAGATTTATCCCAAGTAGTCAGATGCTGCCAGCAAAAACATAGGGTTGTGCTGTATGAGAGGAGATGCTTAGAATGCTTAGTGAGCTACTGATAAGCAAAAGAGCCTGATGACCGTGAGTGACTGCAGGATGGCTCCCATGCAGACTGCTCAGCCTGATTTAAGGAATGGCTGTGAAGAATGCTTCATGGATGCAATGTGCTTAATTTCTAACACAGCCTGGTTCCATGTTTTTGTTCCTAAATGTCCGGACACCGTGGGACTGGTAGCAATGACCTTGACACTGGACATTCCTCTTGACTTCTTGTCTTCTAAGTTTTGACTCTTCAGGTTGTTCTGTACTTTCCCCGATTGGATAACCCTCTGGCTTCTGACTTGTTTACAACTATGGCCTTGGACATTGCTGACTCATGTTCAATGTATGGTCTACTAAGACCCCTTGATCTTTTTCGCACATGCTACTCCCAAGAAAAGTCTCCCCCATCTTATATTGGTGTATTTGTCTGATCACATACCAAACAGGACAAATTATATATGGCTGTGGTCAGATGTTATTAATCATTTATGGCATATCTTGTAGCTTTGCTTCCCTTTTTGCCCCCTCTCCCTCTCTGTGTATCTCCAATACACATAAAATACTTGTGTATTACCATTGAATAGAAGAGTATAGCCACACAAGGCATTCTTTCGTCCAGGGATTAAGCAGAGATGTTTCATCAAGAAAGGAGATGGGTACACTGATTGGAGTGGAGTGGAAAATAGCATGGATGAGTATAAACACTCAGTTCCACAAAAGATCAGTAAGGGAATTCTGCCCAGGGAGGAAGCTACCAAAGTGCTAGGTAATTGCACATTAGTACACATCCAATGCTTGCAGTAAAGAAGTTATTACAAATTGAGAAGATCTCATGGTTTAATATTTTAAATTTTGTTTTAACATTTATGCTCCTTTTTAGCAACCCAGCCCTATCTTGAATCAGCTGCAAACAGACGTGCACTGAAAAAACTGTTTCCTGACAGCTGTAAAATAGCAATACTTTGTTTTTTAATAACTACTCTATCTCAAGATCTCAAAAGCATGTTCAAACACACAGTATGAGGTGGGATTCACAGCACTGCTTCTGTGCAGATCCTCTGCAGTAAATGCCATTCATTGTATCTACATACATAAAAACAAGTTCTCAACATTCTACCGCTCTCCCACATCCTACACACTCTAGGGCAGGGGTAGTCAAACTGTGGCCCTCCAGATGTCCATGGACTACAATTCCCAGGAGCCCCTGCCAGCATTTGCTGGCAGGGGCTCCTGGGAATTGTAGTCCATGGACATCTGGAGGGCCGCAGTTTGAATACCCCTGCTCTAGGGTACCCTTTGAATGTACTTCTAGTCCTGTAAGAACCACTCTTCTATGAGTCAATCATATGCAACTTGCAGTGGTATTTGAATGATTGATAAGGCCAGCTGCTGAGCTTTTCCTATGAAGTTGATACTGCCGGTTGGGTGCCAAATTCCATTGGTTTGAACTGGGCAATTGGTCTCTGCCCACTCGATTATGTCATGCAGGGGAAGCTCTGAGCAACATGTGATTGACTCATGGGCAAGCTTCTTTCATGCAGTTAAAAGCTACAGCTCTATATGTGCTACACTGTAATTCTGCCACCTTCCCCCCAAAGTACAGGTTTCTGCTTTCTCTGTTTGTTCTCACAACAACCCTAGAAGGTGCTTGATTGAGGGACAGTGGCTGGCCCAAGATCATTCAGGGAGCTGGTAGGACTTTCAACCCAGGTCTTGCCCGCCCTGGTCTAAAAACTGCATCTGCCAGCTCTCAGTGTAAAGGATACCTTGTATGAACAAGAATGAGAACCCTGCATAATTATCAGCAATTGAGGCATTGACAGAAAGTTGTATTCCAGCCCCAGCAGTAGGACAAGATCATTCCTTGTGTTTGTACATAACATAAATGACTGCCACTTGCTCCTCCAGGGGCAAGTAAAATGCATTCGGGAACATTTCTGTGACAGCAGGAAAACCCCCTCAATACACTGAAACTGTGGCCTGATCATTAATGACAACGATTATATGGGGACTGCAATGAGCAGGGAGGGCAGTGTGCACCCCGGAGTCTTTGCCGTTTCCAAACGCTCCCTTGAGATGTCTTGCCTGTCATAATGCTTGGCATTTTGCTGGCAGATTTACAGCAGTAAAGCAGCAAGATATTAATTATATTCATGACATTAAGCCACAAAACACCACCCCAGTTCAGATATTTCTTATGGACATGGAAGTCCTCCATCTACAAGACATCTCTCATTCACTTTATAGATGGAGACAGTTTATTTGACATGCTGTTGCTTTTTCCCTATGTAGGTAAATTCATGAAAGTACGAATTCCATTGGCAAAGTGTTATGAAACAGGTTGAAATCCATCAGACTATTCATTAACTATACTCCTTTACAAGACCATTGTTAAAACTGAAGGGACGATACCCTTTGTGAAGTCCAATGTAATTGACAACATTCAGGAAATTTCCCCTATGCCTCACAAAAACTTAAGTATTTGGTGAAACAATCCCTGGTCTGATACTTAGGAGTATACATAAAGCTTTTCTGAAAAGTAAGCCATTTCCCTTAGATACCACTCTAGCTGAAATACCCTTTGCTATCGTACCACTTCCTGGTCCCTTCAGGAATTCAGAGCTAAAAGAGGGGTGCATCTGGTCTATTCTCCATAGACAGAACAAGTTTAGGGAATTACATCAATGTCTAGAAAGTTAGAGGAGTTTCTGACAGTACCACAAGGATCTGCATTTTTAATTTGCAATACTTCTAGCTTTTAACAAGGCCTTGAAATCAAGACTATTAGATTTATTTGCTTTGTGTACAAATTATCAAGTGTAACCATGTCCTGCTTCGAAAGGATTTGCTTCTGATTTTAAAAGTGTTGATGCAGATGTTTAAAATGAATCAATTAATTACTATGAAAATGAACTACTACCAGTGCTCTTTTTCCTCTGGAAGCCATGACAAACTTGACACAAACCTTCAAAGGGCAACATGCAGGGAAATCCCAGTATTGCAGAAGGCACAGTTGTTGCCCCTGAAAAATAGCCAAACTAACTATCTTGCACACCAGCACTCTCCAACCACTGCAGATACCGGTGGCTCAGTTCTCCAGTGTAAATGCAGCCTGCTAAAAAGAGCTGTGTAATAATCATTTTATATTAGCGTCACCAAAGGCAAGAGGCTGAGAAGGTTTTTTTTATAAAAAGATCTTTTTCTATCCTTAAATAATTAAATTTCTAAAAGCAATAAAAACTATACTACATCAGATAAGGAATTGACAGTCCATTAAGTGCCTTCAGGCTCTCATCTTGGCCCTGAACCATAGAATCTGAGAAAGTTAGATTCCCTCTTTTATCAGCCTGCTAAAGTCAGGATTGTTTTCCTAGATTCTGGTGCTTTTTTGTTTTATTCATTTAACTGAAATCTACAGCTTTCAACATTTACCTGAGAGAATTATCACAACCAGAAGATGGCATTCATTTTTAGAATTGTATTCCTCAAATGTTATTGCTGTTCTGACTCACCGGGCTTTTTGTTTAATTCCATGTTACATTTTCTCAAGCAGCTCATGAATGAGTACAGCTGGTCTAAAGAAACAGGGTTTTGGTTTTTTTAAGACTCCTGGAGTCCATGGATCAGGCCACTAATAAGACCTATACTTGTTTTGTCCAGACAAAGAGATGCATTGATACCTGCATGAATATCAGCATACCCATAATAAATATGAAGTATGAATCATTCCAGGACAAAAAGTTACAACAAAGAGATTTCAAAATATACAGTCAAGTTCTTTTGTCCAAATCCCGAAACACAGGGTGGAATTTCAAAGTGGGCAAGAAGACCATGAGCGTACAAATAAGAGTTACCTTGTTGTCGTATTCTATTAGCTATGTTCATGTCAGCCTCATGTTGTGTTAGTCATGGTATTCACTAATCTGATATGAAAATTGCCGAAACAATTGCACAGTCATGTCTTATTAGGGCAATCAAACACTAAATACCTATGATATTAATGCAACACACAGAAAATGGCTGGTCTCTGAAAAGATACCAAACATGTTATCTAAAAAATGTTCATGCTAATTTACCACACTTATTTTTATTCATTCCAGAAAAGAGATTGTTGAACCTTTAGCCAAGAGCTGCCTACTATAAAGTTATGATTTTGCTTGAAAATCTTATATTTTCAAGAAATAGCTCTTTACTTTCAGCTCTTTTGTTTGACAGTTATTTCTAGTTAAATGGATTTCCTGTAAATGTTGATGCCTTTGTTTTTATGCCGCTTTTAAATAATTTGCAGCTGTTGGAACAATCTTGGCTAGAAGCACCTAAATAAAACCTAGACTAACAAGCTGCGGCCATGTGAATGCTTCTGAATGATCAGACAGGAAGCATGAATAGCTGGTCCCAGCCCAGTTTGCTAAGACCTCCCACAATGGCCTTATAATTGCCCCAATGTGGAATGCAACTCCAAGGCTACACCAGAGGATCTATTGCCTTGCAGGATCACAACCTTTTGCAGCAGCAACACAGAATGGAATAGTTGAGAACATTTCTTCATATGATCAGCAATTGTTATTTGAACTCTGTAAACAAGGAGATGGGGGGGGGAGAGAAAGAGCTATGTCAGTGCTCAGCTCTTGTGGCCCTTTCTTGCATTCCCAGGGAAGTGCCACTTTGGAATCAGGGGGCAAATTCCTCCAAGCCAGACTGGCCAGGGATTCTGGCTTTCTTGGGAGGGGGGTCATCTGGGCATGGAATTGGAGCCTCTGTGTGTGGGTAGTTAGTTGTGAGTTTCCTACATTCTGCAGGGGGTTGGACTAAATGACCTGGAGGTCTCTTCCAATTCCTTGGTTCTATTATTGGTATAGGGCAAATGGCCAGGCCAATGGAGCCTCTCCTGTTGAGATGGAGCCACAAATCCTAACATGTTTCTGTTTAGCATATGTAGGTAGATCTAGGAGCATGACTGGGGAACTCTCTGCCATGGTGCCCAGCTTCCAGTGCCAGATAGCACTGCCTTGGGCAGCTTTCTGACCAGCTGTTGACCTCATTCACAGGTATGCTTTGATAGGAATTGCTTGGCTTATCTGGCTCCTGGGATGCAAAAGAGAGAGAGTTAGCACAGAGAGAGTTAGCATAAGCAACCTATATCTTCAGATTGCTTTGTTCTGATCAATAGGTAAAGGTAAAGGTATCCCCTGTGCAAGCACCGGGTCATGTCTGACCTTTGGGGTGATGCCCTCTAGCATTTTCATGATAGACTCAATACGGGGTGGTTTGCCAGTACCTTCCCCAGTCATTACCATTTACCCCCCAGCAAGCTGGGTACTCATTTTACCGACCTCGGAAGGATGGAAGGCTGAGTCAACCTTGAGCCGGCTGCTGGGATCGAACTTCCAACCACATGGGCAGACAGCTTCAGACAGCATGTCGCTGCCTTACCACTCTGAGCCACAAGAGGCTCTTAAAGGTAAAGGTATCCCCTGTGCAAGCACTGAGTCATGTCTGACCCTTGGGGTGACGCCCTCTAGCGTTTTCATGGCAGACTCAGTATGGGGTGGTTTGCCAGTGCCTTCCAGTCATTACCGTTTACTCCCCAGCAGCAAGCTGGGTACTCATTCTACCGACCTCGGAAGGATGGAAGGCTGAGTCAACCTTGAGCCAGCTGCTGGGATTGAACTGCCAGCCTCATGGGCAGACAGCTTCAGGCAGCATTTCTGCTGCCTTACCACTCTGTGCCACAAGAGGCTCTTCTGATCAATAAAGCATGGAGTATCCTACAACTCTGTCCTTGTCTGTCTTTTTGTGAGTAGATGACACAAGCTCCATGTTCCCTTCCACCCAATATGTGTCTTCTCCTTAGGGATGCCCCTTCACACTTCTGAGAGGGAGGCTCTGCCCCAAGGGTGCCCATGCTGGGATTGCTGTTGCTGGTGCCACTGGAGTTCTGTTTGAGTCAGCTGCAAAATATAACGGATGACCAGTGGTAATTTGAAGGCTGATCTTATGTATTGGTTCCTGCGCACAAGCACACATACATATGTTGCTGGCTGCTATGTGCAGTTTGCAAGGAGAACAAGCTTTTGGGTGGTCCAAAGGAATGTCAATCTGCTCTAGTATAGTGGGTGGGGAATCCCTGGGTCTCACAGCACTACTAGCCATGCAACGTGGTGCAGGTGTCATAAGGTTTTTGCCTACCTCTCCCCATGTGGAGATTGAACCAGGAGCCCTGGCCAGGCTATCCCAGTGCCTTCCCACTAAGCCATGTGGCTGGTAGTGATGTTTGGTCTGCAGTGGAGAGACTAATGCCTCGTGCCATGCTTCCATTGAATCTACTTTCTGGACGTTTTCTACTTTTTTATTTATGAAAATAAACTCATTTTCAACACTATAGGTCTTAATCGGGGGGCTATGTAGAAAATATTCACCTCACTCACTCAATTTTCTTATACTATACCTAGCAATATTCATTAGACCGAAAAGGGTTCTTCATTCATGCATGGAATGGGGATCCCGTGGTGGAATTATCTACAATAAATAAATAAGAACATAAAGAAACAAAGCCTGCTGAGGAATAATCAGCATGGCTTCTGCAATGGGAATGTGAAGATATAATGACTGTTACAGGCTTTAAAGGGGAATTAGATTTATTGAGAGAGGTCTATCACTAGTCACAATAACTAATGTGTGTCAACCTCTGAGTTAGGATTATCAACTGCCATGTGGTGTATGGAGATCTCCTGCTCCAGCTGACAGAGATCAGTTCCCCTGGAGGAAATGGCTGTTTTAAAGGGTAGTCTCTATGACACTGGACCATACTGAAAGCCCTCCTTTCCCCAAACTCCATCCTCTCCAGGCTCCACCTTCAAAAACTTCAGGTATTTCCCAACCCAGAGCTGGTAACCCTACTCTGAATGCTAATACTAGGAGGCAACATCAGGGAACTGCCTTGGCCTTTATGACTTTTTGTTGGCCTTTCAGAGTAACTAGATGGCTACTATGAAAGACAAAAGAACTAGCTGGCCACTGTGCTAAACTAGATGGACCAGTGATCTGAGCCACCAAGGATCTTCTTATGTACTGATGTACAATTATTAAGAGGCATCAAATGGATAAGATTACACAGCAAAAAAAGGGGGGGGGGGGAGAAAAAGCTCAGCTGCGTGTTTCTTCTGTGCCTAGTTTAAGGCTAATTTTTCAACACAGAGTAACCTGTGTTATATCTTTAGAAAAAGATGCGAAACTATAAATCCAAATCTAAATAAGTAGTGGGTACTATCAAAATTAATATCTTAAATCCAATACATTTCACTAGGAGAGTGATAAATACATGGCTAACTCTCCCACTGAAATCACTAAAATTTCAAATTGCTTAACTCTGGCCCATATTATTAAACAAAACTTACCTATGCTTATCCAGTTATGGAATTGTTTCATGAGTCTGTTACAAGTTTCTACCTGTCCAAAGAATGAAAAGATAATACAAATTCATTCTGAAAATGAAAGTGGTACTGTTCTCAAAAGTTTATTTTCTTCTCCATCTTTTCCTTCAGGATATTCATTTTAAACTCCTTTTGAAGAGTTGAAGATTTCCTTTTGAAGATTATATTCAATATATAAGGAGGTTAAATTTTTATATTTATTTAACGTAACATTTTGTACATACAGAGAATCTATCATGCATACAGATGAAATTATCTAGGGTTTACAGTATGATTATGATGATTGCTTTGGAGGACTTGGCTTAAGAAGTCTAGCACTGACACACATTATTTTATGGAAAAAAATAAAGTTCTCAATTGGCTCTTAATGCCATCTAAAGGAGGAGATAGTTTAAAATTAGCTGCCACACAGAAATAATCTTAGCTCAGATTTTGAATATATTTCAGAAAGGGATGAACTGCCTAAGCTGATGTTTTTTGGGGGTACGGCAAGTAGTTTAGCATCTCTTCTTACCTGAAGTTCAATTGCCTTCTTAACAATACAATACCCATTTCAGTAGCCTTAAAATATCACAAGGCCTGCTATTGCTACTTGCCTAGCCTAAATCTAAGGGATCTTTGTCCTGTGTGCTGGTCCAGGAACAGAACACGAGTGATAATGCTGCCATGTGCCACCTTTCATTGCTTGAGTTTAGTAGTGATTTTTTTTAGAACTGTAACTATTATTTTATTTCCAGATCCATTAAAGCATCGGTCACCCAACATCCTCTGCATTATCAACCAACTTCTTTAAGGCCTTGACTCCCAGGTTCCATTATTCCTCTTTCCTAGAGCCGAAGAGATGAATCAAGGCTGACCCAAGTGAAACCTTTCTGATCCAGCTTGAACTATAATGGATGCATTTTCAGGACTTTCCTGACTAAACCACTGCAGTTTGTGTGCACTGGCAAATCCACAAAGCCAACTAGTGTGGGTTCTTTAGCTGCAACCCGTACTCAGATATATCCCGAAATCATTCTCTCCGTAACAAGAACTAGAAATGCTTTGAGGTGACAATTAAGCCAAAGGCAAATGGAATTGGATTCCCTAACCATGAATTTTTAAATGTTTTTAAGTACTTTAAAGTATATTTCTTATATGCAATGTGAAACCTCATTTACAAATGTCCCCCTATGAATTATGCTAGTATAAGACTCAGTGGCATCCCACCAATGAAAGAATTTCAGAACCAGGCAAACAGGAACATATTTTATGAAGCCGCTGTCAGATGGATAATTTTTCCATGGAGAAGTAATAAGTCATAAAAGGTTCTCCCAAGATGACTACTACTTCATTACATGATTGTTTCTACAGCAAATACTGAAAGGAAGCAGTTTTCATGAAATTAAAATTAGTGGTGGTTGTGATGGCAACCACACACTTTTGTCAGTAACTTCTCTAGTGAAGTTTTCATAACTTCCAGAGCTTGTTGATGAGTAGGAAAAGTCTTGTTATTCAGCCTGCCAGAAGCCCCTGGCCAGGTCAGATGGGGAAGTTGTTTTCTATGATTCTTTTGGCTAGACATCATAGAACCTTTCACATTTTGAAATGCCATCAACAATATTGTACATTCTTGTCCCTCTTTATCTTCAGACTGTATTATATTTTAAGATATGCAGAGTCAAAATACACTGCTCATATCAAAAATAATTTTAGATAGATTGTATAAGATAATTAGAATAAAGAGGGAGATTTAGTATTAATCAATGATAATAAATTGAAGCCCATCAAAAAGCATGTTTTGGTGCAAAAAAGAGCTTAAAATGCATTCCTGATGAAAATACTGTCATTCACAATATTTTTCTAGATTTCATATGAACACTGATTTTTTTTTACTGGGGGAAAGGATATTTTAAGAAAACAACTGAAATGTATGCAATCAATTTACTCAAAATTCTAAATGCCAGGAAATTACCATTTAAAAGACTGTAGGCTGTCTTCTCCACTTTCTCACAGGATTTGCCTAAGGGGGGAAAAAGTGGCTTGCCTTAAATACATTCAGTCATAGATTCATTATAATAGACACAATTCAGTGGGACAAGTTCAAAACAAAACTGCTTTGTTCCAGCTAGGAAATCACTTAGTGTTTTACAAATACAGCTTCTAAAATGTTAGTTGTTTTAAAGTATATTTCTTAAAATGAATTTTTAAAAAATTCCCCAGTCTTGTTCTTGACAGGCCTGGCATCTTTTTTCAAGTTTGGTTTTCTTCCTTTAAAGGAAGGGGGGGAGGAAATTAAGAGGTTATGAATATTGACACAGAAGACAGCTTTTATTTACCTAAGTCTTGTTTACATAAAAGCTCTGCACAGGCTACCCCCTGAGTCTACAGGTCCTAAACCAATGTCAGGGAGCTGTCTGGGTATTTTTTCCCACGTACTGGGCCACTATTCCACGAACAATAGAGACCCATTAACGTTTGGCCCTTCAAGTTAGTACAGCCCAAGCCTCAGTTTCAGGACGTCTGCCCAATATGTAAAATAATGGAATGAATGGATTCCTTGGAAACAACGATAACAAGACCTGGCTGAGCTAACTCTGACAGCATGTGGTAATTTTCCAGGCCGCTGACCCTGCAAAGAGAGCCTGAACACAATGCTTCCACTGCAGAGCAGGCTGGCCTGAATAGCTGCAAACAAGTGCAGAATATCTGATGATGTCATACATACAATATGACAGATGGGACAGGATTTCTTCTTCTTTTTTAAAACATAGACAAGCTCAACTTAACTATTTTGTTTCTCATTTGCAGTTCTATCCCTTCATCAGCTGGCTCTTCAAACACCCTGGAAAATGGCAGGATCACATATGTGATTTAGACGGCATCTGAGTAATCGTGTCAGTTATTGATAGGGCAAATGGGGGAAAGAGAGCCATTGAGGGCTGATGGAAATACCTCTGTGGATTTTGGGTTGGTTTTTTTCCCCCTACTATCAACTGCTTTTGGAATCTTGTTCTCTTTCTGTGTAGTAGAAAAATACAGCTGCTGTGCCTATCAGCAAAGCAGAGTTACCTCAGCAAAGGCTAATTACCCTCTAGGATCTGAGAAATAAATGATGCTAGAACAAAAGACAGGATGTGGTTTAAGTTCTACTGTTTGTTTTCTTCCTATACAATTGGGGAACAGAATGAGAGGTTAACAGTGTCTAGCCATGAATCTGTGGTAATGCATGCAAGTGGCCGAGCAAACGTACATGACTTTGATGCCCAAAATGGAAGGAAGCAGGGGTAACAGTACTAATTATTGCGACACTAGGAAGAAAGCTGTAGTGACGGAAGTCAAGGCTTCCCAGTTTGTGAACTCAGTGGTCATGTCTGCAGAAGCTCCCAGGTTCAGTTCCTGATATCTCTTGCTTAGAAGGATTTGAACCAGCAGGTTTGGGGACAGATTTTACTATGTCTAAAGCCCCACAAGCTGCCTATAGTCGAGATAGAAAATACAATGTTTGAGGAACCATAATCTAACTTCATGCATTCCTGTGTTAAGCATTGGCCACACCACTTTATGATAGAACTTGACTGTAGAAGAATTGCTATACCTTTCCTTGTTCTCTGGGAAATGACCAGAAACAGATTCTAAAACAGAAATAGGCATTTGGCCTGGATTTTGTGGATCTCCATAGAATACAGTATAGAAGCAGCTGCCACATAAGCTTTTCTTATAATGGAGAACACCAGAAAGCTGTCCTTAGTATACTACAATGTGTGGAGAAAAGAATGGCTTCTGCAGCACAAGAAATTATCTCAGTGTGCAGAAATTACAATAATAATTCCAGTTGGATAGACACATTAGCCTGTAGTAGAAAAATAAAATGGGGAGGGGTGCAGTGGGTCTTTGCACACTAATAAAATATAGTCTCATAATTGCTTCCATGACCTCACTCATGAGATGCATGAAGCATCCCTGCATTAGACATGTTCTGATCATATATACTATATTAACTACATGATACATTTAATATTCTCATTCACCTAAAGCCTTCAGTTACCAGAGCTGGACAACTGCATGCCTATGTTAAAAAGGCAGTCCAAACAGCTCCATTTGGTTTGCTTGAGAGGTTTGTGATTTTGTGCAATGCTTTTTTGTATTGTTTATAGTATGTACAATTGCATCGGCTTCTAAATCTCCAGGAGAAAGGTGAACTATACCATAATAAATAAATAAAATTAGTAAGAAATATTGATTGATGGAGAGGCGATATGAGCCACCTTCCAGGAAATAATAAGCAAGTTGTCTAGCATTGTCCACTAGCTTGTTGCCATTTTAACACCTTTGTTGTTCTCAGGCTGACGTGACTTTTGCCCTTTGCAAGTATTGATTGTCACTGCAGTATCTTTTTTCTTGATAGCTGAGAGAATTCAAAAACTGTATAGAAAAATCGGTTTTTCAGATACAGTTGTATTTTCTGAATTAAGTATATTCATTATAATTGCCAAGATATATTGTTATAATTTTGTAGAAATTAGTGGGGAAAATAGATTAACCCCCTAAGGATACAATCAAATACGTTTTTTTTAAATAGATTGGTGGCAGTGTCAAGTGCTATTATTACAAGAATCCACTTGCTAATGGAGGCAGATAAACATGTGAAAGTTGTATAGCAGTCTGACAGTGTTTGTTCCACACACACACACACACACACACACACACAAACGGTCCATGTGTACTCAGGATGGGTATCTTTGTCAGAATTATGAGATTAACCTGACAACACTGATGTCAGCAAAGGATAAAGTGACTAAAGAGACAAGACTTCAAATTTTTATCCAATCCAGGTTAAAAAATCCAGTAGGCAAGATACTACTTTTTCATATTCCTTTTATGATCCTGTTTTAAGCTGGGTAAAAACTCATGCCTCTGCCACATTGGCTGATGGAGGAAAAAGTGACATCTCTTCATTCAAGGACAGAATGGCAAAAATAGATGAAATAAATACTTATTTTCTAGGTATGAAAACCGTTTTGCTGGAACCCTGAGTCTTTAGAGAAGGTATAATCGTCAGAGATGGCTCTCTTAAAGCTGTTAATGTATAAAGAATCCCCTGCTGTGTGTTACAAGGATGTAATTTTCATCTTGGGGTTCCTCTGACTAAACAGCTCAACTTAGCTCTTTGGTTTGTGACATCAGAGAAATCCTCAGTGAAATTATAGCCTTGGGGATACCCCATGGCTGCTTTTATTTCAACTAAAGATTTTTGGACAACTTACATATCACAAAAGAGGAAGTTAACAGTAAGCAGTAAAAATACCATAATGTTTATTTAATGTACCAAATTTCCTACTCTGGATATAAAATTAAAGAAAAATCTCAAGACCAGAGTTTTTAAAGGAACAATCATGCAGGTTTTTGTTTTGTGTGCACAGCTGGTTCAGCTTTTTCCCTTCAAATAGTATTCATTATGTGCTATTCATATAGTCTGCCTCAAATTAGCTGCAGAATACAGTGACCCAGGAATAGGTCATAAGTGATTGTGATAGAATTCTCTCCTCTTCTTCACTAGCATGTAGATATGAGTAGGCTGCCAAATTGCCAATTGTGGGTACAATCTATCCCGAACTTTCATTCAAGAAGCTATCACCAGGTAAACCAACGCAAATGCGAGGAGTTGGCTCCTATAGATTCATCTCACTAATGGTGGCACTTTTGTTCTGCACAACATACTCCACACAACATGCTAGATGTACCTAGTGCTGCAGAAAAGCACCACTGTTTGTGTAATGGACCTATGAGATGCAACCCATTGTTCAGTATTTCAGGCATGACTAATGCCTGCCTGCTTCATGAACCACAAAGGAAGGAAGCAGATTTCTGTGCCCCCCCCTTTTGTAGGATTACAGTCTATTTCATAATATTGATATCTTGTCCCAAACCAATAGAGCAGTTCCCCAAAATCTGAACAATAGAGACCAAATGTGTTTGGCTCTTTTGAATTGGTGCCATAAGAAATTAAATCTCAGAGGTCAAGCACCAAAATCTTTTCTAAATCTCAAGTGACATGTTTGCCCCTTGGGATAGACTGACAATGTGATCCTTAGCAAAGGTATATTGACTTCAATGGGTTGAGAAGGAAGTCAGTCAACAAAGGACTGCACAGTTAATCAACAGATTGTAAACCTTACTGATAGTGAGGTCTACAAAGCTGTTGACCTCACTTGACTTTGAGAAGATATTTTCAGACAGGAAAATTTCTCTCTGTGCTGATATATATTGCACACAAACTACCACAAAAGAAAAATTAGGGGATAGCACAAGAATATAGCCATTTAACCTTCAAGCCTTAGCATACAATAAGCCTATTTTGGGAGAAGGGGCTGGATTGTTCTTAAATCGCATCCACAAGCTCTCGCCCAGCACAATTATTTAGAGTAATTAGGTCTCTGACTGCCATCAAGGAGGGGCATCAAAGGATAAGGGAATTGGATCTGAACTCTGTAGCTTTATCGAGCTATTTTGCGGACAAAGTCCAGTTGCTTTGCCGAGACCTTCCTGCCACTATTGATACAGTTCGTGAGCTGGATGCTCCGTGGCCATCGCAGGAGTTGGTGTTCGATGGCTTCAGGCAGCTCTCATTAACCGAAGCGGACAAGTTGCTGGAGTCAGTGAGAGCAACCACTTGCCTCTTAAATTCCTGTCTATCCTGGTTACTCAGATAGGGTGACCAGCGGATAGGAGGCCCTTTCAGGGAAATTGTGAACCTCTTCCTAACATTGGGAGAATTCCCTGAGAGGCTTAAGGAGGCAGTGGTTCACCCTCTACTGAAGAAGCCATCATTGGACCTGCTGGACCCCACCAGCTACTGCCTGGTTTTCGTATCTTGTGTTTCTGGGTAAGGTAGTGGTGCAGGTCATGGCAGACCAGCTCCTAGCATTCTTGGAAGAAATTTTGGCCCTTGATCCATACTAGTCTGGCTTCCATCCTGGCCACGGGGTGGAGACTGCACTGGTCGCCTTGACGGATGATATCCGGTGCCAACTGGACGGGGGCAAATTGGCCATTCTCATACTTTTAGATCTGTCAGCTGCGTTTGATGCGGTCGACCACAAGATTTTGGCCCATCGCCTCACCAGGCCAGGATTAAGAGGACTGCACTACAATGGCTGATCTCCTTTCTCCAGAACCAGACACAGAGGGTTGTGGTAGGGGAGGAGCTATCAGCCACCACTGGGCTCCCATGTGGAGTGACTCAGGGGGCAATACTCTCCCTCACACTTTTCAACATCTCTATGTGCCCTCTAGCCCAACTGGTACAGGGATGTGGGTTGGGTTGTCACCAATATGCAGATGACACCCAGCTCTACTTCCTAATAGATGGCTGGCCAGACTGCAACTGGATACATTCGCCAATTGTTTGGAAGCAGTGGCTGGATGGCTGAGGCAGAGTCACCTGAAAGTCAACCCCTCTAAGAAACTTTCCCTGTGGCTGGGTAGAGAGGGTCAGGACCAGGAAGCATGCCCCCCATACCTAGACAGGGTACAATTAACACGAGTCCCAGTTACCAGGAATTTGGGCATGACCTTTGATGCCTCCCTTTCCATGGAGGCTCAGGTCACAAAAGTAGCCTGAACAGCATTTTTTTCATCTGTGCCA
This sequence comes from Paroedura picta, assembly GCF_049243985.1. Taxonomy (NCBI): domain Eukaryota; kingdom Metazoa; phylum Chordata; class Lepidosauria; order Squamata; family Gekkonidae; genus Paroedura; species Paroedura picta. Next base: position 39,353,702 of record NC_135375.1, read on the forward strand.
AGCGTCGCTACTAGTGCCATACCTGCCCCAGAACACTTGGCTACAGTGATCCATGCAACAGTCACTTTTAGATTAGACTTCTGTAACTCGCTCTACATGGGTCTATCCTTGGCTGTGATCCAGAAATTACAGCTGGTACAAAATCCGGCTGCAAGAATCCTCACTAGGACATCTTGGAGGGCCCATATACAGCCTGTGCTCCATCATGCACACTGGTTACCAGTCTGTTTCCGGATCAAGTTTAAGGTATTGGTTTTAAGGCTTTAAAACTATATGCAGCCTGGGTCCTATCTATCTGCTGGACCACATACCTGTTTATGCCCCCAAAGAGCACTACGCTCTGTGGGTATGAATCTGCTGGCTGTCCTGGGCCCCTGGGATGTTTGCCTGGCCTTGATCCGGGAAGGGCTTTTTTGGCCCTGGCCCCAACTTTGTGCAACGAGCTCCTGGAAGAGCTAAACTCCCTGTTGCAGTTGTCAGCTTTCTGCAGGGCCTGCAGGATGGAGCTCTTCCACCAGGCATATGGTTGAGGCCAGGGCAGCATTCCTGGTGTTACCATCTGAAATCTCCATCTGAGACCAACGGAGATTCGCTAGGATCCTCATTCCCAGTTTTTTGACCTATATGCTGAATGGGGGAGGGTGGCAGGAAGGTTGATGTTTTATGGTTTGCCATCTTATTTTAATGTTGATGTTATATTTTTAAGGGTATTGTTGGGGATTTTATTGTGTTTTATCAACTTCTGTAAACCTATGCAAGACATTCGTGAGCGGTGGTATATAAATATACTTATAAATAAAAAATAAATAGCATTAAAAAGTGACAGTTCCACTGTGCTAATATTTAGGGCTTTGAACTTTCTAACGGTCTACATAGGCAATGCTAGGTATAGGAGAGCTCTCTCGTCCCCCATCCAGCTGACCTGATAAATCTCCAAAAGCCAAACTGTTGAATTTTCTACACAAAATTATTTTAGAACTCACAAAAGCAAGAGAATGTGTGCTGAGCCAGCAAATATGAGAAGTGCAATAATCATTGTCCATTACAGATATCACTATGGATTATTCATGCTACTATTAGCTGGCGAGGTACAACACCTGAATAATTAGATATATAATTGCATATTCAAATAACTTGACTTCTGTTTTAGATTAGAAGACATGCTGGCTTCAAGATAGGAAATTCTGTTAGAACCTGCTCTTTCTTTCTCTCTGTCACTCTGACTGCATATGTATATGCTGATAATCTTGCTTTCCTCCATTGGAGAGAATTTTTTTTTAAGAAAACATTTTTATCATCCCTTGGAAGAATGCTTATGCTGCACTTCTGTGCCTCCATGACAAGCAATCCCTCCTTGTACAGAATTTGGTCTCAATAGCCATTGAGAGGAAGTAAAGTGTTTTCCTCCCAAAGTGAGAGCCAAACCAGATGAAACTCTATATCTGAAGAACCCAACATTAAAAAAAAAACTGAACTATCAGGTGCTTGGGGGATTGGACAATGGCATGAAGATGAGGAGATGGTCACACGTCACCCTCAAATTGTTTTCCTTGCCTAAAATGGCTCCAGAGAATCCTTCAATAAGGCAAACATATGAGTACAGATGAGAGTACTTCCAATTTAAGGTGATCTTATGAATTAATAACACTCAAAATGCCCTTATTATTAACAGACTTGAAACTGAATACATATATGGGTACTTAATGCCTCCCCTAATTTCCCAGAGCCATTTTAGATTAGGAAAATAATTCAGGGGGAGACTTAACCCTGCCTACCTTTGTACCATAGCCCTGACCTGATAAGCACAATAACTACGATTTAGAATATGGTGAGAGCTCCATAACACTCCATTGTTTCATATGTTTTGACCCTCACAAGGTTGACTGTGTGAGTTTCACCTAAGGGTCTATAGACAGGAAAAGAACTTGAGGATCTTCAGAGGTTTCTAGTTAGAGATATCATAGAACAACTTATTTTAGTAACCTGAGTGAACAAATGTGAAAATTTCAGACTGAGTATGATAGTTCTCAACATCACATGGGTCAGTAGCCATAATATGAATTCATTAGCACTGTTCCTCAAGAAAGCTGATTGACTCAAGTAACATTCTCCTCATGCATGCTACAGTCAGGAATACTCCAGCAAATGACAGTTCAGTTAGTGTCCTCCTGCTGGTCATGATCATCAGAGTCAAATGTTAAATAATCTGTTTGGCTATATTCCAGTGAGCTAACTATGCAAAGAAAATACAGATACTGTTGCATCTCACTTTGCCATAGCTATATCCTTTCCACAGCTAACACCACTAGTGCCTTCAATTGTTAAAAGATATCAATTGTAAAAGAAACAAAATACTTTCCATTTTGAAATGAAATGTACTACTTATGTGACTCCATATGTTTTATGACGCATTATTCATTAGCAGTCATTAACTGCTAAACAGATTTTTCCCTACTTCATGTTCACAAATTCATGTTTTTCAAACATTTATACTACTAAAAGAGTACTGGGGCTTCTTTCAGTACAATATTTTTGACATACATTGAAAATAGAGTGAAAGGCACCCACATAGAAATTATATTTCTGGGAAAATCTATCATTCCCTCGATAATCCCCTGGGTTATGAGAGATGAAGAGCTGCTCTAATTGGCTGCCTACACAAGTTTGACCATGCCCTGTAGCACAAGTGGCTACTGGCCATACATAATGCTACTTAGACTGGCCTTCCAGTCCAACTTTAAGACCTATTATGCACGGGGGTTTTAGCGCACATTCGGGGTGGAATGGCAGCGACTAAAATCACGGATAACGCACGGAGCCGGCTGCAACCGGCTGCAGCTTCGGTGCATGCCGCCGAAAAAGCCGTGTCAGTGAAACGCGGGTGAGCGGGGCGCAACCAGAAGCGGCGCCCGGATCGGCGCGTGCATAATCGGTTACTCTGGGTTTTGCCGCCGTCGCGCCCCGCCCCGTGTATAACCGGTATGCGTCGCGTCTTCCCCCTCCGCGTTTTCCATGTGACCCGAAATCGCCGTTTCGGCGGCCGTGCATAATGGGCCTAAGCGATACAAGAGAACTCAACTCACATGTAAATGAGAGTCTGATTGAGCCAAACTTGATGCACATCCTTGTTTGTATTGAAGTTTGAGGTATGCCTAAGGACAATTATTTCAGCTGTACTCCATCTGGCCCCACTGTCTTCCATACTACTTGCCCTAGAGTCCAGGAAGGTCAAGATGTCATTAGAGATTGTATTCCCACGAGAGGCATTGACTCAAGCCTGGTTTGCAAATGCAGGAATTTGTGATGTCAATGAGCCTGTTCAATGAAGTGCCCTTTAGATTATGGAAGGAGATTTAGCTCATCGCTTAAAGAAACTCTTGGCAAACAGGAAGACCTTACAGTATGCACATAAGAGGAGGTCAAAATTTTCTCCCTGTTGTGTCATTTTTCTATTTGTGTGGAGTTTTTTTTTTAAGCAAAGGGACTATTCAAAGCAAAACATCCACTGCACCACCTGCAGTCTGAAATCATCCCTCTCATTCTTCTGCAGGTATGAAGTAGGCATCAGTTCAGTGCCATTGGCTCACCATTTGCTGTCCTAACAATGCTGAAGCAGAAACACCCATGACAGGGCCTTGATAAATCATCATCTTTATTCTTGTGGCCCGCCCTTCCCATAAGGCTCAGAGTGGGTAACATCAACATAGAGCCAGGGAGCCCACTTCCCAGTCCTTTCTCTCCACCTGCCCCATGCTGAACAACTGCAAATGAATTTGAGATGCCAGCAGCTAGACTCTTTTACTGCATAAGGCCCATTATGCACGTAGTGGAAGGTCCGCATTCGGGGTGGAATGGCGCCGGCTAAAATCACCAATTATGCACGCTGCAGGTGGCAACTGGGCGCAGAGTCAACGTATGCCGCCGGAAAAGCCGAGTTAGCAAGATGCGGAAGAAAGCGGAGCTTCCTGGGACCAGGGCGCAACCAGAAGCGGCTCCAGAGTAGCCGCATGCATAATCGGATACTCTGGCTTTTGCCGCCGTTGTGTTCTGTCCCATGTGTAAGCAGTTTGCTTCACTTCTTCCTCCTCCGCGTTCTCCATGCCGCCATTTCAGCAGCCATGCATAATAGGCCTAAGACAAAACAAAGTTTTCCCCAGGTTTCAAAAAGAAGAAGAAGAAGAAGAAGAAGAAGAAGAAGAAGAAGAAGAAGAAGAAGAAGAAGAAGAAGAAGAAGAAGAAGAAGAAGAAGAAGAAGAAGAAGAAGAGTTGGTTCTTATATGCCGCTTTTCCCTACCCGAAGGAGGCTCAAAGCAGCTTACAGTCGCCTTCCCATTCCTCTCCCCACAACAGACACCCTGTGGGGTGGGTGAGGCTGAGAGAGCACTGATATCACTGCTCAGTCAGAACAGGTTTATCAGTGCCATGGCGAGCCCAAGGTCACCCAACTGGCTGCATGTGGCGAAGCGCAGAATCGAACCTGGCATGCCAGATTAGAAGTCCGCACTCCTAACCACTACACCAAACTGGCTCACCAAACTGGCACCAAAAAGAGCAGTGGACAGAAGTTGAAATATCAGGATGGCAAGAGATTACCAATGAAGCTGTGTGGAAATGAGGGGGGTAGCAAAGTGAACTGGAACTGGAACATTAAGGCAGACTGGAAAACTCCAGAATGGCATTTCATTGTGAATCACCATTTCTGTACTTTACCATGAAATATATATAATGGGGAGAGGTGATAAGGAGAGACAAGCCCAGAGGTACATATAGTAATTCCCTTTCTCTGTAACATGCAAAGCTACACTGAGCAAACAAAAAAACACACACATGCCCTGCTATTCCACTGAACTTTGCTTATACACATATATACAGAGAGAGAGAGGTTCCCTAACAGTTTCCACAAACATTTGGTGGATTGTCAGTGCTATCCTAAACAGAGTTGTGTTCTTCTAAGTCCACTGAAGTCAATTAGGCTTAGAAGGAATTAACTGTTCTTAGGACTTTATTGTGAGTCATCGCAACTTTGGTAATGGTGCCAAGTGATGCAGGATGTGACCCAATCCATAATCTGTATAACACTGGAGTCTTAGTGTGGATAACAGTTTCATCTCAAGAGGAAACAAAAAACTTTATTTCACCTCCCTCTTTCTTTCTTTCCCAGATATATTTGAATTCCAAGAATTTCCAAGCTGTCCTCATAAATGCCCATGAATCTCTGTTTTATGGTCCCTCATATAACTCTTTACATGACTGTTTAATTTTCTATTTAGAACAAATTAACTGTTGCATGCTCTAATAAGCACAAAAAGAAAGCCAGATCCTGTCTGGAAGTATGTGGAGGTTACTCAGAGGTTTTCCAGATTGATGGTTTCACTTGGTGGATGACCTTACAATGAACTTTGACTAAACTTTGCTCTTTGTGTACTTGGCAGTCTGCATTTGGAAGGTCTGGGTTGCCTACGACCAAGCAGATTCAGCTTGGGACTCCTGCCTTTCGCAAGTTGGTGCATCATTGTGTTTTTTAAAACCTGTATTTCTGGTCATTTCAAGAACAATAGCTATATTTCAGCTCTCATTTCCAAATTTGTTTAATTTAATTACAACATGAAGGCATTTGGTATACATTTTGTTTTTCCATGAAATTATGTAGAGATTTTTAATAATTAATTTTTAACTTACTGAATGGTCACTCTTTTTAAAGTGCTAAGAATCAAAGTGCAAAGAATCAAATATATTTTTTAAATATTCAGGTACCTGCCACCCTGGATAGTTCAGGCTAGCCTGACCTCAGAAGCTAAGAAGGGTCAGCCCTAGTCAAATAATTTCAAGGGAGAGCCCCAAGGAGCACTAGGGTCATGATGCGAGCAATACAAACTACCTCTGAACATCAACTCCACAAGGTCACTTGATGGCAAACCAAAACCACACACTACCTTTCATTTTTACATTTTTTGGTGTACATAAGGCCAACCCAGCCTGTTACCAGGATCAGTTTTGCAAATCTATAACTGAACAAGGAGACAATCAAGCTGAAGTATCAGTCACTGTCATGTTGCATTGCTATGCTCACGTGCTGATTTGGTTTCTAAAGTTAGCATTTCTGTTTTCTGTGGCTAAGCAGAGCCAAAGGAAAGATCAGCATCTAGTATTACAGCCTTTCCTTCTGTTGGATCTTTCCAGGGGCAGGAATACTGTTTACCTGGCCCTGTAATGAATCCCATGAATAAGGAAACAGCAAAAGATGGAACATCTAGAAAGCAGGGATAAATCACAGACTATCACACACCTTCATGCAGGGGTGGCTAAACTGTGGCTGTCCAGATGTTAATGGACTACCATTACCATAAGCCACTGGGCCTATGGTCATCTACAGCTATAGTTTAGTCTTAGTGAATCCTACCACCACAGCAGATTTAGTTTGTTAACTTTGAATTTTAAACTTGTGGGTGTTTTTTTTAATTTGTTTTGTTTTTTCTGTAAACTGCCTTGGGAGCTGTTCTAGCTGAAATACAGTCTTTCATTACAGAAAATAAGTACATCTAAGCAAGAGATCAGGACTTCACAACTTGAGACCTACAAGCAGAGCTGAAAAGCTACATATGACAGCCTACCAGAGATTCAGTATTACTTGGGGGTGGGGGAACTATGTGTGGGACTGTGAGAATGGCCTCAGGCAGCTGTTCAGGTGAAGAGTTGGTTCTTATATGCCACTTTTCTCTACCAGGAGTCTCAGTGGCTTACAATCGCCTTCCCTGTCTTCTCCCCACAGATCAAGTAGTAGGTGATGACTTCTACCTGAGACCCTAAAGAGCTGTTGTAGATAATATTGACCTTGATAGACCAATGGTCTGATTCATAAGGCAGCTTAATGTATTTGTCAGCATAGTCTAAGGTGGCTGGAGTAGGGAGGCACTTGGGAAGGAGTGCATGGAAACAAGAGTGAAGGAACCCCCCAGACACCACATTTGGATGACACTGCACCAGGCACAAGAAAACAAAGTGAAGGTTTTTAACTGGCCATCTGTTATCTGAAAAATTTGTGGGGGAAGAACTGTTTTTTGTATTCTACTTTTTACTACCAGAAAGAGTCTCAAAGTTGCTTTCAATCACCTTTCCCTTCCTCTCCCCACAAGGGACACCCTGTGAGGTAGGTGAGGCTGAGGCAGCTCTGAGAGGACTATGACTGGCCAAGGTCACCCAGCTGGCTGCATGTGGAGGAATGGGGAATCAAACTCAGTTCTCCATTTTAAAGGCCACCAATTTTAGCCACTAAACCAAACTGACAATCAGTGCTTTAATTACAACTTGCAGCATACACCCCTTCTGTACACAGCAAAGAGTACTTCTGCATCTCCTAAAATGTTCTTTAAAAACCATCCTGTTCTCCTCCCATGTTGATATGACATTGGGGTAGCAATAAATCTAACCTTCCTTTGAGACAATGCATCATAGCTTAAGCTTAACTTCAGTTGCCCATCTTAAAAGGGTTCAGCAATAATGTTTTCTTCAAAGGAGAAAGAAATAATATTTAAAAGTAATATTCAGCTTAGCATTCTTAAAACATAGGATTTCCTCATTACTAAGGAAAGTTTCTTGAATCCTGAAAGCAAATTTCCCTTACCTGTGAAGATCAGTTTACAGAAAGACAAGTTAATCATATAATCCTCAGCGTTTATCTAGAAACCTTTTGTGTCCCAATTGCATTGATTAATAGTTTGCAGAGAAATTTTTTTTGAGGGGGGGGGGAGAATGACAGGTGGTAGATTCTGCCTGTACACATCCATCTCCCTTTAGGGAAAAAAATTCTCACAAACAACAGATGGGTGGTACAATCAAGATAGGCCCATGGCTGGAGCTGCACTATAATCAGAAAAGGGGAGGCGGGTTTTTTTGTTTTGTTTTGTTTAAATTTAAGAGAACTATGATAAACGAATCAAATCCATTGGGGAAAACCTGTGGTGGCATTGGTGGAAGAATTACAGCATGTCATTCAATCTAGCAGCCATTGTAAACTGGAACTTCAGCCAGCCAATAAGGCGTATTAATTATCCGAATGAAGGCAGAACAAATGTTCAGCACTTAACTCAGGTAGTCCTTGGAAATGAGGTACATTTCGTTTTTAATGAAGGTACAAGAACAGGTGCGGCACATGACCCTCCAGACCAAATGACTAGGTGACAACTGCATTTTTATATTTATAAATCCCAACTGGATGAAAAGCTATGAGTCAAGGGGGGGGGGAGGGTGAGTTTTTTAAAATGGACAAACATTTCATTTAGCATTTTGCTGACTTCATTATCATCCAAAGTATGTCATTCTGCTGCCACCCAGACTTCCATTCAATGGTTTGTTTAAGCTCAAAGTGGGAAAGTAACTAACACAAATACATTCATTGTCCATGCTCTAATAGAATTAAGATTCAGAAAACTCTCACTGCATTTCAATGAGATGTGATACACACTGTGGGTGTTGTTTAGTTGTCCTTTCTCCCCCCCCCCCCCAGCAGCTCCTAAGAACAGGAAAAGTGAAAGACTAGAATTTTTAAGCTCATAAATACAAAGTACCCTGTGTTTAAAAACTGTTCAGATTTTGACACACACAGACAAATGCCAGGAAGCACACAGTGGAAGCTGGCAATTTGATCGCTACCATTTCTATTGTGGAATGAGACAGAGAGGGAGAGCTAAAACATCATATCACTGAGAGCTGCATGGCTGCATACTCTACCCACCAGACTGGAGCAGCTATTGAGTCAATATTGTATAGATTTTTCAAATGCATGGCATTCACCCAACAGACAAAGCACAGCCATTTTTTCCCTCCTGAACACTGGGCAGATTATTTCCAAGGCCAATTTATAATGTCTTTGATTGAAAATGTACATTGTGTACAGCCACCTTGGAGGGACGTAAAATGTGTGCTGCATAGAACGTGTCCAGAACTGAGAATAACAAACTGGGCATAAAGGAAGGCCACATTAGGAGTCTCAGAAGAGATCTGCTATACAGAAGGATAAAAATAAAAGAGCGGGATAAATGAAGATTTCATGGAAAACGACAACTTAGAACTAGAACCTTATGTCGTTGATATTGCAGAATTGCCTTCTTGCATAAGGTTGCATATATTTCATAAATTCTATTCAGTGCAGAATCTGGAATGCGGAAGAATTCAGTCTATCAGTTTAAATAAAGCTTATTCTAGTTCACATCATCGCAGAACAATAATCAGTGGTTTTGGGAAGGAAACATGTAGATTTTCAGTTCCATTAGTGAATTGGATCTATTTCTTTACAAACATCTCTTGAAGAACACCCTCCCTCCTTGTGGTGCACTGAGGACTGGAGATGTAAATAGATTTGAAGGTGGCTGATACGGGAATGGGCCTGTCTTTGTGGAAGGGATTGGCTTGGGCAATGCCTTCAGTGCATCATAATGCAATAGTTCTATAAGGGGTGGGGGAGAGAAAATAACAGTGGTCATACACTTTGCAATTAGAACAAATCACATGAATTGTTAAAACATGATAATCTGTATATTTCTGGCACATTAAATAGCAGTGTAGGAAAGGCTTTCTTAACCAGAGTTTCATTTATCTAGTGATATCACCATAAATGACCATGTTGACCTCCCACCCTCCCAGAATGGCCAATGAAAGGCCTGTAGGGGACAGGAAGGGGAGGGACCCTGGGTGGGCATGTACACAGCTATGCTTCCAAACCATATTCTGCAGTATCATGGCACTTTGGAGGTTTCTCAGAGCATCAAGAATGCTTCAGGGTTTTCTCTATGATAAAAAAGTTGAAAAAGGCTGGTGTAGAGTGTCCCAAGCAACTTTTACTCCCATCTCCACAAAGCCCTATTATCATGCATTTAGGGATATGAATATATAGAGGAATGCAAGTGTGAACTATCAAAATTAAGAAGAAAAGCTGTTTTTTTAGACCCCGCTTTTCACTACCTGAAGGAGTATCAAAGCAGTTCATAAACCTCTTTCCCTTCCTCTCCTCACAACAAACACCCTGTGAAGTAGGTGGGGATGAAAAACTTGAATATAATTACTCTACAAGATCAGCTCTGAGAGAATTGTAACTGGCCCAAGTTCCACTGGCTGCATGTGGGAGAGTGTGGAATCAACCCTAGTTCTCCAGATTAGAGTGTGCTGCTCTTAACCATTATACCATGTGGTTTCCTATTGCTCTAGCCTACATTATATTAACAAAATTTGATACTATATTATATTAACAAAATCTTCAAGATCACATGAATTTCACTCAGACCACTTGTCAAGAAATCATAGAGAAAAGCCATACAGATTAGGACTGCTCTACTACCAATCTAAAAAAGCTGAGATCACAAAGAGCAGATGGCATGCCAAGTTGACAGTCCCACAGATAATAGCACTGCCAGCCAAACTGTTTTAATATTAAAATATGATGCTGATGCAGGAGTGATAGTGGCAATAATTCTTATGATTGGCAAATTTAGCATCTAAAATGCCTGATTCCCAAGAATATCTAAAATGTTTACTGCAGATTAACATTTTAATTAGTGTACATTGTTCAACAAGACAATTCGCATTAATTGAATATTTTATTTATACATAGCTAAAAAGGCAGACGTTCAAATATTTCTGATGTGATTATTTTAATGAATCAGCTCATAATTTAAAAAAACACAAGATCTGATTCAGAATACAGAAGAAGAAAGCAATATGGAAAGTTGCATCACTTAACAGTAACAGGGGGGTCCCTTTGGCACAGATAACAAATATCTGTCCATCTTATCAGTCAATGGGAAGCATCATGAATGCTTGAATTATCCAAAATAAAGAACAAGGCTTCAGAAACTTAAAATTTTTATATATGGACAAGAAACCAAAGTACAAGGAGACAAAATAGAATCAGAATCCTAAATGCAGTTTTTTAGTGACATGAGCTCTAGGGTTACCAGAACCTGGGGATTTGGAAATGCAACCTAGGGAGGACAGGACACGGATCTCAGTGGGGTGCAATGCCAAAGAGTCCACCCTCCAAGGTAACCGTTCTCAGCCCTTTTGCCATTGAGAAACCCCTGAAACATTCTTCAGGCTTTCAGAATCCCTGGAATAATGTCAGTAGGCCGCACCCCTCTGCTCTTAGAAATCACATGTCACCAGAAGTGACATTAGCCAAACAATCCCATCAGAAAAAGCCCAGCAGTCTACCCTGCTGGACTGGGGAACAGGGGGGCAGGCATCCACTGCTCCATCACTCTCTTCTACTCTGCCTCTATGCCCATGAGTTACTCCACATGTGATGAGCCTTAGTCAGCAAGGATTTTTATGACTGGGGCCACTCCTCTCTCAACCCCCCCCCCCCGACCAGGCCTAACCACATAGGGTCATATGCATAACCACATAGGGTCATATTACCCAATATATTTTTTTTCATTTTTTTAATCTATAAAAAATTATTGAACTCCTACCCGATCAGGGAAACTCTTCTAGGGTTATCAGGAAATCCCTATTGAGAAAGCCTGCTTCAAAGCATGCATATTCTCCAGTAGAACTGATCTCTATAGTCTGGATATGAGCTGTAATTCTGGGTGATCCCTAGTCCTACCTGGAGCCTGGAATTCCTATTACACACAGAGACAAAGCAAACAATTCCAATAGCCAATGGAAAGAAAAAGAAAATGACAAAAAAGAAGGAACAAGATATCTGTTCTACAAGTTCCAAGAAATTCAAGCCATGGGTACGAGTGCTGAAAAGATGGAAACAATACACTGAAGAATTATACAGAAGAGAGGAAAGAGTGGCAGATTCCTTCAGAGAAGCATCTTTTGATGAAGAACCTGCAATTTTAGAAAGTGAAGTAAAAAGGCACTCGATGCAGTCAAGAGAAACAAATCACCAGGAACAGATGTCTTATGATGCCTTTACATCTGTGGGTCTAGAGTAGGCTTTCTCTGACAGGATTTTATGCAGGCCAGGCTTTCTTAACCAGAGTTTCATGAAACCCTGGGCTTTCGTGACAGCCCTGGAAGGGTTTCCTAAATCACTGGGAGTTAATTTTTTATATGTTTTCAATTTGTTAAACATTTATCATGATATGACCATATATGGTCACGTCTACCTACCCACCCCTCCCCAAATGGCCGATGATGAGCCTGGAGGTGTTTGGAAAGGGAGGGTTCTCAGGTGGGCATGTACACACTTATGTTTCCCAGCCATATGCTGCATGATTTCTGAGTAATTTCTCATCTCCAAGTTGGAGGTTTTAGGATGCCAAAAATTTTAAATGTGAGGCCTGTTCCAGGCCTCTCTTCACATTTACCAATAGGCTCCGGCATGACTGAAAGAGATGATGGATTGCCATAAGAGACCCCCCCCATAAAGACAGAGTAGTACACTTGGAAGGAGGAGATACAACAGGACCTGGGTCATTTCCTTAGTCTAGAAATTATTTGCAAAAGCTGCTAGTTGTGAATATGACTGGAAATACATTTCCACTTAACAAAATTGGACTGAGCCAGTATTATGACAGTGAGGTGTCCTATTAAATTGTACAACAATAAGCTGATGCCAGTGGCCATTCACTTACCAGCCCATACCATTTGCTACAAGAATGTTATGCTAGGTGAAAGAAATAAAATCTTGACACTGACACATAAATCTAAAGTGGTTTTTTTTTAAGGCTTGAAAACCTTATTCATGTTGAGCTACAGCCCTGATCTACTTTGGTATTGCAAAGCATTCATGACTGCTGTCAAGGCAAAAATGAAATTGATGTCACTGAACTTGGTGTTCTAGTTGCTTGCCTTCAAGCACGGACGATTACAACACAGGTTGGCTGCGGAGGTTATTGTCATTATAAATGTCCAGGTTTCAGACCAGACACAAAACGGAAGCTGAAGACTGCAGCCAGCAATTATGGATCTTCAGGATGTATAACTCAAACATGCCTTTGAAGGATCAATTGGCTCTAGATAAGCAAAACTGCCGTAGTTTGTAAACTCCAGTTCATAAACTAGTATTAGGATGTGGGGGGGGGGGGGCATGATGCAAGGAATGGTTGCTGCAAGCCAATAGCTGCAATGAGGATAGAGATAGGAAACCATGAAGATAATGGTGGAAGCATTTGCAATGGGAGAGGTCCAGGTAACCAAAACCATAAAGGTGCATTTTGTCTAGTCATTTTTATATAGACGTTTCTTCCACAGACTATGAATCCACATAATACACCTGCAAAAGTGCCCCACAAATACTTTTGTCTAGTACTAAAAAGTGTTGGTTAAAAGAAAATAGACTTTGCATTATCTTCCAGTGCTTCAGGCAACGAATCCCAAAATGGCAAGCACAATTATAAGAATACTTCTAGTGTTCTGCAAATTGTCAAACCATTGTTATAATACATGTTGTTCCTGGCTTAATAAAATGATGCCACTGGTAACTGAAATGTGGAACAAAACTCACTTAATCCCGTGTAACGTGCGATAAGAAGAAAAAGAAGAAGAGTTGGTTCTTATATGCCGCTTTTCCCTACCCAAAGGAGGCTCAAAGCAGCTTACAGTCGCCTTCCCTTTCCTCTCCTGACAACAGACATCCTGTGAAGTGGGTGAGGCTGAGAGAGCCCTGATATCACTGCTCGGTCAGAACAGTTTTATCAGTGCCGTGGCGAGCCCAAGATCACCCAGCTGGTTGCATGTGGGGGAGCGCAGAATCGAACCTGGCATGCCAGATTACAAGTCTGCACTCCTAACCACTACACCAAACTGGGTCTCTTGGTTGAATGTGTATGGAGCTTTTATTCCAATGCCAGGTCGATTCAATTCCTGATTTCTACACTGAATGCAATTTCCATTTTGATTTGGGGTGATTTAAATTTTTCATCTGCAACAAGCGTGATTGATCCGGTGACCCTACCTTTTCCCCGCAATATCCTGGAGTGGATATAATATTTGAAAAATCAGCACGAGTAAAGGTACAGCTGTCTGCTTTCTCCTAAATTACTTGCTGCCAAGCCTCCAACACTGTAGAAAAGCCCTGATTGTCCAGGGTGCCAGTTCCTGGTTCCCAGGTTGCAAGGTTTCCCTTAAAGGGGAAGCCCTAACTTCTCTCAGCAGAGATTTTCCTCTTGGATTTATTCCCTCTCCTCTGCTGTCTCCAATCCTCCCCCCCCCCATTCAAGAATAGGAAGAAAGAGGCTCCTGCTGTGCTTGGCTCACCTTCCCTTTCTGAGTGAGGGGGGGGATTTAGGAAGGTCGGAGTTCAAATTGATCTGATTCAGTAGGATCCACAACGGAATAAATAAGGTAAGTGCAGAATCAGCCCTGGTCTCAAAATAACTGCTACTAAGTTCTGAGCAGGAGTTTCCTAGAAATGCAAAAACTCCATGCAAAAACTCACAAGATATTGATTCCTATCAACATTATAACTTCTGTTAACTTGTTAAAGAATTGAAAGTATTAGAGAAATCTAGCCAATTAATGTGGAACTATGTTCACCTGTTACCCTTTAAAACCTGATAATCATCTAATTAATTTTGTACCTTAAATAAATGCCTAGGTATAACACAAAACACAAAAGGCTTTGATACAGGGAAAGAAAAATGACACATTATTACTTTGGAAAACTCACGGTGAGTACAGATTGCAGAAGCCTAACAAAATTCTGGAGATCTGTGATGTTTGTGTTGAGATTTAAGATGATTCTCTGGCTGTAATAATAAAAACCCCTGCCTGGTTTTTACTTACTTGCACATAAATTCAGATAACATCCAAAAGCTGACAAATCAGCTTTCAAAACCTGAGAGGACAGAGGTATTGGAGAAATTTCTACATCCATCTTTCAAGAAATTTCCATACAAGAGATTGGAATAATCACAGTGAGGCATAAGAGAAAGAAAGCCTGGCATAACAAAATGTTACAAATTCAGAGCCAAATCCACAGCGCTGATGCTGAATTAAGCCAGCCCAAGCTGCGCAGATGAAAATAAGCGGAGGCAGGGGAGCAGTCACAAGCAATATCTTCAATAACAGTTTACCACGATTTTAGAACTCTGAAACAATACTATCTAGCAAGAAGATCTACTGAAATGCATTGAAGCTGCAGGACAGCACATCCAGGGAGATACTAACCCAAACTTCAACACTGTCCGTACTTGAGTGTACATACATTACAACTAGTAGTGACAAACTGATAATAGGATTGTATTGTCCATATTCAGGATATGCAGAAATGACTGCGATAGGTTAAATTCTACATAATGTGCAGAAAATGGATCTGGCCAGTGGACACAGCAATCAGGTGACCAACCCAACAAATGTTTCCTATGGCTTGCAAAAACAGGACACGTTGTACTGGAGTGGGGGAGTGGGGGTGGATCAAATCTAGGCAATTAAGGTTTGAATGTTGCATGAGTAAAGCCAATCACAACTAGCATGCAGAAGGCCCCAAGTTTACTCCTTGGCACCTCCAGTTAAACGACCACAGGTTGGAGGTGCTGAGAGTTACCTTTTGTTATACTTGGGATCACTATGACCATTTACGCACTGGGAACTTCAGTGCCCCAGCTCCCATGCAGGAGTACAAATTGATGGTAGATGAGGCACACCGGGCCAAATGCTCCCCCATGAGGGTGCAGGAAGAGGTGGGGCAACTTGCCACAACTAAAACTCCAGCCTGCAGCCCAGCATGAAACCTCCAGTGCGTAAACAGTCTATGTGTTCTTTCCAAAAGACAGCTACTTGAAAAAGAATTTTATGTGATCAGACAAGTGTGTAACCTAAATCAAAATCAAAATGCCTAAATATTTGTCAAATACTAGTTGGGTGGCACATGGAAGAAGCTACTTTGGAAAGTTACAGTGCTATCACTGTTCTTCTCATTGGACTCCTTTTTGAGAAACTTTAACTGATTTCAAATGGAAGTGAAAGCAAGTGGCAAAGATGGAAACCAACAGGAAACAATACGGAGATTTTCAGCCCCTAGTATTTCAGCCAGCTTGGTGGCAGAAAATCATTCCCGCATGCATGCTGGGGGCACTTTAGATAAGATTTCTGGAGAAGTTGTTGTTGTTATTGTTGCTGTTAATTCAATTTGTATGACTACCACTCTCATAGAACCGGCTCACAGCGGTTTACAATATTTCATTGTAATGAAATATTGCTAGCAATTAAGCAAGGTTTACAACAGAATCCAGATGCAGTAAATAACTTATCACAGGAAAAAGTACACTCTTAAAACAAGTCTACCTTAGATGATACAATAAGAAAGTTAAATGATGATTTCAAAGAAATTAAAAAGACAGATACTAATGAGAGAAATATAGAAACACTGAGAGAGAACTTGGATTTGATAGATCATATCGCTTTTTGGAGTATTGCCAGAAATTATTATTGTTGAGGTTTAGAGGGCTCTAAGGGTTAGGCCTTAGAGACTTCATAGTGGTAGGCCTAGCCAAAATGCTGAATATAGATACCAAGGAGCATGTTGAGCAATTTGAAACTGCATATTGGATTAACACATCTGATCCTAAGTATAAGAATGCAAGAAATTGTATTATACAATTTAATAATCAAGCAATTAAATATCTAATTTTATGAGAACATTTCCTCACACCATTATGTGTAGAAAGCCACAAGATTAAAATACTAAAAGAGATCCCACCCCATTTGCTATGTAAGAGGAATGAGTATACATGTCTGATGGAGGCTTTGAAGGAAAAAGGAATGTCTTTCAGAGGGGAACTTCCACAGGGCTTGGCCTTCAGCTATAAAGGCAAGAGATTTAAAATAACAGAGCCAATCAAAGCTGAAGCATTCTGGTGGAAATATAAAAAAGACTTTGATACATCTCAAGAACAGAGTTCATTATAGTCATTGCATATCTCATTTTCTTTTTAAAAAAAATTCTTTTCTGTTTAAAGTAAGTTTAGGAATTTAAAACATTCCTTGTAATGTTAATGTTTTAAATGAAAAGGTTAAAAATGTACTGTACTTTTTATACAAGCTTAAGTTGGACATGATATGTCTCCAAGAATCACATGTTTAAAAAATGATAGAAGATTTTTGGTTTGGAGAAATTTAGGGGAGGAATGTATAACCTGTAATAATACCCAAAAGAAATGTGGTATGGTATTCTGGATTAAGTGTAATCTTGAACCTAAATTGATATATAAGGATGATGATGGGAGATGGTTGATAGTGGAAATACTAGTGAATGGAGAAACGGTAACCTTTGTGGGAGTATATGTCTCGAATGATAAGAGAAATTTTACAAATATTTAGAAATCAAACCACTAAACATAGACAATGATAAGATTTTATTGATGGGCAATTTTAATAGTGTTGTGGATGTTAAATTGGACAGGAAATCAAAATCACTGAGAGCACAGGGAAGCAGGAAACTATTGGGAAAGTTTAAGGAAATCCTGGAATCACTGGAATGACATTTGGAGATTTTATAACCCTAAATCCCTTGAATATTCTTTCCACTCTAAAAGACATGACTGATATTCCAGAACTGATATGTTTTGGGCAATTAATAATTTACTTGACCGATTGAACACAGTTGAGTATCAACTTTTCACATTTTCAGATCATACGGCAATTTTGTTAACTTAGAAAGCATGATGATGTCATCCGTTCAGTCATGTCCAACCTTCGGTGATTCTATAGGAAAGACTTCACCATGTGTCCCTGTCTCTGACTACTTCTTTTAGTTGGTTCATGGTCATTCCTGTATCGGCTTTGATCATGTCGAGCCTGCGGATCCTTTGGTGACCACATTTCCTTTTGCCACTGACCATGCTGAGCATTATAAGAAGAAAAATAATTGAATGGAAAAAATGAATATCTCTTGAAGAAACCAGAAATAATTACCTCAGCTAAACTGCTGATCAAAGAATATTTGCAGACTAACTGGCAAGGTGATATAGAAACCAGAACAGTATGAGACGTGGGGAAAGTTGTAATGAGAGGCTTTTTATTCAAAGAATAAAGAGAAGAAACAAATGAACCACGAAAGACTACAACTTATAGAACATTCACAAACTAAGGAAAACTAATTTTTAAAGGTAAGTATAAGACAGGAAAAATTATTACAAGGAATTAATTTGATTAAACTATGGTTTGCTCAAAATATGTCAAGTGAATAATAACAGAATATAAAAAGGATTAAGTAAAGATTATTTGAGGGTGCTAATAAACCGGGTAAATATTTGGCTTGGAAACAAAGACATCCCAAGCAGAATAAAAGAAATAGTTACAATTAAAAGTGGGCAGAAAATAATATACGATCAAAAATGATTTTAAAAAATTGGTGTATTATACTTAATTATATTACATTGATGTGACTAATAAGGAATATATGGATGATTATTTAAGAAATCATCCAAGTAAAACTGTTGGGGAAGAGCTGAACATTTTACTGAATGCAAAAGTTACCAAGCAAGATTCAGAGTCTCCTCTTAAACATGTAAAAATTAACAAGGCATCAGTCCCTCATATACTATTCGAACTTTGAAGAGGAGATAGCAGACATACTATTAAAAACAATGAATGAAATTCTAGCAGAGGTAAGGATTCAAGTTTCATGGAAAGTCGCAAATATAATACATATACCTAAGCCAGAAAGACATTCAATGGAGATAGGGAATTATCGACCTATCTCTCTCTTGAATTGTGACTATAAAATATTTGCCACTATACTATACTGTAGACTGAAGAGTGTTCTTAAAGAGCTAATTCATGAAGATCAGACAGGTTTCATACCAGATAGACAACTGAGAAAAAATACTAGGTTTCAAATATATTAGAATATCATGATAAAATCCTGAAAAAGAAGCAGCATTAATATTTGCAGATACTGAGAAGGCTTTTGATAACATTTTCTGGGCGTTTATGAAAAACACTGAGACCTATAATGCATGGTGGCGGCTACACTGGAACGACACCATTTTCTTGCAGGGGGAAGCATGCCCCACCACTTCACATGTACGAATGGGGTAAGATTTCTCACACCAAACATGGTCCAACCCAGATTTCATTGTGCACACATGCTGCCGGGGAAGAAAAGTTCTGTCGCACTTTTTTACCATGGCAGGGGATGGGTTGGTATTTACTTTCACTAAGGTGGGATTGCATTACAATTACAACAGTGGAGATAGTAACCCTGGCCAAAGAGAGTGCAGCATTCCCCTAACTGAGCCAATACCCTATTTTTTATCCCTAATCTTAAGTGGTAAACAGGTTTGATTGATTATACCTGGCTCCCAATTCATCATTCCAAGAATGAGGATTTATGCAGATCTTATTGCTGGGGGTCAGGACTTTAGTCTGGATAGGCCCGTATCAGCCATGTCTTTATGAGTGAGCAGCACTCTGTTTTCAAGGATCTTTCTATATTTGTGATGAAGGGCCTCTTGCCTTTGGAGATGCAGGAAAGCAACATAACACAAGATAGGCAGCCAATAGGTTAAAGTAGGTTCTCATTGTTGTACTGAATTAGACATCAAGTTTGTGGACCTGGGAGTTGTTGAGACACACTAAATCGTCATATCCCTCAGTACTATACACCAACCCCAAATCTGAGCATCTAAGTATCGTAGCAGGTGCATCCCAAGTTGTGCCACAAGTTGTAAGCTGTGGTGAGCCAGTGAGAGCCTGACAAGAGAAAGGGCAACTTCCTATGTACACTGTTGGAAGAGAGCAGTTGTCTCTGAAACTGAATTTGGTTCAGGGATGTGTTTTTATTTTTATGGCGCAAAGCATATACAACCTTACCTATAAGCAAAATGTAACAATAATGCCCTTCAAATTTAAGGAACAATATACTATGAAATCTATATTTCTCAGTTCTCAGGATTTTATCATCTGTGCAGGGATTTAGACACATTCCAGCCACTTTCAGGCTTGACATCCAGATTTATGATGTTCTAGCTGGGAAAATTCTGTATCTAGTACATTCTTTGAAGTCTTAAGGCTGACATTTCTGTTGCTCTGGTGGAAAGTAGCTGTTTTGTAGGTCATGATCGCACATGGTGAGCCAGCTCACCATACTAATACCCCATAGGGAGTGTCTAAGATGAGGTCCAAAGCTATTAATTTGATTCGCTGTTTGGCAGGCAGCCCATGAAGAGAGTATGCTGAAATGGTCTTTACCACTATAAGGTCAACAGCTTCATACCGAGCTGTGGAGAATTACAATAATCAAGATGAGGTCATAAATACATGGATCAACATTGCTAAGCCCAAATCCAGCAGGAGAGCAACTACCTTTTGCCTGAAGCAGTTTGTGTTTTCATTTCTGTTTCTGACACGTCCCAAGCTGTGCAGGTGAGCTGGTGTCTTCAAAACCCAGATGGGCATAGACAATTAAAACTGGCACCAGAGAAATCAGAGCCACTCAAAGGAAAGGCAGAGGACTCTGGATGAAGTAGTTTTGATCTTTTCATTAGTCTCATAGCTAAGAGGAAGTGAAATCCTGTGCAGAATTACTCCTGTCTGAACACAAAGGACTGGAGTAACTCTGTTTAGGTTTGTACTGTAAAAGACTGAAATAAATATAGTGACGGTCTGACTCTCGTAGGTATGTGGAACACATACCTGCTTTGGGCCTCCTTGGTCACTCCCCCTCCCTCACAGTCTGTCAGACACACATACACATACACACGAATGCAGATTCTTTCCCTCCACTTCCCCCTCCCTTCTCCAACCTTCCTTCTTGTTTCCTTGACCTCCTCCCTGGTCCCTCCCCCTCCCTCTCTCTCAGACACATACAGACACAAACACACACTTAGATTCTTGATTCAGGAGGACCCCAGCCTCCTATGGCTGCACAGGAATTGCCCTGGCCCTGGTGGCTTCACGGCCACCACTTCGGCCCACAGATGCTTCTGCCCAGGTCTATGGAGGATGCACAGGCAGAACCCTGACCCCGGGAAGCTTCATGAGCACTGCCCTGGCCCGCTGACGGTATGTGGCTGCCACCCTAGCCCCTGGCAGCTTCGCTTCCACCACTCTGGCCCATGGAGGTTCTGTAGCAACCTTCCCAGCCCTCAGCAACTTCATGTGTGTTGTCCCGGCCTGCAGAGGCTGCATGGCTGGTGCCTCAGTCCCAACAGCTTTGCAGGCACCACTCTGGCCACCAGAGCCGGCAACATGGCAGAAAAAATCCCATTCCCACTGCTACTACTAAAGGGGGGTGGAGAAGGAGGTGGCTGGATGGAGTCACTGAAGCAGTCAGTGCAAACTTAAATGGACTTCGAGGAATGGTAGAGGACAGGAAGGCCTGGAGGGTCATTGTCCATGGGGTCACAATGGGTCAGGCACGACTTCACACCTAACAACAACAACAACATGTTGTATAATTTAATACCACAAAAATATAGATTAAAGAAGCCATTCTCACTCTGTTTGAGTAATCAACAGCCCCTGGAACTGTGCACTCATTAAATTTCAGCCTAAAAATCAAACTGACTTTAAGGCTAGGTAAATTACATCTTAATGAACTCAATAATAGCTGCATTTGTCTGTATTCTTAGTGCAAATATGTCAATTTAGGCAATATTTTTATTTAAACCATTTTGTTAAAGATAGCAATATTCCAGTGTGTGTGTCATATCTCCAAATACTATTACCATGTAATTCTTGCTGTCTCTCTTAGAGTCTTTGTCAGACCAAAAACCTCTGGCATTTCATAGCACATCTGCTCTGTGCTAAAAATCTCAGTATGACATGAATGTCACAGAATGCAGCCATTAGTTTCATTCAGCGATCTGATTTTTTCCTTCACAAGTCCTCTATTTTTGTTCCTCTATGTGTGTGTGTGTATTCATGCATGTATGCATGCGTGCACATGTATATCTTTTCTAAGTTTCAATGGAGGCTATTTTTTCCACACTAAAGAAAGAAATATATGTTTTATGAACTACTGCCCTCAAGGAATTTGAAAATTCAAACTGTGATAGTCAAGTTCAAACCTACGTCCCACCGCCTCAGCAACAGAAACCTGCTGGTGCCTAGGTCAGTTGACTGTAGCTTTATCAAGATCATTTTCACCAGGGGTGATTTTTTTTCTTAGCATGTGCTGCTTTAAATTTCAAAACTTGCCTGGAAGTGCTTGTGTGCAGGACCCCTGCTTTCTAAAGCACTCTGAAACTTGCAAGGCCAAAGGGATTCTTCTTATAGAACAAAGTGGATTTCAGAGTAAAGGCTTCCCTTTGGCCATTTCCCAAACAGAAGGCACATTGTGTTTGTGTTTTTCCAGCACTGTCACCCTCCTAGGATCACCATAAAATGGCAGACCAGCAATGATAATAATTGCCATCTTTTGGGGCAGCCAGTAGCAACAGGCTTGCTGCTGCTGCAGCTGCTGCTGCTGCTGCTACTACTTTTTATTCTCATAAGCCACCCTTCCCTTGATGGCTCAAGGTGGAGAACAATCAAGATAAGTTGATATATAAATGATTGTAAAATATTTATTGCTATATTTAGGTTTTAAAAATCTTTTTAAAGTCGTTTACCCTTTAATTAAATTTGTTCCTGAGGATGTAAACAGTGTTGAAAGATTTCCTTTTGGGTAGATGGATTTTCAGGCAGGGAGGGCAGCATCTATTTGGCCTTGTTTTCCTGGCCTCAACCATAGGCCTGGTGGAACAGCTACAACTTAAAGGCGCGCCAGAACTGTTTGAGTCCCGGAGGCCTTGATTGCCTCAGGAAGAGCGTTCTACCAGGGCCAAAAAAAGCCCTAGCCCTGATTGAGGCCAGTTTTATTTCTTTGGGGCTGGTGACACTGAGTAGGTTTTGAATACTCAGTTGCTCTTTGAGGGACATTTGGGAAGAGGTGGTCCCATAGATACAAGTGTCTTAGACCGTTTAGAGCTTTGAAAGTAAGAATCAAAACCTTGAACCTGATTCAGTCTCGAATCTGGAGCCAATGCAGTTGGGAGAGCACAGGTGTAATAGGAGGATCCAAGCTAAAGCATCCTGGACCAGTTGGAGTCTTTGGAACAGCTTCTAGGGCTATCCAGCATAGACAGAGTTACAGAAAGTCTATTCTGGAGGTGACCATTTCATGGATCACAGTGACTAAGTCAATAAGTAAGGTGCCAGTTATCATGCCTGGCAAAGTTGGTAAAATGCCTGGTGTCATTCATGACCTGGGCCTCCATAAACAGGGAGACATCCAGGATCACACCCAAACTCCTGATCAAACTTGAAGGTATCAAATGGTCCCCATCAAGAGTTGGGAGTTGCACTTATTCTCAGCATGCCAGCCCAGCTAAAGGCCTTCATCTTAGCTGGATTCAACCTCTGCCAGCTTCACTTTTTCCAGTCCACCATGGCCTCCAGACACCTGGCCAGAGTGTCCAGGGTTTTGACAGATGAAAAGGGTCTCCCCCATTCTTCTTGCTACACAGCATCATCCTGGGACACACCTATTTAGTACACTTTTATTATCATCATGCTTAAATAGAAGCATATACCAGCTTTAAGTCTGAAAGCTGAACTGCATTGGGGGGAAAGGAGATGGAGTAGATTGCCAGAATGCCAAAATGCTTGTACATTTTAAAAAATATATATATACTCATCTCCGTTTGAGTTGCTGGTAGATGTAAAATAACACTCAACAAGAGTTTTGTCTGCAAAGGGGAGGAATTTAAGAACTGGGATGTCTTTATGGAAAACAAATGTTCAGAATGTGCAAATCACATTTATCTTTAAACAAGTCCCTTCATAGTTATGAAATCAGATTAAACACTGATCCAGACAGCTGTGTATATCACATGGTAATTACAAGGAACTGTGTATACAAACTAGTCACCTATTAGGGCTCTTACATGGGATGATGGTTATAAACTAACACATATCTGCCTTTCTAGGTAGCACCTTAAAGAATCAAATTAGTCACTAACAGGGATTTTTTTTAATTGAAGTTTTAAAGCAGTTAGAAATTCCTTTTCCCCAGGTGGAGAGATTACTCAGCCCAGGTATGTAGTAGACTGCAATACAGCTGGGATTCTTGGGGAAAGTAATAAATGCTGATAGATAGGAGTTTCTGACCAAACTACATGCAGGGAGGGGTAGCCATGCAGCTTGCAGGCTAAAGAGAGATCCTGCCTGGATAATCACATGGGTTTATATGGGACAAAGTCAAAATCCAAAAGACTCCCTGACCCCCAACTGCAGGAGATGCTGAAGCATTCAAATGCCTATCATGAGCGACACAGAGGGAGATTGGATCCTGTAGTTATGGTGAGGACAGGGCAGAATTTCTGCTACTGAAGAAATTCTGAGGCCTTATGAAAATCTAGGATATGAAATTAAAGCAATGAACATATCTGTAAAAATTTCCTTCTTGTGTGGCAGAAGAGCCAATCCAGAGTATATGAGTATGAATGAACAAAAATATATCAAACTTTCAAATTTGGGGCTTGGGAAGGGGATTTCCCCCCATAATTGCTTATGTTTACATAGGACATAATTGGTTCAAGATTCATATCTGCATGAGTTTTCAGGTTATGATGTTTCAGGACCATTACCTTCAATGGGAAATATGTTAGTCTGTGGCAGCTGTTTATAAAGAAAAGGGCATCCAATTTGTTGGAGCATAGCCATCCCTCTAATCTAAAGGACCACCAAGTTTAAATTGAATGCACCAAGGAAGTTGAGGTCCCTTTCCACTGATTCCTGTCTGGCGGAAATGGCACTGACATACTTTTTAAAATGCCGTCTGCATTAATTTCATTTTCCTATTCTTACAGTGAGTAGAGACATGGAATGGGATACTGTATCCTGATCTCATCAGACCTCCGAAGCTAGGCAAGGTCAGTATTTGGATGGGTACCTGACAAGGAACATTTTGCAGAGGGAGGCAAACCTTCTCTGCTTAATTACTAGCCTTGAAAACTTTGTGAGGTCACCATAAGGCAGTTATGACTTGACGGCACTGTACACTAATTCAAAAGAAAAAATATATTTCTGCTGAAATCTCTGCATTTGCCATCCTTCCACACCTATTATTTGTGTCTTTTCACAAAATAGGAAGGGAGAGATGGGGAGGGACAGTTTTCCAATCAAATGACACCAAATTTCAGGAGAGCTAATGCTGTCTGTATGCTAAGAACCATCAGATTTCAAGCAAGTTGAACCAAGGATGCAATTCTATGAACTAGGTATCTTAAAAGGGCTCCACAAAGGAGGAAGTGAAGGAAAAGGTAGCTGATCTCAGTCACACTCCTCAAACTGCTCTGCAGAGGAAAACAAAAAGGTCTCTATGTACTTTCTCTATAGGATAAGCAGCGGTTTGGATGGATGGGCTTGAAGTTTTAAAAAATTGGTTATTGAGTGACTATTTCTAACGTTTTAAGCCACCTTTCAGCCTAACTTAGATCCCCACGTGACAAACCATAAAAACATCAAAACACATCAAAACATAAATGATTAACAGCAGTACAAACATGATGAACAAGGAGAGTCCATGAGAGTCATTGATGAAAAGCCAGACCAAAAGAAAAGTCTTCTCCTGTTGGTGGGAGGCAGCAATGAAAAGGGACAGTTGACTTCTCCATGAGTAGGTGATCCTAAAGCTCAATGCCAATACCTTGAATTGGATCCAGAAGCAAATTATGGGCCTGTGTGCAGGGAACAAAACTGGAGTAATATGGTCCTTATGATCCACTCCAGTCAGAATTTGGCTGCAGTAGATCTACTACAGCATTCGGGATGCTCCTATAGGGCAGCCCCACATAAAAGCTTTTTTTTTTTTGTTCAAGAAAGGCCACAGCTGGCTGACCAAACAAAACAGGTAAAATGCACTTCTGGCCACCAGTGCTTTTCCAGCTGGAGTCCCAGGTCTGACCACACCTCCAGCCTGAGTTTTTATGGGAAGTGCAACCTCATCCATAACAGGAGACATCTCAGTTCCTGAGTCAGTTCTTCCTTCTGCCCCTAGCACTTCCATTTTATCAGGATTAAGCTTCATGTTGACCCTCATTCATTCCAGCATTGCCTATAGGCACTGGCTCCTGGTTTCCCAAGCCTCCTTGAGATATGCTGAAAGTATAAGATAGAGCTGCATGTCATCTAGGCCAGGGGTAGTCAACCTGTGGTCCTCCAGATGTCCATAGGCTACAATTCCCATGAGCCCCTGCCAGCATTTGCTGGCAGGGGCTCATGGGAATTGTAGTCCATGAACATCTGGAGGACCACAGGTTGACTACCCTGATCTAGGCCACCCTGGCTGCCCTGAGCACTTTTGGGGAAGTGTGGGGTAAAAGTCAAATAATAAATAAATCTACATACTAGTGACGGCTAAAGGTCTGCGTGGTGGCTCCTTGCCTCAGTTTGATCCTGAGCTGTTTTAAAGTCACATATGACCCTGCCTGATGACCTTCGGAGACCAAATTGCAGGAGACACAGTAGCTGCTCTAGAAGAGAGGCCACGATTTCAACAATGGTGCACAGTGAGAATAGAGCAAACCAAATACAAAAACCTACTATGTAAGCAAGGCCACATTTTTTTTTCAAAAAAATACTGACAGTATCACAATAAATTTATATCAAAAAGCCAAAAAATTGTATTTATCAAAAAAAATTGTTTGTTTATATTTATATGCTGCTGGTGCAAAACAGTGTAAAACAGCTTTTTCTTTTCTGGCACAGTGTCTCACAACATGGCACCATTCCCAGCTTAATGCATAACTTCACTGGGTTTTACAAACTTGCAATTGTTGCATGGTAGACTTGCAGAAACTTGGCAACGTCCTTAAACTTGCAGATAATTTGCAGGACAAAAGACAAAGCTTTTTGATATAAATTTGTTGTGATACCGTCAGCATTTTCAGGGAGAAATTGGCCTTGCTTACATAGTACGTTTTTGTATTTGGTTTGCACTAGAAGAGGGGAGCAGAACAGTCCTGATCCAAACACTCTGCTTTATTCATAAATCTCAGTGGTTAAAGACCTGCCAAAACAACTGTGAGATGTCCTTTCTTCAGTCTCTCAGCATCAGTTGATCCTAAATGCTTTACAAATGCAGAGTCTTGAAGATTAAACTGTTTAGCTTCATAGCTCACTGATAGTTCTTTGTTCTCCAAGCCACACGCTGCCAAATATTTCCACTTTTCCTTTCTTGCCTTTCTCATTCCTGACCCTCAGGTTCAGCAGATCCTCTCTGTCTATAAGGGACGCCCCATCAGTCAGAAAGATCTGGCTCTCACCCAAGGAGTATTATGAACTCCACTAACCACAAACTCTTGATTCAGCAAATAGCTATCCCTCCCCATTTGTTGCAAGAACATTCTGAACTCCATGTATTTGCTGCAGTGTGAAAATGTGCTGCTAAGCAGATTCTCACAATCCCAGCTTGAAACTCGCTGCCCCTGAAAAGCTCCTGCCACTTTTGGGGGGAAAAAGAAAGAAAAGTTAAGTAACCCACTTGGGTGTGGTGAAAGCCAAGGAAGATTCAATTAGTGCCGAAAAGAATGGAAGCGATTAATGGTGCATTTAGTCTCAAACTTTGCAAGGACGATGCTACATTGTCTGGAGCTTGAACAGAGTGCACTTTACCTCTTTTCCATACGTTATGGTAAGAAGTTGCTAGGTCACACAGAGCATCGAAAATCCAGGGAACAATGCACTTCTATCTTCTTTTTTTTCCACCAACGGTGAGGGAAAAATAATAAAATAGGTATTGACATAAAATACAGTGTGGCACTGAAGTAATTTTGCGGCGAAGAGATGAGAGGCAAGAGGCCTTTCATCTCCGTGACAGCAGTTTGCTTCTTGTTGTGACTGACAGAGGGCAACGGCGGGACAGCACACCAGGACGCCCGTCCAAAGGAGAATGCTTGCAGCACCTGTCCCCTGGCAACTGCGGCACGAGGCGGGCACTCCAAGCAGCGGAATGGCTGCTGTCCTGAACAAAAGCTACCAGTCCAGCAGAAGCCCATGATGCTTCTGGTGCAAAGTGTCAGTCTTTTCAGGCTTCAAAACAAGTCTGATGGATCCAGAGGAAGATCTCGGCCTACTGGCACTGTGACTTCCGCTTTATTATTCTTATTACCGCCACTCTGCTCATAGATAATGTTATAATTTACAGTCAGGCATTGTGCGGCTCAGATGATTGATGTCAGTTGGGCATGAATAATTATTTCAGTCGCTTTAATAATGGATCTTCAGTGAAACACAGCATGAGGGGGCTCTCTCCAAAGAGGAGCCGTTGATTCTCTAGAGAAGAGAATAAATTGGACACCCAGAAACGTGGAGCAAATGGCCACAATCCAACAGAGATTTCAGCAGACTGATATGTCGACTTGGAAGCAAGCCCTGTAGAGCTCAATGATTTTTGTGTCTCAGTAAGCATGTCTAGGAGTGGACTGCTAAATTCTGTGCTGGATGACAGTTGATGTTTCTTGAGCATCATCGGATCATTGGTCAGTTATACCACTAAGAGTCTCATCTTATGCAGAATTACAACCTGCTTAGGACTTCCCAGTAGTACAACCCCATCTGTTAAAGATGCAGGGCAATCCAGTTGGCTCATCATGTGCACCTTCCGGGTGCCAGCCCTCCTGCAAGCCAGTGAGAATGGGGGTGCATGAAAGGAAAGGAGGGAACGCAGCCATGAAAGCAGAAATTGGTGGGAAGAATACAGCAGGCAACCTGATCGTGCCATTGCCATTTACAAAGTTTGGCACATGATAGGTACCAGACTTTAAAATCTTGATCAATGACAGGCTGGCATCTAGATAGTTCTCTCCTGCTCCACTTATATGGCAACAAAAGGGTTCAGGACCAAAAGGAATCTACCCAGCAGTCTTCTGGAGAGCCCATATGGCCACAGTGCATCACTTGCGGCAGGCACGTTTAGAGCTGTTGAGACTGAGGCAAACCTGACTTGGGCTTGGATCTAGAGTACTGCAAGTGGAATTCCTTTTGCAAAATGGGAACTGCCCACCTCCCCTTCCTCCTGGTGGCCCCTGAATTTTCTGCACCTCATGGGGAGGGAAATCATGGATATTCCTCTCCTCAGCATATGTGGAAGTGCCTCATACTTGAACCAGGACTACCTAGGAACCAATTCTAGGGGGCTTTTTGCACGGCTTCAAAATCGCACAATGGTTGCTAATTGGAAACGCTATTGATTTGCCTTAACGCACGACGTCGTAGACAATCTGCAACACTCCTGAAACCGATCAGCAAAAAGCGCTTCGTTGTAGCGCTTTCAGGGGAATCCCAAAAAGTGGATTCACCCTCCGGAAAGCGCTACACTCTTGCAAACAATCTGTAACACTAGCGATAAAGACCTGTGCGTTACCATTGTTGCGGTTTCTTCAAAGTCCCTCCTCCTGAGCCTATCCTCCAAACTTCCGGCGAAGCGATCGCCATTTTTTTTTCTCCGAGCGAGCGGGGATAAACGCACCAGCGAGCCTCTTTCTGTTTAGAGGCTTCCCTGGCTTCAGTCCTTTACCTTTAGTCACTAAGCACAAACCACATAAAAGCCCGTTTGCTGAAATAAAGTCCCTTTATTTTTTTACACATTCAGCAGAAAATCGGGCCCGTGAGGGGGGGGGGATTTTTTTTTTATCACTCGAGGCAGCGTGGCAACGATCATACGATCAAACGACAGCTCACATTAGGCAGCTGGATGGGTCTCTCCGTTGCAACGAATCTACCTAGATTCGTTGCTATGGGTCTGTTTTTTTTTTTTTTTAACCTTTCTTAAAGGGAAAGGGGCTGTTTGGGAGCATGCTAACGGCTGCCCATTGGCTGCTTGACGGCCAGGGGCGGGACGAGCTTGGCAATAGCGCTTCCTTTCTAGCGATTTCTGCCGAGACCGGAAGCCTGTGGGAAACGCTAAAAAACGCAACTGATTCCACTACAAAGGCAGGTATGCATA
Organism: Paroedura picta; assembly: GCF_049243985.1. NCBI lineage: Eukaryota > Metazoa > Chordata > Lepidosauria > Squamata > Gekkonidae > Paroedura > Paroedura picta. The sequence goes on from NC_135375.1 coordinate 39,383,586, forward strand.
ACGACGAATTCCACTATTTTAAATGGCGATTTTTCATTCCGCAAACAATTTGCAACAAAGATCCCCGTGCGTAAAGGCCCTAGGTGTTCATTTCTTTGCATGAAATTGTTATTGTGATTTTTAATAATGAGAGCATGCATTTGAATGCCACCATCAAAGAGAAAAGCAGCATATAAGAACCAACTCCTCTTCTTCACATAGGAAATAAGTTTTACCGCATTCCCATGTGTTTGGGTGATCATGTGTATTACTGCACTGTGTTTCATGATGCTGGTTTAAGGTATTTCCCAACCTGTAGAATTTCTTGCTTCCTTACTTTTCTCAAGTCTTCAGATTCTCTATAACATGTTTCCATATTTTGCAAGCAGAATTTAAGAGGCGCATGTTTGTCTTTGGATGCTGGGAATAACATCAGGGAGGGGGAAATCAGTTCAAAATCTTTGTGTGTCTTTTAATCAGGGAGCTGAATTGCCTGTGTGCCTATACAGTTAATTTTCATTTTAATGTGTAAAGTGAATCTTGGGTGGATTTGTTTTCTCCAGTTTTCTTTGTTTCACGCCAGAGAGGTAGTGCATGTGTACACCGTGTAAGAAAACGATTCTTGAAAGCTAAAATCTTATTGTATAAGAACATGCAGTGAGTATGTTTGGCTAATTTAAATCACACCGAAAGTGGGCTTGTTTTTACCTCCTAGCGGGTCTTTTGGGTTGCATGTTATATGTGCATCTGAGTCAAAAAAGTAAACCAACAAGCTGCTCGGGAATGCTCAGCTGTCCCTCTATTCAGCTATTTACAAACTGTGAGAAGCAAAAGAAGTATGTGGATCATGCCTGGATGCAGCAAGGAGGATGTGTGGTCTCCTTGATCCTCCTGGGGTGGTGCTAAGGAAGTGACATGGCTTGCCTCTCTCATTTTCCAGCTTTACCCATTTTGCCAGCCTGCTTGACTCCAAATGGAGGGAGGGGGTTTCCATTGATGTTAATTAGATCACACTGGCACATTCTCACACTGCCTCCCTTAATCCAGTGGCCATTTCCACAGAGAGGGGTAAAATGTGAGTGGCTTCCTACTGGCAAACTTAGGATGGTAAATCTTGCATTTGCAGCCTTCCTCGTGGGGAGACCCCTCCCACATTTTCCCTCCGCCCATTGAGGCTTTTTGCCTCCTGACAAGGCTGCAAGGGAAAATAAGCTGAACCTCTTCCTCCACTCCTTGGCTTGTCAATAAGCAGCCAATCACAGCACAGCAGTTCTCTTGTAAACTGAAACTTTCTTCCCCATCGCAGCCCATAAAGTTTTGTAAAGGGACTTTCACATTGCTATGTGGTAACACAGATACATTTTAAATAAAATCAACACTGCCCCATTGCTATGGAGAAAGGCCAGACCACTACAGCATCCCCCCCCCCTTTTTATTTTTTTTGAATTCTAGTATTTTTTGCAGTTTATTTCTGTCTGGGTGGATTTCTGAGATGCTGAACATTGTGTCTGGAGCCCAAGAAGATATTTTGTGCTAATGTTTGGCTTTAAATCAAGCTGCTCAGACCCCTGTATGATCCCCCCCCCTTTTGCAGCTCATTTCCCACCACCAGAAAACAGAAACAGGACTGTGTTTTGCCTGCCTGATCCCAAGAAAACCATGAACACTTTAAAGATTTTGTTTCACCTTGAATAATGTAGGTTTGCAGTCGCACTGCAACACAGACTGGGCAATTAAAAAAAATAAAACAGGAAATGGAGGGGGCAGGGTGGGAGCGAGGGCGGGACAATATTGCAGATGTTGGCAATGTCATGTGGAGGGGGTTCTATATGCCACCAACATGCAAAAGCTGTCCAGACATATTTTCCTCGTGTGAAAATGGCCAATATGTTCCATGTATGCCTCAGCATGATGAAGGCTGTTGACCGGTGAAGGAGCAATAGCACAGGTACAAAGGTAGTACATACCTTCTCATAGTCCAGGTTAGGGGATACACATTATCCAAGCAAGCTGTGATCAGTATGGCCGGCTTGCCCTGAAGAAGGCTGCAACTGTGTAGGGGCAAAAGTACTCATAATGCTGGCCATTTTGAATTGCAAATGATACTGTGATAGTTTTTCAAATCGTTGGCTCCTGCCAACACTTCAAAAGGATAAAAGCCCCCAGAGATTACTCTGATCGACATCCAAGCAACAACATTTGATAGGCTGAAGTTTCCCCTCCATGCTGATGTTAGTTCTAAGGGGGTAAGAGAGATAGATGTGAGTCCTTTCCTAAATGGTCTGAGTTGTTTCCCCACACCATTTGGGGAACACATCAATTTAAGTTAGCAAAACTGCACAAAGCTGGTGGAAAAGTTTAGCCCCTTCTCTCTGCCCCGGATCCAGCAGTTAAACTGGGACCCCAAGCCTTTAAAAATGTTTGACAGATCCAGCCAAGAATCTTCCAGGATCATGTTTGCTTAGTAAAAGAGCAAATTCTGAAATGTACCAGATGGATCCCCCCCCCCGCCACCCGCATTGCCACTGACAGAATACATTTTTTCATTGCAATTCAAGAGTCAAAAATTTCCCAGTTTTAAATTCTCATTTTATATCCTGACAGTTGAGTTTCTTAGGCTTTTGTGGTAGGGAACTAATCAACAGCAAATACCAAAACTGTCAGAAGCCAGGTTGTTCTTTCCCATATACATAGAACTGTGTTCCTATCACAATACAGATGATTCCTGAATTCTACACTCCTCCAAAGGAAGAAAACAGTGATCCTTCCTGACAGACAGCCAGCAGTAACGTGCCTTATAAAGACTGGCAATGCTGCCGCAGTCAAAAAGACACTTTGAAAGTCTTCTATTAACTGAGAAGCAACCACCAACTGAACACAAAAATGCATGCTGATTTTCCATGTGGACATTACTGGAAATCATTGTCATAGCAAAGAGAGACTGATCCTATATTTCTTCCTGTTTTGCACTGATTTCTTGTAGATCAGCCTTAGAATGTCGTACATTACACTGTGGTAGTTGACCACCACCAGGAGTCCAGGTGTGATCTTGGACTCCTTGTTATTGATGAAGGCCCAGGTCAAAATGCTGTCCACCACGCTTTTTACCACCTTCTCCAGAAGCGACTACTAGCACCTTACTTGCCGGTGCCCAACTTGATCCAACAGTCACCTCCAGATTAGACTACTACAATTTGCTCTAAGCAGGGCTACCCGTGTATGTGATCCAAACTGGTCCAAAATGCAGCTGCCTAGGTCCTCACAGGAACCAGGTGGAGAGAGCACATTTGACCAATGCTGTCCCAGAGGCACTGGCTCCAGTGAGGACTGAATTAGATTCAAAGTCTTTAAGGCCCTAAACATTCTGGGACCTTCATAACTGCGGGATCCCCTTCTCCCTTATGACCCCCAGAGAAATCTCCAATCAAGCATACAAAATCTGCCCAAGAGCTCCAGTCTCAGGGAAGTCAAGCTGGCCTCCATTGGCCTTTTCTGCCCTGGTGCCAGCCCGGGTAGAATGCTCTCCTGAGTGAGATCAGGGTCCTGCAAGACTTGAAACAATTCCACAGGGCCTGCAGCTGTTCTATGAGGCCTGTGGCTGAGGCCTATAGAATACCATCAGCAAGCTGGCCTCCCTACACAGGCAATAACATATGCATGCCACTTAACAATATCACAGCAGCAAACACACAACAATTCTTCCTGACTGTCAAAAACTAACAGGGAGAAAAATATGGACTAGACTTTTCCCTAATGTATTTGTTTTTTGTATATATTTTAAACTGAGGGAACCATTATAAATCTGTAATCTGAAGTGATCCTGTTACAGGCTGCTCAGTCCTGGCCATAAAGGGGCAGAGAAAGATACTCTGAATCTCTCTGGCCTTCTCCCATGCCATACTATATCACAGGACAGAAATAACATGGGAAGCTTAGTGTCATATGGGACATACCACATGGCTGACATTAGTATGTATTTATAAAGTCTTATCTGTCCACATTTTCCCTGAGAACAGGAACCAAAAAGGCTTATGAGGCATTGTAGCCAATCACCACGGCAACTCTTGGTCTTTCCATGGGATTTCACTCCTTCCTACATGGTTTCAACTGTTACCATAGTGATATCAGATGGAGATGCAGCCTACGAATCTGGTCCTGAAATGATCTCCAATTATTTGTTTGAGGGCAGGCGGTGTGGGAGACCACAGAAAGAACTCTGCCAAAGAGCCATGGAATATGAGAATATGAACTTTCATAGGTGCACACAGGTTCATTAACCCACAACGGTCACAGCAATCTTGTGCGCAGCTTGCTCAGAGAAACAGCAGGCTCTTGGGATAAAGGCTGCAGTAGAACAACTTTTCATTTGCTTTTATGCAAGGGTCACTTCGTAATAAAACTCTTGAGAGCACCTGCACCAGAATCAAAGCTACAGCCTCTCCATTATATACTATGCAGCAAGCAGAAAGCAACAGGTTTCAAAATGTACCTGTTTTTGCTTCTTGCAGAGAGAAATTTGATTGAGACCAGAAATTTGGTTGAGACACCTCCAGGTATAGACCCCCATAGGCCAGTCACCACCAAAAGATGCCCCCCTAGGAGGGGTGGGGGGGAGGTCTACAGATTATTTTTTGCTGCCAGTATTGTTTTATGGTATTGTTATGTATTTTATGTGGGGTTTACATTGTACTGTAAATCACCATGAGCCAGCAGGGTCCAGGAGTGGTGGTTAAATGTAAATATCTGTTCCACATAATATATTTCTGGTAAGGCCTAGAAAGAGGAGCTGGTCTCATGGCTCGTGCCACTCGGTGCTTAGCACCCAACTCAGGGCAGCTGTCCTGCCCCTGAGTGCCTCCTCCTCAAACCGGCTTGCCTGTCTGTCCAGTGGCCAGCCAATTGACTTCCTTCCCCAACCCCTGACCACCCCCTCCTCCTTCCACTTCCCTCCAAGGCTCAGAGGCTACAGATCCTTGCAGCACGAGAGCTGCCCCCGCCAGTGAGTTCCCTTCCCAGGGGCCTCCAGCCTGCAGCCTTTCCAGGTCCTGGGGGGAGGCAGAGGCCATCTACAGAGTTCTTCCACCACCGCCCCCAATCTAGCACCCATTGTATTCCTGAATGCAATGGGCTTGGCCCCTGCATTCAACAAATGCCAAGTGATTCCTTAGGTATATGATAATGTTGGCACTCTGGACTGCTCTACATGGACAGCAATGGAAGATCCTGCAACAGGATAAATTATTGCTGAGGACTTCAGGTGACCTCAAATTTAGGAGCTGATCATTGGTGCGCCTTCTTTTTCTCCATCCACTAAAACAAACTGTTGGAGAGCCATCACTCGATCTTTCCTTCCATTAAGTTTCTAAAAATAACAGTACTAGAGTGGGGGAAGATTTTGATGGGGACCAAGACACTGGATGAGGGATCAGTCCTTCCCCCTCTCTAAGACAGTAGAATGAAATGCACCATATCAGGCAGTAAGGTCTCTCTGCAAATAAAGAAGGCAGTACAGCAACCCAAGAGACAGCTAATTTTCTGCATGCATGGAGCTTTTAAGCAAAGGTTGATTCAAACCTGCAGTTCAACGCCTACAACCTGGTTCCCCTGAATCCTGTTCCTTGCCCCTCAAGAAAGTCCAGTCTAACTTACTGAGGGCTGTATTAGAAGGCCATTGCAAGCGCTTCTACCTTTTTAGCATCAGCATCTTCAAAATATACTCTAACACCAGCTGCCTATTTATCAACTAGCAGCTTCCATAAACACAGAAGAGTCCTCATTTTGGCTAGATGTTTTCTTTGCCTTCTGCAATCCTGGGGGGGCAAATACAGAATTCCTCTTGCAGGGAGACTCTGTTCCTGGCCCCTAAAAGAACTTGAGCAGAATTCATTTACCTCCACTGCAGGCTTAACGAGACTCCAAACCTCTCCGCCCACTAACAGACATGATGCCACATCAAACCAATGTTCTCTGCAGACAGTGAGCTTGTGTGTGTTTGTGATTTAGACTTGCCAGGAAAAGAAATATACTGAAAGATACGGAATTCTGAACTTTTAATCTCTTAAACGATTAATTTTTCTACATTAACTTTTCATGATATATTTTAGCTTAATTGTAATGCATCCATAAACTGTTGTAAATGAAGAAGAAGAAGAAGAAGAAGAAGAAGAAGAGTTGGTTCTTATATGCCGCTTTTCCCTACCCGAAGGAGGCTCAAAGCAGCTTACAGTCGCCTTCCCATTCCTCTCCCCACAATAGACACCCTGTGAGGTGGGTGAGGCTGAGAGAGCCCTGATATCACTGCTCGGTCAGAACAATTTTATCAGTGCCGTGGCGAGCCCAAGGTCACCCAGCTGGTTGCATGTGGAGGAGTGCAGAATCGAACCTGGCATGCCAGATTAGAAGTCCGCACTCCTAACCACTACACCAAACTGGCTCTCAAATTGCCACTGATGTATAGGGAGTCCCTTTGTACAGGGATGAGGGCAGGTCTGCAGTCAGGGTAGGTGTAGCGGCCCAGGGTGCCTTGCTTTGTAAGTAAGTGTTAGCAGGAATGGAACCCCCCCCCCCCACACTTTCACAGACTTGGACCATTGGGCCTCCCACAAATGTATGGAGCTGCTTTTCCATTGCATTGCCCCAGCATGCTTGGTGTGGGCTGTCTCTGGAAGTCTTAGGCAGACTTGCTCCCTGATCAAGTATTCCCAGCCAGGGTTCAGATGGCCACTGCCATCATTAGATGTCACTGGAACCTAAGCCTGGTCTCTTTCTTCATAATGGAAAAATAGTAAAAGACCAGTCGATTGACTGGCCGGCTCCAAAATCTTCTGTCCCACTTCTCCAAAGGGGCATGTCACCACTTCCGGCGTTCCTGGAAACCGGGGTTATTCCAAGGGTTCCTTCACGGTCAAAAGACTGGAAAAGGCTGCTGTAGATAGACTTGGGACATCTGCCCTCAACTGTCTCTCTGCCTCCTGGGCATCCTGTTCTTAAAAAAAAAAAAAAACACACCTTATGCTGTGACTGCCCTTGCCAGGTTGCTAGTCCGAATGGAGAGAGGAACCAGTAACTGAGCGAGGAACTCAACAGTGCTGGGGGGGGGGGGGAGCATTTGCCTTTTTCAGCGACCCCGAGGGCCAGCGTCGGGAGGAGGTCAGGCCTTCACTTCCATAGCGTTGCTCCAGAGTCGGGGTTTTGACGCCTGCGAAAGCCATCCGCTCTCCGCTTGAGCTACGCCCAGGAGCCCTTCGGGCCGAAAGAAGCGCGGGGAGAGCGGGCGGGAGGAGGAGCAGAAGTCCGCCTGCAGGGGAGCCCAGCCCGCCCCCTTTCCCTTCCGCGCAACAGGCTCCAAACTTGACCTTCCAGAGCCTGTCGCCGGGCAGAGGGACCCGCCGTCTCGCCCCTCCCTCCGCCGCCGTCTCGAAAGAAAGCAAGAAAGCAAGAAAGCAAGAAAGCAAGCAAGAAAGCAAGAAAGCAAGCAAGCAAGCAAGCAAGCAAGCAAGCAAGCAAGCAAGCAAGCAAGCAAGCAAGCAAGCAAGCAAGAAAGAAAGAAAGAAAGAAAGAAAGAAAGAAAGAAAGAAAGAAACAGGCGGCGGCGTACGGAGCTCCTAAACCGACCAGGTCATCTGCATCCTCGCTGGTGGTTGGCTACTGGAGAGGAAGGCGTGTCGGATAAATGATTCCACACACGCACACGGACCTTCCCTTCCCGAATGGTTTCGGAAAGGGCGTTTCTCTCTCTCCCAAGCAAACGCAACCGGAAAGTAGCAGTGCTCGCCGGGCCCGCTAGGGGGAGCGTTGCCCCAGGGTTGCTGTCCCCTCTCGCCCTCTCGGTCTCCCAATAGCCGCTCGCACTGAAGACTGCGAGGAAGCCCGAGTCCAGTGAGCAGCGTCCGCGTCTCAAGCCAGCCCTTTTCGAAAGGGTGTGTGTTGCCGGGGCTGGGGGGCGGGGGATGAGGGGGGGGGAACCATAACCCAATCTGAACAATTCCCCGTGAGAAGCGGCAAATTAGGTCTGTGCGTCAGCGATGCGGTGGGGGGTGGCCTCTCTCTTACAGTCACAAACGCACGCCAAGCAGAGAGATCTGCCGTCGCAATAGGCATGCGCAGAGGCAAATGTCGAGATGTCTGCACTTCAAAATGCCGCTCAAACCCGTTTCTTTGAAGTCAGACTCGAGATGAAAATCAGGGCTATTCCCAGTGGCTGTCATCTCCTGCTCAAGATAGGACTTCTTAATATATATCTTGCACCGAGACTTTGTTTTCACAAATCGCCAGCTCAGACAAGCATACATATTAATTTGCAGCAATGCAAATGCAATGCACTGCGCCCCGCTACTTGCAACCACGCATAATGCTCTCGTCTCTGGCAGGCGGGTCACAATGGAAGAAATTAATTAATGTGAACGGAGAGGCTTGAAACAAAGAGAGTCGACGAAGACGAACACGGAGAAGAAAAAGAAAGCATCGAAGTAGTTTATAGTGTATCTATTGAAGTGGCCCCATGAACGCCTTTCCGGTGCCCTCAAACCCGCATTTGGCTCTCCCCCCCACTTAAATGAGTGACACAATAAGTTCAAGAAGACGCTGGCGGCTTCCCCCATTTCAAAAGCCCCACTAATTTTAATTGAAGTCAAGCAGTAGGAAATTAAACTAAAATTGGGGGGAGGGGCGGTATCGAGTAATGTAGTCCTAACCCATGACTGTTTGGAAATACAAACCACGGTGCAAGTTTTCAGGTGCTCCAGAACTCTTCAACAAGCTGGCTGGTAAAGACAAAGCTTAACGCGGTTTCATGCTCAGATTTTTTCCTCTCCCTGTTTTATGCTGCTTCTCTTGGTCCCAATGAAAATAATTAGGTGTCTTTTGACTTGGGCCAGCCAAAAACAAATGAAGCGGAACAGGATTGTGCCTGCTCCCGTCTGACTTCCTGCAGGTAGACTGTAGTCCAGCCAGCCTTCATCTGAAATCAATTGGGGCTAGTCTTTAAGGTGCCACAAGCCTCCTGTTTACTTTTGCTTCCACAGGCTGGCAGGGTTACCTGCCTGAGTCTTTAGCCCTTTTAAACCCATTGGATTTCCGTTGGAGAATCTCAAGGCAACCCTAAACAGCTGCATTTTTAAAAGTCCATTTGATACCAGCGAGCTGGTATCATAGGGCACGCCTCTGGTCTGGAGGACTCCTGTTAAGCCAAATGGGTCCTGTGTGCCTGTAATTTCAAAGTGCTTTAATATGCGGGATGCAAGGGTGCAACACGCATTTCATTAGGATGAAAAGGAGAGGCACCCCCTGGATCTTAATGCATGTAATCTGGCGCAACAGAAGGTCATGAGGGGTGGCCCAAGCAAATGGAGACTTGCCCAGATGTTCATACCCTCAGACGAGGCTTCGATTTCCACATAAAAGGAGATCCTCCTTGGCATGATTCATAGACAGGCAGGAGTGGGGACCAGAATGAGTTTAATATTCCCCACCCGTTTAAGGCTTCGGATCCTATGCACGCTTGCTTGAGCGTATGGGTGCAATCTGTGCAGAACAGCCCATGTAGGATTGCACTGTAAAGCCTGCTGCGCTCAGTGCCGACTGACTTCCGAGTCAAGCTGCGAAGGATCGCGGAGCACAAGCAGCTGCCGTCCAAGCGCAGCGGCTTGGCAGTTACTGGATCGAGCCGACTCTGCGTTTTATGAGGGTCTTGTTGTTGTTTGTTTTTAGGCTTTGGGGAGAATTAAATAAAGCTTCTCCCAAGAACTGTGGCCCTGGGTTTAAACACTTGATCTCCCCCCCCCTCCCGGTTTCGGAGCCCAAAGATAGAGGGGGAAGGCTAAGGATCAGGTGTCCAGTCTCGCAAACCCCGGAGGCCTCCTATATGTGTTCTTGGTTTTCTTGCAGGCTTTGGTTTGGTTTGCACGCAGCAAACAGGCGTGACCAGGATTTGCGATCTTTATTAGTGCGGGGCGGGGGGGGCATGATTCCCCGGGTGACACGAAGTTCTCCCTTGGCTGTTCAGACTGGCAGTGACTCAGTCTGCGGTCCTGTATAAATCACCACAACTACCTGTTGGGGGAGGGGGATTGGGCAGGCTATGCCGGGGACTGAACCTAAAACCTTCTGCAGACCTGGCAGATGCTCAGCTACTGAGCCACGGCCCTCCCTTTGTGCCGATTTCCTTTATTGTCATAAACATGCACGCACACACCCATACAAACACACACACGTAATATTATTTATTATTATATTCGATTGTTTCGGTTGCCCTATATTCTATGGGAAGGGGACCCTGCCCCACTAATTCAAATTGTAGTCGGATTGCAATCTTGAGGAAGTAAACTTCGTTGACATGAACGGGGCTTGCTTCCGAGTAAGCGCGCTTCGACTTCGGACGTCAGACCAGACATGCCTGGCTGGCTATCGTTCGAAATTGGGCCGGTAGCTCAAAGCACCTTTCCCTGAGATCCTTGGGAGTTTTTCCTACCTAAAGGAGAGAAGGGGAGCTCAGTCGGGGTAGTATCAGCTGCTTCAAAGGTTGGGGAACGATCCAGCCAAAGTCCAAAGGGACGTGGGATTTCAAACGCAGGAGGCTTTACTCCATCCATCTGTAAGAAATGCAGTTGACAAGGGCTTCGGTTTTGCTGGCTCGGGGTCATTTTCTGGCATATGTTTGCGTACAAATTAAGGTGGGTGACCACTAAGATTCACTTTTACAGAAAGAAAGAAAGAAAGAAAGAAAGAAAGAAAGAAAGAAAGAAAGAAAGAAAGAAAGAAAGAAAGAAAGAAAGAAAGAAAGAAAGAAAGAAAGAAAGAAAGAAGGTTGCAGTCCCAACCGGTCATGCCAAGAACATCCCAATCCAAGGGAGGGATTCTTGGGACTTCCCTGGGGCTTTTCTTTCAGGTGACCCCCGATTAGCATCGGATCAGGGGCTACCAATGAAGTGGGCGGAAGGGTAGAAGCGCAACAAACGCCTCCATATTTGGGGAGCGAAATGGTGGCCGACCTTATCCGCCTTTACTCGGAAGTTGGGGACTGGGCTCAATGCTCCTGCTTAGAATGTCCCTACGAGGAGAAAGCGCTCACAAACGAATGGATGCCTGGCGGGAGTCATATTTCAAAGCGTGCCGGTCTGTCCAGTGCCCTTCAAGCAGAGACGGGGACACGACGTTTCCTCCCGAGGCTATCTATGCGCTTTCAGCGGATCCAGTCGCCCATGTCAGCCGTCGATCCTGATCTAGGCATGCCAGGAAGTAGGCTGTTGCCTGCGCAAGCTCATGCGAAGGACAGCGCGGGACAGTTTTTCTCCGCCTAAACCTGAGCCCCCTTTGCTCGGCGGAAGCTCTTCTCTCCTGCCAGGCAACAGCCCCTGCCTGCAGAGGAAGCTTGTGCAAACCGGTGTAAACAGCCCGGCTCCCCGCTGCCTGAGGCCGAGGGCAGAAGGCGCGATCTCTACCTCGCCCTGGGCTGCTTGGCTGTGATGCGGGACTCGCTTGACCTGCCGTCGGGGCCGCTGGCCACTCACGGGACCCGCTTCCGAGTGCAGGCTGGTCTTGGGGAAGAAGCACCCTTCCACTCAGTAGTGGTGGGTCTGCGCAACCCACGCCCCCCCCCCACACACACACACACACGGTCGGTATGACGACCTCTGGGCTCCCACACCGAAGACTGTGACGCGCCTGAAAAGAACAAACCTGGAGTCCAGGAGAGTTTTATTCAAGGGATGAGCTTTGGTGGGCAAGCACGCTTCGTCGGAGACGGTGGATCTGACGCACTGATACAGTCAGACACGGTGTATCCTAGGAAAAGTCTGTGCCCACGAAAGCTCATCCCTTGAATGACACTTTGCTGGTCTTACAGATGCGGCTGGACTCTGCTGTTTCTGCTTCAGACCAACACGCGAATCGACTGAAATGAAAGGCGCACTCTTTTGTGGAGGCACGTGTCGTGCGCTTATGCGTGTGAGTTCGCTGCTTCCATGTTGCCTTTCAGTAGGAAGTGATTCCTTCAGTCCCAGGGCATTGTATCGAGGGATGTGTGCGTGGCCACCAAGGCTCACAGTACCCCGAACAAAACGTTGTCGGTCTTCCAGGTGCCCCTGGACCCGAACTCCCTCCTGTCACGTGTCTTGTGGTACAGTGGGGATTCCGAGCTTCCCGGCTGCTGCTGCGTGAGTTTCTATTTCACCCCTCCCTTTCCCCCCCCTCCGACCTGCTGCTCCGAGGTCGAACCCGGCCAAGCGCAAACCTCGACGCAGCCAGGCGCTGGGCCCGCGGGATCCTGAGCGCCCGAGTCTCTTCCTTGCTCCTGCAAGGGGACTTTGCCCCTTCCCCGCTCGAGCCGGTGCGGCCGGCCAAGTTGCTGTCACTCCTCGGAGGTGCTGAAGTTGGCCGAAGAAGTTTTCTCCTTCCGCAGAAGGCGTCCAGAGACGCCGAATGTGAAGCGGTCCAAAGGTGTCTGGGAGAGGGTGCACCGAATGCCATGACCACCCCCTTGGGACGTCTGGGACGCCCATCCTTGCCACTGGGATTCTACCTACCTACCTACCTACCTACCTACGGCATCTGTGTAGTGTAGCCAGGGGACCCGAGGATTGTCTGGCAGCCGGGCAAGGGATGTCCAGAGATGATTTGCCCCCTGCCTGCCTCTGCGTCATGACCCCTGGTGTTCCTTGGAGGAACCGCCACCCAAGTCCCTGGAGCTCTCCCACCCAAATAATAGTCCTGGACGGCCCCACTTAGCTTCGATATCTGACGGGATCGGGCTTGCCTGGGTTATCCAGGTCAGGCTGGTATCCTGCTGGGGTTGGCTCTTTGTGCCCCTTGAATTGGGTGGCATTTGGTGCTCACTTTGTGGCTGAAGCCTTCCATCCGGGTTACAGACATTTGCGGATGGGAGGAACGAAAGGATTGAGGCGAATTTGGGGTCTCTTTCGGGATTGGTGCATTTCAGCTTTGAAAGTGGACAGAAGTCTCGAAAAAAACGGTGTAGGGCGTTTTGCAAAGCCGCAGGGCTGTTCAAGGAGTCCCAGGAGGGAAGCAGAACCAGAACCAGAGCGGGCTCCGTCCCGGAGAGGGATGGAGAGCCTGGCTACTGGCCCTGTTTCTCTCCTGGCGCCCCGGGACCAATTCGGTCATGGGAGCGCTTGCGCTCCTTCTGGATCAGGCTGCCTGGAAGGAGCAAGGCTTCTTCCCGACTGAGCCTGCAGAGACTGGGGCGGGGGGCGGGCACGGGGCACTCTTGAGGCCTCCGCAGAGCTCTGTGGGGAGCCGTTGGGGGCTCTGGCCGCAAGTGGGACCGCGCCTGCCGTGCTTCTTGCGGGCCTCCTTCCCGCCGCCTCCCGTGCCGTCGAAGCAACCCGAAGGGGCCGGCATCGAAGCTGTGCGAAGGCTCTGGGAAACTTCGAGGCGGCCGGACTGACTTCGGCTGAGTTGCATAGCTTTAGGGGTGGGGGGGGGGGCGGCACGGGGAGCTGGGGAGCGATCCGCGCAGTGATCCGACTCAAAAGCTCGGTGCATGCACCCGATGCGTGCCCGTCTGGGTTGCACCAAACAGATCCTGCTTCCGGGCGGTCTCTGGCGTGGGAGTGGCCTGCCCGAAGACCACCAAGTCCCCTGAAGAGAGGTCGGAAGCCGCAGAACACAACCGGAGACCGGCGGCAACCTTGAAGGGCTCCGAATCCCTCTGCGCGCACACGAGAGCGGGGCCCTGGCCTGCTGGGCGTCGAGGTGCCGCCGGACTGGCACCAACCTCTTTCAGGGGACGCCAGGGTCTCATTTCGGACTCGAGGCGCTTCGTGCCAGCGGCGCTGTCCAAGAGCCGAGCCGCCAGAGTCAGGTTCCTGGCCTCCCGGGAGAGTGGCGGGGCCGGTGCCAGTCAGTGATGGGGCGCCCTCCCCCGTCTCCTTTCCCATGCCAGGGCGCTGGGGATCGGGGCGTGCCTGTTGTCGCCTCCGAAGGACTGAGTGGTCCTCCCCGCCCAAGCAGCCCTGCCTCGGGGTTCCCAGACAGCTGCCCCCGGGGCTGGGCATTATCCTCGGTCTGGTAGCCGCCCAGCCCCCCGAGGCACCCAAGTCTGCTTTGGAAAGGCAGAAGGGGAAGGGAGGCCGCCTCGAAGGCCCGCTGCGGGATGCAAAACCCGCGACAGAAGCTCTCCGAGCCCAAAGGCCTCCGGCCAGGGCCGCTTTCTCCCTCCCGCCGAACGCTTCCGTGGGGAAGCCACAGTCCCGGGGCTGGGCACGGCGAGCCGCCCCAAGGGCGCGCTGAGGAGGCCAGAAGGGACCGCGGGGGCTGTCGGTCTGTTCGCCAAGGAGAAGGCGACGGGCACGATGCCGCCCACGGGAAGCGCCCAAGCGGGACCGGCTGGGCTCCCCGCCCGCCCGCCCGCCCTCCTTGCCACGCACTGAAAGCAGCGGGGGTTCCCAGGCGCTTCCCTTTGGTGGACTCGGGCCCTCCGACGTTTCCTCCCCAGAAACCTGAACAGATGCGGTGGGGAGAAGCGGGGAGGGGGGGGGGCTCAGTCTGAAGCACTGCCCCTGTGACCAGGCGACATCGAAACCCCTCGGGGATGGCCGGCCCACTGCCCTGCCCCTGGCCAGGCTCTCCCTCTCCCCCCCCCCCCCGCCTGCCGGGACAGCCGCGCAGTTTCCACGGGTGGGATTCCTCCAGTCGGGAGCCCAGCGGAGAGGAGCCGAGGGCGCGCCCGGGCACTTCAGCCGCTTTCCTCAGCGACCTCCTCTGACTGCAGCAAGACCCAGGGACACCCGAAAGAGAACTGCGGGCAGGAATCCGGGCCCAGGCTGGGACTGCCACTGACCCCTGTAGAGCAGGACCGGATTGCTAGAGCCACCTTTGCTCTTCCACGTCCTGTCGGTTAGCTGGCCTTGGTGCCCTCCCTTCCCTGCCTTTGATTTTAAAAGGGATTCGATCCCCCCAACTGCTAGGTTAAGTGATATTCTCCAGGAAAACTACGTCCTAAAATTCACCCTCAGAAAATATTCGAACTTCCTTTCACATGCAAAGTTTCAATAGGTTGCAGATGCTCCGGTTGGGCTGAGCAGGGGGGGGGGGGGCAAGAGTTTTAAGGCACAAGCAACGGCAAAAGGTGTTCTCCCCCTCTTTGCAACCCAGGTGAGGCTCCTACCTAATCCATCCTCTTCAAGAGCCTTCTTTTCAACTGATCTATACAATGGGGCTGACTCCCAGGAAAGTGTTCTTAGCACTATTATGAGAGTTGCTTAACGGTTGACCAAAAGACTTTCCTTGCAAGAGGACCAAACTGGTGGCCGCTGAATGGGGTGGGGTGGCAAGCGATGCTTTGGTGGTGGTCCAGGTTATGCATAGCAACCTTTCTGTTCTGGTAAAATCAGTGGAATGTGAAGCCTGAGTAAAGGTGTATGGATTACAGTGGGATTTATTCCCCAATAAGTGTGCATAGGATTGAAGTTTTTCTTTTAATTAACTTTGATTAGACATGATCATCTTGACTCTTATTACTGAGTTACTTTTCAGGATTTTTCAGGTTAGCATTTTTTAAAGGTCTGTGTAAAAAGGAAATAAATTAACTCCGCACAGTAAAAGTACTTGATCTGAAATTAAAAGCTTATATCAAACAAAGGAAATATAGTATGTGGATGTACGAGTTGCACATACATCTTGAACTTTCTCTTTTTTGTGAGATTTAAATTGGTCCTAATAATAACAGCAATAGTATGAAGAAGAATAAATTGCACATTTTAATATCCTAAATATTTCCATTAAAATTTTATTTCTATCCCAGCTTGATACTTTCCCTAATTGTACATGCCAGAGACAGAATTACATTGAATTATCATTATTTATTTGCTCATGGCACCTGGTTTTTTATCAGAATAGTGCCCAATTATGCAACACTGCAGTGTTACATTTTAAAAAGCTACCTTTGAAAGGATTAAAATTCCTGTCCCAATATAGGTTATGGAATAATTTCATTTGCCGTGACATTTAATACATAGGAGTTGGCTCTGTACATCACCATACCTGATAATGTACAAACTGGGATGATCAATGAATTTTGACTTTAAGACAAAGAGTAGAAGTATCAAACACTAGTTTAATGTTTCAAAAATCCATGTTTGTTTGTCTGTTACCCAAATAGTGTTTGTTAGATGTCTGTGTCATTCACTTTGTGGGATGATATTCAAAATACTTTACACCAGAGGTAGTCAACCTGTGGTCCTCCAGATGTCCATGGACTACAATTCCCATGAGCCCCTGCCAGCAAACACTGGCAGGGGTTCATGGGAATTGTAGTCCATGGACATCTGGAGGACCAAAGGTTGACTACCCCTGCTTTACACTACAGCCCTACACTACATGAGAGTAACACTGGGGTAGCCAGCTGAATCTGAATGTGAACCTTCACTAAGATCTAGGTCCCATACCCAAGTTATACAGTCAAAACCATTATCATAACTAAGGCCCAGAAAGGAATGATCAGACAGCCTTGCTTCATGCCTCCGCCCACCCCCAACAAGAGAACAACATGTGGATGGTTTCAAAAACCTGTGACAACACACCACCTATTGCAGTCACCGCTTCCTTATCTCTCCACAGGCAACCAGGAAGCTTTCTATACAGGAGCCCCACAGCCATCTAGTGTTACCCAGATTTGGCACCATTTTCTTTCCAGTGCTCTTTTGCCTTTATCAGCAACAGGAATACAAGAGGTGCAGCTGTAGCCAGCATGGAGCAGCAGTGCTGAGAAGGGAAACTGAGAGGAAAATCTTCACCAGCTGTTTCAAATATTTGCTGAGCTTTTGTTTTCCCTACAAGTTCCAAGAAATGACTTTGGCTCTTAGCCTGTTTGTTTTTTCTATGAGCCAGCCACTGAATCCAAAACTGATCCTAAAACTTTGCTTTTATTTCCTTTCTGTAGGCCAGAACACTGGAAATAACACTGTCAGAGATGCACAGTATGTGTTTCGTCTACATGTGAAAAGTAAATATTGTTTTATTTCTTTGCCTTTCAAATGCTCTTTGTTGTATCTTGGTGGTGAGATGAGACCCAGAATACAGAAATGGGAAGGGAGAAAAGTTGACAAGATCACCAGTCGATTCGCACCCACAGGGCGAAGAGTCCTGTGGGGGGCATAGGGAGAAAGATGGGCCCTCAAGTACATTGGGCCTGGACTGCGGGTGGCCTTAAAGGTTAAAACCAGCACCTTGAATCTGATCTAGTACTGTGGTAGTCCATTGGACAATGAGAGTGGTGCAGAAGACAAATTGGGTTTTGTGCCTCAGATGGGCACATCTTCATAAGATGCAGAAAGAACAACCAACATGATGAAGGGGTTGAAGTACCTTTCCTATAAGAAATAGCTAAGGAGTCTGAGACTTTTCATTTTAGATTAAAAGTGATGGGGTGGGGAATTTGTGGATGCCCGGTGAAGCTGAGGGGCAGTAAACTCAAGTCAGACAAAAGGATGTTTCTTCACACAATGCACAATTCCATTTTTGAAATTCACTGCCCCAGCATATTGTGATGATCATTATCTTGGGTTGCTTTAAAAGGGAATTAGACAAATTCACTAAGGACAGGTCTCTTGGAAGCTTTTATCCCTAATGACTGAATAGGACTTCGGATAAATTAACATTCTAAATACTACTTGAGGAGGACAGTAACAAAGTGAGATGTTGGTCTCCATGGCTGTTTTGTAAAGTTTTCTGGGGCCATCTGGAGAGCTGCTCTTACATCATGTTTTTCTAGTGCTGAGTTTAGTTGAGGCTTTTTAGTGGATGCTTTTTATTCCTCGAGTGTATGAAAAATATTTCTGAAAATGTGTTTTGGAATGTACTAAATTGCACAAATGGCAGGCGTTTTGTAAACACCTTGGAAGCCAGGTTGTACCCATGGAACAATAATGACGCCATAAATGCATTAGTGGAAAAGTGCACTAAATATAACCTTTCTCATTGGTTATAATCTGCTTTCAGATGTTCCCATGGCATATACCTGAACCTTTTAGTACTGTGTTTCAGCACATGCTATCCATAAGCATGGTCACCATGTTGTGGGAAAATGATGTCTGTACAGCCTCAGTGCCCACAATCTCAAACCCTGGACAACCCAGGGGCGTGTTCACGTGTTGTGGAGCGATACTTGTATGGGAGATATGCAGACACTCCTGTTCACATAATGTATCTGGAGAATCTGTGCATGGCTGGCAGGCTCTCAGTACGTGTGAATGTAATGTCTAAAAAGGATCATGGTAATTAAAACTCTTTCTGCTTTCGTCTTGTACATGCCACCAAATATTTGTGTGCATTTTAATAATTTCCCCCACCAATTAAAGTATTTATTCATCAAGTCATTCCTTCGTTCTAAGGAAGGAATAGAATGCTAGCACATTTTGCCCATAATAAGGTAAAAGGTAAAGGTATCCCCTGTGCAAGCACCGAGTCATGTCTGACCCTTGGGGTGACGCCCTCTAGCATTTTCATGGCAGACTCAATACGGGGTGGTTTGCCAGGGCCTTCCCCAGTCATTACCGTTTACCCCCCAGCAAGCTGGGTACTCATTTTACCGACCTCGGAAGGATGGAAGGCTGAGTCAACCTTGAGCCGGCTGCTGGGATTGAACTCCTAGCCTCATGGGCAGGGCTTTCAGACGGCTGCCTTACCACTCTGTGCCACAAGAGGCTCTAACTTTGCCCATAATACAGGGTCCAATTCATATGATCCTCTCCCCCCCAAAAAAAAAAAACCTCCTCATTTTTACTACTTGTGTCAAAGATGGAATATAGGTTCCATATCCAGTACTGGTTGCTAATAGACTATGCTTTGTTAAATGCTTATCTGTCTGCAGGATCAAGAACTTGCTAATGAAATGATCCCTGAAACTTTCTGTGCATTCAGCAACTTTATCCTGAGATTTCCTAAGGTATGTCTAGAGAAGAAGAGCTGGATCTTTGTACCCCATTTTTCACTACGTGAAGGAGTCTCAAAGACAGTTTATGCACTGAGAACTTCACTGCCCCAGCTCTCATGCAGGAGGACAAATCGGGGGCGGATGAGGTGCACTGGTCCAAATGCTCCCCCGTGTGGGTGCAGGAAGAGGTGGGGTAACCTGCCACGTCTAAAACAACAGCCTGCAGCCTGGCATGAAACCTCCAGTGCGTGACTCACAGTCACCTACCCTTCCTCTCCCCACAACAGATACCCTGTGAGGTAGGTGAGGTTGAGAAATCTCTGAGAACTGAGGCTGGCCCAAGGCCACCCAGATGGCTGCATGTGTTGGAGTGGGAAATCAAACCTCCAGATCAGAGGCTGCTGCTCTTAACTACTGCACCAAGTTACCTCTTCATCTTAGAGCAGCGGTTCTCAACATGGGGGTCAGGACCCCTTTGGGGGTCGAACAATCCTTTCACAGGGATCATGGCAGGGCAAGCAGCTTGACTGGAGGGGGCGCCACCCACACAACAGCCTTGCAGGGTAGATTGGGATAGAGTGTTCGTCTGTCTGGAGCAACAGAAAAGAGCAAGATTGGCATGGACAAGAACTGAAACCAATTTATATACAATCATGAACCATGGATCTTCACGCCATTGGTCAGTTTCGGTTTAATTTCTGTGAAAGAACCCTTGCATAATTTCATGGTTGGGGGTCAACACAACATGAGGAGGAACTGCATTAAAGGGTCACAGCAATAGGAGGGCTGAGAACCACGGTCTTAGAGAATGTTTGTAAGTGCATGTGGGATGCATATGTGGGGGAGAAGTAACACCTTGGCTGGAGATGAAGCCATTTATGATCAGACTTTATGAACCAGACTGTCTTGTGCCATCCTAATACATTAGGTGCAAACTTAAATGGACTCTGGAGAATGGTAGAGGACAGGAAGGCCTGGAGGATCATTGTCCATTGGGTCGCGATGGGTCGGACACGACTTCGCACCTAACAACAACAATACATGGGATCTGTGCTTTGGCACCTCCATGTAGTCAGCCTCTTTCCTTTTGCCCTCCCCAACTGACGTTGTGAAATTAGGGACGTGACCATGAAAAGCAATGAGGATTGGAGCAAAAACTGGGCACACCCACGTTTTGGAGAATAAGAGGAACAAGCTGAAAAGAGGTGAAGAAAGAACAGAGAAGAATTAGAGCCACTGTGATATCATCCGTCCTACCAGAAATGGTACTAGAAACAAGTCTGTTTTCTATCATCAGTGGAGCTCTCCTGTTCGGACATTTCTTGCATGCAGCCACCAAGTTTGGCCATCCTTGCGTGAATGAGAAGTATGAATGAAATTAATGTTTGAGTCCAGTGGCACCCATAAGATGAACAAAGTTTTATTGTGGAGATAAGCTTTTGCATACATGCACATTTCTTCAAATATCACTGGATTTAAACTCTGAATGAATGAAATTAGTTTAGAATGCATACATTTTTTCAGTTAAGCTCATTGTTTCATTTAAAGAATTGTTGCTTAGAACTACCCACCTGTTTACTGCTAGATATGAAAGCTGCAGGCCCGGAACCCTGCTGCCCTAGCATCTGATCAGCCCTGGGGCATTTTCTCCAGCCCAGTCAATGAGTGTCTCACCATTCTTATTATTATCCCATACCTCCAGTTTCCTTGGTGGCTGTTAAGGCACCATAGAATACAGAAGGATGAGGGCAGGTTGATAGGACATGTGCTGGCCATGAAAATGCAGGAGGTTTGTAAAGTTACCGACCTGTTTCCCTTCTGAGTACCTGCTATAAAGAGACTCTTAAGCTGAACAGAATCAGTAACAGAATTAATGAACGTGTCCCTATAGGGCAATTTAGACCCATCATAGTTGCAAAGACCATGTTTTCAGCTTAACAATTTTCATTGGGGCAGGATATCAAAAATGTCTTAAGACACTTATAAGACAGTCTGGAGCAGAGGTAGTCAAACTGCAGCCCTCCAGATGTCCATGGACTACAATTCCCATGAACCCCTACCAGCATTTGCTGGCAGGGGCTCATGGTAATTGTAGTGCATGGACATCTGGAGGGTCACAGTTTGACTACCCCTGGTCTGGAGGGATGGTTTGATGTACATGCTTTTACAGGTCTTCCTATCCAGGCCTATCCAGACTATGATCCTGACACCCAGCAATAAGATCTGCACAAATCCCACAATCATCATATTTCAATCTAAGGAATGCATGGTTACAAACAAGTATGTAATCAGTTCCACTGGATATCCCTAGCTAGATAAACACCAATGAGACTCCTGCAGGATTTAACTTGTTGTGTAAAGTATGGAAGACAGTTAATAGAATATGAACAGGCTTTGGAAGTTGTGCAGAACTGTTGTTTAAATGGGAAAAATGCCATGCCCTGAATGTGATCATGGTGCATCCCATCAAACTATTTTTTATTTGTCCCAGGAATGTGAGCATCATAATTTCCAGGGCAATGTGATGGAGCTCTTTGAACTTTGCCCAGCTGTGATTTTCACCTTTTATTTCTCTTGGCTGGTAGAGTCAAGAGAGTCATAGACTCTATAGTTAAATTTACTTGTTGTGCATTTAAAATTTGGAGATTGTCATCTAAGCCTGGGAATTGATTTTTTAATTTTTTAAAACATAATTTGGCACTTGCTTTTTGATTCATGCATGTGCTTTAGCACATAGGTGCCTGAATTTCTGAACAGGAACATTGGCAGCCTCTGAGAGGCTGCTGCTGATGCAGGAGTCAAAAGAGAAGAAATAAAGTACTAATGCTGGCTGGACTTCACCTGATCCCCCCCCTCGCTTGTTCAGGAAAAGAAAAATAAATACATAGCTTGGTGACCACTGCTCTCCTCCCCCTCCTAACTTCCTCAATCAAGTGCAGAACACTTTCTGTTTCAATTCATGGGGTGGGGAGAAGGAAGGAGGAAGACCCAGGTTCAAATCAATCTGAATTCAGCAGGACTGAAAATGGAAAAAACAAAATAAGTGCAGAACCAGCCCGGGTACCTGTTTGGGAGGCTTATAAAAGTATACTTACATTATATACCCCCATCTCAAAATATACTGTTGAAAAACCAGGAGATACACACTTTTTGGAATCCAAAACCTTTTTGAGCCTGTGGACCATGTTGGAATTCTGAATCAGGGTGGTGGGCACAACACAAACTGACCACCACAGGAGGCAGAGAGTGAGGTCATGCATATCTTTAATAGTAACTCTTCAATATTTTAGGCAGATACTCTGTTTACAGGATGCCTTTTTAAAATGAACAAGCTATTTTGAATTGTTTTCTTGCATATACAGTTATCGTCAGTCTCCCAGTAAATATTCTTATGCTGTGATGGTAGCTGCTGTCAAAGAAAATGTTTTAATATCTGCACTGCCAATCAGATCTGCAATAGCCAATCAGAATCTCTCCACCTGGCCCTACCCACTTTCTAAAAAACACTTGGCAGGTGCCAAGAAAGACTGTTGGGCTCCATGAAGACCCCAGGCAACATGCTGAGAATTGCTGGACTATTAAAATACACAGTTTAAAAAAACCCACTTGATATTCCAGTGTGGGAGAAAGAAGATGGCCTGTCTGTAGTGCTCTTTGAAGAACATGACCACTCCATACTTGCAAAGTTCTTACATACAAGATGAAGTGAAAAGTGATATTACATATCTGCAAAGACTGAAGAGACAGAAACACTTTCAAACGTGCCAGTTTATTTTAAACGTCTAAACCTTGTTCTGTGTGATTGCTTTGGAAATATTTAAAGCAAAAGAAAAGTACCTCTGGATTCAGAATCTCTTCCTCCTATGCAGCGAATAACCAATCAGTAACGTCTTGCTTAAAACTATAGCAATTTTCAGCCACCAAATCCCAAGGAAACTTTAAACCGATAGGCATAAAAGACTCTTCTGTACAGTTGCATTCATCTCATACACCCACTGGATCTTTTAAAAAGGAAAGAAAATCGCTTCGCTGTTAGATATACCCTTTGTAACCCTCAATTTTACAGGTCTGATGTAACAGATTTGACACTGTGTGCTCTGCTTCAAGCCTCAGTGAGAAAGGAAGACTATAATAAAGGTTCAGAATCTCTCATCAGCAGATAGTTACTAACTTTTCAG